>NC_035108.1:44849692-45474692 GCF_002204515.2 Aedes aegypti
TAGAAACACTTACGCGAAATCCGCGGGAAGTAGAGAGTCTCCTACCAACTGTATGATCCTATTAAACTTCTCTTTACATACCTTTAACACCCATTATAACCCCCTTTTTGCACATGCCCTTATGAGGTACTGTTTTGTACTGATCAAGATATTTGAGGGAACAAAAATTATATTACAGTTCCGTTTGAGGAGTTCTTCAGCGGGATATACCAGTTTCCAGTATGGATGTAAGGCGAGAATTGATTGATTTTTCTTTTTTATAGCACTTTTCAGTACCCTTAATGGTTTACATTTCAAAATGTATTTCAAATCCCTTTATTTCCCAAACAAACTCATTATGCCCCCCCCTCCTATACTCCATTAGGATCTCCCCCTTCTATTATTACCCCTCTTAAGGGGACCAATAAATGAATTCCAGGGACGTTTGAAAGAATTTTCAGAGTAGAGTCGACTCAATTCCAATAGTGGTGTAAGCGTCCATATAAGTTTTCAGGAGGACAAAAATAGATTTCCAGGACCGTCTGAGGGACTTTTCATGTATTCTAGTCGGGGCAGTTTAATCCCATTCATTTTGCATTTTATACTAGTACTATTTGTGAATGCTCCATAAAACAATATGTTATGTTAAATAAACTGTCTTTTTCTGTAAAAATGTTTGTTTCGGCAATATGAAACTATTGTGATATGTTATAATTTTCTTGTATAACTTTTCTATTTCTCTGTAGAATGCAATTGAGCTTACGTTGGCATGTTGAACCATCTTACCCTACCCAGACGTCGCAAGGTGATCAAGATTTTGGGCTTACCTGGAAAAACAAGCAAAGAAAACGAAAAAGAAAAACATTAGTACAAATTGCTGTCAAAAAGGCGTAGCAATAATAAACCCGAAGGTGACTGATTGCAGGTTCTAAAATGCTGTTTGGGATCATGAATAAAAAATCTGGCATATGATGCTTAAGCATTAGACGGTGGTGGTGGCGGCTCAGATTTTACGACCCTTAACGGTGGGTTTTTCGGTGCCGTTGTCTGACTGCTTTATGGCCTATCTGTATACCATGCCAGCAGGTTCTGTTCAAACTGGGTGCCCAAGAAATCTAATCCAACACTAATTGTTTGCTTGCAGCATGCAGTCGCATGATTTATGATGGTTAATAACGCAGGGATTGGAATTTATCCCTAATCATTCACACATATTGTCTCACTAAGCGAACTAACTGGCTGTAAAATTTCGAAAGAATAAAATGGTTTTCAAATAAATAAACACGATCATTCTCCACAGTGGTCGACAGTTGTTTTGTCGACCAGCCAATTTGGATAAATCACGCAAATCACAGTCAACAGTAACAACGTAAATCAGCACAAATAGAACGGAAATGTTTCATCACTTGTCATATTCTTGGCAACAAATTTGCGACACGCTTGCATGATTCAGTCAAGTGGTTGCAGCGAGATCAACCATAGGCGCAGCATGTCTCAACGATATCATTTAGAACTGGTTGATGGACTTAGGAAAGGTGAAACCGAAAGAGCGAAGGGGCTCACCCGGACATAATTATTCTGCAAAACCACACACGCCAGCAGCCCGAGCAGGATAGGATAGCAAATTATTGTGGTAGTAGGAGATAGCAAAAATTTTTAAATAAAATTATTATTAATTTATTTGACATTTGTTCCAATGTTTCAACATTAGACATTCTATGTAATTCATTAGTACTATATCAGAGAGGGAGCCTCAGGATAATTTTCAAAATTTTATTTTCAATCCTCTGCAGAGCTTTCTTCCTGGTATTACAACAGCTAGTCCATATTGGTACAGCTTACAACATGGCTGACCAGAAAATTTATTTGAAGATCAAAAGCTTGGTCCTACGACAAAGTTTCGATTTTCTGTTAATAAGTGGATACAGACATTTTATATATTTGTTACATTTTCTTGAATGCCCTCAATGTGGTTTTTGAAAGTTAAATTTTAATAAAGCTTGAGTCCTTAATTTCATCTGACCAAGTTATTGGAAGCCCTTTCATCGTAACAACATGTCTATTTGAAACAAATTGAAAATTAATTTTGATGCAGTGATATCATCGTATACGATAACTGAATATGGTAATATTCTGATCGAGTTGACGATACTCATATTGAAAATTGTTTATATTGTAAATGAATGAATTTTGTATCTACTTGTTATTTCACATCTAGAGAATGGTTATCAATATGTTACGGAAAATAAAATTTGATAACATTTTGAATTCAGATTATGCTCGGGTAGTCAGCCAAATGCTGCGAAACGACATCGATCTACCTCGGAGATGGATTGCGTGCGATCAGTGCAACTTTGTTGCGAAACTTTATCTGCTGCTAACCCAAGCCGGACATATGTTCGGACAAATGTGGCAGTTAATTTAGCCGTATCCCAGTGTAGACCGATCGAGAGCCGTCTGGGTTTAGCAATTATGCTCACTTAGCTTAGCCTACTTGAGCTCGTTTGAAGTGGCGTTGCGTGTTCGAACTAATCTGGAATGAGCTTCTGGACAAACCGGAGAGATGAATATTTAAAGAAGCTATTTTTTTGGATGTATTTTGAAGGGGAGTAAATGATTTAACTATTACTAACTACTTACTACTTGCTTGTGGATTATCAATCAATAGTAATTTTCTCAAAATTTGTGCAAAATTAAAATTATTGATTATAACAAGACTCCGTTTCGAATCCTAAATAGGATTGCTTTTAGAATCCTGAAGAGGATTCTGTTTAGAATCCTGAACAGAATTCCGTTCAGAATCCTGAACAAAATTCTGTTCAGCATCCTGAACAGGGTTCCGTTCAGAATCCTGAATAGGATTCCGTTCAGAATTCTGACCAGGATTCCATTCAGAGTCCTGAACAGCATTCCGTTCAGAATCCTGAACCAGATTCCGTTTAGAATCCTGAATAGAATCTCGTTCAGAACCCTGAACAGGATTCCGTTCAGAATCCAGAACAGGATTCTGTTGAGAATCCTGAACAAGACTCCGTTTAGAACCCTTACAGGATTCCGTTAAGAATCCTGAATAGGATTCCGTTCAGAATACTGAACATGATTCCGTTTAGAATCTTAAACCGGATTCCGTTTAGAATCCTAAATAGAATCTCGTTCAGAACTCTGAAAAGTCTTCCGTTTAGAATTCTGAACAGGATTCCGTTCAGAATCCTGAACCGAATTCTGTTCAGAATTCTGAACCTTAGTCCACTCGGAATCATGAACTGGATTTTGCTCAAAATTCTGAACAGGATTCCGTTTCGAATACGGAATAGAATTCCGTTCAGAATCCTGAAAAGAATTCCGTTCAGAATCCTGAACAGGATTCCTTTCAGAATCTTGAACATGATTTTATTCAGAATTCTAAACAGGATCGTTAGTTCAGAATCTTAAATTGGATCCCATTGAAATCGCTGAATATGAAATCGTTGAATATCTTAATCGGGATTTCGTTCAGAATCTCGAATAGGATTTCGTTCAGAATCCCGAACAGGATTCTGTTCAGAATTCCGAACAGGATTCCGTTCGGAATCCTGAACAGAGTTCCGTTCAAAATCCTGAACAGGATTCCGTTCAGAATTCCGAACAGGATTCCGTTGAGAATCCTGAACTGGATTCCGTTCAGAATCCTGAACTGGATTCCGTTCAGGATTCTGAACCTGAGTCCGCTCGGAATCATGAACCTGATTTTGCTCAAAATTCTGAATAGGATTCCTTTCAGAATCTTGAACATGATTTTGTTCAGAATTCTAAACAGGATTGCGTTCAGAATCCTGAATCGGATCCCATTGAAATTGCTGAACATGAATTTGTTCAGAATCTTGAATTAGATTTCGTTCAGAATCCTGAACTGGATTTTGTTCAGAATTCTGAACAGGATTCCGTTCAGAATCCTGAACAGGATTCCGTTCAGGATCCTGAACAGGATTTCGTTCAGAATCTCGAACAGGATTTCGTTCAGAATCCTGAACAGGATACCGGATTTTTTTTAGAATTCTAAACAGGATTTAGATAATCTAGAACAGGATTCCGTTCAGAATCCTGAACAGGATTCCGTTCAGAATCCTAAACAGGATTCCGTTCAGAATGTCGAACAGGATTTCGTTCAGAATCCCGAACAGGATTCCGTTCAGAATCCTGAACGGGATTCCAATCAGAATCCGGAATCGAATCTCGTTCAGATATTTGAACCCGATTCCATTCAGAATTCTGAACCGATTTCTGTTCAGAATTCTGAACCGGATTCCGTTCAGAATCCAAAAAAGGATTCCGTTCAGCTCCGTTTAGTATCCTGAACAGAATAAAAATCCTGAGAATATTGAAAAGACTTTCGAACAAGATTTAGAACGTGATTTTGATAGTGTCCTGAACATGTTTCCCTTCAGAATTCTGAACAGAATTATGTTTGGCGTTCTGAACAGAATTCCGTTAGAAGAATTCGACAATTCTGGCAGAAACTCAATGAACTCTTGGAATAAAGGTTTACTTAAATGTTTGATTCAGAATAAGTTTCTTCAATGACATTTCCATCATCTCTTCCAATAAATAGTCTTGAACTATTTAAAATATTAGTTTTGATTTCCGAAAGAATTACGTTTGAATTTGCGGTTATGATACTATTCGTTTAGAAGTTTAACCTGAGACTTGTTCAGGATTTTGCCCTAATATATGCCTATGTAAATTTTAATGGCTGCATTTACTGAAAGGATTTTTTTAATTCTGTTTTCTTTAGAACAGGGGTATTCTGCCTTTTTGGCTCGCGGAGCACCTTTTAAAATAAAAATGTTGCGTTAAGAACCTGTACTTCCTAACCACTGCGTTTGAAATCCTGATTTGTTTAAAAGCTTAAATTTAACCTATGACTTCTATTGAAAAAAAATTGAAACGAGATCTATGGTGATCGATTTATCACTAATTTTAATTTAATTTTGAACTTTCAACTCTTATCTAAAAAAATGTTTCATTTGATTTAGCAAGCCTTTTTATTACGGACTTAAACTGTGATAATTAGACATCTAGTTGAAACTATGTTTGAGTTTTCGTCAAAAGTTTCGAAGTTCGTGACCTGGAAACGACAGAATTGATTTGTCACAGTGTCCAAATTTCGCATAAAAGCCTACAGATAGGCAATTTTCATGGAAAAATCGACATTATTCTTATATAAAAATTTGATCATTTGGTCGCAACCAACAAGCAACTCATCGAAAAAAAAAATACAGTAGAATCGATTGTTTTATTCTCGAAATATGTACTCTTGAAAATTCTATGTATGGCTTGGTTTGGTATAATTAAAAATGTATTAAAAGTTATTTTAAAGCATCGGTACAATTTTTTAAAACGGTCGCGGAGCACCTGCCAAGGCTGCTTGATATGCAAACCGCTGGTTCAGAATATCTCGGAATTATTTTTATAGATATAAAAAGCCATCAACTTTGAAAAATTTAAGGTGATCTTGGAGTTTTTTGCCTGTTAAGAGTGAATTTTCCCACAAACGGGATGGTTATTGAGATATACAACAGACTTTATCCACTCAACTTGATAACGGTAACCTTCACCGATGAAATAGAATCATTTTGGACTAGAGTTTACCAATTCTGCTAGAAAGAGAAATTACACTCTTCATAATGCTGTGTATAGTGTTGAAAATCTTCATTTTGTGTGTGATTTGAGGTCGTTGAACTTTGAAATTGCGGACTACATTCAAAATCACCGTCCGTACTGTAGGAATCGTTACTGCACGAAAATAATGGTCGATGCTATTTATGCTTTATACCAGTGTTTTACAAACTTTTTAAACTTGATTGGATATTTTAAAAAATACATTTTTTCACTGCAATGTAACATAAGAAAAAAAAATAATTCAAATAAATCCTGATTTCTTTTTTGAATTTCTGGAGATTTAAAACTGTCTTCGGTTATTGGTAATTTTTGCTGTTCAATTTTCTTATGAAACTTCTTCATCAAACAGTCTGTACTATAGGCGATGATTAAAATGATTGTAACAAAATTTCAAAACATGTTGAGTCGAAAGCTTTGTCTGTGAGAACCCAAATACTAATAATCGTAACATTAGTTGTCCAATTCTTAGGGGTCTATTTTATAAATCGAGCAATTTCGTGTGACTCTTCTGCAATCACTGTCGATCACAGCAATGTCACCTGTCGACTTCCATAGTAATCCAGTCACACAGAGTGACTACCGTCGAAAAACTCGAGTGACAGAGTCGTGTCGAGTGAATTTTTTGGTCGACAGTGACTCCAGTCGAGTCATTGTGATCGACTCGACTTATAAAATAGGCCCCAATAAGTTCGCCAACAAATTTCAACTTCGATTTTTTTTGATTTGCGATTCATTTTTTACAAGTTTCTTATAATTTTCACATATTGTGTTCTTTAAAAATACTTTCAATGCTATCTATGACTATAAAAAGATAACGTAAATCTAAATAAGTTGTCTTTTGGGATAAAAAATCAGTTGCTAATTTGTAGGTCCGATACATTTTGCTCACGGTTTCGCGCGTATTTTCGTCGCCGGAGATTTTTTTTTTCCTGTTTCGGAGCGTCTTGCTGGGTAGTGCTTCGTGAAGCCCAAGCAGGACAGTTCGGTTTTGCGTCGTCCGATAGATTTTGCTCACGGTTTCGCGCGTGTTTTCGTCGCCAAAGATTTTTTTTCACCCGTATTGTTATTTTATACAATCCGATGACTCTGGAGGGATCGGTTTTGCTTTTTACTGGTTATTGAGCAAAAATATTACTGCACAATCGACAAGCATTTCGCGAAATACTATTTATACTATAAATAAACTATTGTTTTCTCTTTTGATTGCCGGCATTCAAAAGATTGAATTGAATACACTTAAACAACAAATGTTTATGGTCTATCGCCAGCTTTCTAGGTGAATCCTGACAATATACTTTCCCCAACCTCCAACTCCGTAGCACTTATGAGGGTGTCGCTGAGTCGGTGGCCTCTCATTAAGTAAGTGCTACATCAACATTTCCTTCCCCTATCCCAAGTTACGGTAAAGATGGGCGTGGCCGGGAATAGTGATATTCATGCTTTAAATATTCTTGTTTATGATTTGAACAAGGTATACTCCCCTGCCTTGTTCCTGAAAGTAGTCAGGATGAGATTATTAAAAAGAAACATGAATGTTGCAGGTATCCAATCTACGAAGTATACCATAACTACGCTAACGCTAAAAAATCAGTTGCTAATTTGTAATTCATAGCGAATTTCAAAATTTAAATTTAAAAACCTGAAGGTTTTTTTGATATGCATGATTATAACATGAGCACGTAAAGACTCTTTACTAGAGATGCACAAATAAATAGAGAGAAACAGTTACATATGGAATCAGTTATTCTTCAGATTTTCAGAGTACAATCCTTTATTGTAATGGTGGCTTCTCCAAATGTTATGAATATTTGTTTCCAGTTTCTCCCATTTTCGCCCCTTTCTAGTCTTTTCGCCCCACAAAATCCATTTTACAAATTATCGCCCCCCTGGACCTTAAAATCGCCCTCAAGGAGGCGAAATCGCTCACTTTGGGAGTCACTGCTCTATACCATTCCTAACTAATATACCAGATGCTAAATAATTAAGTATTCCTCAAACTACCTGAATTTTTGTTAGAACAACAGTATTTTGAACCCTAATAAATATTTGAAAACATACACCTTTATAACTTATATTTTATTCTTTTATGATCTCGATCATTTCTTCATTATTGTAAAACTCACTGTTATGCCCATCTTCGCAGATTTGAAAGCTAAACGTTTGTTCTTCCTTTCAAGAAATTTCCAAGCAACCTTTTCCGTGCGAACCGGAATCGTCCAAATTGCTTCTAAATCACATTAGCTCGTTACCGTAGAGGAAGCTTTTTGTAATCTGACTGGAGAGTCTATAAATCTCCAAACAAACAACACAATCACAATCATAAAAGCGAGAAAACAAAACGAAACCCCTCGATTATATACCGCACAATTTAGAATTTATAATTATCACTTGGAATCGTTTCGCTCACGAAACACCTGACCTAACCGATCCACGAAAGAGACGACAATCGCCGCGCAGTCCATCATCATTAGGGTGCCAATGGAATGTATGGGAAAAATTTTGCCATCGAATTTCAAAAAAAGGTAGGGCTCTAAAGTTTTGTCTCCTCGAAAAAAGTCCCCATGCAAAATTTGAGCTCAATCGGACTTCATTAAGTGGACCCCCAAAGCGGTCAAAGTTTGGCTTTTTTGACCCATGAAAAATATTCAAAGGGGGGGGTACATGAAATTTCCGAAATCGAAATTTTTTTTTTGATGCCAGATGTCTTAGAAATGCATGAAACGTCGAGATCTGGTGTTATTTGGAAAAATTTTTTTTTTGAAAAAATCGACCTTTGGGACTTAGTAAATTTTTGAGTTGGGGGAGAGAATTGAATTTGAAATGAACGATTTGAATTCAATTGCTGAGAAATTCAAGGCAATAGTATTGAAACATATCCTATATGATTGTTGGCCACTGAAAGCATATGATATGTGATATTTCATTAGGGTGGTTCATTTACTTTCCATTAGGGTGGTCCTTTTTGTTAAAAAATAAAAAAAAATAAAAATAGAATTTTAATTGAATATTGAAGACAATAGTATTGGAACATCTCTCACATTATCGTAAGCCATTTTCTACATTTAATATGTGGTATTTTATTAGGGTGGTTCACTTATTTTCCATTACGGTGGGCCTTTCTGTCGAAAAATCATAATTTGAATGGGATATTAAAAACAATAGTATTTTCTCACCTCTTTCATCATCGTAGGGCATTTCCTTCATTAGATTCGTGATATTTCATTGGGAAGGCTCACTTATATTCAATTACGGTGATTCTTTAAACAAAATTGAGTATTTGAATGGAATAGTAAATACAAGAGTAATTAAACATCTCCTATGTCATCGTAGGCCACTGTTAATGTATAATATGTGATATTTCATTGGGGCTATTGTCCTCAGTTTTGCATAAGGGTGATCATTTAATTTGTAAAATATTCTCAACAGATCTAACAAATCAACTTTGTTTGTATAGTTTTGAATCATGATTCTTCATTGTCATGCAACTCTTCGTTAAGCTATTTTCATTAAGGGTTTCTTTTGAATAGTTAAAATAAAACGTTCCAATCATCAGTGAATTCAGTGAAGCACAACTCTAACTGCCATAATCAAAATACAGATAAAAAAGGAATGAAATAATTTTTGACGTATACAAATTATGACAATGGCTTGATGGGCGACGATGAAGGGCAACAAAAGTGTTTAGTTTATATTTTCAAAAGAGATTTTCAGCCTTGGGCTCCTTCATTCCCGAAACAAAAGTACGTTGCCTTCTGCTTGCTATAGTACACGTGATTCGGTTGTGACAACGTAGGTAATTCAAGTTTTGACAATCAGTTCTCGTTTATTCTTCAAAGATGTAACAAAGTTCCTTCTAGAAATTTCGTCGGAATTTCATATGGATTTTTTCGATGGAGTTTTCGACGGAATTTTCTTTGGAGTTTGCTTTGGAATTTTAATCGGAATTTCCTTCGAAATTTCTTTTAAAATTTTTTATTGGACTTTTCTACGAAATTTCCTTTTTTTTCTACGGAATTTTTATCAAAATCGGAAATTTATCCTGAATTTGCTTCGGAATATCTTGTGGAATTTTCTTCGGTATCTTTAGAAGTGCCCTTTTGAATTTTCTGTGGTATTTCGTTCGAAATTTCCTATGAAGTGTCCTCCGGAATTTCATTCTGAACTTTTCATTGGAATTTTCTTCGAAATTTACTTCGGAGTTTCTTTTTGAGTTTCCTTCGAAATTTGCTTTGGAGTTTCCTTCCGAATTTCTTCTAGAGTTTGTTTCGGAATTTCCTGTGTTATTATCTTTGGAGCTTCCTTCAGAATTGTATTCGAAATATTATTTGGAATTTCTTTCGAAGCATTGGAATTTACTTTGGAAATTCCTTCGAAATTTTCTTTGGAGCTTTCTTCGGAATTTCATTTGGGATTTCTTTTGGACCTTTGAAATTTACTGCGGAATATTCTTAGAAATTTCCTTTACAATTTTCTTTGGAATTTCCACAGAGTTTTCTTGAGAATTTCCTTACAAATTTGCTTTGGATATTCCATAGAAAATTCCTTAGAAATTTTCTACGAAATTTCCTTTTAACTTCCTTTTTTCATTGCAATTTGCTTCGGGATTTGCTTTGGAATTTTCTTTGGAATTTCCTTAGAAATTCCCTTTTGAATATGCTCTGGATATTTTTCAGAATTGTCGTCGGAATGTCCTTTGGAATGTGCTTCAGAATTTCTTTTGCAATTTTATTCATTTTTTTTTAATTTTTTTTTCGGGATTTCCCTTGTATTTTCGAAAGTTTCCATCGAAGTTTCCTTTGGAATTTCTTTTGGAGCTGTGATCTTTTCTTCGAAATTTCCTTAGAAATTCCTTTTTGAATTTCATTCGCAATTTGCTTTGATTTTTTTTATGGAATTTCCTATGGAGTTTTCGGAAATTCCTTTGGAATTTTCCACGGATTTTTCTTCGGAATTCCCTTGGGTTTTTTTCGGAATTTCCTTTGGAATTTTCTACGCAATTTTTGTCAGAATTTCTTCTGAAATTTGCTTCGGAAATTCCGTTGGATTTTTTTTAGTTTCCTTCGGAATTAACTTTGGAATTTCCGTCGAAATTCCCTTAGGAGTATCCTTTAAAATTCCTTTGCAGTTTTCTTTAGGGCTACTTATCAAATTTTCTTCAGAATTTTCTTAGGAATTCCTTTATTACTTCCTTCAAAATTCTCTTTGAAATTTCTTTCGGAATTTCGTTTGAAGTTTACTTCCAAATTTGTTATAGAGTTTCCTCGGAATTTCCTTTGGATTAACCTTTGGAATTTCCTATGGAGATTTCGAAATTTTATTTAGAAGTATTGATTGGAATTTTTTCCTTTGGACTGTTTTACGTAATTTTCATCGGAATTTCCGTTGAATTTTCGCGGAATTTACTTTGGAATTTCCTTCGTATTGTTTTTTCGGAATTTTCTTAGGAGTATCCTTTGAAATTTCTTTGTATTCTTCGGAACTTCATATCTCATTTACTTCAGAATTTCCTTTGGAATTTCTTCATGAATTTCTTTCAGTAAGTTGCTTCAGGAAGTTATTTTGGATTTCTTTGGAATTACTTTCGGAATTTCCTTCTTCAGTTCTTCAAAATTTTCTTCGGCGTTTCCTTTGGAATTTCTTCTGGAATTGCCTTCGGAATTTCCTTTGGAATTCGCTTCGGAAGTTCCTTTGAAATTTCTTATGGAATTTCCTTTGCAATTTCTTTTAGAGCTGGCTTCGAAATTTCATTTCTGCGCAATTTTCGTCCGAGTTTTCTTTGGAATTTGCTTCGGAACATCCTTCAAAAATCCATTCGAATTTATTTTTCTGGAATTTCCTTTTGAATTTGCTTTGGAATTTCTTTCGGGATTTGCTTTGGAATTTCATTTGGAGCTACCTTCGGGATTTGATTTGGAATTTTCTACGTTATTTTCGTCGAAATTTACTTTGCAATTTGCTTCGGAATTTCTTCTGGAGTTTTCTTCGGAATTCCTTTTGGAGCTTCATGCTAAATTTGATTCGGAATTTGATTTGGAATTTCTTTTGAAGCTTTGAAATTATTTCGGAATTTTCTTCGGAAGTACCTCTATAATTTTCGTTTCCTCTGGAATTTTCTTCGGCATTTCCTTCGGAATTTTCTCTGGAATTTCCTTCGGTATTTCCTTCGGAATTTTCTCTGCAATTTCCTTCGAAATATCCTCTGGAATTACCTTCGGAATTTCCTTTGGAATTTCCTTCGCAATTTCCTCTGGAATTTCATTCGGAAATTACTTTGGAATTTCCTTCCGTATTTCCCCTAGAATATTCTTCGAAATTATCTCTGGAATTTCTTTCGGGATTTTCTCTGGAATTTCTTTCAGAATTTTCTCTAGAATTTCTTTCAGAATTTCCTTTGGAATTTCCTTCGGAATTTCCTCTAGAATTTCCTGCGAAATTTCCTCTGGAATTTCCTGAGAAATTTCGTCTGGAATTTCCTTCGGAACTTTCTCTGGAATTTCTTTCGGAATTTCCACTGGAATTTTCTTCGGAATTTCCACTGGAATTTCCTTCGTAATTCCCTCTGGAATTTCCGTTGGAATTTCCTTTGGAATTTCCTTCAGTATTTCCTCTAGAGTTTCCTTCAGAATTTTCTGTAGAATTTCCTTTGGAATTCGCAAAACTAAATTGGAAAGGTCACGAGGCTCAATGCTTGATCTCTGATCCGATCTGATCTGAAATCACGAAGTAGCAAGCGGATTTTGTATGAGACGAGGACTCCGAACTGGTTCAGCTTAGTGAAGTGTTGCATTCCGAATGAAAATCACGCAAAACTTTTCAAAAAGACCTTTCTAAAAATGAGAGGCTTTCTAGAAAACTCTTTTGTTGTTAACTAAGTTACCTTTACATTTTTCGTCGAACATTACGCAAATATTATGTAGTAGTCCACACCATAATCTTACGGTCTGTAGATATTAAGGTTGAAATTTTTACAATGATACCATAATCAAGGAAAGTGGACGAGACTTTTTCGAGAAATCATGGTTTCAAACTATACGAAAAATGATGCACCCTAATGTAAAATAAGAGAAACTCCCTAATGAAATATGTTAACAGTATCCTACGATGATGTCGCATATCAAATGGAACTAGAGGCGCATGAATTCAGAGGAATTTAAAGCCTCTCTAAACAAAAATATCACGAATCTAATGAAGGAAATGCCCTACGATGATGAAAGAGGTGATAAAATACTATTGTTTTTAATATCCCATTCAAATTATGATTTTTCGACAGAAAAGCCCACCCGAATGGAAAATAAGTGAACCACCCTAATAAAATACCACATATTAAATGTAGAAAATGGCTTACGATAATGTGAGAGATGTTCCAATACTATTGTCTTCAATATTCAATTAAAATTCTATTTTTATTTTTTTTTTAACAAAAAGGACCACCCTAATGGAAAGTAAATGAACCACCCTAATGAAATATCACATATCATATGCTTTCAGTGGCCAACAATCATATAGGATATGTTTCAATACTATTGCCTTGAATTTCTCAGCAATTGAATTCAAGTCGTTCATTTCAAATTCAATTCTCTCCCCCAACTCAAAAATTTACTAAGTCCCAAAAGGTCGTTTTTTTCAAAAAAAAAAATTTCCAAATAACACCAGATCTCGACGTTTCATGCATTTCTAAGACATCTGGCATCAAAAAAAAAATTTCGATTTCGGAAATTTCATGTACCCCCCCCTTTGGAGATTTTTCATGAATCAAAAAAGCCAAACTTTGACCGCTTTGGGGGTCCACTTAATGAAGTCCGATTGAGCTCAAATTTTGCATGGGAACTTTTTTCGAGGAGACAAAACTTTTGAGCCCTACCTTTTTTTGAAATTCGAAAAATCGATTTTCATTGGCACCCTAATCATCATTCGTCAGTCAGGTTTCAAAGTCAAGGTAACCTTCCCTCACGCTTGTAGATTGTACCGCTCCTGTAGCCGTAGTTCCGCCAGAAGTTCGTGTGCAATAAACTACTACAAATTGATGAGAGCCGGATTTGCGCTTCGATTGTTGTCAGAGTCATCATCAAGTCACGACGATTCGATCCGATATTCCGCAAAAGCCTCGGTCAGTGGACCCACGAGAGGAATCTATGACAAAAGGTCGAAAGACAAAACGTCGAAAGGTCAAAAGGTCGAAAAGGAAAGAAAGATTCGAAAATCTTGTTTGAAGAAGGCGAAACTTCCCTTCAAGCAAATATTTTCCGAACACTCTTGTCCTCCTGACCATTCAATGACAAAAGGTCGAAAGGAAAAAGATCGAAGAGTAAAAATTAAATTCGAAAATCTTGTTTTAAAGAAGGAATTGCCTATGGCAATTGGGTCCTAAAATTTTTAATGAAATCTTGTTTTTATTCAATAACACGAAAGAGCATCTCACTGCAACTACTTTAGCAATTTTTCCTGCTCAAATAACGGCTATATCATGTTTTAACTTTAATTTAAAAATTGGGTCCATAAATGAACCTTGACACTTAAGATCATGTTTGACGTTCGCTTAGTCGACAAAAACACCACAGGGGTTTTAGTTTTAACACTGGGGTTGTTCCTATCTGACATTTCGGAAGGGACACGGAAAACAAAATGCACCTAAAATTTGAGTTTAAGCCAAGGGGTGTGACAAAATCTAAAAAAAATGTTGTTTGGACTCAAACCAACGGAAAACATTAGAAAATTGAGTAAACATGTGTTATTGGCCTAAACTTAAGCGTTTGGCACTAAAATTGGGACAGGGCTTTAGGACCCTATTTTCGACCTTTTGTCTTTAAATATTTCATAATTCCGACCTTTTATACCCTTAACCCTACGGAAACCTATAATCGATCGAGAAGGTTAGAGCCCTACGCGGAAACACGTCTTTGTTAGCATTCTACCATTAGAATCAGTGCGCTAGTTGATTGTCGCCAATTAGCTAATCATGGCAGCCCAATAAGGCCGCTAATCGACGCTTCCTGAAGTGCTGTTTGCTGGTCCAGCTCAAGTGTTGCGTTGTCACGCACAGTAGCGATGGATCACGGATCGTTACCCGGTTGCTCGCGAAATCGAATCAATTCGCAGCCCCCCCTAATTGGTCAGGCAAATCACGCAGAGCACTTGCTGTTGCACATGTCACGGTGCTGTAGGATAGATTGCAGAAATCGCGTAGATGATTGGATTTCCAAGGTGCTTACCTGCTGTGGACTGTCGTCCACGCAAAAACAGAAGGGTACAAATGTAAAACGCGGTGTTCCACAGATCTTCGTTATTAGAAAAAAAAGCCTAATCAAATCTGTGATTACTATCTATCTATCTCTATGGCTAAATTGTATGTCTCTGCCAAATAAAAAAAAATACGTGGGGCCTACGTACCTTGAGGATATGCTTTTTTCAATTAACTTTAGAGACCGTTCATAAATGACGTAGCATTTTAAGGTGAGGGACGTTCCCTTATAGAAAACAGTTACATATACGGGTTGTATTAATCGCTATAACAATGGAAAACACATGATCAAAGCTTGGTTGGTTTACACAGGTATTCTCAACCTCTGAGCGTCATTTTGCTATAATATTTAGATCAGCAAGATTTTGATTTTGTGCACTTCGTGACGCATAATCGCCAAAAACATTGAATTTAAGCAAGTTAATGTATCATTCGAATATCCCTTATCGTAATCAAATACGTACGTTCAGTGGCAAATCTTTCAAAATCCCAAAAGGCTTAAGTAATATTAGGCATTACTGAATCAATTGCACAAATCAATATTTGGACTCAAACTGGTTTCAAATTTATACTTTCTGAGTAAACTTCTTTTGGATCATCCATTTCCTGTGTTTGTGATACACGTAGGGAAAAGCACTAATTTTCGACCTACAAGAAATCTGTGCCAATTTTCGGATTTCCATACAAAGTAGGCCAAAATTGTATGAATGGGTCGAAAATTAGCACTAGGTCGAAAATTGGTGCTTTTCCCCTACCTGATTTTTCATCTTTTTATCGCAATTACTAAAAAAATACCTTTGAATAGTTCGACATTAAAAATGCCAACGCACTGTTAGGTAGTTTTTTTTTTTGAAGCTACATGAATCGCATTTCTTACCAAGGTGAACCCTGATCATGTAACTTTTAAACCCTAACACTAACAAAACCCCTTCCTGTGAAAAAAAAAAAACATGGAGATGCAGAGGTGATCTGAGTCTTCAGTAGCAATGGATGTCAGCGCCGTTATTGACTTCACTAAGTTTGGAGTCTCCGAAATTGTACATTAAAAATGGAATGGTATGCTTCAAATCTACTCTGGGAGTTCTCTGTACAATTTTGATTATTCCGGCCAATCACAGAGTAGCAACTACAACTTATAGGGTCATTAATGTTCATGTTAATGCTCTTGCTCATAACGAGAAGAGCAAAATTTGACTTAGGTTATATTGTTAACAATATCTTTACCCCATAGTTGCGACAGTTTTGATTGAATTCGCAAAATTCTATTATATTTAAGTTAACTCCAAAATATTATTATTGAGAGTACGATATTTTGTAAAATTTGTTTATCATTTTGTTCTGCTTTATCGACACATCTCGCTGCTTTATCGACCTTAACCAAAAATGTAAAACAAATCTCTTCAAAATTAAATTGAGTTGGTTGAGTACTTTATTTGTTTAAAAATAAAATAGCTCAACATGTTTGTCTGATCACAATTTTTTCAATTCGATTGGATGTTTTAGTTGTTTTTTTGACCGATTTTATGTTTTAACTATCAACTTGATGTTTGTAAGCATCTTGTTATAACTTAAAGTTGATTATAGCATTTATTATTTTTATGAAATGCATAATATTACCAACACGTTGAAAAACATTGCTAATACCTTTTTAAGGGTTTAACAAATGAAAATAAACATTTACAGTTTTTGTATTAACGTTTAACTGACGAAAATTTGAAAAATGAATAATTTTGCTTGAAAATTGATGTTTTTCGGTAGTTTCTGTTAACTTACAAATTCAAAACGATTTTTAACTAAATGTTTTATCTCCAATTTTTAAAACAATCAAATTATTTTCTTAAATGTTAATTATGTATTGTGTTAAATGTATTATGTTAAAAAACTGAAATCGGGAAGTATTCAGATAGTTATGGTTAAGTTGATTTTTTTAGTAATATATTGAAGAATTTGGAGAAAGCTACTTTGAATTTATACTAGTTTTTACTTCAGACAAATATTATATCAAACCATCGCAAAAATAGACCTGTGTGCCGAAATATTTTCAACGAACGGCAGCGTCAGTGCACTTTTGGGTAGAAATTTTTCATCAACGTCACGCCGTTGACAATTTTCGAAAATATAAATCATGAATCCTGAAATTCTGAAGTTATTTCGTGATTGTATTTAGAAATATGGCGTATTTGTATTTCAGCAGACTGGTTCGAGATTGTTGGCAAAAAATCATACTCACTAGTGCCATCTGGGGGCAAACTATTGAATTGCATGGCTCCAAAAATTAAAAACACCCAAACTATTTAATTGCATGGCCCCAACAATTAAAAACTCTTGTCAAACTGGACAAGTTTGCCGAAGGCGTCATTTTTCTATGTATAATTGGCTCATATAATTGGCTCTTTTGATAACAATCGAGCAGTGTTGCCAGAATATGAAAAGTCAAATGGCCTTTTTGGAAAGTTCTAAACCCATGCTTAAATTTTGCCGTATATCTCGGATCAGTATTTCCACATCTAGATTTTGGATTTTCTAAAAACATAATTATAAACCTGATTTTTTACGACCCCCTGATAACAATCGTAAAAAACGTTTGTGGCGTATAGCATAAATCATATCTACCTTGATGCTACTAAAATACATTACCCAACCTGATTTTTCGAACTTTTATGCTCAAATTTGCTGAAAAATAATTTTATTTTGTGCAAAATTTTGTCTGTGTTTTTGTAGAAGCCTTTTCTTATTTAAAGCAAATAATCCGACGTTCTTTTTTGAATCGCTTTATCTTTAATTCATATTTTTAGAAAGGTTTTTAGTACCCTACAATTAATCATCACAGCTTCAGAATATTGTCGATATTTTATTTTCTCGGAACAAAAAACAAAACATGTAGAGATTTCTATCAAGAACAATGTTTAATATAATTAACAAAAAAATTAAAAGATCACCAGAAAAACACATTTTCCAATGTCTTTTTTTACTGGGATGGAAGATATTAGCAATAGGGCAATATTCAAAACTGAAAAGGCAATAGATGGCTCTTTTTCAGTGGTAGTAAAAACGAAATCCTGAAGCAAAGAAAGCACCACGGAACATGAACTAAACACAAAAAGTTATGTATTCACGTTACACTTGATTTGTAATCACTACTTTTTTGATCCAGTTCCCTAATTGCAAGTAATTTATGTTTCTTATTGTTTTCCATACGTTTTGACAGTTCCCCGACTACCATTCTTCCATGCGCTTGTGTTGAAAGTTTGAGAAATTTGAGAATCCAGCGTAGGGGTTTATTCACAAATTTCATAACGCCAAAAATGTTCATTTTTGACACCCACTCACCCCCTCGTAACGCATTTTGCATGAATATTTTTAAAACTTTGTATGAGCTGTAACATCTTAAGGATACCCACCCACCCCCTCCAGCGTTATGAAATTTGTGAATGGGCCCTAGCGCGATCAGTGGGTGGAATATAAACAACAGTGTCGTCGCTCGGCGGCCAGTGAAAGAAACTGAATGTTCTAAAGATTGTTGTCTGTACTTTTTGCCGCTGGCGCCAACTGTTAGCGTTTAAGAACGAAATAAACGGTCGTTACCCTATTGTCAAAGCCACGTGATTTATGACATTTAACGGCACTGTTTAGGTTAAGTATATTGAAAACATGTTTTTTTTTATCTTATAAGCAGGTGAAATCAACTCACTTGTAAAAAATCTGAACTGCTACGGAAAATGAAATGTAATATGTTGTTAACAAAATGTTAATAACATCTTAAATTTGTTTTACCAAATTAGGATGATAGTGTTGTCTAATAACACAGAACACCTAGATATAAGTAATGAATGTAATGTTTGGAAGGATACTAATAAGGAAATAAAAAAAGGCACTGTTACTGGCAGCAAAAATAGTTTCCAATTCGATTTCTCGGGAGCGTTTTTCTGCTTTTTATCAATATATACAAGTTCACAGCATCAAAATTAGTTTTCAATACAATGTAAAGCTTTATTCGTGAATAATTCGACGTTGTTACAATTTTGTTTACATTATTCCAAAACTTATGATGAATAATTCTGCATTTCATCAAACATTGATCCATAGCGGCGGGATGCTTGTACTTAAGCGATTGGATTGTTGTCCTGTATTTTTTCCTGTCATAATAACGGAAGATACCTGTCTGTTTCCAAAGAGAGAAGGAGTAGGGGAAAAGCACTAATTTTCGACCTACAAGAAATTTGTGCCAATTTTCGGATTTCCATACAAAGTAGGCCAAAATTGTATGAATGGGTCGAAAATTAGCACTAGTTCGAAAATTGGTGCTTTTCCCCTACTGCAGCCAGTGTCGTAGAAAATCAGCCAAATGATTCCCGATCAGTGCGAAAACTAATAAAAACAAACTCCGTTAGCACGAAGCCAATCTGACTATGAGAGCGAATGCGAAGAGTAAGAGAATGGGTGCAACACTCACACGCATTCAGTTTCACCCGCTGTTGGTCTGATTTCAAAATTCAACTGCATCTAGAGGCACTGGAATGGAGAATTGAATATAAAAAATTACAAATGAATTTTATATTACTGATGTAAGAAAGCAGAAATGTGAGCCCTTCAGCTATTAATCATGATTGTCTCTTAAGAAAAAAAAATAAAACTTTTGCAATTTTCTTATATTTTTGTAGGGTGTTCTGGTACAAATGATCGTTTTCACACGCGAAATTGAATTTGTTGCCAGCGTATGTCAGTAGGTAGATGAGGATCAGTGTAGAAAAAGAAATTGAAAAACGTTCCACCAGATTCGTGCTTGTTTTGTCAAAAAAACATTCACATAAAGAAGAAATCAACGATGACAGATCATACTGAGCATCGGCGTTGTTGACTGTATATTGAAATATGCAGACACTGACTGCAGCAACACTTAAAAAATATTTGAATAATTTCTGGGAAAATATTGATATAAAAGAGTTTTCACGAATATTGAAGTATGACAACTTTTTGAAGAGAAGAGAGCAACTGACTGACTTAAAAAAAACATATTTGACAAAATCAAAGGACTGATTTTTTTTAGGAAATTCTAATCGTTCGCCCGGGTGGAATGTCAGCATTTCTTTTTTGGTTTGAGGAATTCTTGCATGCATCTTTGCATAAATTAATGTAGAAATGTCTTGGAACTTTTGTTCGGAAAATCTCTAGATTGACTCAAGTAATAGTTCCAAGAAAGATACTATTAAAGTCATGGAAACACCCAGAGAAATCCTCCAAGGTTCATATGAAAAAATCTTCTCAGCATTCGTGGACGTCTTACGGAAAAAAATCTTTAACGAAATGCTAGCGGAAAATTTGGATTTTTTTTTGCATTTAACTTTGTAGAAGTTCTTGTACAAATATTCAAAGAAAAATCCTGATTGAACCACCGAAGTAATTTTAAAAATCTTGAAAAATTCTAGCAAGAAACTTATTATGAAAATATCCAAAGATTGCCTGGTAAGAACTTGTGGAGAAATTTTCGGAGAAATACCTAAAGGAACTCCAGGAACTGCAAAAAAAAATATCTATATAAATAAAAATGGAATGATGTTTGTATGTCACGAAATGGCTTGAGAACGGGCTAACGGATTTTGAAAATTCTTCCATAGTTATGTTCCTGAAGTGTTCCGACGTGTTTGTGTATATAAAAAGCAAAGGATATTTAACGGGAAAGTTGAAAAAACAGGAGTGAACGGAACTTCCATTTTGCACGGGGCGTTCCATGGCGTTTTTCAACAGCCTACTTGATGGCAAGACGAAGTTTGCCGGGACCACTAGTATTTAATAATTCCTGAGAAACAGCAAAAATAAATTTCAGTAAGAATTCTTGGAGTGACTATTTAACTCCAGAAATAATTTATGGCAGGTTTCCCTAAATAATAGCTTCAAGGAATACTGCGATAACGGTTAGAAAAATATCTGGCGCAGCGTCCATTTATTACGTAAGGCTAAAATTGAAAAAAATGAAACTTCTGTATGAGCCGTAACGCCTGATCCAACCCCCATTCTCCTAGAGCGTTACGTAATTTGTGAACGGCGCCTAGAGGAAGTCAGGACTCAACGCCAGAATCGATTTGTAGTAAGTTATAAATCCTCCTAGTTCATTGTGGTCATTTATAGAAAATTTTACATTTGGTAATGCAGGCGATATTTACCTCATACATTAGGAAGGTGCACGAGATACCTATTTGAAGAAATTTATGTCGCAACAAAAAAAAAAATGATTGAAGAAATGCTAGAAAGAACTCCTTCAAGATTCTAATTTCAGAAAAGCTCCTCAAGAAATTTCTCGAAAGAATTCCTAAAGAAATTACCATAAGAATTCTAAGAAGTAGGAGTCTCTAAGATACTTTTTGAATAAATTAACAGAGAAATCCAATCCGAAATTTTGGAACAATCCATGAACGATTTAACATGAATAAGGGTGAATTCATGATAAGAATCGCGGAGGAATCCTTAGTAGAATTCCTGATAAAATCTATGGATGCATACCTGAATAATTTCTTGGTGGTATCCTGGAAGAATCTGATGGTAATTTTGTGAAGATTCCTATATAAGTGTCTCTGGAGAATTTCCTCTCACATATTTAAAATCCTCGAAAAACATTCAAGTATCCTGAACATAATCCTAGAAAAATTCTCTTAAGAAATTACAAAAAAAAAAAACGATCGTAGCAGAATCACTGTAGAAGTCTCTGAAGGAATCCCATGTTGTTTTTTTAAAGATTCTTTTGCGAAAATTCAGGATGATTCTTCATGGATTAACTGCAGTTGGAGTTCTATAATAATTGCATCCAAAAAAGCTTAGAGAAATTTCAGTAAACATCCAAGCAAATTTTTGTTTTATATTTTAAGAGAATTTCTGAAAAAAATGCATTTAGAAATGCATGGGTAAATTCTAGCAATAATTATTGGATTATGTTCGAAACAAATAACTCCAAATGAATAATTTATAGAGGGAAATCGAAAAAAAAAACAGGAAACCCGGAAAAATATTGAACAATCACACGATGAATACAGTCACCCCACAGTTATGGATAGCACACAGATATGGATCAGATTTGGATTAAAACGGGAATATCTCATCAAATAGAGTTGCAATAACGCATAACACATTTTACCTACGGGAACCATAAATCTGTACAGTATCACAATCAATTGTAATATGCTCATTCATATTTTTTCCGTCGTAGGAAATAAAATGTCAAGCGTATTCCCAGATGCGTTGATTCATAACTGTGGGGCATTGAAACTCATACCACAGTTGTGAATCAAAGATAAGACGATTCCGAAACAAACGCCAAAACGTATGCTTTCACTAGCACACCATTCGTTTATCTCGCAGATAAATTGCTGTTATAGTGTTTTGATCCATAATATGAGTCGATTTGATCCATAATACGGACCCTCCTCTCCCACTGATCCACATCTGTGGGGTGGACATCGTTTGCAATTTCTATTGAAACCGATACTTTTTCAACTATATTCCGCAGTGCCAGGGAGGTAATTTTGTTCTGTACAGCTTCATCATGTTTTTTAATCGTAGTTTATTCTGAAAAATGGCCCTTAGTTGATCCATAACTGTGGGGTGACTGTACCTCAAAAAATTCATTGTGAAATCCTCCGAAATCCTGAAGAAACTCTTGGATTCTAAAAAAAAACGCTCTATTAAATTCTTGAAAATATTTTTGAAGAAATTTATGAAGACATCACTGGAGGAATCTATAACATAAAATGTCGGAGAAATCCTTAAGAAGAATTTCAGGCAGGGTAGGCAATCGTCACCGTCAAATGGAAAAAGTTGGCGACGAAACTAAAAGAAGCATCGTCATCGTCACTCAACCATCGTCGGATGACGATTTGCCGCAGCGTTCCGATCACATAGGCTCGGCGTCATGACGAACAAATACGATTCCCTCGTTACGGGCGAATCTTCATTCGGGAGCACTGAGCCGACCTAAAAAAATGAATCGTGTCTTCGACAGATTTAGAGCATTTTTAGAAAGAATAAAACAAAAACAAAACGACAAAGCACGTCTGGAATCCAACAAACGATCTCTCAATGGTCAACCCCACGCGCTTACCAACAGAGCTATTGCGGAAACGTGAGGAGAGCGGTTTCATTTGCCAATACAAGCAATTATGTGATGGTATTCGTTGGTTGGTGCGAAGCAAGCGATTATACAGTAAACGGTTTCTTCTTGGGAGTAAGGGTAACAAGCACAATGGAGAAAAAATTGCTCGTTGACGATTTTGGATTGAAGTTAGTCGTGCATTCTTTCGTCGATGACGAGACGACGACCTGCCAGGGATGACGATGTCTTTTTTTTTTATTTTGTCACCGCACAGTGACGAATCTGACGATTGTCTGCCCGACTGATTTCAGGGCAAAAATCCTGAATATGAACTCTGAGGAATTCTCAAAGAAACAATTTTTTTAAGGGAAATGCCGAAAAAAATCTTAGATGAATCACCAGAATAACTTAAATGAAATTCCACGAGGAATGCTAGATAGACTAAATCTTTGAAAACAATGTCCTGGAAGAATCCCAAGAATTATTGCTCAATGAATTCACACTCTAAATGAATCCTCAAAATAATCTCTGAATGATTCTCGATGGGATTCGTAGAAGAATTTCTGGAGGATCCAAGGGATAATATCTGGGACAATTTTTTGGAGAAATCCCTTGATACAGTGATGTCAGAGTTGCTCAATATCAGTCACTTCAACTGATAGCTGATGTTCTAAAACTATCAATATAACTTGTGAGCTACCAAAATGTTCCTTGGGGTATCAAGCTGAACTATTTATCGGCGAGAAAATGCAAAATCGGCGGCGTGATGTTAATCGATATCGGCGGCGGCGCACTACGCACAAACCTCTGCCATGAAGTTCACAATATAATTTGCAACAAAATTCAAAAAAATTCTCCCAACCTATCGTTAGATTTTCGATTTTCAATTAGCCAAAAATTGAGTAGTGATACTCATCTTATGAGCACAAATTGTATGTTTAAACTTTCCATAAAAGTTCAAAGCGTTTGCAACGAAAAATCTAGCCGCAATATTAGTAAAAAAGTAGCAAACTTCCGGTGTACCAACTTTTGAATAAAAGATAGTTCTGGCTATTTTTTGACAATGTGTGTGTTTTGGATTTTTATATTGGTCATTTTTGTGGTTCTGTATATTTGTTGGCAAAATGTTTCATAAAGAGCTCTAAATGTCTAAAAATTATCAAAGGAAAGTTTTTATCCACATTTGCAGCTGTTAAAAAATATAAAAGGATTAAATCAACAACAATGTCGATGTTTGAGTTTTTTTTAGCAAATTTGATATTTTTATACTCTTTTAGGTCTATTGGCACAGATAAATAAAGCTTAAAAGACGTATATTGATGTATTTTTGGAAAAAAATGTTTATTGAACGAAATAAACCTGATATGAGTAGAGACACAAATTTTAAAAATCTTTCTGTTTTGAAGAACTGTTTTGACGGTTACGCATTGAAAATAACATAATTCAAAATATTGTTGTTCTATTTTTTTAAACTCACATTAAATCATGTTTTGAAGGTACATTTCTTTTGATAATACATTAAATAAAAAACCGTACAATTTTTCTTATACGTTATAAACTTATGTCATCTGAAAGGCCTAACTTCAAAACAGACACTACGAATTTTTATTGAATTCAGGCCAGTTTAGCCAAAGAAATCGACTGATCAGCACAAATTTGATGAAGATTTTGTGTCCCTATAATAACGATCTGGGAAGCACCGCGCAAAACTAAGTACACTCGTTTGCCAATGGGCGCAATCGGAATGATCGATCGATGGCTGGTGGTCAGTCACGGCACCGGCTAGCAATAGCAATATCGCGGATCGGTGGTTTTTCTCTCCGCTAGGTATTGGCCACTGCTAAACTAAAACTGCCGCGATGTGGAGAAAATTCAATTTCGACACCAACCGGTTAAGTGCTGAGCTACCGCAGAAATGGTCTCTACAACGTCTGGTAATTGATGATTATGAGACCGAATAACTATCACGCCGTGGTCTATTGTTTTTGGCTGAGGGGTGAGAAATAGCTATCGAAATTAAATTGCGATTTATTGGAGAACACGGCTCGGTAGTTTTTGGGGGTTGCTAATGATATTGCTGTGCCTAACTGGATGGTTCGAAGGCTGTGTAACGTATTGATTATTTTGGGCATTGAGTCGTTTATGGCTTTTGATTAAGTGTGGTTTACTATTAGCTGAGGTTACGCAACCAATTAGTTTGAGGTATTTCACTGTGAATCATCATTGCATGTATCTCGAGAGACAATTTCTTTTGCGGTTTCCAATCAAAGATTTTTTAAACGAACTTTTGAATAAAACGAAGTGTTGTCAGATTTTAAATTTACTTGGGATTGTGGAGCAAAACAATTTGAAGATTCAAGAATTACTCCTATCAAAGTTTCGGCAAGTCTTGCACAAATCTCAATAAGAATCACTCCAAATATAATGCTTTCTTCAACTTCTCAGGGAATTCTTTGGAAACTCCAACAATAACTCTCCAATAAATCTTCTAGGTTTTCAATTTCAAACTTTTGCTAAGTTTCTTTCACACATTTAAGCAAGAAATTCTTCAAATAGATTCAGAATGTATCCCAAGGAGTAGTCCCTTAACAATCCTTTAACGCTTTCATCCTAGAACTTCCACGTGAATTTTTCGAAGGCTACTTTTAGTATTTTATATACTTTATTCCACTTAGATCTGCTAGAAAATTCCTTAAAAAATCAAAAGGAATTCATGGAGAAATAATCGTTCAAAATCAAAAGAAATCTCAAATGATTTTCCGTTAAATTTATCGGAGGAAACTATGAAGAAATTACTTAGAGAAATTCCGAAGGAATCTATATAATAATCCCAGAAGGATTTAAAGGTAAAACACACCATACAATCAACACCCATACCTAACTTTGTCGTAATCCCTTATTCTGGTTTGTATTAGCAAATCCTAGGAACGCCTCGCATTGAAACTCCCTCGTTATTCAAAACATTTATTAAACTTAACCAATTGAATCTCGTAATGATACTCTTCATACAGCAACCTCGACGGCGACACCTGTGTTAGCCAACACTACAGCAAGCAGCTTGTCGTTAATAATCATCATGATCTTCATGGTTCGATCTCGCTTCTAAGAAACCCTTTGCGAGGCATAGTGTCTCCACGTCACGACGAATGGTTGGTAAAATCTTCCAATCATCGTTTGCGAATCTTTTGTACGATTCCAACTTTGCAATTTGCCCGAAAAGATTCCCCTTGCAGTTAGCGATTGCTAAGCACTAAGCAGCATCTACTTGTTAGGCAATTGGACTTGCGCTCTGTAGCAATATGTAATCTCTGATGAAGGCAGCCACTTGATTATGGTCGTCTCTCGGTGGCGATGATGATTGGACATACCTTACCTAGCGATTCGAAGGGATTTAATCTACTTCAACATATTTGCGCGAAGTCGTCGTTCGAGTCGGTTAGCACACTGCTGGGCTAGTCGACCTTGAGCGTGTCATCGCGCACGTAGATACCGGTTTAGCTTGTCTGGGCGCAAAATTAATTGTCTTTCGGAACACGAGACATCATCTGGGTCCGGGGATCTCATCGTCGTCAAGGTAGTTGGCTATAATCGGATGCTTGTTTTTCGCCTCCGCGTCGAAGGCGAAGCGCGTTAATCAAGTCAGGAAATTGAATTAATGAATTGCTCGAACGAATCCATTAGATTTAGGAAAAAAAAACACAATCGAGGTTGCTGAAGTTTTTCTTTTGTTGTATGATCTAGATATAGATGCTTCTTCTAGCAATCAGGTGAATTGTCTCAGGTGGCTATCATAACGATAACAAAAGGTTCAACATTATTCTATAAGAAACGGTCTCTTGTTACCAGATCACAAGAAGTCGTATAAAATTCCAATTTGCTATCCACTTCGCATAAATTTGCCATCAACTATCATAATGCGAGAGGAAAAAGAACCAAAGCGACCAGAAAGCACTTGTTATTGCCACCGTTCCGTTCTCATTCCCTGCCACCTCACAAAGTGTCCTAGATATTGGCTAGGAGCCAGCAAAAACAACCGAACCCGCATCTTCAGCGATCACCTTAACCCCATTTCTGTTTTAGCCGAGCCATTCTCGCCGAGTCTTGATCGCCGGCCATCGGATTGGTCGCCCTCCGCCATCCACAATGGCCCACTTGTGGTTTCTATAATGGGAGGAGGACTTCTTTTGTTGTGAGTAGGTAAAGCAACAAACCATCAACGAACGCCTCTTTTTATTAATTCTCATAAATGTGATCAACACCTTCCCCGCTTGCCGAATGGACACCTCTGTTGATTCTGGCGTTGTCTAAGGCCGATGGTATGAACCTATCAATATCGCCGCCTCAAACTCAAAGTCAACGAGAAAAAGACCGCAGCGAAGACAACCGGTTCGGTTGATAGACGACCAGCATACATCAAAACACCAATAATAGTCCGAAATGGCAGCACAATGCAGGCGGTTTTGGGGGCCTCTAGGCGATATGGGCATAGAGCTACGTGAACGTAAGTTGAGGCGAACAAGGACGCTCTGTGGTTTGGTAACAGGTGGAATTCGAGGGATTCAATTCGAATTGTGATTACAAATTGAGCTATAGGTCGTGGTTAGGTGATCAGTGGTACCAACAACCGTGGGAATTCCTATCGGTTTCTGTGTGAGAGTTTTGACGGGCGGTATGCAAGGTTGATTTGTTGTCCCAAATGATGACGATCAAATAAACGCTTAACCGACTCGTGATTGGATTTTAAAAAAATGTTCATGAAGGACCATTTTTTTCCTTGTCAGATGCAAGGACGTGGGCTAGATAACGGATTATAATTACGAATGCTGTTAACATATCCGTGCGAAAGTTTGGGATTACCCCCTAAGACAGGTTACCTAAAAAGAAACAGAAGCTTTTGTCCATATCTCTGTGATTATATGTATGTCTAAATGATAATCTCTATGGCCCTTTAGTTAAAAAACATAGCATAAACTGTGTGTACAGCCAAACATTTTTCTTCGCTCACTTTTTTACGCTTCTTGAATGGGACCGATGGGCAGATGACGGAAATCGATATCTGACGTCATTTTGGAATCAAAGATGACGCCTTCCGATTTGTGAAAATCAATTGAACTCTGACGCCATCTTGGATTCCAAGCGTTTATTTCAGATCTGTAATGATTTGGTTGCTCTGGTAAGCTCACGTCAATATCAGAATGAACTTACGCGGATGTGTTCCACGGAGCGCTGACCTCCAACTGATTCATGCAACTTTTTATTCCAGCATTCGCACTAAATGACCAGCTCATTGAAGTTTGCCATATTTTTTTCCGCTAAAAAGTCTTCGCCCCTGTTCTTAAATAAATGTGGTCAGAGAGCCAAGAATCAACGTTTTATACAGGGAATATTTTGTCATCATTGCTCGCAACGTAAACATCAAAAGTGTCACCAGATGTACAAAGAAGCAAATTTTATTATGCTAAATAAATACGGCAGACTTTAGTGGACTGGCCACTTAGTGTAAAAGTTGAGAACTACGCTGTAAATAAATAATATTCAGCATTGAGTAATTCACGTTTATCGAGCATAACAACAGTATCATAATGAAATTTACGAATCAAAACTAAGATTCTGTTAAACTAAACTTACTGGTTTAAACCATGTAGAAACATTCTTAAGCCACTCCGGTAAGTTAAGTCGTTTTCTAATTATAACAATGGTAACAATTCTATACTTGTTGAGAACAGTTAGGCCATCTTTTTGAGCGTTTTTGTAGATTTTTTCAGTGCTTCTACATAATTTCATTATGGTTTATATTGAAATTTTTAGTCCAAAACTCAAATCAAAATTTCTCTCCCTAGGGATTTTTGATTCTATAACATTCCCCAGAAAACCATTCCCCCGAAACCCATTCCCCAGAATTCCATTTCCCAGAATCTCATTCCCCAGAATGTACCATTCCCCAGAATTTCACTCCCCAGAATGAACCATTCCCCAGAAAACCAATCCCCAGAATGGACCATTCCCCAGAAAATTATATACCTACTCTAAAGTTTTGAAATAATCTATTTAAAAAACTTGAAAATTAAACTCCATACAAAGTTGTTTACAAGTACATGAGAAGATTAGCATTGGTGCTGCTAATTATGAACACTTTACGCATAATTCAAATTTCATTTGCAAATGAACTATCACAGTAGTTTCACTTTTATTGGCACTTATAAAAACTGATAGATCAGTCTATGGGGAAAAACAATATCCAATATTTATTTAAAAGAATATACAACTCATCACTACTCTGCACAAAATAGAGCTCACCCTTCTTTCGGTATAGTAGATTCCAAATGTATAATTTCACATGTATGTCCAATTTTTATCAAATGTAGTGATGTATGCAGCTTTTCATCAATGTTTTAAGAAGGTGCACCATCTCTTACTTTTTAGGGCTAGACTGGCCCAGCTCAGTATGGGAGAAAAATAAAGTTGTATGATTCCACGGGGCACCCCCCAGGATTATTTCTTGGGGTTAGAGGAAGCCTTTCTGAAAAATTCAGCTCATTTGGTCGTTCCATGAGCTGGCGCATTTGAATTGAAGTTAATATGGGATTTTCAGCTCAAACATATGAGCAACAGCACATCATCTACTGTTTGGTTCAGGAAAATTGATGATCGCGTTCAATTGGACCCAGAATGTCAAAAACACTACTTGATGTAATAGCGAAAAATATTGTAGAAGATTGTACCATGATCAAAATTAATAAAGTTGGTGTTTTAACCATCTGAAGTATATCATGCAATACTGCTTGTATTTCTTCAACATAGCTTGGAGGTAGCCACTAAGCGCATCATAGCCACCTATGACGCTGGGCGAGCTGAGGCACATGTCGCATGCATATAAATGACTGTACGGGAGTGCTGATCTAAGCCTAACTTTCAACAACTGAAAGAGTCATGAAAATTAGATTAAATCCAGATACAACCTTCTGCAATTATGTTCATTAGGGTGTCAACTAATGAATTTGTCATTCTGGGCTTATTTGAACGCGAACAATTAGTATACGGAACGAAACAGTGACTAGGATCAATTTCCAATATATTTGAGACGAATATTTTATACAAACTTCAAATCGAATGCGCCAGCTGGTGGAGCAACCAATTGAGTTGAAATTTTGAAAGAGCGTTTTTCTTACCCCAAGGCTCATATCTAGGGGGTGCCCCGTTGAGTTTTACAACTTTTTTGTTTAAGGGCCAGTCTATACGTTTCCGATATAAGGATTACGTAAACTCGGCAGAATAAAAACTTACTATTCTGCACATTAAAATGATACGCCCTTCTTTGCATCAAGTCTAAATTACAAATGACTTGTTTAATTTTGCACAAAATAGTGATACACCCTTCTTTCAGTCTTATCCTGTTGACGATATAGACAAAATTTTCCGCAAGGATACCAAATGGAATTTCAGAGGACAAATGAAGCAAAGCGTAAACTTTTATACCGTCAAAACGTTCATATACAATACAGATTTCGTACAGTTTATAAAGTTTTGCTGAAATATGCATATTCCCACAGAATAAGGGGGTGTCCATTTCGCCCCGTGTGTTCATTATGTCCCTAACCCTCCTACCTACATATTTGTTTTGTCACATTAGACCTTAGCCTGTCACATAAGTGACTCTTCTTCCTCTTTTCTGGCGTTACGTCCCTACTGGGACAGAGCCTGCTTCTCAGCTTAGTGTTCTTATGAGCACTTCCACAGTTATTAACTGAGAGCTTACTATGCCAATGACCATTTTTGCATGCGTATATCGTGTGGCAGGTACGAAGATACTATATGCCCTGGGAAGTCGAGAAAATTTCCAACCCGAAATGATCCTCGAGATCCTAGCTACGGCAATCTGCGCCCCCACATAAGGTGACTCACGCAAAGCAATAATTAAAAAAGAAAAAAAAATGGATATTCATATAGCTTTCTGGGGAATGGTGCATTCTGGGGAATGTTACATTCTGGGGAATGTTACATTCTGGGGAATGAGATTCTAGGGAATGGTTCGTTCTGGGGAACGGAATTCTGGGGAATGGTTTTCGGGGGAATGGTTTTCTGGGGAATGTTATAGAATCGGGATTTTTTTTAACAATTGGCCCAGATGTGCAGCAAAACCTCAGAAATCGAGCTCTGTACTCTGTTGAGTTTTACTTGCAAGAAACACTGGAGGTGTTTTTTTTTCTGGAGTTTTCTTCAGATGATTGGAAATTGAGGAAATTAATGAAATAGTTTTATAATCCAACAGTCATGTATAGTAAGGAAGGTTACATCAGAGCTTCTAACTGGCCAGAGCGAACTTATTTATTGATGATTTTTCAATTTTCCCTGATAAGGAGTATTCCAAACTGTTAACTGGATACAGCTGAGGAATGAATTCAGTTTCGTTTTGAACTTCACTTCATAGAGTTGTGTTTCACTCACGTCATTCAGCGCGGTGTGATGACTGAGAAGTTCACTCGCTATACCAAGGTTCGAATCCAAATCAGACTTTTACATATTTGTGCAACTAAAATTACGTGATATCATTTTCTTCTGTGTATTGAGTTCGTTCAACCCTGATGGAAAAACATGCATAGCCTCGAGCTGGATCACATCAACTTCACAACAATATCTCGCTAAGTGAATCAAATATCCAGCTCAAAACGTGAATCAACGAAAATGTCGAGAAACCCATTTCGTGTAACAAAACATAAACTCTCTTCTCTCGGTGTTATGAGATGACCGAGAGATGTCGGACGCGGCTCTCACTCGTTACACCAGGGTTGAAATCCAGGTCAAACTTTTACCGGAAAGAGACCCAGGGCTTATCCCAAGTAGCACGCGAAACATCTTTCAAAGAAATGCTTCCCAAAAATGGTTTCAAAGATGTATCAATAGAAGCATCTGTAACTAACCTAGTTCTAGTTCCGTTGCATATTAATCAATAGCTCATAAGGTTTCATTATCGTTCCAATGAACTTGTATTTCACCCCGTGTTTGACGTCTAACATAATTGAAACGGCGAGATTTGTTTCAAATGTCCTCTGCAAGCATCAATGAAGTCAAGATTATCAAAATGTGTTACGTAACATTTAAAACAAACTCTTGCAACTACTCCAAAACTGCCAATTTTAATGCTATGTTTCAATATACTTCCATTTAGAGCATCCGCAACATAACTTTATGGCATGCAAGCTACGTTTCAATACCCACAACTCAAGAAGATTCATCCCAGTTGTCTGGAAGTTGCACCAAACTACGTGTTTGATAGATAAAAGTGTGCTTGCTTCAATCAAGTTGCAGTATAGCTGAGTTGCACCTCACGTATCATGTAAGAATGAAAACATGTTCTAGCAACAGTTTGTTTGTTTACATGGTGTTTCTCATATGTTGCGCGCAAGTTTTAGCAAAAACTTTAGCCCTGTAGGGCAAGTCCATATTTTGCCAGTAATGAACTTGTATTTCAAAGGGTGCAGTAAAGTAATAAGCAACAAAGCAATGAGGTGCATTGGTGAGGCAGTTTTTCGAAGAGCTGGTGGAGTAGTGAGAAGAGGAGAAGATTTATGATTTAGAAGTCGGGAGTTCGGTTGTCGTTTATATTTTTCTTTTAATTATATTCCTCTTAAGTATTTTGCAACAAATGTGCACTTCTTCTATAACATAAATATGTTGCAAACAGGCTCCGCCTCGTGCGCTTTTGCGTTGCTATTCAGTGCAATTGTAAGTCATATTTTTAACAATTTGCAACTCTGATTAGTTTCAAGATCATATGTTCATTCTTGAGTTGAAACAAACTGTGTGGCTTGGGATGAGATTTCATTAATTTGGGGGTGTTGTTGAATATCTCGTATGCATTGAGAAATAGCACAGTACTGTCTTGGGCAAAGTTTCAGCGTTCAGTACGATCTACCATTAGCAGTTGAAGATCATCCTTTAATTTAAGAACTTGGCCGGTATGGGCGCTTTTTCTGACTTGCACTATATGAATCTTGAGGGATAAGAATGCAAACTTTGATATCTCTAGATTCTGATGTTTTGGAAGGTTGTTCAGTAGCTTAAGGGCTAACATGCGGTGGTTTTTCTGCCACTATTAGGACCACTAGATCATTTTTTTTTTTTCAAAAAATTGTTCAAGATGGATAGGAATGACGTCGTCAAGTAGCTGTCAGTTTTCGTAATATATCTCCTTCTCAATATAGTACACCGTGGTATCTTGATTTCAAACGTCATACTTCTTATTTCCAGTGAAAACTAAATGTTAGGTTTCTGATATCAAGAGAGCCTATATTACGTAATATCAGCTCTAGTCTGAATATAGCATAAGGGTCTGGGTTATAATAAAAACCTATCAATAGATCACTGGTTACGCTCATAGATCCTGAGGCCTATATTCGATGGAGTCCTTGGAGGAAGGGTTAAGCGTCTATGCTATTATTAAAAACCATCAATATACAACAGCTAATGCTTGTAGATTCTCAGGCCTGTATTGAGTGATCTAACAGACCTGTTGTACTCATTTAATTACCAAAACGGGGATCTTGACGATCTACAGTTCTTAAAAAAATTAAAAATCTTCTTGGGTTCAATATTGGGATATATTCCCCTACATATAAATGATAATGCGATTTCCATTTACTCATTTACAATTATATGTCCAAACTGCAGGGAAGTCTTGGAGGACTTAAATATACACATATTCTAACATGATTAGGAACCAAATGAATCAAAAATGTGCTTAAAATTCTGAAAAAGTATTCCAAAATAATAAAAATGAATTTTGCACAAGTAGACTCCAAAAGGCAAAACCTCGTTTTACGAACAAAGATCTCTCGTTTTACGAACTGATTCAATTTACGAACCCCCGTTCTTGTTCGTAAATTGAGGTTACAGTGTACTAGAGCAGTTACCCTTGTAGATCCAGAGGCCTATATAACATGGAGTTCCTGGATAACCAAGAACATCAGTACAAATCAAAACAATACTACGTTAACTTATATGAAGGATTAACATAACTTGAAGCTATTGTTACCGCACTGGTTACACTTGTATATCCTAAGGCATTGTATTTCATGGAGTCCTTGAAGAAGCGTGAAGAACATCAGTACAGATCAGTATATTGATACATTTATTTATATAAAGAGTTAAGATTTTAAACTACAGTGGAACCTCCATGATTCGATATTGAAGGGACCATCGACTCATGGAAATATCGAGCAAAGGAACAGCATTCCTTTGGAAAGCTGCTTTCAGGGACCATCATAGTAACCATGAAATTTTGGTTTTTATTAAGGTTCCATGAGTCGATATCGAGTCATGGAACATCGACTCATGGAGGTATCACTGTATAAATATAACCATCAATATGCAACTGCTTACGCTTGTAGATACTAAGGCCTATATTCCGTGGAGTTCTTGGAAGTTCAAGATCATTGACACAACTCAATACAATACTTCGTTTTCTAATAAGGCTTTCACAATATTGAAGAACTACCTAGGATCAGGAACATTTGCACAAATTGATACAAGACAACGTTTACTCACAAGACTGGTTAGGGGCCTTTGAAGTATTTGAAAACTAGCATTAAATCACTTATTACGGTCGTAGATCCCAAGGCCTATATTCAATGGAGTCCTTGGAGGACCGAAAACATCCGTAAAAACCAATGAAATATTCCGATGACTTAAATGCATGGTTAAGGGACTATCGATAGACCATCGATCACGCTTGTAGATCCTAAGGCCTACATATATTCGATGAAATCCTTGGACAAATTAAAAAATACTCATTTTACTGCTATTAATAGATAAGGACCTGTCAAAGGAACGCTAAATACGCCAGTACATTGCAGCTTTATATTCCAGGCAGTTTTAGGTTGAACTAGGTCATCTGTTGTACTCACTTAGTTACCTAAACTCGGATCTGACAATACACACGATTCTTCAAAATATAGCAGTCTTCTAGGGTCCAGTATTGTGAGATATTCTTCTACAATCTACATAGAAATGATAAATTGTTCTCCATTAACTCATGTAGAACCATATGCCTAAGCTTCAAAGAGTGGAGACCTTAACTTGCAAACATTCTAGCCTAGTTAAAAACCAAGTAAAAAAAATATGTGGGGGATACTATAATACTATAATACTAATAATACTAATTTCTCAAAATAATAAAAACAATTTTCTTATACAGCCATTCCATGAAAAACCGATCTAGTGGGTCTCCGAATTCCGTGAAAATTTGCTATTTTGTTCCTTATCCGAAATAAGGATACACGTATTTTTGGATGTTTTGATTAGGGTGACCATTTCCGAAATAGAGTGACCAGAAAAATCGCGATTATGCAAAATTTTTATTTTTCAAAAAATTATAACTTTTGAACGGTTGACCGATTCTCAATCTTTTTGGACGAAATGAAGGCTAAAGATTTTGACATTTCAGAAAAAATATAAAATTTCACAAAAATTGTGTTTTTTACATGAAAAAACTCAATAGTTTCAGTTTTTTCGTGTTTTGAAGGCCTCGGGACCAAAGGGGCTATCGCTGTTCTCATTTTTTCTTGAAAGTTCAGAAAATTTTACATATATTGTCAAATTTTCAGCGATGTATGTTTTTAGTTTTTGAGATATATTTTTTTGAAAATAAAAAATCAGTTAGTTTTTATCGGCACACACTGTAGGTCTCAGCGCATTAGATTTGTAATGTTTAAAAAAAATTATAACTTTTGAACAGCTTAACCGATTTCCAATCTTTTTGTATGGAATGAAAGCTTAAAATTTCAACTATTCAGACAAAATTGAAAAATCTGAAAAAAAAAAATGTTTAAACGTGAAAAAATATAAAAATTTCTAGTTTTTTTTTTAGAAATTTTCATATTTTTAATGTGAAAAAATTTTGTTTTCAAAGTTTTCTATTTTTTTCTATTTTTTCTGAAAAATTGAGACCTTAAGCTTTCATTCCATAAAAAAAGATTGGAAATCGGTTGAGCTGTTCAAAAGTTATGAATTTTTAAACATTATAAATCTAATGCGCTGAGATCTACAGTGTGTGCCGATGAAGAATGACTGATTTTTTATTTTCAAAAAAATATATCTCAAAAACTAAAAAACATACATCGCTGAAAATTTGACAATTTACGTAAAATTTCTGAACTTTTAAGAAAAAATGAGAGCAGCAATAGCCCCTTTGGTCCCGAGGCCTTCAAAACACGAAAAAACGGAAACTATTGAGTTTTTTCATGTAAAAAATACAATTTTTGTAAAATTTTATATTTTTCCTGAAAAGTCAAAATCTTTAGCCTTCATTTCGTCCAAAAAGATTGAAAATCGGTCGAACGGTTCAAAAGTTAAATTTTTTTTTTAAATAAAAATTTTGCAAAATCGCGATTTTTCTGGTCACCCTATTTCGGAAATGGTCACCCTAATCAAAAAATCCAAAAATACGTGTATCCTTATTTCGGATAAGGAACAAAATAGCAAATTTTAACTAGATCGTTTTTTCATGGAATGGCTGTATAAGTAGATTCCAAAACGCAAAACCTTGTTTTACGCACTGATTAAATTTACGAACCAATTTACTTTACGCACTCCCGTTCTATTTCGTAATTTGAGGATACAGTGTGTTGTGTATTGAGGCGATGCAAAATCGTACTGTTGTTGGATTTGTCCTTACCTGAAATGAAAAAAAAAGGTTTGATTAGTCATATGTTTGAAGTGAGCAAATTATTGAAGTAAAATGAAAATTGAATGCTTCGTATCAGCTTAACAATATTTTATTACTAAAAAAAAAATATCTACTGAATTCTGTTAAGCTTGAGTATTTTTGAAGAAATCCAAGTAAAAGTTCTTAGACAATTTCCTGGACGAATCCCAAACGTTATTCTAGGTAGATTTTTAAAGGAATCCCAGAGAAATTCCTGAGAGATTACACAGAATGAGACCCATAAAGATTCATGGAACGAATCTCTGAAGGGTCACCAGCAGGATTCCTCGAAAGCAATGCAGAAAAAACAATGAGTGAAATTCCTGAAGAATTCTGCAGATGAATACAATAAAGAGTTTTCATGAAAGGAATCCCAAGATAATTGCTGAGATAAATCCAAGAAAAATTTCTGAGAGGTATAGCAGAAGAATTCTTGAGATAAATTTCAGAAAGTTTCTTTGGAATCCTTGAAGGGTCTTTGAGAGGATCCCAGAAGGGTTTTTGGGATGTGTTCCTGGAGGATTCCAAAGAAGAATCGCAGAACGATTACAAGGGTGAATCCAAGAGGAATTCATTAGAGAAAATTTACAAGAATTACTTAGAGGAGTCCTAGAAAGGTTACTAGGAAAAATCTCAGAAGGTTTACTGAGAGGAATTCCAAAAGAATAACTGATAGAAATATCAGAAGGTTTCTTTGAGGAATCCCAGAAGAATTCATGAAAGAAATCTCTTAGAAATCGCAGAAGGATTGCTTAGCGGAATCTTGGAAGCGATTTTAAGAGATTTCACGGAACGATTACTAAGAGCAAGCATAAAATCCACAGATTCCTAGAAGATGCCTGAAAAGAGAAGAATTTCTGAGAAAAGTTTGAGAAGGATTCCTCTGTGGAATCCCAGATAGATCCCTGAGAGGTATTCACAGAAAAACACCAATAAATTGGGAAATATTAATTAAACGATAATCAAACCCACAGCAAAAATTGCAGAAAGATTCCAAAAAGGAATCCCAGAAGAGTTCCTGAATAGAATTCTTAAGGATCCCAGAGAGGAATCCCGGAAGAATTGCTGAGTAGAATCGCAGAAGGATTACTGAGATGAATCCCCGTATGATTTCTGAGAGGAATTCCAGAAAGCTTCCTGAGCGGAATGCTCAATGTCATATTCATTTTTATTGCATGCTTTTTTTCGTTTTTATGATTCGATATCGAATCGCAGATCTTCACCTAACAGAGGTTCGTCTTTAAAAATAACAAAAAAAAAAAATCTTCTTAGATATAGCCTCCACACCTATTAGAAACGAAATCTATCGATCGTAAAAAAAACACACATCAATCCATTCCATTCATTCATTCAACTCCAAAGGCACCGGATCGCTCCTTGACATTTGTCGCGGCATTCTGCACCCTCCACAGCCTCCGAGGATGATCCGGCACCAATTCGCGCGACACGACACACCGCGCCGCTCTCTCAAACTATAATACCGTGAAGATGTTCCCCGCATTGTGCGCTAGGCACTAGGTCATCACGATCAGCGCGCGCGCGCCCGCGTAGTCACTCTCTCGATAGGATCGCGCAGATGATCAGGTTGATCATTAAACCGTTTTCCCAGTCAGTGTGGGACCTTCTTCTGCCACAGCTGGAAGGTACAATTTGCTACGGTGTGCAGTCGGTCTCTTCTAGCCGCGGTGGCGACACGGCGCAGGCAGGAGCAATCCAATCCGATATTTCGTCACTCTCCATATTTGAGTTTGCTACGCGCATCGTCGAGATGGAGAAGCGTCTAACATTTTTGCGCGATCCCATGCACTGTGGGTCTGGAATCAAAATTTCGCGACTAAAATCAAGAAAACTTTTTCATAAACTTCCCTGTAATCTTAATAATACAAATAGTGTTCGATGAAATGGTTCAGAAAATGGTTTTGAAACGTTGGTACTGTAATGTAAGTACAAATTTATCAACTCAAATTAAAAGCTTATTCTTCCATCTATTATTAACTAAGATACCGAATGAATGGCTTCATTCGGATGAAGAATGAAAAAGATGGAAGTGCTCAAAATTTCGTCGCAAAATTCGGATTTCTAGCCCATGGTGCGATGCGAGCGCACCCTCTCGAAGTGCGATTGCATAATTACCCTTCCGCGCTCCCTCGAAGAAAGCGTCCTCCACTGAAGACGATCGAAGCGATTCGATAAAATTTGATCAATCGGAATCCGAAAGCGCGTTTGATCGAAGCGGTTAAATCATTCGATCGATCGATAGATGGACGGAACGATGACCGCGTGGTTTTGCGATTTAGGAGCAGCATTTAAAAACGGTTAGGCAATCGGAATGGATGGTTTTAATTTTGGCCTATTCGCCACGCTGCTGTCGAGGCACTTGACCTGGTCCGACGTTTCCAATTTGGGACGACAACGACCAGAATCGGCGCAGCGCCGTGCAGTTTGATTAAGGTTCACTCCGGTGGCGGCGTGCATGCATGGCCGTCTCCTCGAACTCAAAATTGTCGCTGAATTGCGCACTGTCAATAGGGATGTCTAAAATAAATCGATTATCTCGATCAACTCTCATAGGTGTTACTGGTGAGCTAATTTCATCCTCATAATAACACATTTATATCGTGACAACGTTACGTGTATGTAATTTTCTAACAAACTATGGATGGTTCGTCCCTAAAAGTGTCGACATAAACCGTTTTTCATGTTTCATATAATTTGTATACTTACTTTACTTTTGATGGCACCAAGTCCTTCAAGACATGACTTGTGTCACAATGTTAAGCCAACAAACTCGGTCCATGGCTGCCAGCCTCCACATGGTCAAACCACCTAGTTCGTAGGACTCCTCTTCGTTTTGTACCGGCCGGATACGGGATGAACACCATTTTTGCGGGATTGTTGTCCGGCATTCTCACAACGTGCCCCGCCCATCGTATCCTTCCAGCTTTGGCGACTTTCTGGAAACTGGGATCACCATAGAGTTGCGCAAGTTCGTGGTTCATTCTTTTCCTCCATACGCCGTTCTCACATACTCCGCCAAAGATCGTCCTAAACACACGTCGCTCACAAACTCCTAGCTTTTGCAGGTCTTCTTCGAGAATGGATCATTAAAATAACCAAAACGGCCGCTATGGAAAGCATAGATAGCGCCACCGTAGCCTTGTGTGTTTGACAGAACAGTAATGCTGTCACAATGTTAAATCCCGTATACAGTGGCGCCTTTGTTTTGCTGCGGTGAGCACTGGCAAAAACTACCATCAATGATCCATTGTCCACGTCTCATGCCCGTAGAGGACTATCGGTCTTATCAGCGTCTTGTACATGGTACACTTAGTACGGAGGTGGAATCCGTAGTAAGCACGACTGCCAGCAATGATACGTCTTCGAATTTCACTGATGCAGTTGTTATCCGACGTTACCAACATTGTACACTATCCATTGTTGCCTTGATCAGTCTAGTCAGTTTCCTGGGAAAACCATTATTGTCCATAATTTTCTATAGCTCTTTGCGGACGATGGAATCATAAGCCACTTTGAAGTCGATGAATAGGTGGTGTGTAGGGACTTTATATTTGCGACACTTTTGGAGGATCTTGCAGCAGTTTGCTTGCATAAAAGTTTGCTCTGTTGTCGATTGCCCGTTCACAAAACCGGCTTGATAACTTCCCTCTAATTTCCTTGCTAGCGTTGATAGACGGTGTAAAATGGGATCTGGGAAAGCATTTTATGCGTTAAGAATGGTGATCGTGCGATAGTTCTCACAATCTAACTTGTCAACCTTTTTGTATATTGGATATATAACTCCCTCCTTCCACTCCTCCGGTAGCTGTTCTGTATCCCAGATCCTGGCTATCAATCGGTGCAGACAAGTGACCAATCTGTCCGGGCCCATTTTAATAAGTTCCGCTCCAATACCATCTCTTCCAGCTGCTTTGTTGTTCTTGAGCTGTTGGATAGCATCCTTAACTTCACCTATTGTGGGAGTTGGCACGACTCCCTCATCCGCCGTACTGATGAAACCACTCCTCCTGCTGCCTTGGTCTTCCTCCTCTGCGTCATTTGGGTGTTCATCGTAGTGCTGCTTCCACCTTTCAATCACCTCACGTTCGCCCGTCAAGATACCTCCATCCTTATCCCGGCAGATTTCGACTCGCAGTACAAAGCCTTTGCGGGATGCATTGAGTTTCATGTAGCACTTACGCGTTTCTTGAGAACGGTACAGCTGCTCCATCTTTTCACACTCCAAAGCATCCAGTAGGCGCTTTCATCCCGGAATAGATGGGTATGATGTCTTCGCTTCTGTTTGTAGCGTTCCCCGGGTGCCTTGCTGCAGCATAATCGCCCGCACTGCATTCTTCTCGTCCAAAAGCGTCTGACACTCCTCGACGAACCAACCGTTCCGTCGATTTCCTTCCACGAATCCAATGGCACCTTCCGCTGCGTTGTATGGCTGCTTTGACACTACCCCAGTCCTCAAAAGGGGCTTCGGTGAGCTCTTCCTTGCCTGGCAGCGCTGCTTCTAGGCTTTGCGTGTAATCAGTTGCGACTTCGGGTAGCTTGAGTCGTTCCAGATTGTAGCGTAGCGGGCGTCGGTACCGAATGTTGTTCATAACGGAAAGTCTTTGGCGCACATTAACCATCACAAGATAGTGGTCCGAATCAATGTTTGCGCCGCGATAGAAAGCGTCTTTATCGTCATCGTCATTTGCTAGGTGAGGGCTTTGCACGTTGATTATACTGATATTAAGGAAACGGCCTTTGATCCTCAACTTGTACATTCTGTTGTCGATTATCCACCTCCCAATCATGGTCTCTGCATTTCGCTCATCACGATAAAAGTTGTGCCCACCTCGTGTCTGTTGCCGCAGCTCTGATAGATGGTATAACCATCCCTATACGTATGTACCGTCGACCCTTTCCAGCAAACCTCCTGCAGCGCAACGATGTCGAACTTGCAGAGCCTCAATAATTCGGAAAGAATTCGGGTACTTCCCAAGAAATTGAGAAACTTACAGTTCCATGATCTGAGTTTTTAATCGTTACCAATTGTGCGAATTTACATTGCATGCTGATCATCCTGTCCTGATGATTTTTACGGCTGGCTTGTAAGGCCTGCACCAACCCCCTGTGTCGTCGGAGGATCATCGTGCACAGCACTGTTTAGAGTCTCACGCTGACACTAGGACGATGATCAGCCGCTCCTAACATGTAGAAAAGACGCTGTTTTGAGCCACCGCTAACATGGAGAACAGACGTTCTGATGACCTACACCCCCAGAAGATAGGAGCCCCTCTTCCCTGTTAACATATTCCAGCCAGTTACTCGTACCCAGGTGGCACTGCGGGGAAGTAGGGATAGGAGTTACTGAACAAGAGGCTAAGGGCCACACAAAGGGTCTATTTTATACCTGCAGAAGTACGCGAAGTTCCAATGGTACGCATGTCCAGTCACTTACCACCCATTACAGCCATTCCATGAAAAACCGATCTAGTGGGTCGCCAAATTCCGTGAAAATTTGCTATTTTGTTCTTTATCCGAAATAAGGATACACTTGTTTTAGGATTTTTTAATTAGGGTGACCATTTCCGAAATAGGGTGACCACAAAAATCACGATTTTGCTAATTTTTTATTTTTTCAAAAAGCATAACTTTGGCATAACACTAAACTAAGCTGAGAAGCAGGCTTTGTCCTAGTTGGGACGTAACGCCAGAAAGAAAAAGAACTTTGGCACTGCTTGACCGATTTTCAATATTCTTGGACGAAATGAAAGCTTTTCATGAAAAATATAAAATTTCACAAAAAAAAAATTCTTACATGAAGAAAACTAAAAAAAATCCGTCTTTTCGTGTTTTGAAGGCCTTTGGACCAGAGGAGCTATTGCTGTTCTCATTTTTTCTTGAAAGTTCAGAAAATTTTTCGTTTACTGTCAAATTTTCAGCGATGTATGTTTTTTAGTTTTTGAGATATATTTTTTTGAAAATAAAATCATTTTTCATTCGCAACCACTGCAGGTCTCAGCGCATTAGATCTTTTAATAAAAAAAAAATCATAGCTTTTGAACAGCTCAACCGATTTCAATCTTTTTTATGGAATTAAAGCTGAAGATATCAACTTTTCAGAAAAAATATAAAACTTTGAAAAAAAAAAATTAACATGAAAATATATAAAAATATATGTATAAAATATAATATAAAATCTAGATTTTTTCGGTGTTATATTTTTTTTTTGAAAATTTGAAATCCTAAGCTTTTGTTCCGTAATAAGAATGCTTCTAAAAAATCAATCGAATCAGTAGCTATTCTAGTTTTTTTTTTATTTGTTTTTAAAAGACTCACTAAAACATTTCACATTTTGCAACCCTCTAATACACTTTAAAAATTTCGTGTATTTTTTCGTAATTCGGATATCAGAATGATTTTATTTTTGGCTTAAACCTTGGCTCATAACACGCATATAAATATATACAGAAAAATCAAACTTTTTAATATTTTTTTTTTACAATCAACCCAAATGAAGAGCTTGGTGGTATTGCAAAAAAAAAAATGAAACCTGTGTTTCTGTTAGTTACACGGAAAACAAAATATGTTACAGAAAATTAATAAAAATTTCATATTTTAAAAAGCATTGTGAAATCTATCGAAAATAAATGTTCGGGTATTAGAGGGCTAATTGCTTAAAAACTGTCATATTGAATCAGGTTCTTAAAATTGTTTCAAGGGTAACAAAAAAGTAAAAAAAATAAATATCTATAAAAATTAGAGATGGGCAAAACGGCTCACCGATCCGATCCGAATCACTAATTTTAGTGAACCGGATAATTTAAATGGTTCAGGTGCTTGCAAAGTAAGAGCGAACTGAAAAGAGCGGTTCACTCCGTGTTGCGCGACATGCGTCGTACATTTCATATCTTTCGCTCTCTCATTCTTCCCCAGAAAATCACGATACACTCGGCCGATTTCCCCTACCCGAACCAAAGAAAGAAGCTAAAAGTGCTTTTCCATTCGAATAAGTATTTTTTCTCTTTATCCTTCATCTATCCTCGGCCTGTCTGCAAGTGAGTGGGGCAAATTTGTCTGTCTATGCTGAAAGTGCAGAGAGTATGGAGCAGCAGAAAACTCTGCTTGGCTCTGTAGCGTGGCGCACAAAGCAAGGAACGTGACAAGCGTTATATGGCCGAGAAACGCACGAAGAGAGGGAAAATAATCGATTCGTACTTTTTCCCGGTCAAGTTTTGTCTGATCCGTGCTGATCAAATGAACAGGCTCTAGTTAAAAAAGAGCCACGGATCACTCGTTCTTTTGAGTGATCCGGATCTTTTGATTGGCTCCAATTCTTTTTGCCCATCTCTAATAAAAATCATCTGACTATTTGTATTTTTCAAAACCAGTACCAAAAATAGACCATGAAAAAATTTCTGTCGATGTGTTTAACTGGTAAAATGACGAATTTTTCGGGTAGCCGGAGCTACCTTTTCCAATTTATGCTACAGAAAACTTTCGTGGAAATATTTCATGATTTATATACAGAACTTTACATAAAGTATACATAATTCAAAACTGTTTAACATAAATGCTGTTTCTTGAGAAATTCACCTAACCGAAGATATTAGTATCCAAACTCTTAAAGAATGCAACTGCTGAAAAAGTTCAAGGAAATTTGTAGGGAAAATGTTGTTTTCGTCTTCCGCTAGGTGTTGTTTTAATTTTGTCCTCATGATAAAATTCGTAGGCTGATCATTCTACCAGTTCTTGATGAATTGTTTTCTGCGTTACTTAAAAAACTATTTACACATTTAAATTAAATTGGCTGTTTTTTATTTATACTGAGCTCTCAACAGCAGATTAAACACGGCACGCTGGGTTGACTCTTTAAATACAACCTATGTTACAAAGTTACCAAGTTCAAAAAAGTTCAAAGAACAGCCATAATTACGACGCGAGTGATGTGCGTCGAGAACGACGTGATATTACAATTTATTTTTTGGTGTGTAGTGAAAATTTAAGCACGAGCTATTAAATTTAATCTATGTGTAAAAGTCCGTTCATATATGATGAATTGCAATCATACAGGACAACTTCCCTAAAAATTTCTTCTTTTTTTCTAGAAGATTTTTGAAGTAATTCTTTTTGGACTATGGCTTAATTATAATAAAAATATTTTATTTTTATGCTGTTTTACCTGAATAACCTTCAAAATATGTGCCAAACATTTTGGCAATAATGTTGACTAGATTATTTGGTAGTATTAGTTATAAATTATCAATTAATAATTAGTCATAACTCAATAAACCCAAAAAAAACAATAAATCCAAAGATTTCGACTGCGTTTTTTCCTTGAGCCACTTAGAAAATGTATTATTATGAATTAATTTAAGGAATTGCACTGGAGTTGTATCCATGAAATATCAAAGAACTAATTTTAATCGAACTACTACTGATTATAACTCAAACATACAAATTTCTAAATTCAACCTGGGGTGCTACCAAAAACTGCAAACTAAATTCCATCAAAAAATTATGTCGGGAGATCCTCACATTTTTCTATGAATATCTTCAAAGTTCCATCTAATAATTGCAGAAATTTTGCCTTTCTGAAAACATTCCCAACCCAACATTCCTTCCTTTATATTTGGATTTTCAGTTATTATTCCTGAAAGGTTTCCCGCAAGTGTTTCAAAAACGTTTTTCTGAATTCTTCCCAGAGCCTGTAAAACATACTACACGAATCTCTTCAAAACCACTTCAGTAATTACTCCTTTCCACTGGGATTTTTTGCCCCAAAATTTCTCTTATGAATCTTTTTCGGTGTTTTATCCAAATGCCTTCCGAATTAGTGTGTGAGTTTTCTCCAAAGATATTTCCAGAAATTCCTCCAAGGACATCTTCGGATTTTATCTTAGTGATTCTCTTAGGCTTTTGCACTAGAACTTCTTTAGGGGTTTTGGTGGAAAGAAACCCTCTAAAAATGGTCTGGAAATTTCATCTGAAAGTTCCGAATGGATTTTTCAAGGAATTACTCCATAGATTCACAGAAGATGTTGTTCAGGTTTTCCTCCATGAATTTGTTTAAGTATGCAACCAGCAGGGTTTTTTCTATCATAATTTCTTTAAAAACTTCTCCAATAAATTTTTCATGTGTTCATCAGGGTAATCCTCCCAAATTCCACTAAGTATACTTTTAGAAAATTTTCTAAATTAAATACTTGGGATAACGGCAGTTTTCCTCATTTTAAGTGCTTTCTCCAGAAATTCCTTTCAAGATAATTTTGAGCATTCAATCGGGAAAAATTATTTCATGAAATTTGGAGCTTTTTGAAAATATTTTATTATTATTATAATAACCCGCGTAAAATTGACCAATACTGATCAAAATACACTAGAAATGCCTTTATCGTGAACATGCATCGAAAACACGCATATCTACAGAAAAATGACAACTTGAGCTTGAGCTTGAGCTTGAGCTTGAGCTTGTTTGGCCGCCCGTGGATGCACTCCAGTATCGCCAGATCAGCTGCACTTACACAAGGAACCAACCGAATGACTGCTTGGGACTAACAGGCATCCTCAGTGTATAAGTGCTGGTGATCTTCTATTTTTAGACAACAATGGCACCTGCCACGTCAGAATGCAGACCAATGAGGGGAAGGGGGAGGAATTGATGATGCATTGAACTGACTCCCACGTAGACCGTATATACCACTGCATCCACGTCAGTTCATGCGGGAGTGTATGGATTGGGGGAAAGGCATGGCAGAGAGGTTTGCTTTTGTGGTTAGCAGACTGCCTATGTATCAGGCGTAAGAAAGGCGTGCGCGTGGAAGTAGGAAGCGTTAGGGAAACGGTTTCTTGTCCGTCTCTGGTTCTAGCGTTTGCTATGAAAGAATAGTGTGGTATATTTAGAATGGAAGATAGAAGCAAGTGAGAGATATACAATTACAAAGTACGAGGAAAGGGACGGGCCTGGGATTGAACCCATGACCTTCTGCATATGAAGCAGAAGCGGTAGCCATCAGACCACCAGCCCCGTCTATCTACAGAAAAATGACAACTACCGAAAAACTAAATAGCACGTCGTTGGCAAGTGTGGTGGGGTATTTCAATACCTAAAAAATAATGCGCTCTCGGGCTAGGCATTGGATATACATAGAAAGCGTTGTGTTTGGATGGGCATCTAATTCTTCCGAAAGAGGTGCGCTTTGCGAAAAAGGACCACGTGATTATTGAGCAGAAATTAACTTCTGCGTCCATGAGTCCTCTCGTGGCGTAGGGGTAACGCGCCCTATCTAGAGAACAGGGAGTCGTGAGTTCGATTCGCACCGAGAAGACGTGTAACTTTTTCGCAAACTTCACATCAATTTGTCCATTTAATCCAATTGCAAAGTATATGTAATGTTTAGTTTTTCGGTAGTTGTCAAACTTCCACTCGGCTGGTTAGCCGTAAACCACGAATCATAATTAATTAAAACAAGTACAGAAAAATGTCGATTATTGCGATTAATTTATATATACTGGTCGATTAATCGATATCAATAATCGAACTCCTTGAAATATTATCGATTATCAACTTATAGATTAATTGAGATTTTGCGACATCCCTACGCACTTGGCTGATGGCTAAAACGTGTACATTGACCCCCCTTCTCACGGGTGCCCCGAACGCATTACAAAATATTTAAAATATGCACATTTACATGTTGTAATAGATATGGCCCCCTTTACCCTTTTATGCTACTCGAGCACAGGCTCTTAAAAGCCCGCTGCATACCTACTTCTGTTATTATTAGCTAAGTGCTCGAAGCCTTCTCGGCCCAAAAGAGCCGTGCGCATTCATGGAATCAAGCGACCAACTCGACGACGACGACGACAGGTGTTCAAGTATCAGCTCAGCAGAAACCGTCAACCGACTCGCGCGAGTCTCCGTATCAAATGTGAGTCCTCAAGCTCGGTGGTTTCAGATTGCACCATCGCCACCATCGTTCAAGCTCCTTCACATAAGAGAGCTCACCGCAGCCGTGCATTAGTCTTAAGATCTGATCACTCAAAGAACCACAACCACAATCCGTCATGATTGGGCCATATTGGGGGAGCAATTAATCCTCGTTTGAAATCGAAAGCAGAACGCCGTAACCAACTAGGTATTGCATCTTTATTACAGTCAGTGAGATAGGGCACACGGTAAGCTCCCATTTGATGATGATGGATAGTTCCGTTTGGATTCAATTAGATGCAGATACAGCAGTACCGTAAATTCGGGTGAAATTGATCATCGTTGAAAATGATTCTAGATAATGTGTGTGTGTGTGTGTGATACAATCCACCTCCCACTGGCCGGCAGTGCTTTTATGGAAGAAAATTGTATGCATGTATTTAATGATACCCTTCGATATCTTTATATCTGCAGACAATTTTAGCCCAGGAGATGAAAGGTGATAGCTCTACTGAAATTCCAACGACCCATTTCAAGAATGGCAGTAAATACACACACATTCTGAGGTCATTTTTATTTACAGTAAGCCCCGCATAAAAACATCCAGATATCAAATGGATATATGCAATGTTTTTACACTTCCCGAATCGAAAATTATATTTTCGACCCTGGCACGTATTTAGTTTGAATTGGTAATAAGTGAGTAAAGTAAACAATAATAAAGAACGATTTTACCAGGATGTGAAGCAGTTTTTCTCCGTCGCTGCACTGGGGTTTCCGTAAAACACTATACACATTTTCACTGCACTCCACGCGTAACACGTTCGATCCTGACCGCATCACCCGCCCCGCAGGAGCAAGCGTCGCAGTCAAAGGAACACACACTACTGCAAAACAGGGGAAAAAATTCTCCGGCAACGAAAATACGCGCGAATCCGTCAGAAAAATCAATCGGACGACGCAAAACCGAACTGTCCTGCTTGGGCTTCACGAAGCACTACCCAGCAAGGCGCTCCAAAACAGGGAAAAAAAAATCCAGCAACGAAAATACGCGCGAATCCGTCAGAAAAATCAATCGGACGACGCAAAACCGAACTGTCCTGCTTGGGCTTCACGAAGCACTACCCAGCAAGGCGCTCCAAAACAGGGGAAAAAATTCTCCGGCAACGAAAATACGCGCGAATCCGTCAGAAAAATCAATCGGACGACGCAAAACCGAACTGTCCTGCTTGGGCTTCACGAAGCACTACCCAGCAAGGCGCTCCAAAACAGGGGAAAAATTCTCCGGCAACGAAAATACGCGCGAATCCGTCAGAAAAATCAATCGGACGACGCAAAACCGAACTGTCCTGCTTGGGCTTCACGAAGCACTACCCAGCAAGACGCTCCAAAACAGGGGAAAAAAATTCTCCGGCAACGAAAATACGCGCGAATCCGTCAGAAAAATCAATCGGACGACGCAAAACCGAACTGTCCTGCTTGGGCTTCACGAAGCACTCCGTTGAAAATGATTCTAGATAATTCTTACAAATATAGAACTAATATCAATGAAAACGTGCAGTAAAGTTACGTTTTTTGTCTTAACTATTGTCAAATTGTGTGTTGTACAGATTGATCGGCGGGGTAACAATGATCAGAATGACCTATCTAGTACAAAGCGAATAAAGATTTTTGGTTGGTTTTGCCGAAAAGCAGCGTGTTTACCACTACGGCAATATGGGCTTTTCAACCATTAAATTTTGAAATCCAAATACGTTTTCCGTTACGGTAAAATAAAAAAAAATAGATATGATAATATAGTGAATTGGCATCATTCGGCAAGTTATAATTCATGTTTTTTTTTGTGTATAATTAAAAATAAATTTGATCCCTGACGAATTATAGCTTTTAACATAAATCAAAATTTTGGGACCAGTTCAAACAGGTCTTCCGTAAATTCTCAAGGAAATCTTCCAGAGATTCCTTCAAGAATTATTCTCGAAAAATCTCCAGAGACTCTTCTATAGATTTCTCTCGATTTTTTTTTCGAAGATTCCTTTAAGGATTTTTCCAGAAACTCCTCTAAGATAATCTATCAGGTAATCCCTACAGCGACTTCTCCAGGGAATCCACTAACGGTATTGCCAGAAATTCATTCATTTTGTTCGCTACCAGATTTCATTACCGGTTCCGATTGGGCTCCAAAATGATCTTCAGCAATTCGTTCAGGAATTTTACCAGGAGTTCCTCAACAGTTTCCTCCAGGAAATTTTTGCAGAGATATTTCTATAGGAATTCTTTTTGCGATTTTGTCAGGTGTTTCCGCTGGAGTGCCTCCAGTGATTCCACCATAGATTCCTCCAGTGAAATCTTTATTTGTATTTCTCCTGTAGAATCTATGACATTTGGTCGAATAACATTTAGTCGAATGACGTTTGGTCGAAAGTACATTTGGTCGAAAAGGTTTAGTTGCAACAGAAAGCATATGATGTTTGGTCGAACTGACATTTCATGGAAAAAATTGCGCTCGACTCTAAATACTATGGAAGCATAGTTTTACGTGAATCTATGACATTTGGTCGAAAGACATTTGGTCGAATGACATTTAGTCGAATGACGTTTGGTCGAAAGGACATTTGGTCGAACGGACATTTAGTCGAATGGACATTTGGTCGAAAAGGTTTAGTTTCAACACAAAACATATTATATTTTGTCGAACCGACATTTCGCGGAAGGGGTTGAATCTGAATAGTATGGAAACAAAGTTTTACGTTCAGTCTGACTATTTTCGAGAGTAGCATTTTGTCGCTAATACAAGAGTGATAGAATAATTGAAAAAGTATAAGTCTTTTTACCAACAACCTATTATGCGATTAGCAAAATTTTGTTATCCAATTTGATGGACGCTCTCCCAACATATTGATCAACCTCTCGCGTTTGTGACGTTCCATGTTACTTTTTCGTTCAGGCAAGTTCTGCGATTCGAGATAAGCTGATCATAAATGGTAGCAAGCCTACTTTTGTTGCCTCAGTCAACTCGTCTTCCCTTACATACATAGAAGTCACAATAAGCCGATTGGCCATAAATAAAGTTACCGAAACCTTCCTGAAAGCAAATATTTTCTGCCGTTTTAATTCTGATTTCCGCATTCAAAAATCTTACCCACCACGTCCGTAAGCTATAAAACACGGAAATATCTCGAGTACTCTCTCCGCATGCTCCCGTCAGATGAAGATAAGCAGTTCATTACGAAGAACGATGACATTTCAAAAGAATAATAAATAATCAAAATATTATGTTCACATCGTTGAGTAGCGAAATGACTTGTTGAGCAGTTTTTCAAAGAATGATGATATTTTGAAAGAATAATAAATTCACTAGAGCTAAATATTTCAGTTAATGTACAAAAAAAAATACTCCTAAAAAGTTCATTTGAATAATTATTGAAATCCTAGATTTTGGCATAACTAAAAATTGCAAATTAAAGGATGTATGAAATTAAAAAATTAGATTACATAAAATGTCTCGTTTTATATTCAACAACAATTGATGATTCAGATTATTTCAAAGAATACGTAATCTTACCAATTTTGCAAAAGTTAGAAATCATAATCAATTTTACCAAATGATCTTTTAATAAACCATTTGAAAATAAGCTTTCAACCAAATTTCCGTTCAACTCAACGTCATTCGAGCAAAATAAATGTATCAAAGCAATTCGACCAAATGTCCATTCGACCAAATGTCCCTTCGACCAAATGTACTTTCGACCAAATGTCATTCGACCAAACGTCATTCGACCAAATGTCATTCGACGAAATGTCCTAAAGCCGTTTTACGTTTAGTCTGACTACCGTCGAGAGTAGCATTTTTTCGCTTGAAAAAGAAATTGAAAAAGTATCAGCCATTTTACCGAATCTATAACATTTGGTCGAAAGACATTTGGTCGAATGACATTTAGTCGAATGACGTTTGGTCGAAAGTACATTTGGTCGAACGGACATTTCGTCGAATGGACATTTGGTCGAAAAGGTTTAGTTGCAACAGAAAGCATATGATATTTTTTCGAACCGACATTTCGTGGAGAGGATAGTGGTCGAATCTTAATAGTATGGAAATGAAGCTTTACGTCGAGAGTAGCATTTTTTCGCTAATACAAGAGTGATTGAAAAATTGATAAATTATCAGCCATTTTACCAACAATCTGTATGCGATTAACAATTTTTTATTATTCAATTTAATGAACGCTCTCCCAAAATATTGATCAACTTCTTGCGTTTTTTAATATTTCCTGCTGCTTATTCGTTCAGACATGTTCTGCGATTCAAGATAAGCTGAACTTAAATGAAAGCAAGCCAACTTTTGTCATCTCAGTCAACTTGTTTTCCCTTACCCGACACATAGAATTAGCACAATTTTCATTTTTAATAATTCAAAGCTTCTACTACACACTCTGTTATTCATTCGAGGTCATCAACACTGTCAGAAGAGCCATATATTTGCCTGAGGAATGTTCTTAAGCTGGAATTCACAATACGCTAAATTACCATAAGCAGAATTACAGACACCTAACATATACTTCGCCATAAAGGTTTTCTACAAAGAAAATTTTTCCGCCCGCTTCAATTCTGATTCCCGCATTCAAAAATCTTACCCACGTCCGTAAGCTGCAAGACCCGGAATTCAAAGAAAGATCCCGAGCACTCTCTTCGAATGCTTCCATCAGATGAAGATCAGCAGTTCATTGCGAAGAACGATGACATTTCAAAAGAATAATAAATAATGAAAACATTATGCTCACATCGTTGAGTAATAAAATAAAAAACTTGTTGAGCAGTTTTTCAAAGAATGATGATATTTTCAAAGAATAATAAATTCACTAGAGCTTAATATTTCAGTCAATGTACAAAACAAAACTACTTCTGAAAAGTTCATTTGAATAATTTAAAAATAAAACTACATAAAATGTCCCATGTTTTACTCAACAACAGCTAATGATTCAGACCATTCAAAAGAATACGTTATCTTACCAACTTTGTGTTATCCATCTTATGAATATTCAGAAAACAATATCCAATTTTACCAAATGATCTTTCAATAAACTATTTCAAAATAAGATTTCATCAAAATTTCCGTTCAACTAAACTTCATTCGACCAAAATATATGTTCCAAAACAATTCGACCAAATGTCCATTCGACCAAATGTACTTTCGACCAAATGTCATTCGACCAAATGTCATTCGACGAAATGTCCTAAAGCCCATTTTACCAACGATCATTATGCGATTAGCAAAATTTTGATATTCAGTTTGATGGACGCTCTACCTCTTGCGTGTTTGATGTTTCATGCTGCTTTCTTGTCCAGGTATGTTCTGAGATTCAAGATAAGCTTATCTTAAATGAAAACAAGCCAACTTTTGTCACCTCAGTCAACTGATCTTTCCTTACCCGATACAAAGAATCAGCAGTTTTTTTTTTTTTCATTTTCAATAATCCAAATCTTCTACTGCAAACTCTGTCATCAACTTCGTCAGCAAAACCATATATTTGCTTGAGGAATGTTATTAAGCTGGAAGTCACAATAAGCTAATTGACCATAGGTAGAGTTACCGATACCTGACAATCACTTTGCCATAAAGGTTTTCTTCAAAGCAAGTTTTTCCTGCCGTTTTAATTCTGATTTCCGCATTCAAAAATCTTACCCACGTCCATTGAGCTGCAAGACCCGGAATGCAAAGAAAGATCCCGAGCTCTCTCTCCAAATGCTTCCATCAGATGAGCTGATCTTCATTACGAAGAACGATGATATTTCAAAAGAATAATAAATGAAGAAAATATTATGTTCACATCATTGAGTAATGAAATAACTTTTTGAGCAGTTTTTAATAGAATGATGATATTTTAGAAGAATAATAAATTCACTAGAGCTCAGTATTTCAGTTAATGACAAAAAACTGTTTATTAGTTCATTTGGATAATCATTGAAATTTTTAAATTTGGCATAACTTCAAATTACAAATAAAAAGGTGTATCAAATTTGAAAATAAGACTACGCCAAATGTCCCATTTCTTATTCAACAAAAATTAATGATTCAGATTATTCAAAAAATTACGTTATCTTATCAACTTTGCAAAACAAATATCAATTTTGCCAAATGATTTTCCAATAAACCATTTCAAAATAGGCTAACATCCAAACTTCCGTTCAACTAAACATCATTCGACGAAAATAAATGTTCGAACTTATCACGAGAAGGGTCATACAGACCAATGTTACCCCGCTGATCAAGGTTACCCCGGATTACGGTACATAGTTTCCTCCAGAAATGGATTCAGGGATGAACTGGTAGAGAATTGACTGTATATTTCAAAGAAATATGTTTTTGTCTACACAGTCTTTAGTATAAAAGCCGTTGAAAAAATAAAGGCTGCACGGTGTGCCAGAAACCTTTATTAACGCAAAAAATGTCCAAGAATTTGGCACCTACCATTTGAAAGCATTTTCTCCGTGAATTTAAAAATATTCTAACGAGGGAATCGAAAGTTATCGTGATTTGAAGGTTTAGAGCTATTTTAGAAGGGATTTTTACATACTTCACAATCTCACCATTCACAGGTCCAAAACTTCAAAGTACTCCAGTTATGTTGTCTTTCGATAAACTTTTATCAAACTAACTGTGAAGATTCTTGACTACTATTTCTTGTGAATACCGAGTGTCAGATCAATAAACATTTTTATTTGTCAATTATATACATTAATATTACAAAGCCATATAAATCAGCTTATATTAAAACTTATGGTAAAAATACAAATCACTGTAACTTCTGATTTTCTCGGAGAAATTATCTCAAAATTTCAGAGAAGATGCTTGGATTTCATGTGCTTTGAACGCTCAATACAAACCTGATGGTTACTTGGCTAATTTTCAAATTGATAATGATGCATTGGTGGGGAAAATAGTGAAGTATGTAAAAATCCCTTCCAAAATAGCTCAAAGCCTTCAAATCACGATAACTTTCGATTCCCTCGTTAAAATATTTTCAAATCCACAGAGAAGATGCTTGAATACTATATCCTTCGAATAGTAGGTGCTTGATGTTCAAATTAAAAATGAACCCCGATGGTTTACATGAGGTACCGTTCAAATTAACGGGGGTGTACAATACCGAAGATTCATGTCTCATATGAGTTCTGCGAATGATATGAGCAAGGAAAATGCGGTTGTTACTAAAATTGGCATCGCCGAAAACGATTCCGTTGTCAAATCTTTTATAAGCTTGTTTAATTGAGCGACATTAACGAACTACTATTAAAAACACAGGATTTCCTTAGGCGTATTCCGCGATTCAAAGTGTTTTTTATATTTGAAATAACTCAAAAAGAAAATGACTGATCGTGAGAAAATTGTCACGAAAATTTTACATTTCTACTAGTTTTGCGAAAAACTGCTATTTTTGAGTATATTACAATTAACTCGGTTTTGGGCAATTTTTTGATGAAAATTTAGTGTGTATTTTTCATTAAAATTAAGTTTACGGCTGGTGTGAAGCATGCCTGTCATAAAAGGATCGATATTTTGTGTTTTAGCCAGCGAACTTTTGCCCCACACTAGATTCGAACTCTTGCCCCACCGGTGGGGCAAAAGTTCGAATAAGACAATACATTTTGAAACTGTTATAACTAAAAATGAGTAAATATTTTGACACAAGTTTGTTCAGAAAAATTATAGCAAATATGTTGAAGGTTCACTGTATGGTATTTGTTTTGTTTTAATCGCTATTGTTTTCCTGGAAACTTTGATTATACCACTAAGGTCGAACTTTTGCCCCACCTTACTCTAAGAGTTTGGTTTCATATTCGGCATCAAGAGCCATGATTTAAGTAGGTAAGTAATGACCTTTTCAATACTACCGAACGTTGTTTACATGGGTAATCAATGTTACCCCATATTAGCAAAATAAAAAAATCAGTTAGAACATTTATTTAAACATACTCAAATCTTCTTAAATCCAAAATACACGAGCGGTGAGCGCCAGTACTTGTTTGAACAATATAAAACTTGTGACATTTTCAAATGAAAAATTTAAGAAATATCGTAAAACTGATTATTGTTACCCCGGATTACGGTAGTTTTTTTTCTGGAACAATTCTAGGAGAATTCCTGAAGAACAACTAAATAAATCTCTGCTGGAATCCCTGTTGAGATTTTCTTAGAGAAATCCCTGAAGGAATCTCTGGAGAAACTCCTATAGGAATCTTCGAAGAATTATCTAAGATAATTACTGAAGGACTCCTGGATGCATCTTTGGATTCCCTGGAGAATCCTTGGAGAATCCTTGGAGGTATCCTAGAAAGAATCACTGTAGATATATAGCTGGTAGAATCCGTAGAGAAATCGCTGGAAAAAGTCATGTACAGATTTTTCTGGAGAAATCCCTGTAATAACCATTGAAGGAATCCATGGAGAAATTTTTGGAGGAATCCGTGGAGAGATATTCCAAAAGGAATTTATTTAGAAATTTTCCTAATGTAATCCCTGAAGAAATTGTTAAGATAATTTCTGATGGAATTACTACAGGAATTTATGGGAGAATCTCTGGAAGATTTTCAACTCTTGGACAAATCCCCAAATCGGAGTCCAAGAACGAATCCCTGCAGAAATCTCTGGAGAATTATCTGGAGAAGCCCTTGGAGTAAGTAATGTAGCGATTTTTTCGATGGTAGCTCAGGGATAATTCCAAGAGGAAATTTTTGAAAAATTAGGAGGACTACTTGGGGATATCTTGATATGCATCCGTGGAGGAATCCTCGGAGAAAATTCTGGAGAAATCACAATATCTAGAGTAATCCTTGAAGAGATTGTCCTAGTGTAACTCCTGGAGAAGGTTTTGAAGCTCTGCATGAACCCTTGCAGAGATTTTGCTGGCGGAATCCTTGGAGTAGTATTTGGAAAATGTTGTATCAGAATCTCTGATTGAACATCATAAGAAATTGCTTGGAAACCTCTGAAGAAATCTCCGGAGAAATTCCGAAGAAAAACTCAACTTAAATTTCCAATGTACATACTACGACTTGATAACAAATTATTTGGGCAGCACTTGTTTTAAAATCTAAAACTTGCATCTTTTGCATTTTCAAATGAAATTTTTAAGGAACATATCAAAAAATCTGATCAATGTAACCTCAGATTACGGTACCACAAATTGGCTAGCTAGACGTTGGGCAAATTTTTCAAACCTCGCAGCCAAAAGTGTCAGTAAACCGTCAAATTGCAGCTAACCGCCTGCGGCCTTAGCGCTCAGTTTTTCTTCGCGGTCTTTGGTGGATTGAGCAAAACCGTTGAAACCGTTTTCACGCCACGATGAATCCGTTGTCCAGTGCCACAGTCAATAGTGGAAAACCTTCTACGATAAATGGAACCCTTGTCATATACGTTTCAACCGGTGCAAAACAAACAATGCCGGTTTTGTTTTGGACCAGCAAAAATGCGAAGAGAAGGACGGCCAAAAATTGTGTGAAAAATTTCTCAGAAAGTTGTTGTCCAATTTGATTTGCATAACAGATGTGGATAAATGGTGACATTTATTGGAGCCACTTGTACTTCGAGCTCATTTGTATCACATTGTTCAAATTCCTCAATTTATACCAGTAGAGATTTGTTCTTGTTTTCCTAGAAGATTCCTCATGAAATTCTAACAGAGATTTCAAAAACATCTTTAATTAATTTGTAGCTTATATTTTGCATTTCTCCTTAGTAATTAATCCAGGTATTCGACCAGAAATTCCTCTTCGATTTTTTTTTCAATTACCTACATTTTAATTTTGACCCGGAGAACAATAATTTATCCCAATATTAATGAGTTGCAGGGATTTCTGCAGGAACTAACCAAACGATGTCCTTAGGAACTTATATTGGTTGTTTAGACATATTTCTAAAATTATTAATATGCAACGAAACTGGAACCATGTAAGTTACAGATGCTTTTATTGATACATATTTGAACCCATATTTGAGATGATTTGAGTGCTACTTGGGAAGGCGCATTGGATTGATAATTGTTCATAATTGTTCAAACGCTCCATGCTCCATAATTGTTACGTTCTATCTAAAAGCTTTCGGACTCGAAACATTTCCCTCAACACTGAAAATGCATCATTCCCCATTTCTCACCCATAATTATCTTGACATCGCACATCTACAAAATCAATCGCTCAAATGATCGCCATGAACCCCAAATTACAACCATGTAATCCTGCCATGTAAGCTTTTCGAACCTAATCCGATGAAGGTTTATATGGCTAGAGTCTTCCCAATCTCCCGTGTCATAAGTCTTACCTCTCCCCAACCAACCAACCCCAAGAACACGTCAAATCCCTTTCCAGACCCATAAAATCCATCACCGAAATGGACGGACACATTAAAATTAATTTCGTTCCCGGGCCGTGCCAGTAGAAACAGTTATGCAACATGCCGTGCATCCAGAAAATTGAGCCATTTCTCAGCATGACGACCTGGAGATAAAACAAAGCAGCATCATCATTGCCGAGATAAGATAATGGGTCTAGGGTTCAATTGCGGCGTGAAGCGCCCTTAGGGAACGAACCATCACTACTTACTAACATGGAGGTGCGTGGGGTGGGACCCATTTTCGAACCCGGCACGAGTGCTCTAATCAACAATTCTGATTGCGATTGCAGAGTGTTCAGACGAAAAGAGCGAACGACAGATGGTCCAGGTTCTTTGGGCGTAACGGTGCTTTGCTCCAACTGAGTGTTTGATAGCAGTAATGCAATTCTTGTGGAGTTGGAACAGTGATCGCCAGAAGGGACTTCTCTGCAGGAGGGTACGGGTTGACGACAGTGATAAGTGTTGAAACAATGACGTAGCAAGACATGTATCTCTGAATATTGATCTAAATAGGAGAATCTCCACGAAGGATTCATCGAATCTCTACGAGAGATTCCTCGAATCGCGACAAGAGATTCCTCGAATCTCGGCGAAAAATTCCTTGAATCTCGGCGAAAAATTCCTTGAATCTCTGCGAGAGATTCCTCAAATCTCGGCGAAAAATTCCTTGAATCTTTGCGAGAGATTCCTCGAATCTCTGCGAGAGATTCCTCGAAGGTTGCTCGAATCTCTACAAGAGGTTGCTCGAATCTCTACAAGAGGTTGCTCGAATCTCTACAAGAGGTTGCTCGAATCTCTACAAGAGATTGCTCGAATCTCTACGAGAGATTGCTCGAATCTCTACAAGAGATTCTTCGAATCTCTAAAAGAAATTCCTCGAATCTCTAAAAGAGATTCCTCGAATCTCTAAAAGAGATTCCTAGAATCTCTACAAAAGATTGCTCGAATCTCTACAAGAGATTGCTCGAATCTTTACAAGAGATTGCTCGAATCTCTACAAGAGATTGCTCGAATCTCTACAAGAGATTGCTCGAATCTCTACAAGAGATTGCTCGAATCTCTACAAGAGATTGCTCGAATCTCTACAAGAGATTGCTCGAATCTCTACAAGAGATTGCTCGAATCTCTACAAGAGATTGCTCGAATCTCTACAAGAGATTGCTCGAATCTCTACAAGAGATTGCTCGAATCTCTACAAAAGATTGCTCGAATCTCTACAAGAGATTGCTCGAATCTCTACAAGAGATTCCTCGAATCTCTACGAGAGATTCCTCGAATCTCTACAAGAGATTGCTCGAATCTCTAAAAGAGATCATTCGAATTTGTACAAGAAATTAATCGAATTTCAGCAAGAGATTCATGGAATCTTCACAAGAAATTCATGGAATCTATGTAAAGATATAAACTCCTCACTACGCCCCTGCCGCTTGTACTTCCCGTAGCCCATCTCCTAATCTTTATGTGTTTTTCCGCCTGCTGCGCCTGTGACCGAAAGAGCATCCCCCGAAAACAATTTTCGACACCATTCTCGTGACGAAAGCCCATTTCGAAACACTTTTCGTCCGCCCTTTTTCCATGGCGGTGGTCCCGATTATTGTGGCACGATTCCGCCGATGCTTGTTGCCGCATTGTGGGAGCGATCACCGTTCTTTATTCAACTCAGTTCAACTTGATAAGTCGTAGTTCGAAAAACACCCACATTCAATTTCGTGCCCAAGATTGAATAACTGAATGCGTTTCGTCGCGAGCGCGTGCGTGGGGTGAATCCCATCAACGGCGGCGTCTTCGTTCGTCTTTGCGTCTTGGTCCGTCTTCGGTGTCATCAGTTCCAGAACGCAGACCGAAGAATTGAAATCGGAGCTGTCCCGGACACCCAATCTTGTTTCAAAACCTTCCCTCTGTGAGAAAAGCGTGAAATTGATCGCTTTGGAATCGAAATCTCCGTTACCCAAATAAGCAAAGTCAAACGAAAGAAGATTGCAAAAGGTCGTGGAGATCGACAGGGGGAGTGAAGAAGTTCATTATCTGCGACTGTGGTTTGTCCACGGCTTTGACGTTAATGCGAAGACGAGCGTCTGACGGGTCTTTAATTGCAACGAAATGTCATCAACGGGATGAGTACGAAAATCCGGATCGAGAATTGTAATATCACAATTAGGCAATACGTCTCGAAATCATGATTTCGTTTGGATGTATTTAGGAAAGATGAACCTCCAAACTGATGCATTGTAATTAGAAACCGGTTCTCCCGAGTCGTCTACAAACCATAAAGACGGCCATAAAAAAGATAAGTCTTAATGCTCATCGTGAGTTAACAGTGGTATAAATTATATTAGGCAGATAGGGAGTGCCATCACAGGGTACACGACTTGTGCTAATAGGATCAGCAGCGTAATATCAGGAGGCTGGAAAGATTAGAGGGACTTCTGGGAATCGGTACAGGGGCACAATACGTTCATGGTTCTAAATGGAGATCCGCGATATCAGAGCTCTAAGAATATCGTAGTTAACAATATTTCAACTAATTAAATTGGGATGATGTTGTGTTTTTTAGATACGCTAGGTAGGGCTAGAAGTAATGGGCAAGGTTTCAAACCATAGCTCACATACTCATCTTCTTCTTGCTGGCCATACGTCCACACTGTGATTATCCGATATTTTTCGCAGTACTCACAAACTACGAAAAAACTAGTAATTTCATGTTAAGCAAAATACACGTTGTAAATGTATGTGATTTTGATGTAAATGTGATAGTATTTGCGTGCTGTAAATTTGATGAATAATGTAAATTTGATGGTTTTTGCAATTAATAATGCATAAATGCGTAATTCTTGTTAAATTTCGTCGAATTTGACTGAAAATATTTGTGTGTGATTGACGGAAAATTAAATCATGCGCAACTTTAATTAACGTCATTTTACTTGTTCTAATAAGTCGGACACATATGACGCAACTTTGTAATGCACACATAAAAAAAATTACATGATTTTTGGATAAATTGAATACATTCGGAATGGAAGATGCAAAAATGTTTCATTCAAAAATTATTTATACAAAATATACAAAGCATCATACACATTGAAGTAATCGGTCGAAAAATTCCATTTTTGAGTTCGAGGTTGAGCCGAAAATTCTCAATATTTCTATTTCGTACATGTTTGTCGTACAAAGTAAGGTTCAAACTTCGAAATCGATGGTTACAAAAGTACATAACACTAAGGTACAATAATAATTGAAATAACTTACTTGAATTTTCATTATCGCACTCTCTGGTAAAATTTCAAGCTGCAGTTTTTCCTCCGAGAAAACTTTTCCTTCCATAACGGAGATGAAACTGCAGAAGGGGGCTGCAGTTGTACGAGGAAAAACGCAGCCAGACTTTGGGATATTTTATCTGCAGAGCAGAAAAACGATACCGTCTACTTAGTCGTCTTGGTACCAACCAAGGGTAGAAAACAGAATCAGTGGATACATAAAGTCAACCGTTGTTGTAACTGGGTCCCGGTCTGTCTGTGGAGGAGTGCAGAGGCCCGAGTTTGCGCTCCGTTGCCCCAGCTTCTTTGGGACCAGCATCATCATCAGGGCGCAATCGGTGTCCCGTCATTCTGCAACAGTCTATGTACAGTATGGTCCATAAAAATTGCAAAACGAATTGAACGAATTTAAGTTATGCTAAACAAACGTACTTTTTTATTGTTTTTGTATGTGAATATAATTTTGAATTATGTACTGTTGTTTCTGACATGATATTTATCTAGGAAAATTTGGTAATATGTTTTTTCACTTGCCTTTAATATCTACTAAAGCATAAATTTGTATAACAATTTTTTCAATATTTGCTGAGCTATTTTGGCCAATAGTCATACCCTAGGTCCTATGTCACCACCAACGGACGGTATATAGCGAATCTGGTTAGTGAATATATCATGGATCGCATCACCAACTTCTTTATCTAATCCCACTCACTCTTTATTGTATCCATGACAACTGTGGAGATGCAGAGGTATACTCGGTCTCCAGTAATAATGTTTATCTAACTAACAATTCTTCCCTTCCACAATGACGTAAGGACGTGGCCGACGCCTTTATTGTTTTTATTTTAAATTGCGAGCTCTCGATTTGTGCACATTGAGAGCTAAATCCAAGCACCAATCATTGTATTTCTGTGCAGCTTCAATTGTTCTCGTTAATTGTGGAGTAGCAACTACGATTCTTTTCATAAGCGCCTCAAATCTCTTACAGGGCAGGTAGCAGGTATGTTTTTGGAGTCTTGCTCTTTATTATGATTATTTCTAGCATACTTTCCCGAGCAGGCAAAATAGCTTAACAATAGTAAACTTTGATATCAAAAACTAAAAGTGGTATAAACTTGATATATAAGAGATGAAAGATCTAGAAAAGAGTAATAAAATTTTCTCCTGGAATAAAATCTGCATATCATATTAAGCTTTTGTAAGATCTGACCAATATATAATTCCATTATATCTGCAAATATCAAGTTTAGCTATGGCTCAGAAGTTCCTGGAACAAAATTCAGATATCAGTTCAGTTCTTTTTTTTCCGTCAAGTCAATAGGCAGTAAGCTTCGCAAGCCCAAGTAAGCGGTTTCGGTATTTCACCGTCGAAGTGATTGTTTAATTTTTTTATTGTGCTGGTGATCAAAATTGAAAGTGAGTGGCAATTGCTCTATCAACGATGGATCATTATTTGGTGAGCTCGTTTTATGCTTCTGTTTCAAATGAGTTTTATATGTAAACACAGATCTCTTTAGTGACAACGGTTTCAATGTTACTTTTATTTATTTATTAAAAAAAAACATTGACTAGTTTGTCACAACAAGTATCGGCATATTCTTATTTATGTTTAACAAAACACATTTGAATAAACATACCTATACTTTTGGTTTTGTAATTGTGAAAAATCTTCAAAAAGTTCGATACTAGGAGTGTCGAAGTTTTCTTTAGATACTAATAAATATATGATTTAACTATTAAATCCTTCTAACTAACACAACAAAAGCCCCTTCCTGGCCTGTTCTAATCATGGAGATGCAGAGGTATACTCGGTTTCTGATAATAATGGATGTAATGAACATTCATTTCTTCACCTAACGACCGTAACATTAAACCACAACATGTCTATTTTTGTATTTTCAAAATCTCTGACGACGAAACACCATATGTGTTGACATATTTTATATTTAATCTTCATCTACCTTTGTCAATAGATGACTTTTCAAAATGAGTTTACATGAATCGTATCACATACCACGGTAAGTCCAGATTTTGTGGCTTCTGAATCCTTCCCATTAACAAAAACTCCTTCCCTTCTATTGGTTGCTTTCGCAATTTCAATCACAGAGTAGCAACGACGAATAGTACGGTCATCTATGTTCATGCTTATGCTCATGCTCTTATTCCAGCCCTTTCAATATCACGTTTTGATTATCAGAATTATTTTTGAAAATGTCAATGGATGCTACTCCGCGATTGATCGGAAATGGTAAGAATTGCAATTCTAATCCAAATTTATAAGGGATGGGACTTTCCGCTTACTATCTAAGTGCACATTTCATCAGATCTCATATTAAAAATCAATAACGACGCCGGCCAAGTCCTTAGAGTCAGTTGGGATAACAAATGAATGTTAGAGTGTAATATTTGTTGCTTCTTGGAACCGAGCATGCATCTGCATCCCCACAATCACCATGATTTGATCCATGGATAAGGAGGAAAAGTTACGACTCTTACTTTAAACAGGTTTTTGATTTTTGTCTCGAGATGAAAAGTTTTTTTTTTAATACGTCAACATCCATAATGTCGGACCATTCAGAAAGATGTTTGTAGTAACGGCGTAAAGAGAAAAATATATGTATATTGAAGTTATATAAAATAGGAATATTGCCGACACTTTTTGTTTTAAATTTGTTATCTTAACCATGAAACGAGCTCACCAGTTGGTAATCCATCCTCGACTGAATACGACCATGCTTTCGCACTCGCACAACGCCAACCGTGAAACTTCTCGGCGTTCCGAAAACAAACCGTCTTGCTTGGGCTTTGCATCTGCAAGTTTCATTTTTGTTTTTGTTTTGATCAAAACGAGTTTTCCTTTCAAATCCTATAGGTTTCAGAGAAACCTTCAGAGACAATGACGCGACTTTTTCACAGGTTCTTCAGGATTTTTTCTCAGACTTCTCGAGGAAAAGCTTCAGGAATTCTACTAGTGATTCTATGCGATTTCTTCTGGCATACTTTCCAAAAGGCTTCAAAATTTACTATTGAAAGGGTTAGCTAAAAGTGATATGAACTTGATAGATATAGTTTAAGTCTTATAGATCTGGGAAAGAGATCTATTTATTTTTCCTGGAATAACATTAGCATATCGCATCATATTTAACTTTAAGAAGTTTTGCTATGTTTCAGAAGTTCCAGGAACGAAATTTAGATAAAATGTTCAGATGTTTTATCTCCTACTTCAATCAAGACAATATCACGTTTTGATTGCAAGAATTTCGCTTCTACTCTTCGGGGACTCCTCCAGAGATCCCTCCAAAATTCCTCCACCATGTATCCCGAATTATCTACGAAACCCTCGAAGACTTCATCAAGAACAACTCTTGATTTGATCAGATTTTCTTTTTAAAATACCAGAATTTTAGAATTTCATTTTAAAATACCACCTGAAGTTACAGAAAAAAACTATTTAAAGATATTGTTAGGACATTTCTCAAATAATTTCTGAAATAATTCTTAAAAGAATTCAAGGAGGAATCTTTTGAGAAATTTCTGAAGGAGTTCATAGATAAATTTCTAGTTGAAGTTCTAAAAAAAATCCTGAGCGACGTATTCTAGAAAATCCCTGATGTTCTAAACGGTAATTTCGGTGGAAATATTGAGAAAACGAAGGTAGAAATGTTGTTGAAATTCCTGGAAACTTTCTTGAAAAAAATCTTAAAGGATCATTGATGAAATTCCTGATGGAATTTCTAAGGTAACCTTTGATTATCTTAAGGAAGTTTTGAGGTTTAGGGGTCTATTTTGTAAATCGAGCAGATCCAAGTGACTGATCTGTGGTCACTGTCGATCAAAGTAAGCATGCATATTTCAGATGTCACCCGTCGACTCCCATAGTAATCCAGAAACTTTTCAAAAATATTCCTAGATATTCTCACCATACGATTCTCTATGATGTATAATTCATTTCTCTTGATTATTGTTAGTTTCTTTTTGTTTTCTTGGTTCCAATTGATTTCTTTTTGGCCTCTTTTTAGTACCTGTTTGACCCAACGATGGAAAGTGGCTTACATGTCTGCTGAATCGGAACAAAAACAAAACAAAATGCTCGCGAGCAGCAGAGTGCTGATGTACTCGCATGTATCGTGCTCGCGAGTAAACGAAGCTAAAGTGATTCGTGAACGTGTTCGGAGCTGTTCAAAGTCAACTGCGCTTTTGAGAAAAAAGCTATTTCTGGTTTTCATAGGGTTTTGACTACAAACTGTTGCTGTACTGTCGATTTGATGGATATACAATTAATTTGTCTGTCTAAACTATAATAAATCCCATCTTGTTTGGTTACTAGCGAGTTCGCGAACTTTTTGCTATTTCCGAGCGCAATAGTGTTAAAATTCACTGTACTGCTTGTAACTAGCCTTAATCAGTATTCTTTGAACTAGTGAACAACATGGCTAGCATACATCAAAATCCCATACAAAATTAAAACAGTGCAGAGCCCTATTCGAATACCTGCTTTCTAGTGAAGTTGTCACAAAATGTCGAAAATCAAAACAACGAAAGGACAGAAATTCGATAAGTCAAGTTGACGGGTTGACTGGTGATTCAAGAAGAAATTTGAATGCAATCACCACATCGATTTATCTGATGTATGATATCGAACAAAAACATGTTGGAAAAGCTATATACGAACCGACAATTATGTTTCTTCGTTTCACTAGAAAACCAATCATCAACTGTTCTACGCCATTCACTTTTGCTATCGCTTGAACTATGAACAGCTGTCAGCCGTCTGTAATTATGCCACACTTCAATCCACGGCTAGAACAACATGTCCCCTACAAACGCTGATCATAGTTTGACTGCTAGTAAAGCATAACGCTGCTAGGGCTTTCCCCATATGTCTGCAAGCACAAAAAGCGGAACCCTCTCGTTCGTTAGAATCTACCATCTGTAGCTATGCTATGCCTCACGGTGCAACTACATAGTCTGGAATTTGCAATCACAATGCACAATCTGCTCAGAGCAGTACAAACAAGTCTGACGACAACCAGTCAACGCTAAAGCAGCAGCAGCAACAGCTAGCGACTCGAGATCAAATCAAAATACTTGTGCAAGTGCGCCACATCATGTTTGTTCCCGCCAGCAGCCGCGTGCAAATGCATATCATAACTTCCATGGGTATGCGATATTTCGAATGATGCCGTGTAATATCTCGGAATTCCGATATTAGACGGCATCATTCGGAATATCGCATACCCTTAGAAGTTATGTCGAGTCAGAATTGATTTGGTTTTGATTACTTCTTTCCAATTTAAAAAAAAAAATCGATGAAAACTTTCAGTAACTCACGAATTATAACGGATTACCGTTTTGTCGTCTTTTTATAGCGCTTTAAAAAAAAACACTATATTTTTTTCACAAGATGATCGATTCTTCTACAATTTAGGTCCTTTACATTTAAAAGTTGTAAAAATATCAATTCTTACCTTCATAATCGTCACTGTTGGGAATATGAGTCATGTTTGGAATTTGAAACAGAGCGGTAGTTGCATTGCAGGCAAAAAAAATATATTACCATTATTGGTTTAACTTGAATCACCCTCTTAGTTTTACAAAGCTATACTCCCCATTAATGGGGAAATGTTCCATGATATGGTATAGGGAGCCGGATCCTATTCTTGATTAACTTCGGCAGTGGAGTTTTTTTGAAAGCTACAGATCTCATGTATGGCCACAATACGCGTCGTACTGAAGCGCTTCTTGTTGCAAAGTTTCAGACAGTTCGGCCGAGAAAAAAACCCCATGCCAAAGTGATTCACGGAAGTGCCCAAGTGGTTCTGCACCCTATATAATTCATATTTCGTGTTTTCTAGACCAAATTAAAACATTTTTATATTGGGTTTACTTTATCCCATAACTTATACTTTGCATGAAAAATGAGATAACCAACAAACGACGATTGAATTTTCTTTCCTCTTCCGCATCGCAACTTGATGATAACATTTCACCTCAAACAAATTAATCACATTCTGAAGAAATCGCATTTCATTCTTGACATGCGATGCTTTCATACGTGTTGTGAAAAACCTAAATTCGTGAACCACGAGTTGTACCTTCTAAAATGTCTAAGCAATTATCATTCCCAATTGTTCTAATGAGAGTCTTTTGAAAATCATAAAGATCTCTATTTGATTTCCTACGCTGTTCACGGTTTTCCTAGAGGATTCCTCAAAACATGAGGGATTTTTTGAGTACTTTGGGGTCTTCCAGAGCGTTTACAGTGGACCCCAAGTGGTTCCTTAGCGGCTCTCAGATGTTACCAGTGTCCTACTAGGGATTCCCGAAGTGTCTTAGAAGATTTTAGAACCTATCAATTGTTATACTTTGGTGTGCTGCATGCATTTTAATTGATCGTTTGATTGTGTGAAGTCCGCCAAACATAGAGGCTTCTGCTGCACATATGGGTTTTTCAAAGTGTTCACAGAAATTCCCAGGAGTTTCCGAGAAATTTTCAAGAGCGTTATCAGTGGGTGTTTAAAAAGGTTCCTATTGATTTCCATGGAATTTCGAAGAATTTCCCAGGGGTTTCCTAGAGGCTCTTACAATTTTCATCGCTACAACACAGGGGTTTCAAGTTTTCCGAAAGTCTCGATATCACAATGGTTCCAAAAGTGTTTTTCGGGACTCCTCAGAAGCTCTTAAGATCTTTTCTGCTGTTATTACAATGGGGATTCTTGAGGTTTGCAGCGTTAAAAAGTTGTTTTGAACATTGAAAAGAGGTACCCGAGTTTCATCTTTCAAATTTTATGTAAAGAACATATAAGAATCTTTTGGGTACCCTTGGGAACCTCTGAAAACCCTTTGGGAGTTCTTGGGCACACTTTCGGAACCCTTAATAATTAAGCCTCTGACAACCTTTTAGCCTGAAACCTCAATGGGACCCCTTTGGAACACCCTTCACAAACCTCTGAAAACCTGGAATACCTGAAACCCAATCAGTACATTTTCCAAAACCTTGTTCAATTATTTGGTGCCTGGGGGGTGATACATTTAGCATAAAGACGTTTCGCATAAGGTCGTTTGGCCTAATGGACGTTTTGCAGAAAGCAGTTTCATACATGCCCAAGTTAGCACACGAAACATCTTTCAAAGAGATGGTTTCCAAAAATAGTTTCAAAAGTGTATCTGCAATTTACCTAGTACTAGTACCGTTGCGTATTAATCTTAAAAGTTCATAAGATTTCATTGACCTTCCATTGAACTTGTACTTTACACCGAGTTTGACGTTTAACATTATTGAAACGATGAGATTTGCTGCAAATGTTCTCTACAAACAGCAATGAAGTCAAGTTTATCAAGATGTGTTCAGTAACTTTGCAAACCAACTCTTGCAACTTCTCCCAAAATGCCGATTTCAATGTTATGTTTCAAATTACTTTCATTTTAAGTATGGTAATCCAGGGTATCATTGATCGGAATGACTAATATCGTAAAAAGTTCGTTTCTCTTTTTTTTGATGGAATATTAAAAAAAAATGAATAGCGTTTCTCTTGCTTATCTTCATAAGCTAATGCAAATTAGGATTTTTGAGAAAATTGCGTTTACTTCATGCGAAAAGTTGTGTATTTTTGAAACAACGATTTGAATGGTTATTCAATAGATGACACTACTGAAGATTCATGTCTCACATAAGTTCTGCAAGTGATATGAGCAAGGGAAATGCGATTCTAACTAAAAATGGCATCGTATAAAACGATTCCGTTGTCGAAACTTTCATAAGTATGTGGCAACACTAACAAACTACTGTTAGGAATGTATAATTTCCCTAGAAAATTGCCTATCTTTAGGCGTATTCCGCGATTCAAGGAGCTTGTTATTTATAATAACTCTAGAAGTAAATGACTTGTAAGCGTTTAGCCTTCATATTCGGGATCAGAAGTCATTATTTAAGTTAGTAACAATATTTTAATTATTACTAAGCTTTGTTTACATCCCAAGTAACAATTTAGATTCTAACTGGGTTTATTTTTTTTATGATAGTTTTATCGTAAATTTGCATATTCTTCTAGGTTTTACTGTGATTTTCACCCAGTACAAATGATCTTGAGCCGTTAATACTTCTTCAAGAACACTTCGGAGACATCACATAAAACTTCATTTTCAATAAGAACAAGTGACATTGGCAACAGTTTTATAAAACTCTCGTAGAGAGCCGGATCCTATTCTTGGCACTTTTGATTCACTTAGGCAGTGGGGTTTTTTTTGAAAGCTACTGAGCTTATATTTGGCCACAATATGCGTCGTACTGAAGTGCTTTTTATTGCAAAGTTTCAGACTATTCGGCCGAGAAAAACCCCCCATGCCAAAGTGAATCATGGAAGTGCCCAAGTAGCTCTGCACCCTACTTATCTGTAAGAACGCGCCCGTGTTCTTGGTCAAGATCATCATAAATTTCTCCCCTATCAATCAATGTACTGATATGTACATTATTGATTGTAGCATTATCAATCCTATCGTAAACGGAGGCGCCGTTGTTCAACTCACGGTGCATAACTTACTATTAACGCAAACGGTTGACGTAGGTTTGTTGAATTAATGGTTTTATTTCTGGTTTTATAGAATTAGTGTTAGAGAACACTTCAAAAATAGCATAAAATTGATTTTGCTACTTGTGATAGGTGATCATTTTTACCCCATATCAGCTAAACCCAGCAAACCAGTGATCATACAAGGATGTTAATTTAAAATTGTATAAATATTCAATTAACGTTGTAATCGGATACGATGCAAAACTGAGTTGATTGAAATTGTTTATGGAGCCAGTAATTTAATCTGATTTGAATATGCATCTTATCAAATTCAAATTTCAATTGACAAAATATATAACTTCAAGTTGTCATTCCCTTACGATTTCTACTTTGCTTGACTTGATCATATTATAATCTTCAATAAGAGATTAGATATAAGTTCATCTGATGTATGTGTAAAATCATACAGGGGAAGATTACATGTCGCCGGATGATTCGCTAAACCAGGCAAAAATCGAAACAAGAGTCATTCATGAACAAATTAAAAAACTGGATAACTGCACTTCAAAGATTCGCCGAAACACAATGAAATCACTTTGCATACGAATTTCAATTCAATTTCTTTACTAACTTTACTAAATGATAATCACTTCACATTGAACTGGACGTACTGGGGGAGCGACTCAGGTCACAAATCGGACCGTATTTGTTCCTCACTCTTACAATGTTCTGTTACAGCTGCACAAATTTATTCGATTAATATGTTAAACTACACAGAAAGTTCCATCAGCGTTTCACTTGCTTCTTATAGCCAGCTATTCTAGTTGTAATAACTCAATAACTGATGATCAGAAATTTGCGGCTTGTCTAACTTTATTTTCTTCATTTGTCTTTGGTTTGTTTGTAAAAATTAAATCATACAAACTGCAATGCAATGTCATACACGTTGGTTGCAGTAAACGCCAAATAAACTTGTCTGGAGTTGTATTGACCATGATGAATTATTTATAATGTATGTATGTGTTCCAAACAATTTGATTCTACCGAATGAGCATTCACTTTATTAAGTTTTAATATCAATTTGTAAACATAATTTTAGGCTGGGTAATAATTAATCATTTGACAATGACAGACAAATAGATAATGATGCGTTAATGAAATGAGCCAACGACAATTTCTCTTGAAGGTGGGTGGCACTGCCACCGTTGCAGTATGGATGGGTAGAAGTACATGCAGATGTTGGATTTATATTTGCCAAATTTCCGTGTCATTAAAGAGCGACCAAACAGCACAGTGGTAGCCTATATGATTAGCGATCTGAAGATCATTGCATGGAGGCTAATTCCTTCTTGTTTTAAATTTTTTTATTTTACGTTTGTTTGTTTAAACGAAGTCATATAAAATGCAAAACATCATTATACACGAAATCATAGAAAGCACCAAACGAACTCTTCTGAAGTTGTATTTACCACACTGATTTTTCTGGAATATACGTATATGGCCTCCACTTTTGTGCACATAGAGGAAATCTATGCATTTTAAGCAATCTTCTATTTCCGAATATGCGTTCACTTTACTGAATTGCATCTTAACGTAAAATTTGTAGGCAGGGAATCCAAAAATCGTGTAAAAAACTTTTTTAAACATGTTGAAATTTGAAAAAAAAAAAAAAAAACAAAATAGGGTGCAGAGCTACTTGGGCACTTCCATGATTCACTTTGGCATAGTGGGTTTTTATCGACCAAATTGTTTGAAACTTTGCAATTAGGAGCACTTTAGTAGGACGCATATTGTGGCCAAATATGAGCTTTGTAGCTTTCAAAAAACCCCACTGTCGAAGTGAATCAAAAGTGCCAAGAATAGGATCCGGCTCCCTACAGTATATAGTCACGAGCTATGGGTTTCAGTACTTGTGTTAAAATATAAAACTTGCAACATTTGCATTTTCAAAAGAAATATTTAAGAGATATAAATAAACTGATCAATGTTACCACGGATTACGGTAATAAACATGTATTCCTAAGGGTGCAGTAATGAGCAACAAGTTTGAATTTTCAGACAGTTTTTCGCATTTATAGTGCATTGGCGAAGCAATTGTTCCAGGAGCTGGAGTAGTGTTTAGAGGAGGAGATTTATGGCCATGAGGTCGGAAGTTCGATTCTCGATTATATTTTTGTATTAATGTTTTGTCTCCTAAGTATTTTGTAACAAACGAGCAATTTCGCTATAACAGAAATATGTTGCAAACAGACTCTGTCTCTTGTGCTTTGAGGCAATGTAAATAATTCATATGAGAATGCATATAATAACCATTATGCCAAATGTCCTTATGCCAATCGTCTTTATGCCAAACGTCTTTAGGCAAAATGTCCCCTATTTAGCAGTATATTCGCTTTTACTGCAGACCATAAATTGCTAGTAAACCGTGTATGCATCCTCAAGGCTACCATAATGCATAGCCCGTTGTACAGGTTCTAAAATAAATACTAGGCCTTCAGGAATTTCGAATCCGGCTGTCAAAAATGATTACATCTAGTAAAACAAAATTTTCCTCTTTTTCTCATTCTTTTAAACAATTTTCACATTCATATATTTCATATTTGTCTTCGTCTCACGTCTCCGTTGTCTCTATTCAAAAATGTTTTGTTGATAGTTGATACTCGTCTTTTTGTCAATCCACTGGGAATGTGGAATGTTCATTGGTGATGCTTCGTCCAATTTATTAATATTATTTATAAAACGATGATCTATAGATTAAACTTGGTTTATTATATGTTATTTTTAAACTTCGTTTCTACTGGATTTTATTCCTGCTACGCAAACATTTATGGATTGGGCAATCGAAGGAAACAGGTGTTGCAACAGGCATTGAAGAAGAATCTTTCTCTTGTTGGTTTGGTCCATTATAAGTGGATAATAGAAGACCATCAGTAAATCATTTCCTGTGATTCAAGAGAATCGTAATAATTTGACGTAGAAAAAGTTACGCATTTTTCTTGCTATTGTTATACATAGTTAAAATAAGCTGTAGAACTAAAAATACCATATGATTTTTTTTTTAATAAACTACAATGATTTTAACTTTCACATAAATCCATTACATACCGGAGTTTGCTCTTTTTTCATTTAAGAGCAATTAAAACAGTTTTGATGATTTTCTCTGCGTGATTTTGAGTTGACGCAAACACATGTATCAGATAAGGATTCAGTATTTATAGTATCCTTTTTCACTATCTCAATGTTGATATATGTATATAAACAAAAATTGAATGTTGTTTGTGTGTCACGAATTTGCTTAAAAACGACTCAACAGATTTAGCTAATTCTTCCACTTCCATTTCCTTCAATGAGGGTTGCAACGTGTTCTTGAGTGCGAAAAGTTGAGAAAAATCACTGGTAAAGTATCTGGGGGCCCAGATAGCCGTAGCGGTAAACGTGCAGCTATTCAGCATGACCAAGCTGAGGGTCGTGGGTTCGAATCCCACCGGTCGAGTATCTTTTCGGGTTGGAAATTTTCTCGACTTCCCAGGGCATAAAGTATCTTCGTACCTGCCACACGATATACACATGCAAAAAATGGTCATTGGCATAGTAAGCTCTCAGTGAATAACTGTGGAAGTGCTCATAAGAACACCAAGCTGAGAAGCAGGCTCTGTCCCAGTGGGGACGTAACGCCAGAAAGAAAAAAAAGTATCTGAAGAAAACTTAACTATCAATTTGCATAGAAGTTCTGAAAAACTTATTAACTTGTCTACTACATATGTGGCAATACAAAGTTTGCCGGAACAACTAGTTACCTATAATAACATTATGTTCTCGTGAATTCTCTTAAAAGGCACGAAAGGATGTCCTTTTGGCCAGTCAGAAAGATAATTGTTCGCCGCTCTCAGCACTCATGGCAGTATAAAAGCAATTAAGATGCTCGAAAATCGGAACATGTTGCACATTCGAAAAGCTGATTAACAGTGTTGAAAACTTGTGAATGGCAGTGCTTTTGCTATTTTATAGCAGCTAAGCAATAGGTTAGCTATATTAGGTCAGTGAGCAATAGAATGCAATAAGAAGACTGATTTACAGCTTATTGGTTACCTGAGGACCATGTAAGAAACGTCAGTAGATCGCCAAATAGCATCGCAAGGTAAATAATATGGAATTAATATATTCAAATTCAAAATGGAAAAAAAATCAGAATACTTCTTTGAATCATATTCAATACGTTTGATGTTTACGCGTTGGCTACGACGATTATGACATGTTGATCCTTGTTATATCAAGTTGAAAATTTGCTCATTTGCTATAACCATGTGGCAGATCTGTCAACACACTGCACGGTGCATGGCATGAAGGTGTGATCGTGAAATTAAAAAACTTCAGTCACCTTCGTGCTGTGCGTACACGAATTCTCTCTGCTCTTGGAAGTTTTCTTAAAAACTACCTAAAGCAATAAAACAGTGCTTTTCAGTGCTACAAAAACAGTACTTTTCAGTGCTAAAATTAAAAACGGTACTTTTCAGTGCTACTAAAACAGTACTTTTCAGTACTATTTTTTCTACTATTGATCCCTTTACGATCCTTGTTTGGACCCGTGCCTTCGATTTTTCGTTGGACCCGTTGGCGAAAGCTAGCGGTGGTAATCCTTCTTGGACACCGTCTTGGGAAAAAACCTTTCGAAGGTCACGTCTTCTTTCGTTTATTAATTAAACATGGTATCAACAACAAACATAAGGAAGGGTGAATCTCTGAATTCACTACTTCCTTCCAAAAAAGTGGGTTTTAAAACTGTCACTACACGTGGCAAGAATGGAAGAAAGGACGTTTCCCCGGAATGCGAACTTTCTTCCAAGGGTGAAATGAATAATTGTATCGAAATGAGCAATCAGTTCGATGCTCTAGACAAATTTTCCGAACACCAAATCGAAGCAGCCTCTATCCCAGGCTCTTTGATTCAAGTGAGGAAGCAAAGAGTGCCGCCTATCGTGGTCAGTTGTTCCGAATTTGGGGGATTTAGGCAGGAGATCTTGAACTCCATTAGGGGAATCAAGGTTTCCTTCCAAATCGCAAAGAAAGGAGACTGTCGCGTTTTGCCGGAAACTCTTAAAGATCGTGAACTTCTTCTCAAACATCTTGAAGAGAAGAAGCACAAATTTTTTACTTATGAATTTTTTACTTATTTGTTCAAAGTTGTCTTGAAAGGTCTCTCAAGTGACTATAAATCACCTGAAGAGATCAAAAATGGAATAAATGATTTACTTGGATTTTCCCCAGTCCAAGTAATCATTATGAAAAAGAGAACCCAATCTGGCATTGTTCGGAAAGGGCTTTCTCAAGAATTTTATTTAGTTCACTTTAACAAAAAAGAACTAAATAATATTAAAGCTTTAGAAAAAGCAAAACTTTTGTTTGATGTCCGTGTGACATGGGAACATTTCCAGAAACCTGGAGGAAATTACCAGAACCCCACTCAGTGCCGTCGGTGCCAAAAGTGGGGTCATGGTACAAAAAATTGTCGCATGGATGCTAAATGCATGATTTGCGGAGGTTCTTCTCACGCCAAAGACGTCTGTCCAGTGAAGGAAGATACCACCAAATTCATATGTTGTAATTGCGGGGCTAACCATAAGTCCAATTTTTGGAATTGTCCTTCACGCAAAAAGGTCATTGAGGCTCGTGCCAGGCAGATGAAAGATAATATCCGTTACGATAACGGTCGTTTCCGGAATTTTCCTGGTAGAGTATCGAACAATGCTCATTTTTCAGTTAACGATCGCTTGATCATGAATCATACCCATCAGGAAGATCATAATCATGCTCATTCTCAAACTAATTTTAATCCGTCGGGTAGCCGTTCGAATCTTTCTATTTCGAATGTATCTACCCACGGTAAATCCTTTGCCGATATCGTAGCAGGAAATTCGAACTCCTCCCCTGTTAGATCCATGGGTACCCATTCTACTTGTTTCAAATCAAATGGAAAAAACCCTACCGCCACAGGTAACTCCGCTTCTTCGTCTACCGGAAATTCCAATGGGAAATCACATGACATGTCTGCCTCTGATTTTAATTTTCTAACTGAACAATTGAATCTAATGATTGATGCAATGTTCAAAGCCACCACTATGACTGAAGCAGTGCAAGTAGGTGTAAAATTTATAAATCAAATTGTTATTGGATTACGTTTTTCTAATGGATCCAAATAATAATTTAAATTGGAATGCTCGTTCTCTGAATGGTAAAGAGGACGAGTTGTTTAATTTTCTTACGGTTAATAACGTGCATATAGCAGTTATTACCGAAACGTATTTAAAACCTGGATCTAAACTCAAAAGAGATCCTAACTTTTTTGTTTATCGTAATGATCGACTTGATGGGGCATGTGGGGGAGTTGCAATCATCATTCATAGGCGTATAAAACATCAACTGTTTTCATCATTTGAAACTAAAGTTTTTGAAACTTTAGGTGTTTCTGTTGAAACACAGTTTGGTAAATATACTTTCATAGCTGCCTATTTGCCTTTTCAATGCTCTGGGCAGCAAGTTAATTTGCTTCAAACTGACTTGCGTAAATTGACTCGCAATAAGTCAAAAAATTTTGTCATTGGTGACTTTAATGCCAAACATCGGTCATGGAATAATTCTCAAAGTAATTCCAACGGCAGAATTTTATTTGATGAGTGCTCTTCAGGATATTTCTCAATTCAATACCCTGATAGCCCCACTTGTTTTTCCTCTTCTAGAAATCCATCTACGATTGATTTGGTCTTAACCGACTCTAGTCATCTTTGTAGCCAACTGATTACTCATGCTGATTTTGATTCTGATCATGTCCCTGTTACATTTCAAATATCCCAAGAAGCGATTCTCAATCCTATCAGCTCCACTTTCAATTATTTACGAGCCGACTGGAATATATATAAAACGTATGTTGACTCTAATCTTGATGTTAACATTTCTTTAGAAACTAAACTTGATATTGACAATGCTCTTGAAACTTTAACAAATTCCATTGTTGAAGCCCGGAGCATTGCAATTCCAAAATGTGAAGTAAAATTTGAATCCGTGATTATAGACGATGATCTTAAACTCTTGATCCGTCTAAAAAACGTGAGGAGAAGGCAATTTCAACGCACTCGCGATCCTGCTATGAAAATTATATGGCAGGATTTGCAGAAAGAAATCAAAAAGCGTTTGCTCAATTAAGAAACACAAATTTTGAAAATAAAATTTCTCAATTGGATCCTGGCTCTAAGCCCTTTTGGAAATTATCTAAAATTTTGAAAAAACCTCAGAAGCCTATACCGGCATTGAAAGAGGAAAACAAATTATTACTCACTAATTGCGAAAAAGCTCAAAAACTTGCTATGCAGTTTGAAAGTGCGCACAATTTTAATTTAGGACTTACTAGTCCAATTGAAAATGAAGTTACTCAGGAGTTCGAAAATATTCTCAATCAAGAGAACGTTTTCGAAAATGCCTGGGAGACTGATTTGGAAGAAGTGAGAACTATTATTAAAAAAATCAAAAATATGAAAGCTCCTGGCGATGATGGAATTTTCTACATCCTCATCAAGAAACTTCCAGAAAGTAGCTTATCATTTTTAGTTGATATATTTAACAAATGTTTTCAATTAGCATATTTTCCTGACAAATGGAAAAATGCTAAGGTTGTTCCAATTTTAAAACCAGACAAAAATCCTGCAGAAGCTTCTAGCTATCGTCCAATCAGTTTGCTTTCCTCCATCAGTAAACTTTTTGAAAAGGTTATTTTGAACAGAATGATGGCCCACATCAACGAAAATTCAATTTTTGCCAATGAACAGTTCGGATTCCGCCATGGACATTCGACCACTCATCAACTTTTACGTGTAACAAATTTGATCCGTTCCAACAAATCTGAAGGCTATTCTACTGGTCTTGCTCTTCTAGACATAGAAAAAGCATTCGACAGTGTTTGGCATGAAGGTTTGATTGTAAAATTAAAAAGCTTTAATTTTCCAACATACATTGTTAGAATAATTCAAAGTTATCTGTCAAATCGTACACTTCAGGTTAATTATCAGAACTCCAGATCTGAAAGACTTCCTGTAAGAGCTGGTGTTCCTCAAGGCATCATTTTGGGACCAATATTATACAATATTTTCACATCTGACTTACCTGAGTTACCTCAGGGATGTCAAAAATCTTTGTTTGCGGATGACACAGGCCTCTCCGCCAAAGGTCGAAGCCTGCGTGTCATCTGTAGTCGATTGCAAAAAAGTTTGGATATTTTTTCTTCATACTTGCAAAAATGGAAGATTTCTCCTAATGCTTCCAAAACTCAACTAATAATATTCCCACATAAACCAAAAGCTCTTTATTTGAAACCTTCAAGTAGACATGTTGTCACGATAAGAGGGGTTCCAATAAATTGGTCAGATAAAGTTAAGTATCTAGGGCTCATGCTAGATAAAAATTTAACTTTCAAAAATCACATTGAGGGCATTCAAGCCAAATGTAACAAATATGTAAAATGTCTCTATCTCCTTATTAATAGAAAATCAAAACTTTGTCTTAAGAACAAGCTGTTGATATTCAAACAAATTTTCAGGCCAGCCATGTTGTATGCTGTACCAATATGGACTAGCTGTTGTAATACCAGGAAGAAAGCTCTGCAGAGAATTCAAAATAAAATTTTGAAAATGATTCTGAGGCTTCCTCCCTGGTATAGTACCAATGAGTTACATAGAATATCCAATGTTGAAACATTGGAACAAATGTCAAATACAATCATTAATAATTTCAGGCAAAAATCGTAACAATCTTCTATTGCCACGATTAATGCGTTATATGTTTAGGTTAAGTTAGGTTAAGTATATTAAAAACGTTTTTTTTTCTCTTATAAGCAGGTGAAATCAACTCACCTGTAAAAAAACTGAACTGCTACGGCAAATGAAATGTAATATGTTGTTAACAAAATGTTAATCAAATCTTAAATTTGTTTTACCAAATTAGGATGATAGTGTTGTCAAATAACACAGAACACCTAGATATAAGAAATGAATGTAATGTTTAGAATGATACTAAAAAAAAAAAAAAAAAACTTCAGTTTTCCATCATACATGGTTAGAATAATCCAAAGTTATCTGTCAAATCGTACACTTCAGGTTAATTATCAGAACTCCAGATCTGAAAGACTTCCTGTAAGAGCTGGTGTTCCTCAAGGCAGCATTTTGGGACCAATATTATACAATATTTTCACATCTGACTTACCTGAGTTACCTCAGGGATGTCAAAAATCTTTGTTTGCGGATGACATAGGCTTATCCGCCAAAGAGCGAAAACTGCGTGTTATCTGTAGTAGATTACAAATAAGTTTGGATATTTGTTCTTCATACTTGCAGAAATGGAAGATTTCTCCTAATGCTTCCAAAACTCAACTAATAAGCTTTTTATTTCAAATCTTCAAGTAGACATGTTGTCACGATGAGAGGGGTTCCAATAAATTGGTCAGATGAAGTTACTTACAGTGACCGGCGAAAAAAAAATATTTTGCCGTTTCTCATACAAAATGGCCAAGTTTGGAATCTTCACTCCTAGAGCTCCGATTGATCTGAAATTGATACCGCCATTAGGAAATAGCTTGAATTTGTGCAGTGAAAAATTCACACCATTTTGATCACACACTTTAAAGTTATCGCAAATGTCCCATATTGAAATAAATGTCAAAATTTTTGTTGTGATATATTTTGAAAAGTATAAAGTTTACGGAAAAAAAATGTTCTACATACTTGTATCTATTGTTAAATCAAACATTTTTGCCAATATATAAGATATAAGAAATGAATGTAATGTTTGGAACGATAATAATAAAAAAAAGGTTTTATCAATCATTTCGCAAAAAAAAAACATAAATAAAGACGATAAATATATTCGCGGTACAAAATAACAATTAAGAGTTCCTTCAGATATTGTCATATCCGGTTTTGTTACGGCATTGACAATGCTATAAATTCCGTGTATCATTTTGCTTCGTATTGACAAGGAAAAATTCATATCGCATACCCCTACTGACTTCTTATTCGGGCATTCAGTCACACGGACGGTATGCAGTAATGGCACTGCAACTATACTTCAAAGTGTTAAAGTTATGCACGGAATGCTGTGCTACCGGGTGCTACGCGCATAGAAATCACCAAACAAAAAAAACGTTAATATTTCAGAGATTAATTTCAGACAATTCCCGTGCCCAACTCGAGCGCGAAGGTAATCGATTCCCAGAAGAATCGATTCCAGAAAATCCCCTCCATAAAAAGCTAAAGTTTATATCGCCGGAAGAGAGGCAGGTACCCAAGTAAACAGAAGCCAAACCGGGAAACGGGGAGCTTGTTTGAGACAATAACCCTTCATTTCGACTCGATTTCGAAACGATCGGATCAATCAGTAGCAGCTCTTTTTGTTTATTCAGGGCTGCGAGATTTGATGGGTGAAATTCGATAGGTTTGTCTTCGTAGGTTTTTGTGGTTGTTATCTTTCGGGTTGTTGAACTGAAAGTGGTTGATTTCCTCCGGAAAGCGATTATCAAAATCTATGTCAAATCTTATAAATCTAATATTCTTCTTCTTTTTTCTTTTCCTTCTTCTTATAAGCTTTACGTTTATACTGAGACAGTTTACTTCTTTTCAAGTTGGTGTTCCATTACGAAAAGATCCTGGAACGATCAGGAATCCAAACCAGACACCTTCAGCATGACTATGCTTTGCAGCCGCAAACTTTACCACTAGGCTAAAACAACCAATCTAAAATTGAGAAAGATCTCATAACCTCCAAGTGAGTTAATCGGATTTCTCCTTCCTCATTTCTCAGTACCTGTTCAAAACGATCCACCGGTGATCATCACAACAACAAGATTCGATAATCTGCTTGACGTAATCGAAGGGATCAAATTCTAGGATGCAGCCGCCTTCGGGTAGCGTGCTTTCCTGGAATGCAACTCATCCCAAAATTAGTCACTATGCTAGTTTATAAATTATGTTTTTCCCATTCTGCTCATTTCGTTTTTTTTTTGTTGTAGTTGGATGGCTGGAATCGATCAAGCGTGCCCAGCTTAAGGAACAGGTAGACCCGGGAACAGTATGAAGTGAGTTTAATTGCGACTCTCTAAGCCGATTAGAAAGAGGCTTTTGAGGGTCGTATGGGGATGTGTGTTTTATGCGTGAAAGAGGTTTCACTTCTTTTCCGAGGCGTTTGGTTTCCAGTTTAGGCGATTGAGGGTAATTTCTTGTAACGAATCTAATGGTGCCATTTTTGGGGGGCTTATGTGGATGGAAGTAAGGTGGGAAATTAGGCGCATCATTGTTTAGATGCGATTGAATATGCATCTTCTTAACAGGTTTTACGAGTTAAATTTTGAAAAGTCGATTCCTATAAGAAGTGTGGGAAAACAGATCTTAGAACAGAGTGCAGAGCTACTAGGGCACTTTCATGATTCACTTTGGTATGGGGGATTTTATCGACAGAATTGTCAGAAAGTTTTCATTAAGAAGCACTTTAATACGACGCATATTGTGGCCAAATATGAGCTCGATAGCTTTCAAAAAAACACTGCCGAAGTAAATCAAAAGTGACAAGAATAGGACCCGGCTCTCTAGTTGGTAGATCCTTCACTTCATTTGATATGTACATTAAAGAACACAGGCGTAATATTGGATTAATTACCATACTGGTTTTGACAATCCTGTTTCTCACAAGGTGGTAGAACCAGCCGTCTATCAGGATTCTTAGTAACTTCGAAACATTTTAGATGTCGTGTTTGCAATTCATATTCATGAATGAAACCGACCAATTGATTTTTTTATGCAATAGGTCTAATGGAAACGACTCTCTTCTTCTTCTTCTTCTTTGCATTAACGTCCCCACTGGGACAGAGCCGGCTACTCAGCTTAGTGCTCTTATGAGCACTTCCACAGTTATTAACTGAGAGCTTTCTTTGCCATATTTGCCATTTTTGCATTCGTATGTCGTGTGCCCAGGGATGTCAAGGAATTTTTCATAACGTAAAGATCCTGGATCGACCGGGAATCGAACCCAAACACCTTCAGCATGGCATTGTTTTGTAGCCGCGGACTCTAACCACTCGGCTAAGGAAGTCCCAATCGAGAAACGGCTCTCACTAACACGAAAAAAAATAAAAATTACCTTAAACATTAGGTCTAAACGGTATAAATTAATTTTACGTTATAATGAAGTGCAACTAGTTGTACTCAGAAACATATTTTAATTACCTTAAGGTCAATGGTTTTGTCCGGTTAATTGGTGTCAATCATAGGCACCGAAAGAAAAAAACATCCAGCATTGTTTTTCAACTTTTATAATCACAAAACACCATTTATAATAATTGCTGATAGGATATCCATCTGATGCATTCCCCTTGAACCATTCACCTCTCGCTAAGCAGCCATAACTAAGCGTATCACGACGTAATTTACCGCCATTTTTCCTCGAATCAGATCGCATCATAATTACTGAGCTATTTCGAACGTATCCTTCATCGCACAGTCGGGGAGCCAACCTGTTCGGGGTTTCCACTAATCAAGTGCAACCTCAACGACCAGCAACGCAGCAAAAGATTTATCCCTTTTTCTTTTGTGCGCCGTCGAGCTGAAGTAGACTATGCCCTTGCGCACTCTGCGCTCTATCCTTTGGCGTGCAGCAAACAGCGACCAAGGAACTTAAGCTCATTAGAGCCCATAAACAGCACGATCATCCTGTTCTACGATCTCGCTGGCCAACCGCTGCACACAGGAGTGATTTGGGTCAATCATGGTCCGGTCAATCTACCCTTAGTGAACTTCTTATGCTCTAATTTGAACTAGAAAAATGGAGTAGTGTTTTATCCTTTGCGGGTTCATATACGTACAAACTTTTTGTTTCTCGTATGAATCGCGAAGGCATGAATATAACACCGCATCACCAACCAAAGTTGACTCCCAGATGCTTACATTGCTCCACTGACACAATATTTTTTCCATGACAATTGGGAAGATGCAGAGGTATACTCGGTCTCTAGTAACAATGGTTAACTAAATAATTTTCTTTCATTTTCCCGATGATCGTAAGGACGTGGCCGGCGCCGTTAGTGATTTTAAAATTGTATAATAATATTGAGAATGGTAAGCTAAATCCGAATTTCTATTGTTCTTGTCAATCACGGAGTAGCTACTACAGTCAGCTCTTCTATTAGACACATAGTTGGGGGACCTCATAGAAATCCGCGTTGTAGCAGATCCAGGGCTTATGGGATTTCATCAATTTGAGTGTGTCAATAAATATCTCGTATGCGTTTGGAGATAGCATAGTACAGTCTTCGGCGGATTTTGAGCACTCAGTACGATCTACCTTTAGTTGAGGATCATCCTTTTAGTTGAAAGCTTGGCCGGTAGGAACGCTTTTTCTGTCTTTCAATAAATGAAACTTGAGGGAAACTTGAGAATGCAAACTTTGTAACATATGATATCTCTAGATTCTGATATTTTAGAAGGTTGGTGTCCTCGTTCAGTAGCTCAAGGGCTTACATGCGGTAATCATTATGATACGAAACTACGCCACCAGGCGGCGCTAGTGAGCATGGAATTTTTGTTTTGCGGATAACTCAGTAGCCTGACCACTTGGAAAAATGGCGTCTTCGTCAAAGTTGTTCAGTGGCGCAAGGGCTAACATTATTTGAGTCAAAAACTGAGATTTTGTCACCAGATGGAATCTTGCATTAATTTGTTCAGTAGCTTAAGGATTATCACTATCTGAGCCATTTGATTCAAAGGTTCATATAGTGCAAGTCAGAAAAAGCGCCCCTACCGGCCAGTTCTCTACTAAAAGGGTGATTCTCAACTCCTCCTCCTGTCTTATAAGAGTGCGCGTTATAGTAATGCATTTAATAGGAGACCCGACTGTATGAATTGTACAGTCATCTATGGAGTGTATCGAAAAGTAGTCGCAAACATTCAATACAATATATCTCAGAGCATAGTTGATCTTTTACAAACATTTTTTTTCAAGAAAATCTTCGTTTTTTCATCAAGTATTGAAATAAAAAGCTATTTAAAAATGTACTGTTCTAATACTAATTCAAAAAGATTTATCATCATTAAAAAAAAATGGCTCAATATGGGATTTTTAAAGTGTCTTTTGAAGATTCGAAGATTTATAGTTAACAAAATGTATACCCGACAAAAAATGATTAAAATGGTTATGCTAATGGCAAATATTTTTATTTCATGCACCACATACGACGGATTGAAAAAATAATAATAACTCAAAAAAAGCTCATATATTGTAATAAGATCTGTTTCCAAAAGACACTTTTTATAATCTTTTCTTAAGCCCTGTCAAATACATCTCCAATGATAAAGAGTATAAATGTCTGCTAATGCTACTTCATAATTAGGTGAAGAAACATTAATTGAAAACAAAAAAAAAAGTTCAAAACAAAAAAAAATGTTGCGTTTAATCGGTCGATATTGCCATTAACTTGTATGAACCGAACATAAAAAAACGAGTTCCTTAATATCTGGTCTTCTCGTTTTTTTCAAATTGCTTTTATGTATCGAATAACGATTTTTCAAAATATATTTCATCCACTACTTAATGAGAATTGTAGCATAAACACTTAAAAAAATTCTCGAATTTCACCCACTTTTTAACATTTCAATTTTTAGGAGGTGGGCTAGATTTTAATATAAAAAGAAATTTAAAATTTATCATACAATATGTAATTTTATTGACATAATTTCCCGACTACTTCACTTTCAAATACATTGCAGAGTATTTCTAATCAACTTGTGGGCTTAACTCAATATTTTAAGATTGTTTCCAATGTTTGCGATAACACAGTGTACACTTGGGTGCGGCCTATTTTTCGAAATTTCTCAAAGTCTTAAATTCGTGTGCTGTTCTGAATTCATATCACATAAAATGGGAAATCTCAAATTTTGAGCCAAAAATATTCATATTTAGAGGTGTCGCAAGCGGCTTGAAGGTGAATTTTCAAGTTACGAAATATGACCTTCAGTGACGTCTGCATAACTTTGTTATTTTGCAACCAATTTCGAAGCTCTTAGCACTATTTTCTTCAAATTAAATTTCTGAAAAGTTTGGAGAATATTAAATTTGTCTAAAATCGATTTTTTCTTTTTCTGTCAAAAATACATCATGGTTGAACGACCATAAATGCATGAATACTCATCCAAATCTATTTACATGCTTTTGAAGCTGATTTGGTTGTTTTTGAACTGTGTTCGAAACCAATTTTAATTAAAAATGGTTTCGACTTAATTATTTAACAGAAAACACCCAAAAACATGATTTTTTAAGGAAGAAATCCATTTTTTTCGAATTGTTGATATATTTTTTTGCCAGGAATAACATTTTTACTGTTTAACTAAGGTTAAAAAAGCATCAGGTTTTAACTACAAGATGCATAGAGCAAATATAATTTTAAAAATTTCAAAAATATTTTTGTTGTAAAATTTATGAAAATATGCTTTAACCCTTTGGGGCCTGATTTTTTCCAAGACCTATTATACAGTTTTTTGAACGCCTTTCAACAGTTTTGGTGCTCAAAATGCTAAACATAACAAGAAATGATGACAAATATTTTTTTGGGAGGTGCTAGGTCTTCCAAACTGCTCTTGAGTTCATAACTTGAAGTCTATGCTTGTAATAACAACCTTGTTCATCATACAAGGTGATGAACTGTAATCTACCGTATATTCTGAACCTTCTGAGTGTTCAGCAAATATTATCAGATCATTTCGAATGTTCTAGATTATCTAACTTATCGGAATGTTCAGTACATAAGATCTACAACGCGATGAGAGTCAGGATTTAGTGGTAATAAATTAATAACCACGAAACGAAGCACTTCCGAAACATGGTGTATTCGACAAAGTTTCCAGTCATAATTAGCGACATCTATTGAGAAGCATCCATAAATTATGTCACGTAAAAATATACTATTTTCAACCCCCCTGCTTTTCACCTTTGTTTGAGATCAATTTGTGAAAACGTCAGTAGAGTCTAAATGCGTAAACGAGTAGAAACACGTTTTGAATATATGTGTTTGTCGACGAATCTTCTTCTTTTTTCTTGGCATATCGTTCCCAGTGGGAGGAAGCTGGCTTCTCAGCTTAGTGTTAGTTTAGCACTTCCACATTTATTACCTGAGATCTTTCTCAGCTAATGACCTTTTTGCATGGATATATCGTGTGGCAGGCATGCGCCCATACTCTGTGCCCAATGAAGTCAAGACTCTTTCCTTTACGAAAAGATCCGGTAATCGTCATACAAATCTCGAGCTCTACTTCTTTTTTGCAATCGTGCAACACGACTATCCGTGTAGAGGCGTCACTACTGTACTGTCACAGACAAACATACGTAACACTCTTGAGAAGCTCATGGTACATGCGTTTAACGATGAATTTGAATTTCATTTGACCGACACGATCGTTCCACCAAAGGCGCTAGTGTTCGACCGCTTTGACTTTTGATAGTGTACACGTTGCTGAATGATGCGAACAAAACTTACAGGCAATTCGTGTAGTAGTGTGCGTGTTAGGCAAACGTCAACTAAAAATCCATCATGGCAGACAGTGCTTCGCGCGGTTCTTGCAACAGATGGCAGTCCATACTGAAATGCCCGCACCTTGGCCTTAACCCCGGCCATGAGATTCTGCACAACCTGTGTATCAACCGTTTTTTGCATGTGAACCCATACTTTCTTCAGTTCCTCGACTGTCTTCACTACCTTAGGTCCTTTACACACTTAATTTCCGAAATCGACTTCGGTAAAACGGATTGCCGAGAATCCAACAGCCAAATCTCGGTAAAATATTTGCTGAATCTCAGCAAAACTTTTACCGAGATTTCGGTAAACCATTACCGACTCTCGGTTTGCCGAGATTCGGTAAAATTTTAACGATATTTCGGTAAAAAGTTTACCGAGATTCGGCAATTTTTTTACTGAAATCTCAGCTGTTGGATTCTCGGCAATCCGTTTGCTGAGGTCGGCAAAATAATTTAAGTGTGTAAGAAGGTGCTGCTTCATAATCGCCCAGTACTTCTCAATGGAGCGGAGCTCCGAAGTGTTGGAAGGGTTGAACATTTTCGGCACGAAATTGACCTTATTATCCGCATACCACTTCAGCACGTCCTTGGAGTAGTGGCATGAAGCCAAATCCGGCCAGAAGATTGTTGGGACGTTGTGGGCCTTCAGGAGAGGGAGCAGCCGCTTCTGGAGGCACTCTTTCATGTACACTTGTCCGTTCATCGTGTCCTAGGTCACGAAAGATGCACTCCGCTTCCCGCACGTGCAGATGGCTTGCCAAACCAGGAATTTCTTCGCAAATTTGGACCTCTTCTGAGTGCGGACATGCTCCGGAACGCTGAACTTATCCTTGGCCCTGAAAAACAGGTTGCCGGGGATCTGTTTGAAGTCGGCCTTCACATATGTTTCGTTGTCCATGAAAGTATGGGTTTACATGCAAAAAACGGTTGATTCACAGGTTGTGCAGAATTTCATGGCCGGGGTTAAGGCCAAGGTGCGGGCATTTACGTATGGACTGTAAATAAAATACGAGTAAAATGGTAAAATGAAGTTTAATAGTTATTTCTCAATCCCTGAAGTTTTGATGGCAATTGGATGAAAACTCGAATTTTGCGAATCAATTTTGTATGTGGCAATTTCATCGTGGACACCCTTTACTCTATGCCCAAGGCAGTCAAGAATATTTTCATTACGAAAAGATCCTGGACCGACCGGGAATCGAACCCGGAACCCTCAGCATGGTCATGATGAATACCCGCGTCTTTACAGCTTCGGCTATGGGGGCCCTATATAACCTGGTAGATTATATAACTGAACTCTATTAAGCGAAAAAAAAAACACTGCCACAAGGGCAGATTTGAAGTTTTGAGCTCCAGGATAGTTTGGAAAAGCTTTTCAGATTCTCAGAGGTCAATCGATTCCGTTTGAGTTGAAAATATTATTATTTGCAGCGTTGCCAGATCTACGGAAATTTCCGTAGATCTACGGAATTGAGCACTTTCTACGGATCCGTAAGATAATTCTACGAAAAATGTATATTTTCTACAGAAAGCTACGGAAATTCTCATTATTCTACGGTAATTTATGGATTTTTCCAACGGAAATCTACGGAATTGCAATGCCGGGGATCTCTCCCCCCGCTTATCACTTTTCGTCTACGGAATGATTTCCAAAGAAATCTGGCATCGCTGATTACTTCTAGCGCAAGCAACTACTGCTGTAAATTTCGAGAATTGAGCTTCGGGATAGTCTGAAAGTCGTAGAATATCCCAGGACATGAAAATGAATGTGAAGCAGCGTTTTTCTTAACATAATAGGTATGTATTACCAAGTACGAACATCAATTGTATTTACAAAAGGCATTTTAAGCTACTTTTATACTAATTATTCTATTTGTCAGACTTCTGCATGTTCAGGATGTTCTAGGTTGCCAAGTAGGACATTAAGGCATACACCTAAAATTTTTCCCTGACAGGGAAGTATATTTGCAAGGACTTTTCCGAAGACAGTCAATTTTATTCATTGGTTCTTTTTATGCAGCCATTTTCCGACTGCGGTCATAAATGACCGTGCCGGCCCCAAAGGGAAAACTTTGATCATTTTAGCGAGAAAAGTGACTGGAACAAGGGTAGACATGAAGTTCTGAACTCCAGGGCAAATTGGAGGGCCTGGAATATCACCAACGTTCCTTGAAATAGCCAATTGGTCTGTGAGAAGGTTCAGTAGATTATATAACTTCACTCAGTTTAGAAGGAAATATTACTGGTAAAATAGTAGACCTGAAGTTCTGAGGTCCTGGGGAAATTTTGAAGGATTACCTCAATCGTTCCTTGAAACAGCATATTGATCCATGAGAAGGTTCAGCCAACATAGTAGATTATATAATTTCACTCAGTTTAGAAAGAAAAAATACTGGAACAAGGGAAGACCTGTAGTTCTGAACTCCAGGGTAATTTGGAGGGCCTGGAATACTCAAAACGTTCCTTGAAATATCTTTTTGATTCGTGAGAAAGCTCAGTGAACATTAAATAACTTCATCGTTTAGTAAGAAAAATTACTAGAACAATTGTAGATCTGAATTTCTGAACTCCGGGGTAATCTGGGTGGCTCGGAATACCCCAAAAAAGTTGAAATTTGGCGTGACATAATTTGTGTACCATCCCCAACTTGTTTGTTGTACGCATAGTATAAAAACTACTCAAATTGATTCGAAAGCATGTAAATATATTTGTAATCAGTTAAGTATTCATGAAGTTATGGTCGAGCAAAAGTATTTTTTTAGTACAAAGAGGAAAAAATTGGAAACAAATTTGATATTCTCCAAACTTTTCATAAATTTTATTTTGAAGAGAAAGATGCTAAAAGCTTCAAAATTTGTTACAAAATAACAAAATTATGAAGACATCACTGAAGGGCTTATTTCATAACTAGAAAATTCACTTTCAAGCCGCTTGCGCTAGAGGTTAGCTCAAAATTTGAGGTTTCCCATTACATGTGATTAGAGTTCAAAAGAGCACACGAATTTTAGTTTTGAGAACTTTCGAAAAATAAGCTGCACCCTAGTGTACACTAGTGTGGGACAAAAATTAGATTCTCACTACAGTCCATTTTTTGGCTTTCATTTAGATTCCATGCTGTGGTAATGAGCTAGAGCTCTCTTTACGCTCATGCGTTTTGCAGTGCCCTTTTTAGGGCGCTGTTCGAACCCACTGTGGTATGGAGCTACATGCTCTTAATTCGCTTATGTGATTTTCCCTCTTCAAGGGACCCCACTCCTATTTCCTCCCATCTTTCCCTTCCCTTTCCTCTCCCATCGGGTAGATGATGAAATAGGCTCAAATATGGCGATGGCACAAATCTCCCAAATGGCGGGGAACGTGCCTCTGGAGCCGGCCTTCTGATACCTGATACAGTTGTTATGGGACCCAAATGCAATCCAAAAAGTGGACTAGAGCAAGAATCTATATTTTTCATATAACCGTGTCCCAGGCTAGTGTTTACTCGTTATACTCATGCTCATGTTCTAATTTGAACCAAGGAAAGGTCGATGTTAAAAGTTTCTGTAATGTCTTTGGTATAATAAATATCTCAGATTGGAGTACCTTAGAATCGGATCAATACATTTCAAAATATTTAGATCGAAAATTTTTAACTGCCGAATTTTATTTTTACCTGTGAATCAGACCGATTCGAACCCAGCCTAAGCCTATCATTTTTAATATTTAAATGCAATAATGGCTGAATGTCTAGTAAAGATTCTTTTAGTATGATTGGAAACATCGACTTCCCATTACACCAATTTTCATAATATAAAAAAAAAACAAAGAAATCAGTTTTTTTTAATATCGAGGAGCTTAACATTTAGTTAGGTTATATTTATTTAAATACATCTGACAAAAAGATATTGGTTTAGATTCTTCCATACTTAATTAGAAGGCATGAATGTTTGAACAATTGCATACAAGACACACACGTTTATTTTAGAAATTGGCGAAACCATATTTTTCGATGGAACGTCTTATTACTGTGATATACGAAATTTAATCAATCGTTGCTGCTAGAGGTAGCTTTTTTTCAATGATGAATTTCTTCACAAATGACTTAAATTTTCAATTTGAAATTGCCTAGTAAATAAACTGATAAACCATATTTATTGGAAAATATGATGTAGAAGTTGTCTGTGTATTCAAAAACTCAAAATATAGTGAAAATTTTATATTTTACTTAATAAATTCATTAAACAAAACAAAAGCTTGAGAACAATAATGGAAACAGATGAAAAATTTTTTACATACATAGTTTTTGCATTCCAATAACTCTTTTTTCAAAGTTTTTTTATGTATTCTCCAAGTAATCACAATAGCGGCACACTATTAGCTATGTTCAACAAAAAAACTGGGATCAAAAATTTTAATTTTTCAAATTTGAAATAATTATTATTGCCATGAATCTGCTGTAGTTACTCTTCTGCGCGCTGCACCACATGACCGACGGGCGGACGGATGGATCAAGGTTAGCTTGACTGCACCCTCGCCTGACCCGTATTTCCTCAATCGAAACAAAAAGGGCTGCCGGAGGCGAAAGTCTCCCCCCCCCCCTTTAATTCTCGACCTCATCATCATCATCATCATCATTTCCCTATTTCATTGCATCGGCCCATATCACAAAAGTCAGTCACCAGGGCAATTCGGATCAGTAGGGTGAATCCTATTGATCAAATTACAGAAATCGTATAACTCAAATTAGTTCAATTGAATCCCCAGAAGCTACCCTGAAAGTTTGAGGGAAGTTTGTCAACTCTGAGGGGTCCTTTCCCACCCAAGTAGGTACAATTATAACCATAAGATGCACGGGCCTTCCTTAGCCGTGTGGTTAGAGTCCGCAGCTACAAAGCAAAGCCATGCTGAAGGTGGCTGGATTCGATTCCCAGTCGGTCCTGGATCTTTTCGTTATGAAAATTTCCTTGACTTCTCTGGGCAGAGTATCATCGTACCTGCCACACGGTATACGAATGCGAAAATGGCAACTTTGGCAAAGAAAACAAAGGCTCTCTGTCCCAGTGAGGACGTTAATCCCAAGATAAAGAATAAGAATTTCAGATTTCAACAGTTTTTTTTATTATTAAAATGGGCCACCTTAGGGGTGACCGCCACTACTCGATGACCATTTCCATTCCAGCTCCAGCAATTAGGCCTTCATCCCGGACCACTGACAACAGACGTCAGAAGAAACGACACTGCCCTGCGGTAAAGAATTTCCTTCGAATTTTATGGTGCATCATAGGCACAGGTGGTACGAGGAGGAGCAAGGGGATGGTAATTGAGCGGAGGGGTAACCAATTGCCCACGCCCAACCCTGGTGGTGGTGAGAGTGATGGACACGGCCATCTCGGACGGATGCAATATCCAGAAGAGTGAAAGAATAATGAATTACCAACAATCCGTCAACAAAACGACGAAACAGCTTGAATGAAAGAAGCTTCACCGTCGCCGTGTCCTACATATACAAATATGCCTATAGAAGAATTACATGCTTTGCATCTACACCGGGCAAATGATAGATGACGGTTTGGTAGAGCATACAAAAGGGTTGCTCTGGGAGGTTGCCGGCTACGGTGAAGATTCCCGCAGGGTTCAAGGTTTTTCCAATTACCGGACTAGGTAAACAGAACAATTGATGCTGGGTTGACAGGGTGGGTTTCGCTGCAGTGAATAAAGTAGGGAAACTTTATAGGAGAAGTCATCTGTTGTTGTGATAAATATGGTAGATATAGATGAATTTTTATCTTACTTGTGAGCTAACACAGTTGTAATGAATCTTACCTGTAAAAGAAAAGAAAAGAAAAGTACCGCATTAGATCATTTTGTGAAATAAACATGAAAATACTGATAATGATTCTTCGAGCTGTTTAGTGGAATACCTATAAATAAATGAAAAACTGAATTTAGTATTATACCATTAGTATTAAATTCGTTTTTTTCTATTATTCATAAAAAATACTATTTTTACAATGACTTTTTGCAGACTTACTTTAACATCTTTATTGTAGAAATTCATGCATTTTTCCTGTTTTTTAAGCTCCTGTGTCAGAGCCTTTAAACGTAAAAAAATTAAATTGATAAATCTTGTTTAAGGGTAAACGAACTAATTATCGGTGCCAATTTTCAAAAAGTCATAGGAACCCGAGCACTTACAACCTGAATGAGGTATGAATGAGCCCTGCATAAGGGGTAAAATACCTCAAATAATACTTTATGTATATTCTACATATACCAAGCCGATAATTAGATGAGGTATTGTAATACCTAAATAATACTTGATGGATTTTCATATAAAAGGGAAAATTTTCAATAATAGCTCAATACCCGAGCAAAGTTGAATAGCAAAATGATAACAAATCTTGTTACCTGGTTCTCATCATTTGATAACTGATTTTGTTATCACCTTGCCTGAATTAACAGCCAACATAACAAAAATGAGAACTCAAATATGTTTGTCGAATAACAAAGTAATTGTAAATTATGTTATCATTGAGTTCAAGTTGATAACTAAATTTACATCATCATATAATTTTGAATTTTATGGTCATAATTCAGGGAAAAATTTTAAGAGATGAGTGTTTTGGAATAAACTTACGCTCCTGATAATTTTACAGAATTTTGTATGACGAACAGTCAACTTTGTTTAATAACACACGTTTTATAAAAATGTTATAGAAAGGATGTATGATAACATATTCTGTTATCAACCTGTTATCAAAAATGTCTGTCACGAATACAATGATAACAAATTTTGTTATCATTCGGTTATCAATGATAACATAATATCAAAATGATAACAGTGATAATAAAAGTTGTTGTCAATTTGATATTATCCAGTTATCCGCCTTTGCTCGGGTATCTCCAGCAGTCCTCAATAGCTAACGAATACCAAAATGTAATATTTTTAACATTTTTTCAAATACCATTATAATACTAAAATAAGGTATTGATAACTGAACAATACCTAATTGTGGTATGATACCAAAATATGGTATGCATAAGTTATTGCGAGTTATTCTTTCCTCTTCGGGAAGTAGGCCAAAATTTATTAATGAGTCGAAAATTGATGCTAATTCACAAATTATTTTTAATATCCAAATTCAAACATGAAAATTTCAAACACCCACGCATTGAGTAAAGGTCTTTGAAAAGTTTACAATTTACGTTTTTCTACTCAATGATAGATAAATCAAAACTCCCTGTTATTTAAACCTACTATGTTCGTGTTTTCTGTGTGTTCGAAGTGTTTGTCGTTATGCTACTTTCACCTTTCACCCGATTAAATGTTTAATAGACCTAAAAAGTAATGAACGTATTTTGGCTCCAGTTGAAAGCACATGAAATGTCATCATAACCATAACCACACCTATTACAAATATTGCTCAGCGCGAGGTTAATCCTGTGTAAATGTGCATCTAGCGAGTAATGGTTGGACATAAGTCTTGACATCACGCGAATGAAATCTCGACTTACATCAAAACCTTTCCACCACGCTCGCAAGGAAACTCAAGGAATTATGGAATGTAACCACCGTCCCAGTTGGCCATTTCGCCAATCGCTTTGCCAACCGTGAAGAGAACTTTGACGTACTAAATGAAAAAAAAATCATCGTGTGAAATTCTTCTATCATAAATCTCACCTTCCTCAGCGCCCACCTTTGCGAGAGAGTCCGCCTTATCATTGACATAAATTAAGCAATGTGAGGGGACCCATACAAAGGTAATCTTTCTTTTAATATGATCTTTCGACTAGTACACACATCTGCTCTCTTATTTTTGTAAAAAAGTAAGATGCATGCTTAACGTGTTTCATCGATCGAAGTGCCTCAATAGAACTGAAACTATCCGAAAAGATGAAAAAGTGGTCTGCGGGCATGTTTGAGATCATCCCCAATGCGAAATTAACTGCTGCCAGCTCAGCAACGTAAACCATGCAAGGTTCCTGAAGTTTTCGGAAGGCGGAAGAGTTTTCATTGAAGACACCGAAGCCAGTGGATCCATTTATGCGGGACCCGTCAGTGAAATATCTTCTGTAGGAATCGACATTCTGATACTTTGCGTTGAAAATACGTGGAATCATCTATATACACTTATCCAGACATTAACTGACCTTTCTTTGAGTTTTTTTTTGCGGATACACGATGTTACATGCCTCAGCGAATTCAAGTGAACCCGTTTTAAGATCAACGTTTGCTAACTGATGGCATATTAGCTAACCATTGCTAGATATCTGGAGCAGCTCTCAATGAATTCTTGAAGATAACGAGTTGTTATTATTTATGTTTATTGATATTAGAAGCCCCGCGATCAAAATAGTATCGCGAAAGCCCCGGGATCAAAAAAATCTATTTGGATTATCGGTAATATCTCAGCGGTAGTCAGTGTTTGGATTTTGTTCCGAATAAGCCGATTGAACCATATTCGGAGAGTGTAACAGTTCACGAATCATAACAGATCGTGGCACATCGCATTCGGAGAGCACTATGAATGTAAACATGCACTCTCTCGTTTGGTACGTGGCACGAGAGCGTTCAAGAACAGCAACTCTCACAGACTGCAACAGTTTCAAGCCATTTGGGTGATTTATGTTTTGCATAAAATTGGTAATAACTTTCATATTTTCTGCTAATACAACCTTCAACAACCTAATTATAACTTATTGGGCCATTGAACACTCCTTTGGTTGCAAACATAGCACAGAGAATAAAAAATATTCGCCTCTGTTTCTTGATCAGAATGAGAGTAGATCAGCGAATGTCACAAGTGTACACACTGTGATTGGCGCCAAACAGTTGGTGGTGTGTGTCTGTCTTGTTACCGTTTATGGCTCGTTATCTTCCACGAACGATAAATGTCATGCGTGTTGTATGAATGCAGGCGGATAAATGGGATAAAATTATGGCTCATGTGTCAATGATCTTTAAATTTTCCAAAGCCTGGCCATAGTTTAACCAATTTTCGAAATTCTTTCACGTATCTCATGTTTATATCCTCACAATTTGTACGAAAGGAAAAAATATTCCTAGGAGTGTTCAAATTTCTCCCTAGAGGTCGAATCCTATCAAGGATTTCGTTAGAATCCTGTTCAGGATTCTGGTCAAACCCTGTTCAGGTTTTAGGTCGAATTCTGTTCAGGATTCTAGGATTCTGTTCCAATCCTCTTCATGGTTCTGCTTGAATCCTATTGAGGATTCTATCTAAATCATGTTTAGGAATCTATCCAAATTCTACTCAGAATTCTATTCACATCTAATGCAGGAGTCCATCCGAATTCCGTTCAAGCTTTCATTCAAGTCGTGTTCATGATTCCTTCTGAATACTCTTCAGGATCCATCCAAGGATTCCGATCCAAATCCTATTTGGTATTTTTTTTTCTTTACACTGTACCCTAATTTTCATTTTGGACCACCTCTGGAGGGTGAGTCATTTAAAAATTTCCCCCATAAAGCGCTATTATTCGTTAGAAATGCCTAGTGGAAAAATGAGGCGTATGAATTTGGCCATTTATCATGCTCTATTAATATCCTTACGAAAGTGGAAAATTATTACGAGCATAATGGTTTCCGCTAGATTCAAACTAATCCATTAGTACAGTGTGTAAGAGGGGAATCATCCCTCCTGTGGTGTCTGACCCGAGTACAAAACAGAGGCTTTACTTTTTCTAATCCAATTCAACCAGAAATTTTCAATTGAAGTGTGGATTTCTGCATTATATTTACCTTCGTGGTATATTCCTATAAGTTTATGAACTATTCCACTAAATTAAAACTGAATTGAATAAATTGGGGGCATCTATCGAATTTCGAGTCAAACTTTGACAGAACTCCAGGAAGGAAGAACCTTTCGGTCAGCCACATGCATGCTCGCCGAAACAAGGATATTTTATCCCAAAAGGAAGGATTTAAATACCACATCATTCAGCCAAACAACGAACCCCCTCCGATTCGAGAGTCCAAACTGACAAGCTCAAAACGACGACCCACGACACAACGACGACGACGGTTCCTGCCATGATTTATAACCTATTCAAACTTCCTAATTCATTCCTCATTGTGCTTCGAGTTCAGTATTGCACATCCTCGCTTCGGTTCAATCAGCTCCCGACTAGTAGATCATGTCAAAATTATATCATATTGAGATATAGTTATCTACCGTTGATAAAATTTAAACATTACAATCTTGTTATAACAGGAATATAATGTTCGCTTTGTTCATCGTTATAGCAAAATAATAGCAAATATTGTTATAATAACAAGACAACAAACCTTTTTTTAAAAATAAAAAAAAGTAACTGAAAAATGAGTCTTTAGTCTGAGTTTTTACACTAATTGATTTTTACTCAATGCAGTATTTGTAACAAAATATGTCAATTAATATATGCTGGCGCGTTTTTTTTTGTAATTTTAACAATATCCTGGGCCTAATTTATAATAAAATTATAACAAAAATTGAGCATAGCTGTTATTTAGTTCATCAAGTTACAATTTTGAAAGATCCACTTAGTCGGGCTGACTCTCCTTTTTCAGCTCAAAGCCTAAAACCCAGCGGTGGGTAGGACACATATGCGACGCAGCACCATCGGTTGCAGTGAGAACAATTCTCGGGCTTGATTAAAATCCTGTTCTCTTGTCAGTTCTGCATTATTTGTCGACCGTGAAGAAGGCTGCATCTCATCCTGCGTCTCGTTTCCACAAACCGAACAATTAACATCTGGCAGCCGCCGCACTGCTAAACGGAATGATTCAGGGATTTATTTCAACAGCAACAAAAAAACTTTGCGTCCCCTCTGCTGGATTTCACTTGAAACGACACGACGAGACGACGATGGACAGCGTAAGTGATGCAAATAATGCTTTTCGTTTTTGCCCCTTTTGATGGTTTTTGCGGATCGGTCATCGTAATTTCCCGTCTGCCAAATCGTAATCGCCACAGGTGAGCGTAAAGGTTAATCACCTGAATCACCTGAACGAGCATCCGAAATGTATAGTTGGTAAAACATACATTTAACCCATAACTTTGACAGTCGACTTGACGTCAATTAAATTTTGCGTAATGTAATGGCCCAGGCCGAGGGCTTTAAAATTGTCTAATTAATGTGCGAAAAATTAAGATTACACTTCACGAACGGGAGGGAGTCCTGATTGCTGCAATGTATGCAGTGAGTAGAGTTATCCAACGCTGTGAAATGACACTTTCTCCACGCGCGTTTATCGATTCAACAGTCAGTGCACATTGGGTCAGATTGTTAAATTAGGAGGATAAATAAATATTCTTATTGCAATTTCTCATCGTAATACGCGGTTTTTTTTTTCATCACGCTAATCTGTCATGAAAAGGCCTACTTTCCTGCACTGAAGTATTACGCAACTGAAACAAGTGCTGTAATGATTCATTACGCAACGTTTTCTCATTACGCAACTGTTTTAAGTTGTGTAATGAATCATAACATAACAATTTTTCAGAAATTGTAAAAAACGGTGAATGCATTCCGATATAATTTCTGATACCCTAAAGTGGTTGTCTACGAAATTTCAATAAATGTTGTACGTAACTCGTTGCAAAACTCGATTTTTGCAAATCTCGGCAAGCCTCGTAGGATAGTTACGACAAGTTTTGTAAAAATCGAGCTATGCAATGACTCGTGCTGTAAAAATCATTATACTGCTACTTGTTCCGTAAACTATTATTTCCATTGATATCAGACTTATTTTCATCAAAAACATGAGCAATATAACGGTCTACTTTTTCCACCAACAAAAATAATATTGAAAAGTGATACTTTTCAACACTGTTTCATGACGGTGCTGAAAAGTAATACTTTTCAATTCTGTTTTGGGAGTTGGCAATAGTAGTTTACGGAACAAGTTGCAGAATGATGATTTTTATAGCACAAGTCGTAAATTTATCCTACGAGGCTTGCCGAGTAGGATAATTACGACGAGTGCTGTGAAAATCGAGTTCTGTAACGAGTTACGTTCAACATTTTTTGCAATTTCGTAGAAGACCACTTGAGGGTATCAGAAATTATATCAGAATGCATTCATAGTTATTTTAAAATTTCTGAAAAATTGTTGTGTTATGATTCATTACGCAACTCAAAACAGTTGCGTAATGAGAAATCGTTGCGTAATGAATCATTACAGCATTGTTTTCAGTTATGTAATGACTATTCCTGCACTGCATACTTAAGTGCAGGAAAGAAGGCCGTTTCATGACAGATTGGGGTGATGAAAAACAGCCTATTACGATGAGAAATTGCAAAAATTATTATCTGAGTGCATCCATCGAACTGCCTGGATCTATGAATGATTATAATCCTTTCGAAAAAAAAAGTTCTAAACGTTTCTGATATGACATTATAGCATTACGATATTCACCTCACTGAAGAACCCTCAACACCTATGACCTTAAAATTACATCAGTTCTAATTTTTCTAAAATCTCGGTTTTTAGTGATGCTGTCACTTCAATTGACCTCCGTATCAACTCAATCATCGTAATTAGCTCTTAAGTTCGGTGTTCATTTTACCACCCCTGTTCGCTTTTCCACCTCTTCCCTTACTTTGATCATTTTGTTAGTCGATATCTCTCTAACTCGATGTTTCAAAGTCCCATGCAAGTTGACCGTATATTAGTAAAAACTCATTTAGTTTTCAATATGGGATTATAAGTTTCTACTCACATTACAGTACTAGGGTGTTTGGAACATTTCTCAAAATCTCTCCATGGTAATTTCCATATAAACCTACATTGTCTTTGGGCCATCTTTAAATCACCACCTAGAAAGCTGAAAATTTCCCAGAACACTATTTTATGGTAAGGATGGCAATGAGCATATGGGAGATTGGATTTTCAAATATTTTTAAAATTTGAATCGCCCTACTCATGAGCCATTCAGCATTATAGAGCCCATTGTTTTTTAACTTTTTTTATTATTTGTTAGTTAATTCTCATGGGCATGGCCGACGTTAAGGAAATCACAAACAAACTAAATAAGGTTGTAATTTAAATATTTTTCCTTTGGTATTAAGCCATTAAGTAGCATTCTGTTAATGTAGTTGCAACCACTTACAGACAAAATGCGATCATAAAGGGTGACTGTAACGATACAACAAATGAAATTTCTGAGGCGAAAAAATTCTGGACAAACTTTAAGTAGAGTTCTTACACCAAGATATGGCCAAGTTTATCCAACGCTTTTTTCAGGATTCTTTTTTCTACATGCCAATCAAATTATTTTTCTTCTATCTGGCGTTACGTCTGTACTGAGACAGAGCATAAAGTTTGGCATAAAGTCGATTGGCATAATGGTCATTTGACATAACGGTCGTTTGGCATAACGATCTTTTGGCATAATGCTTGTTTGGCATAATAGTCATTTGGCATAATTGGTCTGAAACCAAGGATTACTTAAGGTGACATTCGTATTTATGTTTCTTTTGTATACCACTGACGACATCAGGCCTATTTTGGAATTAATTGGTATACAATAAGTGCTTTGTTTAACAATCTCATTGTCTTGAATAAATTAATTTATTATTATAGATTTTGAAGTTTTGAAATTTACATGTATACAACGAAACACGTGTCAAATTGAAATTAAAACTGCGAAAAGAAATAACGTGCTCTGGTGGGGATCGAACCCACGATCGAACCCCTATTCACTAGATAAGCGCTTCAACCTACAAGCTGCGGAGCCCCTCGAGAAACCCCGACGCTCGAAGGCGAACTGAACTCGATTACCCCAAAGCACATAATATCATCATTTGGCAGTCTAAATTTCCTCTAAATATTGGTTGTTCTTTCGAAATATGATGTAACAACAATTGTAGCTATATTGCTCCAAAGATTATTGGTTTTGAGGCTGATATTGAACTTCCTACTGAAATAAGGCGCCGTCCACAAATTACGTAACGTTTGAAAGGGGAGGGGGATGCTCGACTGTTATGACGCATACAACATTTTGTAAAGTTCGATACAAAAAGCGTTACGGAGGGGGGAATGAGTCAAAATATTTTGATTTTAGCGTTACGTAATAGATGGGGGCTGCCTAAGTGTGACAAACGAGTACATTAATCTGTCCAAGTTATCAGCAATTCTTCTTCTTTCTGGCGTTACGTCCCCACGGGGACAAAGCCTGCTTCTCAGCTTAGTGTTCTTATGAGCACTTCCACAGTTATTAACTGAGAGCTTACTATGCCAATGATCATTTTTGCATGCGTATATCGTGTGGCAGGGTACGAAGATACTCTATGCCCTGGGAAGTCGAGAAAATTTCCAACCCGAAAAAATCCTCGACTGGTGGGATTCGAACCCACGACTCTCAGCTTGATCTTGCTGAATAGCTGCGCGTTTACCGCTACGGCTATCTGAGCCCCTTTCAGCATCAGCAATATGAAAAATAAATAAAGAGAAATCGATTGCTGCAGTTACTTATGTGATACAAAACACAATCATTGCTGTTCTTTCGTTTTCTTATGTTGCTATTGTTTGTGGCGTATAATCTTCTATTGTTTTATTCATTAATTTTGCCCTCTTTCAACATATATATTTGAAATTAACTGTTTTTTAGACTTTTTCAATCAAAGTTGTGTTCGGCATTTGTCTGCTGACAACTAGTTAGAAATTTTTTCCAATCACAATCTCAATAAAATAGCTTCAAAGGTGCATAAGAAACAAATAATCCTATATGATATATTGTATTTGATTGTGCTCATTATGCCAAACGGCCATTATGTCAAACGACTTAAACAAATAACGGCATAAAACGGGGTACACATATGAGCACTTCCGCAGTAATTAATTGAGAACTTTCTTTGAGAATTGACCATTTTTGCACATGTAGAGTAAAGAGGGGGAAAATTTCGAGTGGGGTAAGAGTTTCTTTTTAAGATTTCTAGCTCAATTCAAAACAAATCTTATAAATGTCTTGGTGGTTCAAATGCTATTCAAATAAAAGACTTTCACTCCAAATATCATACAAATCGATTGAGATTTGGAAAAGTTATGGCTATTTGTTGTTTTTCGACGTGAATATTGTAATTGTTGGTCAAACTTTCGTTGCATGGAACCAATTGAAGATAATTTTTTTTTCAATATTTTATGTAAGGGCGTTTCTAGGCCTATCATAAGGTTGCTTTGAGGTGTAGAGTAAAGTGGGGCAAAAGTTCGAGTGGGGTAAGAGTTTCTTTTTAAGATTTCTGGCTCAATTCAAAACAAATCTTATAAATGTCATGGTGGTTCGAATGCTATTCAAGTAAGAGACTTTCAATCCAAATATCATAAAAATTGATTGAGATTTGGAAAAGTTATGGCTATTTGTTGTTTTTCGACGTGAATATTGTAACTTTTGGTCAAACTTTCGTTGCATGGAACCAATTGAAGATAAAATCTTTTTCAATATTTTATGTGAGGGCGTTACTAGGCCTATCATAAGGTTGCTTTGAAGTGTATTAGTTTTTGCATAAATGCTTGAAAACAATTTTTGATCCATAGCGGGGCAAAAGTTCGAATCAGCGGGGCAAAAGTTCGACCCATGTATAAAATCACGGAAAAATTTGCAAGTTGCCTAAAATCCACATATTATCTTCAAAATTAGTTAAATTTGTCTGATCGTGTGAAAACTGTCACCAAAATTTTACATTTCCACTTAGTTTTACGAAAAGCTGCTATTTTTGAGTATATTACAATCAACTCGGTTTTGGGCAATTTTTTGATGAAAATTCAGTGTGTATTTTTCGTCAAACTTAAGTTTACGGCTGGTGTAAAGTATGCCTGTCATAAATGTATCGATATTTTGTGATTTAGTCAGCGGACTTTTGCCCCACACTAGATTCGAACTCTTGCCCCACCGGTGGGGCAAAAGTTCGAATAAGACAATCAATTTTGAAACTGTTATAACTAAAAATGGGTAAATATTTTGACACAAGTTTGTTCAGCAAAATTATAGCCAATATGGTTGGTTGGTTTGACTTTATTAACGAGATTTTTAGCCCTGGGCTAGTTCATCTCGGGACCAACGGCTTTACTTCCCTTCCGAAGGAAATCGTCAATATAACTTTTTACGTCATAAGTGACTAATGTCGGGGATGGGATTCGATCCCCGGTCCTCGGCGTGAGAGGCGAGTGTTCTAACCACTACACCAGGTCCGTCCCCATATAGCCAATATGTTGAAGGTTCACTGTATGGTATTTGTTTTGTTTTAACTGCTATTGTTTTCCTGGAAACTTTGATTATACCACTAAGGTCGAACTTTTGCGCCACCTTACTCTATTAGTTTTTGCATGAATGCTTGAAAACAATTTTTGGCCCATAGAGGGGCAAAAGTTCGACCCATGTATGAAATCACGTAAAAATTTGCAAATTGCCTAAAATCCACATATTATCTTCAAATTTAGTTAAATTTGTCTGATCGTGTGAAAATTGTCACTAAAATTTTACATTTCCACTTAGTTTTGCGAAACAACTGCTATTTTTGAGTATATTACAATTAACTCGGTTTTGGTCAATTTTTTGATGAAAATTTAGTGTGTATTTTTCGTTAAACTTAAGTTTACGGCTGGTGTAAGGCATGCCTGTCATAAAAGGATCGATATTTTGTGTTTTAGCCAGCAAACTTTTGCCCCACACTAGATTCGAACTCTTGCCCCACCGGTGGGGCAAAAGTTCGAATAAGACAATCAGTTTTGAAACTGTTATAACTAAAAATGAGTAAATATTTTGACACAAGTTTGTTCAGCAAAATTATAGCCAATATGTTGAAGGTTCACTGTATGATGTTTGTTTTGTTTTATCTGCTATTGTTTTCATGGAAACTTTGATTATACCACTAAGGTCGAACTTTTGCCCCACCTTACTATATCTATATTGGTTGGAAGATACGAAGATACTCTATACCCAGCGAAGCCGACAAAATTTATTTTACAAAAATTGGTCTTGCTGAAAAGCTATACGTTTATCGCTACGGCTATGTGGACCGCTCCTTATAATTTTAAAATATATCCTAAAGTAATCTTTGATACAACTTGTAAATTTAAAATTAATCCTAAAGTAATCTCTGTACAAATCCATGATAAACTATTGCAAGGATCTCTGGGAGAACTACTGCACCCTTGTAGAAGTGTTGAACGGTTTTCTAGATAAATTTAGCTGTCTATCTATATAAATAAAAATGGAATAGTGTTCGTATATCACAATTTGGCTCGAGAACGGGTCAATGGATTTTCACAATTCTTTTGCTGTTGCATACGTCCAGGTATTCGACGTGTTGGTGCGTAGAAATAATTTAGCAAAGACTCCGGATTGGTAAAAAGAAAGCAGAAAAGTGATCTACCATTTACAATGGGAGATTACATGTCATTGTTCAACAGCCTACTGGATGGCAAGACAAACATTGTCGGTACCAATGGTTTCTAATATAATAATATTAATTATAAATCAAATCCCTGGATAACATCCTGCGGGATTTTCTGAAAGAATTCCTGGGAAAACATCGTTTGAAATTTAAAAAAATATATTGGAAAGGATCAGAGGAAATATTGGAATGATTGCTTTAGTATTTGCTGATGTGAAACCTTAAATCAAATTTTGAAGCATTCATGGTAATTTTACCTAAGAACAAAAATAGAGAAACGCATTACAAGAGTAATCCTAGTATGAGTGGTTGAGAAATTCTCGGTTGACTTTTTTCGAGGAAATCCTGGAGGAGTTCTCAATAGATTTCTTGAATAATCCGGAAAAGATTCTTGAAAAAAAATCCTAGTATGAACTATTGAAGGAATCTAAATGGAAACGAATGGAAGGGTTATTGGAAAAATCTGCAAAGGAATATCTGAAGGAATTCTTGTAGAGCCTCCTGGAAAAATCCCTTAATAAATTGCTCCAGATGCGTCAGAAGAACTCTTGACGTTTTTTAAGAGCTCTTATAGGAAACTCTGCAAGATATGATGAAGCTATAGAAATACAATTGGAGAAGTAGTGAGAAACATTGGTGCAGAATCTCTGGAATCTGTAGAATTTGTCTGAGTAATTCCCGGTGGAAATTGATTGCGGTAGTCGAGTTGGATTTCCTAGAGCCAATTATTTAAAAAAATCTTGAAGTATCCTTTGAAAAATAGCTGGTGGCATTTTTGGACGCAATCTTGCCAAATATGATAAAAAAAATCTAAGGGAGTTTCTAGAGGCCTTGAAGCCATTCCAAAAGCAATAACTAGAAAAATTCCTGAAGCTTTTCCTAAAAGAGTCTAAGATGAAATTTCCGAAAAACCTGTAAAATAATCACGTTAGAGTCTTTGAAGAATTCTCTGAAGCTTCTAAAAGTTTACATCTGGAAAAACTGCAAGAAGAAGAAGGGAAAAAGTGACTTTACAGACCATTTAGGTTAAAAACAGAGACTCTGTTGAAAATTGCATTAAAATAATAACCAAGTCTCTAAACACAGTCCCGTATTTTAAAAACTAACACAATTTTTCATTCAAAAATATTTGAAAGCGCCGGGCAACTATAGAATAAATACTCAAATATTCTCCAGAAATACAATTTATTGCATAATCGTTAACTTCAAAAGCAAAAAATAAATAGGTTGGTTGGTTTGACTTTATTAACGAGATTTTTAGCCCTGGGCTAGTTCATCTCGGGACCAACGGCTTTACTTCCCTTCCGAAGGAAGTCGTCACTATAACTTTTACGTCATAAGTGACTATGTCGGGGATGGGATTCGATCCCAGGTCCTCGGCGTGAGAGGCGAGTGTTCTAACCACTACACCAGGTCCGTCCCCCAAAAAATAAATAAAACATGTAAGATGTATTACCATACCGTGTAGGTCTACCCTAATGTTACTCAATGTCAAAATGTGGTCCTCATTATATATACCGTAATTCGAGGTGCAACTGATCAGTGGGGAAAAGTTGATTATTCCCGTAACCACATGTATAGACTGTCAAGGAAGCTATAATTCAATTTCAATTAGAGGGAATTCTCCCAGTACAAGACAGCAACCAATACCGGACAAAGTCGAATAATTGAGAAATTATAGTCTAATCAAAATCGTGTATTAGAAGAAAAGAAAGCTATTATGAACAGTAATGTTAGCGTAGAACTACAATATGCTTGCTTGTTGGAAAAAAGTAGAGATGTTTAAAAATCGGTTTCGCATTTAAATCACCCCTCCTCTCATCAGAATCTTCTCATCTTCCCAGGATTCTCACCAGAATCCTCCCTGTATTCTTATAAAATACCTTTCAAAATTCTCATCAGAATCCTCTTAGGATTCTCATCAGAATCTTTCCACTCCACTATTCTCATCCGAATCCTTTCAAATTTCTCTTCAGAATTTTTCCAGGATACTCATCAGATTTGTCTCAGGGTTCTCATCAGAATCCTTTCGGGATACTTATCAAAATTCTTTCCGGATTGTCATCAAAATCATTCCTGGATTCTCTTCAAAACCTTTCTGGGATTATCATCAGAATCTTCCCAGGATTCCTTCCTGACAATCCTTCCTTTCCCAGATTCTCATTAAAATCCTTCCATGGTACTAATCAAAATCCTTACAGTATTTTTATTAGAGACTTTCCAGGTTTTTCACCAGCATCCCTCCAGGATACCGATTCAAAATTCTTCGAGAACTTCCTGGATTTTCATCATTATCGTTCCAGAATTCTCATCAAAAACCTTGCAGGAATCTCACTAGAAGTTAGGATTTTCATCACAATCGTTCCAAGAAATTCCATTCAAAACCCACTTGAGAATCATTCCAAGATCTTTCTCGGATTCACATAGGAAACTTTCCAGTAATGTTATCAGACAGCTCCCAAAATTTTCATCAGAAAATTAGAATCCTTCCAAGGATCTCATCAGAAACCATCTAGGTTTCCATCAAAATCTTTCTAGGAAATTTAGATGCTTTGCACCACTAGTTGCCGTCGTGTTCCAGTAGTGGATCAACAGTTATAAGCTGCTCCAACAGAGCAGAAAAATCCTAGAAATGGTGTTTATGCTTCAGGCGAAAGATTAGTTGTTGCTCCAAGGAAAAAATGGCAAACTGTAAGAATAAACTATTTTGTTAGAAACTCCTTGTATCACTACCGAACGACTACTACTGGAGGAACTGGAGGAGGCTCAAGCGATTTCATGCACAAATATAATTTAATCACCCTTTTTATTTTTCTCTTGAAGTAGAGTTTGAACTTTTGAAATTTTTGTATGACCAAAAGACCATGAGGGGGAGAGGAGTTTGAATTCCGATAAAAAAAAACCTCGTGGTTTATGGACAACTCCTTTCTATAACACTTCAAATCACTGACTTAAAAAGCAAAAAAAATGGAAAAAGTATCCTAATATCACAAAAAGTCAAAATGTAGTCCTTATTATATGTAACAATTTTGCCAAAATATTATTTTCCTAAAAACAATTAGAAAAGTAGATTTGAGTATTGCACCTTTTAATTTCATCCTACACACTAAGCTCTTACGGGTGAATTTCACCGTAATCTCAACAACTGAACAGTTCGGTGAAATAAAACACCGTAATTCCGTCGAAATTTTACGGATTACGGTGATTTTTCACCGAATACTGTAAAAATTTACCGTGCTCCGTTAATTTATTTCACCGAACTGTTTAGCTGTTGAGATTTTACAGGAATCCGTAAAATAATTTAAGTGTGTAGGTGCTTATGTTTTTACAGATACACGTATTTCGTCTACCACTTGTCGACTTCTTCAGTGTCAGTTACTCGTATCCACTCCATAGTGAAGAAGATACTGAAGAAGCCTGAAGTAGTCAAAATACCCGTATGTGTCAAAAGATAAGCAATTAGGGCGGAATTAATAGGTACAATATTCATATTTATTTTTTGGTTTTTCTTTACTAAGATTTAGCTCAGACTTATCGATTTCGTAAAAGAGAATCTGTTTTCTCCAATTTTTGCCATCTGGCCCAATGTGCAGTAGTGACAGCGCTTCGCATCAACTTTGATGCGGAAGCGATGTCATGTCATGTGCATACCAATTAAGATATTTAGGGCGAGAGAGATACACATTATCTAATGATCGCCAACCGGGAGCTAAATAAGCTGAGGGAAAGAAAAACCGTGATTGGATTCTGCTCTACACGGACCAAAATAATTGTGCAGCACTAATGGCTTGTTGGCGAACGGAGTTGGTGAGATGGACATAAAATCAATCTTCGCTAAATACTAATCAGAGCTCTATGGCCCCCGAGATGGCACGCAAGGCAACTACTGCGAAGGAATGAACGACAGGTGGTGGGCAATTATCGACGGAATGATTGGCTTCCGTTGTGCGTGTTGTGTGGTGAGACGCATGCATGAGTGACCGACCGACTGCAGTCAAGTTGTAATAGGATTTTAGTTGATACATTTGCGCAAGCAAACACGAGATGTGTAGAGGTAAAATGGCATAACTTGGCGAGATCATTGCATTGGACAGAAAGCTCAACGAGACAAGTCGAAGTAGAGTAAACAAAATGGATAGGTTTGCGTGCTGGGCGGTAATTAGATGGGAGCTACAGCAAAAGGAAATGAGTTCTTCCGAAGGTAACTGATTTGATGAGATAGATGGATAAAAATGCAACAATAAAAACTTTGTGTAAAAGGCAAGAAGGAACATACTATTAACAGATTCCTAAAAAAAACATCCTTTACAAGACAGGAACAGAATTTCTTTCAAATCCTGGATAGAATTTTGGTGAAACCGTAGACAAGATTATTTGTAAAACAGGGTTCGAACGGAATCCTTAACATAAATTAAACGGAATTTCAAACAGGATTCGAACTGAATCTTGAACAGAATACGAATGGAATTCCGAATTGAAGTCGAACAGAATCTTGAACATAGTTCGAACGGAACCCTGAACAGCATTAGAATTCGAGGAGCATCCGGAACAGGATTCGAATAGAATCGGGATCGAATTCGAACGGAATCGTTTACGGGATTCTATTAGAATCCTGATCAGGATAAGGACGGAATCCTGATTAGGATTCGAACAAAATCCTGAACATGATTTGAACAGAATCCTGAACAGAGTCCTGACTAGGATTCAAACAGAATCCTGAACAGGATTCCAACAGAATTATGTATAACTCTGTCGAAAACCAATCGAGATATGTTTCCAAAGATGTCTTTAAAAATTTGAATCAACATTTATGCAAAAACTTCTGTGAGAAATGCCTCTAATTTCATTGTTTTAGTTCTATGGTTTCTAAACCATGTGTGAGTTGTCATAAAATTTTCAGTATTTTTTTTCCAATTCAATGATGACTAATTGAAAAATCTAATTTCATCGTGATTTATGTTTAAAATCCACTGGAAATTCCGGCAAAAGGCTTCCTATGATTACTTAACCCATTAATCCGTTATTTATTTTCATACTGATCCACATACACATTCCACTGCATCGCAAATCCCCCCATTAATCGACCGCCATTATTCATCCATTACCGCACTAAATAACGAAAATAATACGCCATAACGATCGGATCGATTTACATTCCCAGCTGGAGTCATAAACTCACACAGTTCGGTCTGGGAGTCTTTCCCGTAGAGCCACGATCATCTGAGCAAATCCACCAGCAAATACAATTGACTTCCAATTACTCAATCCCCGACTTCAAGTTACGAGTCGCGGCAGCAGTTTTCGTTCGCGCGCTTGGACGTTTCTTTTTACGACTTTGAGGAAACGATAAACGATCAATTGTCCACAACTAACCGCAAGTTGTCGCCGCGGCTCGTCTCTCCTCGGGCCCACCTACCTAAAGGGAAAACCGGTCCCAACGAGCGAGCAGTGGTGTGTATGTGAAAAATTTTCCCACATTTCTTTTGGCACCATGAACGAACAAGTGCGCATCGCGCTAGTGACGACGGCGGCAGAGGCGACGGTGGCAATTCCATAATTTATTCATGATTCATGAATCACACACTGGCTGGCGTGAGCGTAGCCAGGATTAATTCACTGAATTTTAACAAAATTACAATTAAGGACACTTTTTGAGTGATTTTTAAACTAATAAACGGCGTAAACCCTTGTCATTTTATTACAGTGGGCAAAGATTATGAAATTTAATACATATCTCGACGGGATCATAAGCCCTGAAATCAACTTAACTATATCTCCAGAAAAAAAAACTCTTTCAATGATTCATAAAGTTTCAACTCAACATAATTTCTAGATATACCGCAAAACGTTCTTTGAAGCATCAAATCCACCAGAAACAGATTAAATTTAGAAATGTCTTCAATAATTTATCCAAATATTCCTCAAGGAACTTGAGACTCTTCTACAATCAGAGTAGGCTAGAGTAAAAAAATCCTCCATGAAATAATTCAAGGATTTCTCCAGGTTTCCAAGGGCATGCATATTAGGTATGTCCACATTTTAAGGGGACAGAATCCGTCATTGATATCAAGATTTGCAAAAGCTGTTTTTTTTCGTTTAAAATCAAGAAAATTGGCAGGAAAATGTGTTAACTATATTCTATTCTCCAACCGCAACACAGTGATCATATTTTCATCGAATAATTTTAAGTTTTGAACAGAAAAACTGTTTTTGAAGTTTCAATGATGACGATGATTACGATGACGGAGCGTTGAACGTTAAACAAGTTCTCTGATTTTCAAGTCCACATCGATTTCTTGTCCAAAATGAGTATATGATAATTCATCAAGATTAACCCGTTAACGCCCAAGGTATCTCACAATTGGAATTCAGTTCCGTTTTTGTTATTGATAGTCGTATTCCTATAAATTAAACCTTATTTCACCAAAAAAATTCAAGTCTATGGTGGGGCTCCAAAAAAATTCTTGAAAGTGTGTCGTCCATATCTAGTTGTTCTATAAGTTTATTTTCGAGATTTATCAAATATATTTTCATGCTATTCGACCCATTACAATGTAAACAAGTTGAAAAAAAAAACTGTAGGTGAGGGATAATTCATAAATTACGTCACGTACAGAAGAGGAAGGAAGGGGTTGCCAGAAAACGTGGCCACCCATATAAAAAAATGAAATCCATACAAAAAGTGTGAAATAGAGGAAAATTGAGGAGGATGAATATGGCAAAACTTTGCATGACGTAATTTATGAACGTACCCTAATAAAGAAATTGCAATATAAAGACTAAAAATTTCAGAGGTGAAAGATGCATGCCAGAACTAAATCAATTAGTGACTTCAATTCAATTTTCTGTTCTACCACGTAAGTAAGATACAGATATACATACATTCATACATGTATGGGTACAATTATGCACACTGACACCCTTTATACCATAAACAAAATAAAATCTTACGTCAAATATTTTGATTGTAAAAAAACATACAGATGTTTCGGAACAGTCTTCAAAAAGATTTTATTAAACTTGCCAGCTGATAATGAAAACATAACTATCAAAATATTTTGTCTGGGTTAAGTTATTAGTATACAATGTGGCTCGGATCTGACAGCGTTCGAAATAAATATATTTGGCAATACCAGAATTTCGTTAGTGCTAATCAAAAGTTAGTCCTCCAGTTCAATGACAGTCAAATATTGGAGTCAAATATTTGAGTGAATATTTGAAGCCAACATTATTCGTCTATAACGTTGAAGTTACTGCATCACTGATGCATATGGTCTTATCCAGCGATAGAACCGAATCCACGCGATCCAAGAGGGGAGCATATGGAAGCGTGCCCGCTCAAATGTCACAACTCTTGGACCGAGTGAGTTCAGCATAGGAGGCTCTTTACTGCTATCTCAACGTGTCACTGGTTCTGAAAAGTAAACAACCATACAAAATTACGCCCAAACAATGGTGAAGGCCTGGGAGGGAGAAACCGATACAAAATTTATGTACGTCATAGTGAGCCGAGATTCTGCTGTCACGAACTGTCACTGTGAGCCCAGATCTTAAAGGATGGACAAACATGAGAAAAGCGCGTAATTGATCAAAACATTTTTTTGCATTTCAACAAAGTTGACAACAATCGGTTGAAAATCAATTCCTGTACACCCAAAAGCAATGCCACGATAGCACCTTTTCATTTGATAGAATATAAAGTATTGAATCACGCATCTTTTTACGCTTTTACAATCAAAATTTAAATTGGATACACATAAAACAATGGCCCTTTTCCCAAGTTTGTCCAGAAAGATCGAAGATACACAACAAAAGAAAACTAGTGATTCTTTGGAAGCCTGCCTTGATTGTCGTTGGTGAGCGGAAATTATCTTGCAATTTGGAAAAGTGTTGTGTCATATTTCGTGAAGGCGTGAAGGCGTTATCAATTTTCTCGAAAACATTCATTTTGGGAATTTAGCAGAATTGTTTGGCAATAACGCATTGTAGTAGCGCGTAGTAAATAACTGCTTGCAAACAATATCTTTCAAGCAAATTTATTACCTGTAATTATGCGAATAAAAATTTTTACTCTTCCACGTTAAACCTTAAAACTGGTTCTGGACTTAGGTTGGAGGCTATTCAATTTTACTCTCATTTGACAGCCGCCCTTCACCCTTGGAGTTCAGTTCACGGATGGATAAGTCAATATGTCGGTTTTCCGTTCTTCACTCCCTTCAAAAAATCATTTTTTTCATTCGATGGCTAGAAAACATGTGTTTTCTTTGTTTGGCCTTCAATAAATGGTGTCAAGGTTCATATAAAAATGAAAGGAGCATTGCACCCGAAATATGCGATTATTGCTCGACTCGATAGTTAGTATGCATTGTTCTGATATAGGAAGACCAATTTCTTACTGGTTGTTTCATTGATGTTTCGCACATAAAAGTAATTCTCAACTAATAAGTTTTTTTTTGCGAACATTTCTCCTTTAGTTGATCATCGTTTTCGAGTATACCAAATTTTTCATCACTGGACTTCAATATAGGCGAATAAAATATTTGCCGACTAGCGCCATCATGAGAATGATTTCCCGAACTAAAAAGGTTTTAGGCGAATAGCTTTCTTTGGATTTAATCAGTGGACCGATATATATGCGAATAAAATGTGTCCCCAGTAGTGCCATTTAGGTGATTTCCGAAGTTATAAGTTAGGTTAGTTATAGGTTAGTTTAGGTTCCAAAGTTATAAGTTAGGTTAGTTATAATAGGTCTCATTTAGTTCTTCAACTTTGTCAAAGACACTAACTTTGTATCCAATCACTGGATTAAGATATAAGCAAATAATATGTTTGTCTTCTAGCGCCACCTTGGGAGAGTTTTCCAAACTATTATGTTTCTGGGCGAATAGATCCTAATAGCTTGAACATTTTTGTGAGTGTTTTCCGAACTAATAAGGTTTTAGGTGAATAGGATTTATTTAGTTGCTCAGCATTGTCCAAAACACAAACTTTGTACTGAGATATTAGCAAATAAAATCTTTGCCCACTAGCGCCATCTTGTGAGTGTTATAAGGTTTTATGTGACTAAGAATAATTTAGTTGTTCAATATTGTCATTCAGTTGAACACATTTGTCGAAGACACCAATGTTGTATCTCATCACTGAACTGAAATATTAACAATCAAAATGTTCGACCACCAGCGCCATCTTTTGAGTATTTTCCGAACTAATAAAGTTTTAGGCGAATAGGTCTCATTTAGTTGATCAACTTTGTATCTCAAAACTGGACTAAGATGTAAGCAAATAAAATTTTGGCTCACTAGCACCATTTTGGGAGTGTTTTCCGAATTTTTAAGGTTCTATGCGAATAGGTATTATTTAGTTGTCCAACTTTGTCGAAGACACCAATTTTGTATCTCAAAACTGGACTAAGATATGAGCAAATAAAATTTTGGCTCACTAGCGCCATCTTGGGAGTGTTTTCCGAATTTATAAGGCTCTATGCGAATAGGTATAATTTAGTTGTCCAACTTTGTCGAAGACACCAATTTTGTATCTCATAACTGGACTAAGATATAAGCAAATAAAGTTTTGGCTCACTAGCGCCATCTCGGAAGTGTTTTCCGAATTTATAAGGTTCTATGCGAATAGATATTATTTAGTTGTCCAACTTTGTCGAAGACACCAATTTTGTATCTCATCGCTGGACTGAGATATAAACGAAGCAAATATTTGTACGCCGGTAAGTTGTTTCATATGTTGCTTATATATGCGGCATTTGTTGGCGTCTGTGCCGCACCTGGTGAGTTAATTCTGAATTAAAATAGTTACCAAGTGGAAGTCAGCCGTCCTGAGATCAAAGTTGCAGAAGCCAGTTTTCTCCTAAACCTCTTTATTCTCAAGATATTTGCACTACAAGTACTGTCCTATTTATAGGACGCTGGGCGTTCGGGGCTTCTGTCCTATTTTTAGGACGCTGGGCGGATATGGGTTAAGAAATGCATCAATCCAGATATGTAATATTTACAAGATAAAAAAATAAACTAATCAAAAGATAGCAATATATGTTTGCTAAAAGTTTGCTGGAGAATTCTTGAAGGTGCAACTGTTATTTTGACGTTTGAAGTTATGGCTTTCAGTCTTAAATAAAACTCAAAAACGGATTTTCTCTTACATCCGACGTTTCGGACACATGTATTGTGTCTTTTTTTTAGTATATCGTTACAACAGAGTTCTGCCTATGTGTCAATAGATTTGATGCTCGAAAGTATGCAACCAAATCACGAAAATGCAAAGCTTACTTGTTTTGCTTATTTGCGCATCAAAGCATGTCCTTCAACTATTTAACAATTATTGATGCCGCTTCCATAATTTTCAACAATTTTGCTTCAATTTCTACAGTGTTTGTATAAAATACTCTTGGGAGTCCTGAAATAATATAATACTATTAACAACATAAAAGTCGTAACTGTAAAAAGTGGTCTTATAGAGGAAAATGCTCACAAAAATCACATTTTAAGGTACTTTAAGTCATACTCAGGAATTTATCGAGGGGTGATCCAGAAACTACGTTGCTATTTTCATCAGGAAGTAGATCCCTCCTTGTGGTCTTCTGCCCATATAACCATTTTGATTTTTTATGGACCGTGGTATTTGACAATTTGACTACATCTTACTAAATGACCTCTATGCACTAAACTTGCAACGGATACATTCAACAACAGAGCATATTTTTTAAGCTTTGAGCACTAGCAGAAAGCCTAAAATAAAAATATCAATAACGTTTGCCTAGAATTACTCCAGTTTACTTCCATTGAAACCGTGAGTATATGCCCAAGTGACCATTGTGACGGCCATCTTTGGATTCCGAGTTGTATTTTTTCAGAAATACCATCATTCTTAAGATTGCAGTTCGGAATCCAGTAGCTCAAATAAAAATCGTGTTTGAGAGACCCTTGAAGAGTGTAATTAGAATCCTGGTCGAGTTCTACAAATACTTCTTTAGGAATCCCATCAACTCTCCCCAACTCACAACTGGTAGCGGCTATATAGCAAAATAAAAGTGACTTTACGGACTTAAAATTATCAGAGAAGAGACCAAATAGTGACCGAACAAGTGACTTCAAACATGAAAACATTAGTCTTAAAATATGCCTCTAAACGAAAATATATTCGTTATAATCAGCAATTATATTGTATGAAGCTTTAAAATTGGTATTCTGTGTAATGTAATCTGGAATATGTCTTAAAAATCATTCATCCAGGATACGACTTGATGGCTCAATTTAAGAATTTTATCCATCATAAAACAGAGCGTCATTACATGTTGATATTATGTCTTTGATGCCTCCACATGTTTCTCGATAATTTAACTTCATTTTTTCACAAGAGTTCGTTCGATTATTGCGTGCGGTAAGGCCTGCTCCTTTGTCGCTCTCAGAGGCTCTAGAAGAAAGAAGCGAGCAAGTTAGTTTTCGTCACGTCGTTCACTCTGCAGTTTGGTTTGATTATCCACGTGGTAATTGAACTTTACCTTTTGTATCACGCTTTTGAAAGTTTGAGTTCTTTCGGTTAGAGCGCGTTTTTTATATTTCTTTCGTATAGTTGGTAATTTTGCTCGTGTGCATCAGATGTGTTGGTGGTGAAACAAAAATTGATCTGTAGCAGACCTATCGACAATGGATTATCAATTGGTGAGCTCGTTTCATGTTTCTATTACAAATGATACGTGAAAAGGTATGAATGCCACGATACAAAAAAAATGATTGTTTGGTCACTCCAAGTGTCGGCATACTCTAATTCATCATTTACATAATACATATTAAAAAACAAGTACCTTTTCCTCTATTTTTGTAATTTCGAAAAATACTTTGAAAGGTTTGGCACAATAAGTGTTGACGTTTTTTCCGTAGACATATAAAGATCTATTTGGACCATGAATCCCAATTTCCCAATTATATTCATATGTTGTACCTCTTAAATCCTCCACGCTAACAAAGGCTTTCCCTGCGATAATCATGGAGATGCAGAGGTATATTCGATCTCCAATAGTAACGGATGTTATTCTTGGATCGTAACACATGCCGTAACATGAAAACATTACATTTTTTTTTTTCATGTACAAATTCTTTGAACCATTCGTCACCAGTGGTGTCGACATATAACAAATTCATTCTTCATATTTGTCAATAGGTGACATTTAATTGAGGTTACATGAATCGCATCACTTACCAAGGTGAATCCAGATTATGTAGCTTTTGAATCCTCCTCACTAACAAAAAGTCCTTGACAACCATGATGATGCAGAGGTGTACTTGGTCTTTAGTAACAATGGGTGTCACACTAACATTCCTCTCCCTCCCCGATGACCGTAAGGACGTATCCGGCGCCATCATTGACTTTATAATGCTTTACGAATTCTCGATATTCTACAATGAAGACGGTAAGCTACTCCCAAGCTTTGTCTGTTAATTCCTTTTGCAATTTTGATTATTCTGGTCAATCACGGAGTAGCAACTACGAATTGTAGGTCTTCTATGGTCATGCTCATACTCAATTTAACTTCATTTTTTCACAACTTCTCGAAAAACTATTCTATTCTATTCTATTTTCAGAATCAGAATCGATGTTAATAAATGGTCATATGGTTGTAAAGATATTCCGAAGTTTCTTGGGGACCGACGTTCCCCATATAATTTTTTTTGTCGCCGTTTTGTACTTAAATTTACAAAAAAATGGGCCATGCAATGATGAGGAGATTATCTAGAAAAATCATTCAAATTGGTTGAATGGTATCCAAGAAATCTTAAAACGAAAAGATGTTTTTTTTTAAGTTTTCAAGATGTTAATAGGACCAGAGGACCACAAACATAAATGCTCAAACGATTGAACCAAATAGGTTCAAAATCTGTAGCCTGAGTTATAGACGTGGATTATGGCTACGAGCCACCCTCAAGGAATTTTGAAATACATATCTCCGGATCCAGATGATCATCGCCCAAAATGGACAAAACTTATTCAATAAAAAGAGTTTTTTGAGAATTTTTGAAAAAATAGCGAGGGAATATCGAAAACAAAAAAGTTTGTGGTTCAAATATTGTTGTTGTTAAAAAGAGGCTGCTAGTAGAGGGTTGATTTAAAATTTCGATAATTCGAGAAGCAATTGCCTGGAAAACCTAGAACGAATTATTATCGAAATTATAGAACGAAGTTTCCACTGATTTTCGAATTCCGGATTTCCTATGCTTGAAACTCCATTGACCTTCTCACTTATTTTCTGAAAAAGAAGGTAGGTCAGCGATCTCGCCTAGTTATCCACCGTAAATTACGCTAGAAATTTATATAGCGATTCGTTAAACATGTCCACTGGAGATACGTAACTCACATTTTACCTCAGCTGTAACCACAAATTCCCCCTTATCCTCGACAAACAAATTTCACACATTCTGCCAGAAATTTTCATCTGGTGTTTATGCAGAAAAATCTCTAGGAATCCCTAGGAATTTCCCTTCCTTGAATTTCAAATGTCAAAATTAAAAATGATGTTTGTCTTTCGAATTATGAAAATTCTTACGTTTTAGTTAAAGAACACTATAGTTTCTGTTTTAGTTAAAGAACATTATAGTTGCATCACAGACAAACAGACGTAACACTTAGAACAAATTTCTTCAAAATCCATCGCCCAGTTTACACCATCATCATCTGGTGAGCATATTGTACGAAAAGGTGTTTCGTGCAACAAGACCGGCAGATGGCGGTAGTGTGAAACTTCAAACGCAAAGAAAAACGATGCGCGCGCCTCTGGTTGTGAGATTTGTAACATAGCGAATTTAAAATGATCGTTAAATGAGTGGTCGATGGAAACTTCGTCAGTGTTACGTCTGTTTGTCTGTGGTTGCATCATCTTCACATCACGCAAATAGTGACTTTAGCAATCTTGACAAAAAAAAAAGTAAAAATATAGGCTCTTTAGTGACTAGGTCGAAAATAGTGAACAAGTCACATTAAAGGGACTCGCTTCTAGCATTGAAGGAACCATCTAGTTGGGGAGGTATCGAGACACAGTTCATATTTTCAAATTTAAACTTTTCATTACATTACTTTGATAAAATACATTCAAAATAGTAGTTTCAACGTGGAAAATCGACGGGGTTGGTGATTAAATGACTACCCGACCAGAACCACCTAACAAGATTATAACACATTCCTATCAGCAGCAGTTAAAAATATCAGAATTTGATATAATTTTGTTATCAAAATGGCTTTGTTCTCAACTTGTTATATTTTTAGTAACACGTTTGTAACAACATTTGTTTTATTTTTGACATCGCATTTGTAAGTTTGTTGCAAATAACATCCTATGTCATTAACAGTAACATAGTTTGCAATAATTTCGTTATTTTGTAACATCCTTGCAACACATTCTGTAATAATTTTGTTATATTTGTAACAGGGTTTGTTATATTTTAGTTTAAAGTGGTGCAAATTTTGTTAGAATTTTTGTTATTTTAACTGCTAACGGTACATGTTTTAAAACAATTGGTGATATAAAATAATCGTATCAGGAGAACACATTCTGTTATAATCTTGTTTCTTCCGTCTGGTCGGGTACCGCTTCTGCTTCCATAATCAAAAGGTCATATATATATCATATATATATATATATATATATATATATATATATATATATATATATATATATATATATATATATATATATATATATATATATATATATATATATATATATATATATATATATATATATACATATATATATATATATATATATATATATATATATATATATATATATATATATATATATATATATATATATATATATATATATATATATATATATATATACAGTGGGATTCCGTTTTTGGCATGCTCCGTTTTTGGCATGCTCCGATTTTGGCACCCCCCGTTTTTGGCAACAAAATGGATCCGTTTTTGGCAACATTTTTTAATACCATCAAAATTTGTCAATTTTTGTAAATATTATCGTGTCTGTTGCTTTAGTCACTTGAATAGCATGTCAACTCCACACCGATTACATTCCAGATCTCCATTTCCATCGATGTTTCCTCAAATCTCACCAACTACTAAGGACTCGCGTACGCGCTTATTTAGTTCAGAATGGGCATTGGTCATACATAGGCAACTTTTCATGAGACCAATAATCTCCACCAGTATCTCAACTTAAGACCATTCTTTTTTCATAGGCATTCATATTGAGTGACCAGCCCACTTGAGTCTGCCAGTAGGTGATACAATAAAAAAAAACACTGCTCTTCGGATTTGGAACAGCGTGTTCGAACAAAGCACCAGTACCGACATAAGAGCAACGAAAAATCTATGACTCACACAGTTACAATCATAAATTTTGTCTCGCTGTGTTTATCATTATGGATTTATATACATTGCGTATGTAAAAACACACCGCAATATAGATACAAATATGTACAGCAAAATGTCGTGTATTATAACTTTTTATAAATTTCATTAAATAACGTGACAAATGCGAATACTGTCCAAACTACAATTTATTTTCAATAATACCATTGAAGCGTGCGATAAATACGACTGAGAGTGTTTTTACTTTTTGTCTGTGGTATTGGCGTGTATATTGATCTTTCTGCGTCAACTATTTAAAGCTACGTTCTCTCTTTTCTATAGACTCTATAAGGCGTTAGATTTGTTAAGAGACGATCCAGAATTCTGTACAAGATTGTTAATAAAGGATACGGGTCTCAACATCATCAAAATGTTCCTTACAAGCTGAGTCTATGAGTTTCCTAACTGTACCCTGGAGAATCCTTAAGGGATTCTTCGTTCTTGTGGGACTTTTCAGAAATTTTCACGAATTCATGAGGATATCTGCAGATTCCAAGTGGACACTGAGAGCTTCTTGAGGGATTGTTAGAATGTATAACTGGTTATGGAGGATTATGTCCAAAATCTGGTGGTTCCTAATAAACTCTAGGGCGTCTTAAATTCTGTAAATTTAAATCTTTTGGTCTGTAAATATTAAGCGGGATAATGTGAATTTCTAGTAGTATTTTTAATATTTTTGGCGAAAGCTTGAGGATTTTGAAAAGGTTCCCAGAGGAATTTGAGGTGTGCTAGTGGTAGCCTAATAATAATAAATTTTTAATTTTTTTCATCGGAGACTTGAGAATTTACGGCAACATCGCAGCGGAATTCCAAGATGTTAACTCATAGCAAAATCCTTAGCAAGATCCTGAGAACTCTATGCGAGATCCTAAGGATGCTTGGCAAGATTCTTCAGAGCTCAAGCGTTTTTTTCTGTAGATTTCTTATGAGAACCTGAAGATTCCTATAAGGTTCTTGAGGTTTCATAACAGGATCCTGTAAATTTCAGTTGATTACATAAGGCAGATGTAAAACATATATCAAGCTGAATTAAAAATTATTTCTAGTAAAAATTAAATTCTACACAATTATAAGCCATTTATGCATCTTCTCATGTTTATGCTTGCCCTTTTGATACAGTCAACCATTCATTATAAAATGCTTTACTTTATCAGAAACATAAATTGAAGGAGCAATTCTAAACTTGCGAATTTTTCAGATTTTATGCTAAAGTTCAATAGTTAAACTGATTTTAAATGTTCATTTAATTAGAAAAAAGGTCAGTCGTTTTGCAATACTCAGCGCATTTGATTCGCAAATACGTCTTTAAAAGAAAACATTTTTGTTTTCGTTTTCTCTCATAGTTTTAAGAAAATGTCCAGTTCTTCAATAAAAGTCACTTATGCGATTATTGGTTTTACAAGGCCCTCTTATACAAACATTATACATAAAGCTTCTAAAAAATAATTGAAGACGTTGAGGCGTGAAAACGCGACCAGAAAATCGTTTGCCAGATTTAATATTAAGGAGCTATAGATTCATAGCATAGTATAACCCTTCGGGAAAATGATTCGAAGTGAACCTTTTCGAAGTCTCAACGCCTTATGATTCCATAAAACTGATGTATTTACATTGTAATGATGCTTTCAAAACCAATAGTTGAAAAATAAAATATGGGTTCCGATTTTGGCACGGTTCCGTTTTTGGCAACTGAAAATTTCAACTTTGTTGCCAAAAACGGAATCCCACTGTATATATATATATATATATATATATATATATATATATATATATATATATATATATATATATATATATATATATATATATATATATATATATATATATATATATATATATATATATATATATATATATATATATATATATATATATATATATATATATATATATATATATATATATATATATATATATATATATATATATATATATATATATATATATATATATATATATATATATATATATATATATATATATATATATATATATATATATATATATATATATATATATATATATATATATATATATATATATATATATATATATATATATATATATATATATATATATATATATATATATATATATATATATATATATATATATATATATATATATATATATATATATATATATATATATATATATATATATAAGGTCTAAATGGGATTTGAACTCGTGACCTCTGGAGCGATAGCTACACGTCCGAGCTCTCTCGGCTGTCTCACCATCTTGACAAGTGGCTGACGAAAGTTGAACTCGTTCTGCGTCAAATGAGTGTATCGCAGAATCGCTTCGACGGTTGGAGGTTTCATCGAGAAGTGATTGAAAGAGCAGTCAACAATGCGGAGCGTTCTCTCGGTTGCGTGATTGTTAAGCGTGGCTGGGTTTGTTTTGTGGCAGATTCATGTTAATTTCTAGCGGATTTAACTGAAATATAATTGAAAGGGCCCTGATTAGTTGACAGATGGTCATATTTGCTTCAGCTGTTGGCTAACGCTTGTAATTTTCAAATGCCTGCCACAATTTTCCATCGATGTCCAAATTGCGTCCTGCTTAATTTTTAAAAACATTAATTAATTTTTGCTGTGTAGAATAAGAGACTGCCAAAAAAAAAACAGTTTCCCTACGCCTCCATTAGGGCGATTCAAAATTCAAAAATGTTTGAGAATCCAATTTCCCATATGTTCCTTACCATCCTTACCATAAAAATAGTGGATACGAGTAACTGACACTGAAGAAGACTGCAAGTGGTAGTCGAAATACGCGTATCTGTCAAAGATAAGCATTTAGGAGCGGAATTAAAAGGTACACGGTACTCCATCTACTTTAAAGTTTCTCTATTTGAGATTCTGCTCAGAGGATTCGAACATTCATTAAAGGGATAAAAATAGTGTTCTGGGAAATTTTCAGCTTTCTAGGTGGTGATTTAAAGGGGCCCAAAGACAATGTAGGTTTATATGGAAATTACTATGGAGAAATTTTGAGATATTTTCCAAACACGCTAATACTGAAATGTAAGTACAAACTTATTATCCCATAGAAAAAACTCATTCTTCAAACCATAGTAAAGAAATTTGCTGAAGAGAGAAATTCAATCTAAAGGATAGCAGAAGAGATATTCATGAGTTTGTTTGCTATTATTTAGCTTAATATGGGATTATAGCCCTGCAAACATGTACAAAAATCCCAAACAAAATTATCTCAAAAGGGATTTGTTTCTTCAGCAACATCCTTCATTAGGGTTTGAAGAATGAGTTTTCAATATTGTATGATAAGTTTTTACTTACATTACAGTACTAGCGTGTTTGGAACATTTCTCAAAAATTCTCCATAGTAATTTCCATATAAACCTATATTGCCTTTGGGCCACCTTTAAATCACCACCTAGAAAGCTGAAAATTTCACAGAACACTATTTTTATGGTAAGGATGATAAGGAGCATATGGGAGATTGGACTTTCAAACATTTTTAAAATATGAATCGCCCTAGCCTCCATTTTTCCATCAATATAGTATGTTTTTCCTCACGCCTGATACATAGGCAATCTGGCGTAGATGCAGGGGTATATCCGGTCTACTGTGGGCCAGTTTTAATGCAACATCAATTCCTTCCCTTCCCTCAATGGTCTGCTTACTAGAACACCACCAGCACCCAGCGACTGCACATTCCAATATACGTTAACAACGCCGTTAACAAGGGATTATGAACAACAGGTCGAAAGGACAAAAGGTCGAAAACAATTCGCTCGATGGGAAAGTTTTCCTTCTTTCCTTTCCTTTTTCCTTTTTTCTTCGACCTTTTGTCCTTTAGACTTTTTGTCTTTCGACCTTTTGTTCTTTCGACTTCGTTAACAAGTATGACCCGTCATCGTTGATTTCTTCTTGGTACACATACATACACGAATCTGCATGCACGCTTCATTCAGTTTCTCAATTACTTTTTCTACACTGATTCTCATCCACCTACTGACATTCGGTTGACTGCATATTCAGTTTCAACCAAGGTATCTATAAGGGAGGTAATTCAAAGTGACATTTAGGGCAAACCGACATAAACAGCTGCTTTTGAAATCCTACATGATTTCAGTCTGGAAAGCGTGTGTTTCATTGAGGAAAACAAAAACAAACTGTGTACGATGAGCATATGCAAGTGTTCGTGTGTTCCAATGTCACTAAGCTCTATTGGTGGGAAAAATGTATAAAAAAAATTTCCAACTCGCCGACTCACCAGCTGTCACATTGCTTCCCCTGCAAATTGCAAAATTTGTACTTTTTTCTTAAAATATTGTCATGATTCATCAACTGGAAGCATCACATTGCCGTTATCTAACACCAATATTATAAAATCCATTTTTTTTATAATATTCAAATCTCAAAGTCATTGCCTCTAAGTGAAATTGAATATTGAAAAGACATAAACAGTTGGTCTTTCTCGTCGCATTCGCTCTCAAAGTCAGATTGGCTTCGTGCTAGTGGAGTTTGTTTTTGTTCGCTTTCGCGCTGGTCGTGAATTATTGGGCTGATTTTTGACGACACTGCCAGCACTTATTCACTGAGGTCTTTTTGTTAGCCTCAGCTCGAAATAGTAGTTTTAATGTGGAAGTTAGGGAATATCGAATTAGAGAGGCATCGACTTACAGAGAGATCAACGTTTGCTATATTGAAGGGACTACGCATTTCTAAGAGAAAATATCGAGTTACAGAATATCGTGTAAACAAGATGACTGTACTGCAAAAATAAATAATGGTATTTTTTTTACATTTTTCCCGAGTTTCTATGAGATTTTCTTACAATTGCAAGACAAACTCAAGAGTTATCCTAACATGAGAGTGTTATTTGCTTTATTAGTTTTATGTAAAGTATATTGCTTAAGGCTTATGGAAGCAATTATTTTAAGAATTCCTATCAAAAGTCTGGGTAACATTAATAGGAAACTCAGACAGAATTTAAGAAGCAAATCAAGTGAAATTACTGAAAGAACCTCTGAAGACTTCTTTGAGGATATTTATTTGAATAATATTTGGACGAATTTTTTGATGAGGCATAGGTTGCATTTTATCACATTTTTTGATTATAAATATGTCAGGAAAGGAAGCTTTCAAGGGGTACTGGAGAGCATTCACAAAACTATTGAAGGCAGTACAAGGAAATATTTAAAAAAAGAAAAACTCGTAAACTATTTTTTAGAGAAATTCTCAGAAAAAATCTCGAGACTTGGTGAAATATCTTTTAAATTACTTGACAATTCGATTGTTTCAATTTATTTAGCTAAACTTAAAGTTCTGTTTGCAAGTTCTTAGACAGAATTTTGATGAATTTGAAAGTAATAATTTTCGGTAGAACCGTTTCTGATTCTTGCCCAAATATGTAAATGATTTTAGGCATTATTAAACACCAAGAAATTTATCATGGCACAATTTTTTTTCAGGAGGAATTTGATGTTGGAGATGGGGGCTGGTATTGGAAGCACAAAGCCTCTTCTGCCTCACTGGTTACGCCCATGCTGACTGGTGTTGTTGGTTGCAGTGCTTTCCCTGAATGCGTCGCTTCGTCGTAATTTGCCTTTCATCGTGCATTTTGTCGCAATCGCTCTTGCTATTCGCACTAAGCTGAGAAAAGCGTGTGCTGCGTCTGTCAATCCGCATGTCGCTCGTTTGTCAACAAGCACGGTTGGATGACAATTGCAAAAAAATAAATAAAACGCAAGCCAGTTAAAGTAGGAATCCGCAAGTGCGTGTCCACTTTGTGCATCCGCATGTTTGCGAGATTTGGATCAGCTGATGGTGAAACGAATGGGAACACTGCTGGCTCGTGTAAATCACTTTGACGTAATCCTGTTTCGAATTGATGGATGGATGAATGGACGGATAACCGGATGATGTCGTGCCTCTGAGTGACCAACATCCGCCAGAGTAGGTTATGCGAATCGCTGAGCAATTGCTGTTATGAGGAAACTCATAAAATTTTACGAATTGTGTAGTGGAGAAATTTATCAAAGAAATTCCTTTAGAATTTAATTCAGGAGTCAAACCAAATCTTGTTCAAAATTCCAATCGACTCTTCTTCAGAGTTCTTTGAAAATCCTGGTCAGGATTCTGCTAGATCCTTTTAAGAGTTGTGTTCGAATCCTGGTCAGGATTCTATTAGAATAATGTTTAGTTTCTGTTAGAATCCTATTAAGGATACTGTTAGAATCCTGATGGTTCGAATCCTGTTTAGCATTCAGTTCTAATCCTGTTAAAACGCTGTTAGAATTCTGTTTAGGATTGTTAGAGTCAAGATTCTGTTCGAATCTGGGTCAGAGTTATGTTCGAATTCAATTCTGTTCAGGATCCTATTCGAATTATGTTCAAGATTCTGTTCAAATCTACTTCAGGATTCTGTTCGAATCCCGTTCACGATTTTGTTCGAATCCTGTTCCGTTCGAATCCTGTTTAGGATTCTTTTCGAATCCTATTCAGGATTCCGTTCGAACCCTGTTCAAGATTCCGTTCGTCTTCTTTTCAGGATTCCATTCCAATCCTGTTCAGGATTTTGTAGGAATCCTTATATGAATTTTGTTAGAATCCTGTTCAGAATTCTTTTCGAATGCTATTCAGGATTCCACTCGAATCCTTTTCATGATTTCATTCAACTCATTTCCAGGATTCCGTTCGAATCTTGTTCCTGTCAAGAATTCTGTTTAAATCCTGTTCATGATTTTATTTTCACATTCTGTTCAGGATTTTGTTCGAATTATCCACCATTTCTCAGTCACCAGCAACATCACATCGCTGGTGCTGTACACATCAAGCGAGGTTTTCCCCCAAAGACAACTGAAGGTTATAGGCATTTAGTTTTGCACAACTTGAGTTGATCTTTTGCATAAATCACACCATACTATTATCTCAGCTATTATATAAAAAACAGCAACCAAAATAATAAACAACTCACGACTCAAATATAACTTTATTGTGTTAACTGTGAATCCCGAATCATGCTTCCTCGTTTATTTTTTATACATCAAAGCACCGATGTTTGTTGTTTTAACCTTTTTTCCTGGACCATAATTATCTCGGAAATGTACTGCGAAAATTAGCTCCCGAAAAAAGCAGAATGTTTCCCACAGTCCAGTGGTAAAAGGCCCCGATCAATAAAGTTGTTTGCCTGTAATCGAATCAATTCGTCTTCACACGTTGCAACTCCGCGTAAAAGCACCCAAATCGAGATGAAAAAAAAATGATGAAGGTGAGAAAAAATTACGAACGGTAAACAACATTATTCGATTCACCGTGCGTAATTCGATTCATATGGATTTGAGTACATCTAATCTTTAAAGTGCTCACAATGCGATTATGAATTGGTTCATCGTTTTAGATATGGAAGGTTGTGACTATCTCAAGCCACTTCAAATCAGAATAGAACACGGAACATCAGATGAAAGCAATCAAAGACTAACTCGAACAGAATTCGGTAGAGTGAAAGTGATTGATTGTTCTTTCGATTTTCGAAAGCAAAATTGAAAAACCGCACGCAAATACGGGCACTTTGACTGCCCAAAATGGAAGATCCACTACGACGAAGAAGATCCCATCTTGGATTCTTGGTTGCAATTTCCGAGAACTCCGACCAATGCTTTCGTAATATGTTTCTGCCTCGAAGTGATGCAACGAACCCAAGTCCGAACGATTTCCTTGATCCTTTCTCACACCCGAAGGATGTTTCCCAAAACTTCCATGACGAGGAGAGCGAGAGCGACCCCCTGGGGGATATCAATTTTCCTCTTAAGCAGACTGTATTTTGCGCTGAACCGAAGGCACCCAAAAATAAACGGATCGGAAGAATTTATCAACTCCTCCTCCTCCGAGAACGGGACGGTTTGAGCCGTCAACTCTAGATCCCGAGCAGTGGAATGCAACAAAATTCTGTCTCAGATATGACTAAAATTATTGTAAACTAGTGGTCTCGGCAAACTTCATCTTGTCATCAAGTAGGCTGTTGGAAAACGCCATGAAACGTCTCATACAAAATGGCAGTTCCATTCACTCTCGTTTTCCGACTTTCCCGATGAATATCCGGAGGTTTTTTACATACAAACACGTCGAAGCACTTCAAAAACAAAACTATAGTAGAATTTCCAAAATCAGATAGCCCGGTCTCAAGCCACCTCGTGAAAAACAAATACCATTTATTTTTTTATATAAATAACAAAATTTGGATGTATTTTTGTTAGAAGCACTTTAACTTGGTAGAAGTGTAATTATAGCACAATTTGAACGAAATCAGTTTTAATAAAAAAAATCTGTTTTAAATTTGTTTAATATCGAAACAAAACCTCTTCTTCTTCTTCTTTTTAGCATTACGTCCTCAACTGGGACAGAGCCTGCTTCTCAGCTTGGTGTTCTTATGAGCACTTCCACAGTTATTAACTTAGAGATTTCTATGGCAGGTACGATGATACTCTATGCCCCAGGAAGCCAAGGAAATTTCCATTACGAAAAGATCCTGGACCGACCGGGAATCGAACCCGGACACCTCCAGCATGGCTTTGCTTCGTTGCCGTGGACTCTAACCACTCGGCTAAGGATGGCCCCTCCGTTGCTAACAAACTTTATTTAAAAAAAAACGTTCTAAATTGAGTAGCAAAATCTGTTACAATTTTGTTATAATCCACTGTGCGGGATAGCACAACGTTTGTTTTGCTCGATCGAATCTTTGGGATCGCTTCGAGAAGCATCCCAACCCGAAACGCTGTGGCTCTGCTTCTACCGGGGCGAAAATAACCCAGCAGGTGATGATTAATACCGTTCTCCGGAGAGATATCGTATCGTATCGTACTGGAGTGCGGTTACGGGAGAACCCCGAAAGAAAAAAAAGATGAAAGATTGCATCTCGCACGTCATGGCAATAATTTGCTCTTTTCGATCTCGATCATCATGATCACCTACAACACCATGGTCAGTGCTCGGGATGATCGGGGTTTCATGGGGTGATTAAGAGGAAAATTACGAGTTTTTGGACCTTTTTTGTCTCGAAAATTTGATGTGTTTAAGGGAACGTGCTGGGATTATGAGGTGCAACACGGGGTCGTTGTGGTCGATTTCCACGCTCTGTTGAATGTTCTGATTGTGATAAAGGTTGATACGGTCATAATCCGATGCATGAGTTTTGGCACTTGTTGATCTGATTGGGCAGTTTGTTACACCGGTAAAATTTTGCCTTACCTGAAACGAGAGAAGAAAAAATGTAAAATTAGTAAATTATATATAAACGAATAAGTAATTAGTTGATGAAAAAGAAAGAATGAATAAATGATGAAAGTTTCTATTAACTGATGAAAGTTTCTAGTATTTGACTTAAATGGATTTTTTTATGAGCTTTTTCATACACAGCAAAATAATTAAATCAAAAATAAGTCTTACGGAGAAATTGGTAACAGTGGTAGCAGTGAGATCGATTCTCACAATTTTTGCAAATTTCGCTTCAATTTTCCCTATATCAATTTGTCAACTTATCTACAGTCAACTCTCCATAAATCGATATTGAAGAGATCATCGAGTTAAAGAACACAAACCTTGTGCAAATGCGACTCGAGGGGCCATCAAGGTAGCCATGTAGAACAACTTTTACTCTGGTTCTCTTACTCGATATCGAGATAATAAATAAACTCCAGGTTCCTGCTATGATCTTGTAAGCAAAACAACTACATATTTATAAAAAAATCAGAGGGAGTTGTATACAAGACACGACCGCATGACGTTAGCTACGTCATGTGATTTGCTTCATTTGAATTTTAGTCAATTGTCATAATTGCAGCTTTCCTTTAGTTATAATTTAGAATGTAATGGTTTGTGCATTTCAGAACAGCGAGGAGCTCTCCGTTGGGAGAAGTGCCACAGTCATCGATATCGTCATCGCCACCGTAAATTTCAATTTGGCGTATTGTCAATTATTATCAATAGCTTTCTTTATTTGATTCAAATGTTGTATAAATTTCTGACCGATTAGAGGAAAAATATTGAAAATCTATGGATAAATATCTAAATTTTTAGCGTTCAAAATCTAACATAATTTCGGGACGATCACAACATTTTAGATTTTCAATTGACACCCAGTATATTGCCGTAAGACGTAGTTAACGTCAAAAATTCGCAAGAATATCATCGTGAGTAGATACAATGTTCAAAGATTCACTGAAGGGATCGTCAAAAAGTTATTTCAAAAAAATCATAACGATTCATAGAAAGATCTCTGTTTTGGGGCAGGCCTGGGCTCACCTTCACAATCGGAGAACCAAACGATGAACGTGCAATCTTCGTTGGGATGATGGTGTAAACCACTGCTAGCAGCTTCAGCACTGCTGGAGTTTTACTGTATCGGCCCGAAATAGGGTAACCAATATATTTTGGACCCCTATTAATTTTGGACCACCTGGGCCTTTTTCCTGCAAATTTCACAGTTTAAATCGAAAGACCAACTCATTTCACATGCCATTTGGAAATATAGGACTATTCCGCACTTGCATCAACCGTTTGTACATAGAAAATGTGTTTATTTTATCTGAAATTAATTTAATTTAATCGGTTCATCCATGCAACCGTTACAACACGTTACACACAGAAATTGAAGCCGCCAGAAATTTTTCAGATGTAAACAAAACGTTTTTCAAATTTCCGCACTAAAAGCGTAGAATTTCTTCGGTTTACCATTGTCAATCGATTGATTAGACTATGGACAAGCATATCATACAACGAGTGTCGTGGACTTTTTCGCCAATCGATAAAAAATGCCGGGAGTTCAAAATATATACTTTGAGGGCCCAAAATGTATTGCTGTGTCCAAAATAATAAAAAACAGTGCTTCACAATTCAAATATTTTCGACATTTTTTGGATCCCACACGATCGTAGGGGCATTTTTATCTCGTAGGGGAAGTTTTTCTCTACATTTAGGCATGTTCTTTGACTTGGTTACGCTGTGTTGATTGGTTGATTGGGACAAAAAACTAAAATCACTTCCTTAGGGGGTCCAAAATACGACCGTTACCCTATCTTGTCACTCGCGGAATCCTTATTTCGTTAGAGGCTTCAGTACTCGGATCTTGTGACTCAAAATAACTCCTTCAATTTGGGCACTAAAAACACTGGATGATTTATTTAAACTCAACTTGCATGCACCGAACAATTTCTTTTTCAGTTTTTAACTAACGATCGATTTATATTTCTGTCGTGTGATACCGTATTCGATCTGAGAGTGAGAAATCTTTCTCAGAGAGCAGGGTGGTATCAGTAGCCTAATCTATAGATATCAAAACATCGCACCGCAACAATCTCTAAATAAATTCATGAAGGAATTTTAGAAGACATTACCTCAAAAAATTGAGAAATTAGCGAAATCAATAATATAATTCTTAGCAAGACTTAACAATAAAGCTCGAAAGCAAAGAACTCCAGGCAAAATTCCTGGTATAATTTCTGGAGGATTCATGTGCTTCGATTTTTGGTTCGGATGTATCTTCACCTTAATGCAGAAATCTTCCCGATGGCATTGCTTGACAGAAGGAGAAAACCGCTAATGTGAGGATGGGTTGGGTGGCAAAACGTCGAATCCCAAAACGTCAAATGCCAAAACGTAGAAAGGACAAAAATTCGAAAAGACAAAACGTTGAAAAGTGAAACATTGAAGGAAACGAAATTTCTTGGAAGAATGGTTCTCTTCCGAAAGAATAAATAATTCGTTATGTGCCAAAGTTTATTCATAACATATTTAATCGACCCCAACGTGAAAAAATTAAGTGTGGCAAACAATGTTGAAAATTTGCTGCTTTCGACGTTTTGTCTTTCGACATTTTGTCCCTAAACCGTGAGGAAGTGAGGAGGAAACCACTAGAGGATTCCTCAAGAAAAGTTTCGGTAAATTTCATTGTTGAATTGGCCGAATCTTCTGGCAGATTTTTAACAAGAATTCACAGAAGGATCCACAGGAAATTCAAAAGATAACTTTTGATTAATCCTTGAATAAAAAAAAGTAAACGTAATATCTGAAGGATCCATTGAAAACGTCTTCAGAAAAAAATCCTGAAAATTCCCTGGAGTAGTTCTAAAAGGAATTTCATTGGTAATCTCTGAGAATTCCTGGTGTAAATCTTGGAAGTAGAGTAAATGTTGAAGAAAGCCAAAACTACAAAAATTCGTCTAGGAAATTGTGGAAAATGAATTGAATGAATCTATGCATGAAACCGTGGAGCGACCCTCGAAGGAATCCGAAGAAGTAATCAACAAGCAAAATTATAATTAACCTTTCGGCCGTCGCGTGAATTTTGGTAACGTGAGCAAACTTGTACTTTGTAGAACACCCTGGGTTTTTCAAGTTCAACACGAAATACCTCGCGATATCTTAGAATCCAGAAAATTAGATGGATAGCACTTTCGGCAAAGTAAGTCAGTACATCAAAGGCTACACATCTAAAAACATATTGTAAATTTCAGTTTATTTTCATGCACATATTTGGAGCATCGAAATAAACTGATATATCAACGACAGATCGCTTATTTTTCAATCGATTGTAGTTTTAAATTTACACGATCATGTAACATTCAAGTATCTTTAGTTGAAAATTAAACGTGATGTTGTAACAATAGATGGATTTGATTTACTTTTACTATACTCCTCTGTTTACGCTACATTGAAATTTAAATATTTTTATCGGTGTATCATTGATTTGAATTTTTGCCTCCATGCAGCGCCAGTGTGCGTGAAACTTTTGTTTTTCTGATACCTCAGGAGTCTGACCACTTGAAAGATGGTGTACTTGACAAAGTTGTTTAATTAGCCAAGGGCTATCATTGTTCAAGCCAAAAGATTTGAGATTATTCCACCAAGCGGCGGTAGTGTGCATGAAACTTTTATTTTACAGATAACAACTTAAACACTTAAAAAAAGTTGTTCAATAAGCCAAGGGCAATCATTGATTGAGGAAGTTGATTGTAAATTTTACCATCAGGTGACGCCAATAACCATGAAACATTCGTTCTGCAAGTATCTCAGCAGCCCAATCACTCAGAACAATGGCGTTTTCGGCTAAGTTGTTCAGTAGCTCGGAGACTATTTTTATTTAGGCCTTAAAATTTGAGATTGACTGATTTGATGATGGCCCTTGCGCTACTGATCAACTTTGCCAAAGATGCCATCTTCGCAAAACAAAAATGTCATGCTCACTAGCGTCGCCTGGTGTCAAAATCTGGAATCTCTTGCCTAGAATAATGATAACCCTTGAGTTACTGAACAACTTTGCCGAAGACGCCATCTTTCTAAGCGAACGGGCTTCAAAGATATACATATGAAAGAAAAACAAAATGTTCATGCTCACTAGCGTCACCTGGTGGCAAAATTTTGAAATAATATGCTCGAACAATGATATCCCTCGAATTACTGAACAACTTTGTCGAAAACGCCATCTTTCTAAATAGACCGACTCCTGAATTATTTGCAAAACATAAGTAAAAGTTCCATGCATATTAGTGCCACCTAGCGGTCAAATTCCGAATTAAATGAGTAACCATCAGATAGCGCTCTTTCTCCGGATTAACTTTACATGTTTCTAAATTATTTATATTTTGAATTACAGGTCGGACCCGATTATCCGGAGTACCGATTTTTTTCACTCCGGATAATCGAATCACTAAGAAAAAAATTGAAATTTTCGATAAAAGAACTTAAAATTATCTTTTTTCGTTGTTTTATTTATATGAAGCAGTGGTGTAGCTAGAAATTGTTTTTAGGAACAGTAGGGGTTTTTTCAAGAAAAAAAATTGACCACCATACATACATACATACATGGAGAACCAAACATCCGTTTAAGCTGAAAACTTAATCGATTGATCACTCGCTGGTGGTTAGCGGCGTTAGTCGTTTAGGCGTATTGTGAGTGCCACGAAGCGTGGGTTCGAATCCCGCTCCAGTCGGTGGAAACTTTTCGTCAAACGAAAAATTCATCAATGGGCTACTGGGTGTTTCGTGTTGTCCGTTGCCTAATGTTCGTGATTGTTCTGACTGTGCAGCCTTTGGCTGAAGACGGTGTGAATTGTCTTTTCAAAAAACTACGAATCCATTTATATTGTATACTGCAATACCAAATTATCTCAGATTTATGCATAAAAATAGAAAAACAAGAACATCAAAAAACTGATTCCGGATAATCGAGTCTAAAATTCAGGATAATCGAATCCCGGATAATCGAGTCACCGGATAATCGTGTCTCCGGATAATCGAGTCCGACCTGTATATCGGTTTCAAATCATAATCTGCTCTATCCGTGTATAGTGCGTTCATTATTACGCGACTTATATGTACATTTGTTGATTTCACCGCAGGTCATACTTTAAACAAAAACTGTTATTGAGTATTGCTCTTAAGAATATTCTCGAGGAATACATTTTGGTTTGGTGTCGATAGACATCTTTGTTGTAAAATTATAGCAAATCAATCACAGCTGTTGTACAAAGTCTGTCTAGAAAATTTCTTAAAACAGAAACACTCCAAAAACTTCAATAGAAATTTTAAGAGAAACTCCAGAAGAATTGCCAAGGGATACATCGGTGGTAGGTCATTTGGCATAAAGTCGTTTGGCATAAAGCCGTTTGGCAAAAAGTCGCTTGGCATAATGGTCGTTTGGCATAATGGTCGTTTGGCATAATAGTCGTTTGGCAAAATGAGTCTGAAACCAAGAATTTCTCAATTTTTCGTTTTTACGTTTCTATTGAATCTTTCTGATGACATCAGGCTTGTTTTGGAGTCAAATGATACAAAATGACACTTTATTCAACAATCATTCGCTCTTGAATAAATTTAAGCATATTAGGAAAGTTATTGCCAATAGTATTTTATTATTTATCCAGAAATTACCCTTCTTTCAAATATTAATTTTTGCTTTTCAGTTTCACTATTGGAACAAATTTTTGCACTTAAGATTTTTATATATTTAGCACAAATTTACTCTTCTTTTAATTGTTATATTTTGTTCTCCAAATATGATGTAACCATAATTATAGGTATGAAAACTGTTGATTTTAAATTTCATTAAATTTCTCCTTCTCTCATGCATAGACTGTTCTTCGGAGCTATATTTTTTAAGTATTTTTTTGTTTCCAACTGACAAAGGGGGCGACAATCATTAACATTGATCTGCTCTAATTATCAGCGAAAAGAAAAATCGATAACTGCAGTTACTTCGATGGGTTGTGCTACTTTTCCCCGAATGTCGTTTCCCTGAACGCCAGTTCCCCGAATGCTAGTTCCCCGAATGTTAGTTCCCCGAATATCTCGTTTTCACGTCTAGCCCACTTCCCCGAAAAGTTTTTAGCACTCATAATTGTCGTAACTTTATACATTTCAGGGTGGTGAACGAACTGACCATCTAATATGCAGCCTTCTTTATTTAATTGGCGGTTCTTTCGAGTTTTACCGTCCTCAGCATTTTTGCCAACATGTGTATAGCCGAGAATTACAGAATATTTCCTTCTTTTGACTGTTTATCGTTCTTTCTCGTCACCATTTTTCGGGGAAACCAGTCATTCAGGGAAAAGTAGCACAATTACTTCGATGATTCTGAACGCACTTATTTACGTCTTTTCGTTTTATTATGCCGCAATAATTTTTGGCGTCCACTCTTCTATTGGTTTAATTATTAGTTTAGCCTTCTTTTAAAAATAGGCTGTTCTTGACATATATACTGTTTTAAATTTTATTATTTAGTAAAGCTAAAGGTTAACATTTAACCAATTTTAAATTTTGCTGTTTTATCTACTCTTGTCAGATGTGTTGTTAGAACGATAATTACTTTAGAACCTGCCAATATTCAACATATACTTTTTTTGAAAGAAACGCGTGATCTCCTTCCGAGATATGCTGAAAAGAATATTATTTCAATCACAAATTTTCCCTTCTCTCGATAGTAGACGATGTTTTTGATATACACTTCCAAAATTTATATTGAACCGTTGAAAAGTTTTGCCACAAATATTTTCTTTTAAAGATGTGCTGTTCATTTGAGCTAGGCTGTGAAATTTTGTTTGTTGTGTTAGAGCCTTAAACATTTTAAACGAAAAATAATGTGCTCTCGAATATAGGCTATTTTTGCATTAAGTTGCATTAATAGATCTTTGGATTAGAGCTTTAGATATTTTGCAAAAAAAAATCTTTTATCAAGTAATTTTCATCCAGTGTTACGTGAAAACTGGAACAGAGCTTGATCTGCAGCGAAATATTCTATGAGGGTTCCCTTGATAAATAACTGCGAACTTTCTTTGCCAATTTACTGTTTTCAAATATGTATATCGCAACAAGCTCAAAGATACTCTATGTTGTGAGATGTAGAGACCCGTCACGAATTTAATTTAGTAATGCTCTCTAATCTCACAACAATTTTTGGAATTCTTAGCTTGGAAAATCTCTGAACGAATACCACGCTTGTTTAGAACCTACCAAATTTTTTTGCTATGGGCTCGGTGGTTTTGATCTCGATAAAAGCTTAAAAAATGCCGATATTTATTTTAAGTCAATCATTATGCCAAACGGCCATTATGCCAAATGACCATTATGCCAAACGGCCATTATTCCAAACGACCATTATGCCAAACGACTTTATGCCAAATGGCTTTCTGCCAAACGACCATATGCCAAACGACTTTATGCCAAACGGGGTACAATCGATACATCAATGAATGTATGAATTGTTGACTTTAGAAGACCCATTGTAGGAAACAGTTGTTATATTCATAAAATTTCCAGATATCATCGGAATTTTGTCCTATAAATTACTGTTATTCTGTTACGAATGTCTGGAAATGAATCAAGTGCTAAAATTGTTCTTTGCAACTATTACTAAGCAGGTTTTTAGCTAATAACGGTTTTGGGGCTCGAAAAGCTTAAACATAAGCTAACAGTGTGCCATGCTGAAGGTGTCTGGGTTCGATTCCCGGTCGGTCCAGGATCTTTTCGTAATGTAAATTTCTTTGACTTCTCTGCTCGCTATAATTTTCTATGGAAAAGTGAGCAAACTCTTCTCATGTAAAATCTTACCAGCTACAACGTTGCCGAGGACCACATTTTGATTTGACGTCGTCAGGGAAAATTGTTATTCACCATCATAAAGTGGGTTTGCATGAAGCTTCACCAACTGTTTGGCAGGCAACAGTGGTGCTCCTGGCGGACAAAATAGATCAAAGTACTCCAGGCTACTGTATTCTACAGCATAAAAGCAGTGTTGCTCTGAATGTGATTGAATGATCATATCAGCATGACTTAGACTTTGTTATCAATAATAAAAAAAAATATCCATACGTCCCATTCAAATGTGGTCTTCGGCAAAGTTGTAGCTGTGAAAATTTCACATGAGAAGAGTTTGTTCACTTTTCCATCGATAATTATGACGAGCAGTTAGAGGACTGAACACAAAATGTTTGCCTTTTCCATAATAATTTACATATAAACTTCAAATGACGTGTGCACAACCAAATTTCTTCCAAATTACTTCAAATTGTGGGAGAATGATTTTCATAATTGACACCGTTCGAGCATAGGGGAGAAAAAACATCAATATTTACATCAGTCTAGTGTACAGATACGACAAAATTTAGATGATCTGATTCGGCGCCCATATTCCGGTTTCAAAATAATGCAACAGCAACACACAGACTAAACCGAAAACGAGGTGAAAATTTCAAACCTAAAACCGTCTGCTCCAAATTAACTCATCCCCACCGTGAATCGCTAATGAGTAGATGTAAAAAGGTCCGAATAATTGAAGCTTCATGCCGTAGCGAGCCGCCTCACTACGGAAAGGAACGTGTTGGGCAAAAGATACAAGCTCGAGCATTTTTTCACACACTCTTGTGCCGCCCATATTGATCAGCGAGCAGTCAGCTAGAGCTTCATCAGCTCGACACAATCGCCGGTGCTGTTCGGAAGATGCAAATTGGAGCGAACGCATTCGAAATGTAATGAACCGACCGACCAACCGCCAAGAGAGACATGACCGGTACCGAAACTTCACCGCGTTGAATACATCTATGGTACCGTACTGATTGATGGTGGCGTCGAGGAAAAGACACATACGCAACACGCACTCGCCGTCGTGTTTACGCTGTGGAAAGTGTGGCAAAACGTGTGAAATGTTTATGCTGCTATCGGCCTCTGTTGTTGTGTTTTCTTAGTGCCCACAAACGGCCTTTATGGAAAATGTGTGAAGTAGGGTGTAGTTCGGACCAGTTCGGCCGGCCATCGACACTTGGACACACCTTTCCGCGGCCCCAGCCATCAACGATGTTGCGGGTCGTGACGTGTCTAGTCCACATCTCTGTGACCGAGCAACGAAACGGTAGAAAGTTCGACTTAATGCTCTACATCCAACTGACGGCCGGTGGACAGCAACCACGTGGTGATTATGATTATGCACCCTCTACAAATCACCATAACACAAAACGCACTCCGGCTTGACCCTTGTCCAAACTTCATCATCGTCGTTGTCGTCGTTTAGCCCTTTGTCTGTGTTCTGGGGAGTTGATATGACCTCAGAATTGAAGCACTGTAGCTTTTTTTTTAGTGAACCGATTTGATAAAATTCGCAAAATTTAAACTGCCTGTTTTTTTAATTTTTTGCGGTTTTGAAAAAAAAACTCATGCATCTTGAATAGAGTGTCCATCCCGGGACATCCCGGGACAAAAAATCCCGGGATTTGACAAATTTCGGGATTTCCCATTTCCCGGGATTTTATTTCTGAGATCCCGGGAATCCCGGGATTCCCGAAATGTACGTAGAATTAGATGAAAACCACTAAATTTCAATGAAAAACAATGACATTTTTCCTCACCATCAACCTCATTTGATAAAGTAGAAAAGCATAATGAAAAATAGTACAAACGAGTATTTATTTTCATGAAGAGATCAATTTACCCAGTATATATTTTTATTTGTCTAGTTGCAATGTTTTAATGCTTTTCTTTTCACCATTAGCCGTTTTCATGAGACTATGCTGAGATAAAAAAAAAACGAAAGTACACCTAAACTGCCGTAAATCGCTAGTCAGTACCATCTGTAAAAAGTAGGCATTGAGAGAATTGACTGAGAAATTTTCTATCTCGTTTTCCATAAAAATATTCAAAAAAATCCAGGAGATGGGAACATGTTTCGGCCTCAATGAAAGATTCATAAATTGCTATTCGCTTCGTTACCTTTCCAAGAAAAATATAAAGATGACCAAATAGTGATTCAATTTTGTGTTAAAGTTAGCAAAAATCTGCAGTGGGATGCGTTTACTTTTCATTATGGGTCAATTCGACTTGGTGTTTTTCCTTCATTTTACTAAACGAGAAATCACGTAAGAGCAGCTGAAAGATCATTAGAAGATATAATAAAAACTTATATCAACTCAATTTTGACCAAAATGCAGATGGTACTGAATTGCGATCCACGGCAGTAAATTTCAGTCAATAATTTTCAATAATTAACAGTTAACATGATCTACAATACCTTCAATGATCTTTGATCGTTTCTTTTGTTCTGAAGTTGTCATGACTTTTCAAAAGTTTGAAGCAAATTGCTTTAAAATTATGACTTAAGTTTTTATCATACTTCCATTCATAAGTGTTATAGAGAATTTGAAAAAATCCATGGCAAACCCGGAATTAGTCATGGTTATTTGATGTGATTACTTCATTAGAATAAGAAAGTCTTATCTGAAATGTAATTTGCTATAATAAACATATTATTTTGAAAAGTTACATTATCTGATTATTTTATCAAAATAAAAATTTGATTGTTAAATTTGTACTTCCATTTCAACCGAAATGCTAGTTTTATTGAAAATTTTATAAATCCCGGGATCCCGGGATTTCCCGGGATAAACATAGATTTTTGTCCCGAAACCCGGGACGACCAAAATGGCCGGGAAATGGACACTCTAATCTTGAACTTAATTAACGCTAGAAGACTGTTCTTCTTCTTCAAGTTTAATTTGCTTAACAAGCCATTCATAGAATCTCTGTGCAACTTCGATTGCTCTGGTCAATCACGGAGTAGCAACTACGAATTGTAGGTCGTCTATGCTCATGCTCAGGCTCATATACTAAAATAATATTTGTCATCACGATCAATATAACCCTAAGGCACATACAAAGTAACTTTATGTTTGACACAGACATACGGTTAAACGAAGCCCTCTCTTGCAGTGCGTGTTGTCTGTCGTTGGATTGTCGTCGCTGCCCGGTCACGGATCAACCCTCGGCTGGCTGTCGAACGCAAATAATAACTTTCACTCATTCCGTCCGGCTGGCTTCCCTGTCTCGTCGTCCGTCACCAGTTACCTACTGCAGCAGGCCATCAGTCAGTTTAAATCGCCGCCGTCGGACTTGACCAAACTGGACAGGGGCCTAGATCCGAAATTATTACGTAATCATTGCGTGGAATATGCTTTTAACCTTTTGGTTTCGTTTTGGCCGAAATCGTCGTCGTTGCGCAGTTGTCCAAAGGTGACCGAATGTCAAAATTATGACTCGATCACAAGTCGAGTCTAGTACACGACACTGAAGACGGCCTTACAGTTGAGGTCGAAATACGCGTATCTGTCAAAGGATACACATTCTAGCGGAATTCAATGGTATAGTACTAAATTCGGTTTTTCGTTTATTAGAAAAAACATGAAGTTTGTGAATTCTTTGCAATGTTTAGCATGGCATAGTAACTCCTCAAAGTTTTAGATCGTTTGATATATATTTCGATTATTCACGTCATGTGAACTGCGCAGATAGCAGCTAAAATTAACCTTTCTGAATGTTTCAAATTTCTTGGTGGTTGTTCCTTCAAAACCGTTGCTTTTTTGCTTCGAAATATAGACCATATACTTTGCCTCAAAGATGCTTTTAAAAAAATTGCATTTTATAAAATTGTTGGAAGTTATCTATGAAACTCTCTAAAATGATGATATTCGATGTGCTTTGCTGTGCATCTTTGTGGCAAAATTTTGAAAATCAAAAGCGAATCAGGATTTTTTTCAAACAATTTGGGCAAGAGTTTTAATTTTGATCAACTTTTGTACGGCTTTCGACCACTGTGTGCCACTCCGCGCAGTTTGGCGTAGGCCAATTTTGGGATTCCAGCGAAACGAAAGGAAAAGGACACAATGCGCTTTTCTGACGGAGTAGGTACTCAATAATGGCGCAGGCACGCAATATTATGACTGCTGCAATGATGACGACGATGATGAGGACGATGATTGCTTCCTTCTTTAATGGGTTATTGTGTCGTAATCACGGGAAAGGAGCTTAAATGCATTCTTTTGCTGCGCGTACCTGACCTACCTATAGCAATCCACTTTGGGCTCATCCTGTTCGATGAGGGTTACAATGTGGGACTGAGATGGACTTGTTTTGAAATGGTTTTGATGTTAAAGGATCGTTTTTTTTTTCTGTCGATCATAAATCCATAATGGATTGAATTGCACTGAGAGAGATTTTTTTTATGATCGATTGAGAGGTTGTGTGCACGGTCGAAGTGTTTTGACGAAATTAATCTGTGCTTGAGGTTATAATGGAAACCTCGAAGAGAGTATACAAATTTTTTTTTTCAATGATTACTCGTCTAAACCATTCATTTTCGCTAAGATGCAGACAACCGTATCAAAATAAGGTGAGGTAAAATTCCACCTTACATTTCTTTGGGTCAGGTAATTTTTTTGTTAATTTAAAACTTTTCAATGAAGTTGTATGATATGAATAATTATGGAAAAATTTTAATTGATTGAAGGATAGAATTTTAGTTTGAATTTATTAATATATTTGAATAGTTATCCTTGTTGTAAAATATGTGCTGTCCAATACTTTTAATGATTTTAGTATGAATCTGCGGTAAAATTTAAACTTGAAATAATAACCAATTTATCAATTTTCTGCAATGAATCAATCATTTTTTTCAATAACTCATCGAAGATTTTTTTCAAAACATCTGTCAGGGGATCCTATTTACTCAAGAATATCTCCAGAAATATAAGAACAACTTTTTCAGGAAATCAACAAAAAATTCAATAGATACCTATTTTAGGAATCACATTAACCATGTTTTGGGCAATTTTTTGATGAAAATTTAGTGTGTATTTTCCGGCAAACATAAGTTTACGGCTGGTATTAAGTATGCCTGTCATAAAAGTATCAATATTTAGTGTTTTAGTCAGCGAACTTTTGCCCCACACTAGGTTCGAACTAAAGAGTCTGAATTATAAAGAGACGAAATCTGATCATATTCAAAATAAATCAGCTAGCAACTATGCCAAATCTATAACGTAGCACTGCCAATATTGAATCCCACGCTAGAAGTGAGTCACAGGTTTTATGTGTTGAGTTTTCACAGATTTGGGTAATGAATGAAAAATTGACTGAATGTGTGGAAAACCAATGTAATGAGAAGAGCATTCTTTATGCAAAGCATGAAAATTGCAACCGACACTCAAGTATTCAGAAAATATGCTACTTCAGAAGAAGCAAAATTTTTGTGGGCGGTAACATTCTTGTGTGAGCCGTTTTCAGCTTATGTGAAAAAGTGTTTGACAAGTCTCCTGCTCGATTGGAATGACATTGACAGTAAATTTGGAATTCCAATTGGAACATTTCGCTTCTTTGCTTATAGTTTCTTTAGTTCGAACTTTTGCCCCACCTTACTCTATAGCAAAATCAAAGTGTCCACTTTATAAAATGAACAGTCCTTATTAGAAATTAGCTGGAAAATTCGCCAATCTATATTTTTTATTTTCAAAAAAGGGATGTTCTTCAAAATCATCATTAATCAGAAGCCTGCAGAAAAATATGAAGTTATTTTTGGAGCAACAATTTTACAGATACCATAAAATCATTTTTCACTTATTTTTTTAGACACAAATATTTTAAGTTTCAATGTAACGTATATGAGTCAAATTTTGAGGTTTAAAGTACGTCTTGATGGAAGTACTAATGTAGTATTATTATGGAAAATAACCTACGCCTTCATAGAGTTGCTAATCTGGTCCCCACGACACATTGAAACCACAATAGAAAAACAAATGCTTTATTTCCAGAAGACCTTCCTAAGCACAGTGAAAATCATCAAAGTTGGGAACACTGCTGTAATGAAATCGAATTTATTGTCCATGTATTGTTTTCATTATGTGTTATGCTGAGATTATCCATCAAAATATTTAAAGAAAAACGCTAATAATTTGCAGTAGATCGATAACCAAAGGGGCCCAGATAGCCGTAGCGGTAAACGCGCAGCTATTCAGCAAGACCAAGCTGAGGGTCGTGGGTTCGAATCCCACCGGTCGAGAATCTTTTCGGGTTGGAAATTTTCTCGACCTCCCAGGGCATAGAGTATAATCGTACCTGCCACACACGATATACGCATGCAAAAATGGTCATTGGCATAGTAAGCTTTCAGTTAATAACTGGGGAAGTGCTCATAAGAACACTCAGCTGAGAAGCAGCCTCTGTCCCAGTGAGGACGTAACGCCAGAAAGAAGATCGATAACCAAAACATTTTGCATGATTTTCTTGTTTCATAACATTCTAGAATAATAGTTGAACGATGCACAGAAAACCGATTACGATTTTAACAATAAACAAAAAAGATATAGCAAAAACAAAGTGTCTACTTTATAAAATGAACAGTCCTTAGGAACTAATTCTGATAACTCTCTCTGATTTTTGCTTTCCAAAAGTCCTAAAAAGATCTCTTCAGAAACCCATTTCCATAAAATCTTATCCGAAAATTCTTGATGACATGCAACCTGTGATTAATTGAAAAGTTTGTTCAGAGAAACTTCTGAGAACTGCTCTGAGACTTGTTTCAAAAAACACTTCCAGAATTTCAATGTCCCTCATGGAATTAATACAGAATTCCCACCAAACCCTGAATATTACTGAGAACATATACAAGCATTGCCTCAGTATTGCCTAACGAGCATTGCCTTATCTTCCTTCTTGGAATATTATAGGAATTACTCCAGGTACCACTTACAAAAATATTATAACGATTCCTGCAAGAATTTCTCCAGGCATTTCTTTCGGATTCCATCAGAATTTTCTTAGAAGTTCTCTCTGGTTATTTAATGGATTTTCTGAAAAGTTCCTTCAATAATCATTAAGGGTGTCCATTTATTACCTAAGGCTATTTTCGAATTTTTAAACCATCCCACCCCTCATGATAAGACATGATAAGCCTGCTTCTCAGCTTAGTAATTTTCTGATGTACTTTTATAATAAAATCCATAAAAAAAGATTTTTTTTATAAATTCTCAACTGAAAAATAAAACTATGTTCTTTGTATAAAATTCTGGAGGCATTGTTATAAATTATCTTTAAAAGAATGCATTGAAAAACACCAAAAAATTCTTATAATCACATGTCACGTAATGTTAGGTTCAATCATGTAAAGCCATATGTAATGTATTATTGAATGATAAATCCTAGAAACACAGCTATCATATCCAACATTGCTAACAAAATCCTAAAAATTGTGCGCTAAACGTCTTCTCTCAAAAAATGTTGCAAGCGTAACTACTCGGTTTACATGAATTTACGCTGAATATTCAATCATAAATAAAGCACAGGGAATGACCGAGCCATCAAATCCGCAAAGAAGTTCTTATATGAGCCTTTGTAGCAATTTCGATGCTCTACGAGTAATCTTGATTCTTGGATGGTGTTCAATCTGAAAGAATAATTAAACATATATCAGAAAAAAATCAAAACAAAAACAATTTAAGAGAATTTTTACAATTTTTCTCAAAGATATCTTTGAAAGAAATTCATAGAATGTACAATATCGGACATATAAAATGCATTAAATGATTTTTCCCGTACAAAATTCAGAGAGATGTATCAAAAAAACTACGCATCAAATTATCTAGGTGTCTTCAGCCCATTTGTCAAAATTCAACCTATCTATAACTTATGAATCAATAGTATCCACACAATTTCTCGATAGTTCTAAAAAATTGAGGTAATTTGTAGATCGAAAAAATAAAAAGAATCGGCCGACAAACGGCGGATACATAGCTCTCTGAAGTTGACCAGAAATCTGTTGAGAAAATGATTGTATCATTAGTAGAAAATCGCTTGAAAAATATTTAGAATACCGCCGTGCGGGGTGACATTGGGCCTAGGGGGTGACTTTAACCGCCCTTCACGATGCATTTCATGGCTAGTATGAACATCAAAAAACTTGTTTATGACCATCTAATAGCTATTCATAATATATTCTTGAAGCTTATTGTTTTTTTTTATTATTCTTGTTTTAGTTTGCTGTAAAAAATAGTAGCCCAAAGTCACCCTAATGGCACGACGGTAGTTTATGTAGGAATCTTCGAAACACATCTTATTATAAAATTAATCCTTCTGAGTTTTACATTTGATAGAATACTTAATCAGAGAGAAATCTGTAAATAAACCTTTAAGAAATCTTTAATGGAATTCAGACAGCTTCTGGAGAAATTCCTGACGGATTCATTGAAAGAATATTTCAAAAAACTTTTTTATGGGTGCCTGCAGAATTTATTTGTGGAAGAAATATTTGAATCTATCTAAGAATTTTTTTTTCCACTACATTTTTTATTTCGTATCAATATCTGGCCAGGGTAAAATGTCTGGACATTTAAATCTCAAACAAATGATTTTTTGTATTTTTTTCTGATCTGAAATTTATGGATTTATTATTATTTATTATTATTGAACCAAGACCAAGATCTCTGAACCATTTATTTTCAGGTAAAGTTTTAAAACTTATACCCCTGAGGAACTGGAAAGAATTTAAGAGCTCATACCTGGCATACAATTCAAAAGCCATAGCAAATGCTTACAAACTAAAGGATGTTTTACAAAGACTTACCTAGTAATTGAAATTTTAGAGGAAAAATTGTTTTTTTTTAGTTAGGATAGGATGGTTTAGGTTCTTTGGAAATGAAAATATATATCGTTTTTTTCTGGAAATTCATAGAAAAATCAAAGAAAATAATTAAGGATTTGAAATGATATTTCTTTAGAAATCTCGCATAGATTTCATCAAGATATTCTCTAGAAGTTTATATGCAAAATAGCAATGTAGAAATCAAAAACATTGTCACTAATCCATAAAGTACTATTGACGTATATGAAAAAAAGTTTTCAAAAAATTTCAAACGATTTGCCATTACCATTCAAATTAAAGGCTTTCTCTACAGCAATATATAAATTAAATAAAAATATTTGCAAAAAACCCAAGTTTTTTTTAAATATTGTAGTTGAGTTAAACTTCACGATTGCAGAGAAGATTTATCAAGGATCTATCAAAAGTAAGTTTACCATATACATGTATATTTCCGATGGGATATACTCAAATGCCTCAAATTGAATATGGAAAATCTCAACCAGGTAAACTTATTGAAATGTTGTCAAATCTTAAAAAAGTTATCTAAACAGTGATAGTCAACCATTCTACTCCTTTTTTCTCAAAACCATATGAGTTTCAGCTATTGTCAAACATTCTTTGGGTTATTAAAAATGTATAACAGATTCTAAAATTATGTCTTCTGTGATTTTCGACTAGGTTTGGAGCAAATTAAAACATGTTCAGAGTTATAAAAAAATACCTAACATTCTGTCAGAATTACACATAGAATCGTGTGAAACTCAATCAAGATAAAACGAGAGCTCTGCTCAGAACATTGTCCTTGATTTTGTGAGAATTTTGCCCAATTTTCTGTTGAAATTCTGTCCAAAGTTTCGTGGATTCCGCTCAGGATAATGTTAGATTCGTTTTTAGTATTCTATGGAATTTATGAGGGGTCCAGCCTGGGATTCAGTGAAATTGTGTTCTGTGAATTTATTCATTATGCTTCAATTTTTATCAAGGCTTAGTAAAATTTAATTTTCCCAGCCAACTTGTCCGAGAGTCGTAGGTGGGAAAGTATTTCTTGTTATTTAATATATAAATCGAATATGAAACACATAGTATAGCTTCCACCATACATACATATTTGAATAGTGAAAAATCCTCGTTTCTTCTCATTAACAAACTTTATTTATGTGCAACTATTTGAACTTAAAACTTAAGTTTTGAGTTAAGTTAAGTTTTAAGTTTTTTTTTACTGGGTTTTAACCACGATGGTCATTCGCCCAATGTAAAATGATCGTTTTTGCAATCTAAAGGTAGAAAACAAAACAAAATCTTGTCAAAAATATGATAAAAACCTTCTTTGAAATTTCTTAGGAAGGCTTCAATTAAGTCACAAATCATCCATCAAATATATTACGATGTATATTTGATATAAGAAAAAAGGAAAGAAACGTAATAAATATATGATCCCCAGAAGTAAAGAACCACTGATTTTTTAATCCCCTGACGATCGTTACACATCGTGAATGAGTTCTAACCATCTTTGCCTGTATACCCAGACAACCAGAAATCGCATGAAAGTTCACGTTATAACTCGTTTATTTATACTAATTACATCAAACCCGCAAAACACCGTGGATAAACTTGCAAATTGATGAGTTTCCTCGCATAAAACACTTTTTTCTGAGTTCATTTGTACATTTTGTTTCGTCCCGTACACTCGTACAAAGAAAGTCGAATCAATTCGTAGCAGCTGTCAAATCAACATTTGGTATCATAAGTTAAGTCGCAAAAGATAACAGGTTAGTTCGGGAGAATATTTATACACTCGCATTGTATGTTATTATTCATCACATAATATATGCACGCATATCGCCTCCACTTTTGTACATAGAAGGCCTTTTCGCGACATCTTATAAGTGAAATTTTGCACATACAAAGCCTCCAGGTGATTCCGTTATGCGTACATTTTGGTTGTCTGGGTAACAGTGTTCTAATCAAAATAAAAGAAAACTATACCTTATTTTCTACACTAATGTGTTCATAATTACAGGGTGTCGACTAAATGTATATATTGATTACCTGAATCATATGCCAAAATAGTTGGGAGGATCCTCAAAGGATTCTGCAAAGAGTTGCAAAATATTCAGTCTCATATCTATGACACTCGAAATTTCTTGTAGTAACCTGCCAATATTTTTTTCAAAATTCCTCTAAAATTGTCGATTGAAATCAGTAGTGAACCTACCCACAATATAGGCAAATAACATCTTAGACATTTCTAAAAATCTTACAAGAAAAAAGGAAAATGTGTGAGTATCGCAAGAAATCCGCTACTATGTTACAAAGAAAATTTCTCGCGTCATTATCAAACCGGCACACCGTGGCGCTTAAAAAATGACAAAGAACTAGTCATTTTCAGATGATAACTTCATAAGAAAAATCTAAAAAAAAATGCAATGATCCTTGTTTGATCACTTGATATTCAATTCCAAAGTGAGTATACATACGTCAGCTAATTGCACTTCAATTACGTTTTCCAGACAAGCAAATACTCTGTCCAACTACCCTATTCCTATTACTCTCTATCTCAAAGGGTTTCCAAATACAGCAATCCATCAATATGTGTATATGTTTTCGACTGTGCATAGTAATTTCCAATTGGCTGTGGTTATGTCCTGCAGCTGTTTGTCTGTTCTAGAACCTTTAGCCTATAATGCATGCACTATATACTTAATCATCACATTCATACGTTCGACGACGGTGTCTGTCGATACTCGGTTCCATCTAACTATCCAACTAAACGACCCTTACTTCCATTATTGAGCCTTACACAACAATTCCGTTGAAGGGTAGATGTGCCGGTATTCGTCATAGTACGCCATTCGACCTTCTTGGATTATATACCGTTGTATGACACAAATAGGCATAAATCATTTGTGCCCACTTTGAAGTGATATGGAATTATTCCCAAAACCTCAAAATATACTGAGCAAATAATACAACAAATTACGAATACTGGTGCAGGAAAACCGATTTTCACCACCCCATTTCTCAATTTAAAAATAAACAATATATCTGACCAGTTCTCATGTTTTTCCTACTAAACTTGGATTGAATGATTTCGTTTAGCGTCCCAACAGTATTCGAAAGGTTTTCGATTGATCTATAAAAAAAACCTTAGGATGGCGAGTACTGGTGCACCCACCCTACTCAGTCAGTGCTATAGCGGCGCGGACAACCCTTTTGTTCCTTCTTCGAACGAAAATCCCTTCAAGGCTTGCGTGCGGAACGCTCGTTCTCGAAGGTATATGGGTATTATTCTGATGTCTATCACGCAACGGAACATGCGACGATGACGACTACTACAGTCAGCTCTCCCTAACTCGATGTTCTGCATTTCAACGTTATCCATAACTCGATGGAATATGCGGTCCCTTCCATCTACCATACCCTCTGTAAGCCAATACCTCCTGTATTCGATGTTCTCTTCTATTCATTTATCTTTTTTTTTTTAAATCTTTATTTGAGTGTATTTTAACGAATATTCATTTATCTCTTTGGTTCGATATTTTCATGAAAGGATTTGAATCTTCTCCAAATGTTAATGAATTCTATAAATTTGAATATTTCAATTGTACAGATTGTAAAATGGAGGTTGAAAACTATTTTTTGTGGTTATCTCAAAAAGAATTATGTAGGTTAATATGATTAAATGTTCATATTCTTCACGTCAAAACTTGTTTTAAATTTAATTTGACAAATTAAAGAAAAACTCAAAAAATGTTTGTTTTCTGTATCTCGATACTTCCCTTATTTGATGGTCCCTTCAATATCCAGAAAGGGAGAGTTGAATGTAGATACGTTGCACTAGATTCACAATACTAACCAGTCGCAGAAAATCAGACTGGTTGACTGACTGACTGGCCAGGCCTGACTGTGCACAATCGTGGATTATTATTATAAATGGAACAGGTTCGCGTTCAGGTGCGATTGCCAGGCCAGAGATGTCCTTGAGCATGTGTGTTAGCTTTGCGGGTCGGTCTCTAGTTGCAAGCGAGCAGGTTGTATTATGTACGAGGACTCGCAATAATACCACGCGCCGAGTGGGTAATACCTGCTTCCGAAGGTTACAGCAAAAACAGCCGTGGAAAAACGGGGAACATGACTTGCTGGAACTGCTGCCAAGTGCCGGTGCGTTGATTGAGCACGTGGAGGCTAGCGAATGCCTTGGAGCGCTGGAGGAAGGTGGCGCGGTTTGCGCCAGGACTGCTATTGTTGCGAGTCGTTACAACCGTTTCGTGATTTGTGTCACCTTGCTCGCGGTTTGACACGGATTCGGAACTTATACTGCTAGGGGGTAGTGTAGGTCAACTATGTTTACGATTCTGACTAATTTGAATATATGTGGGGTGGGTTAATGGCCCAGTAAGGACAGTGGCTGGGTAATAAGATTGGATACGGTGTCTCTATTAGTGAATACGATTTTATGGATTAATCTGTATGTGCTATGTGTTAACGAAGGCAAACTATTGAATTAGAGTACAAAGTTTCGAATCATACATTTGCTATTTTGGGACCAAAAAGCCGTAACAAAAAATGCACAGCCATTCAACAAGATCACAATAAGGGAGATGAGTTCGAATTCGAAGCCGGTCGAAGATATTTCCGGATGAGATGTTTTTGAACTTTTTGAATTTGGTACACAACTTTGTAAGAAAGAAATAGTTTTTGTTCTGATCTTGAAACTCATCTGAAAAAGATATCTCTCGAAGTATTACAAACAGCTCTGATTTCGAAAAGATCTGCTAATCTAACCGAAAGTCTCGTAGTTCTTGACGGTATCATAGCGATAAGCGAATTGTTGAAGCATTAACGACCCAATAACTTTCATATTGGTAATAAATCTTCGAGCTGTTTAGCGGTATACCTATAAATAAAAGAAAAAAAAAAGAAATTACCTAGTACTGAACCATTTAATTCCACTAGAGTTTGTATCCATTCATATTGCTTATTCAAAGCAAAGTATCGTCCGCTGAAATCATTCAGCGAATAATTTCTGTACGATACGTCCAAGTATAGTCTTAAAAGAAATCAGTGTTAGCTGGATTATCATAATCTCATGTTCTAATTGTGAATTATTCATAAAACACCATCCTAATTCAGCCTAGAAGAAAAAACAAGAATTTCGCTTATTTTTGCAAGCATTCTTGGAACTGAATCAAAGACATTCTTCTTGGACTTCAGAATACCAAAACCATGTTTGCCCAACTATTTTGAGCCGCGAGCCAAATCCCAGAACTGAAATTATGTTGCGGGCCAAACTTTTTCAGAGCACGAACGATTCCTAAGTTTTGGTTATATAGAAAAAAAAAAACCAGCCAGCATTTTTTTAATGATGATTGCTACTGAGCACCCTTAAAAAGTTCGTGTACTCTGGGTTTAACCAGAAATCCTATCAGGATTATGTGATAAACTTGTCCAAGAGTGCAGTAGTCCAGGATTTTTCAAACACCGCGCAAATGCTGTGTACAACAAGCGAGGCTTCACCACCAATGTTATGAAATACAACAATGCATTGAAATGTTAAAAATCCTGAACTCTTGAGAATAATGTCCAGCTTTTTATTAAAGTCTTGTTCAGGATTCTGTCAGAAATACACCTAATATTATACGAAAACTCTGCTCACGAGTTGTTTAAAATATGAATCCTACAAAAGATTCTTTGGTAACTTTTTCCAGCATCTTGACGATTTATATTGAAAAATCATGTCTTGTGTAAGAATCATGCCCAAGATTATGTAAGAAATAAATCTACCTAATATTTGTCATAATCCTGTCCAGGACTCCTGTAATTTCTGTGAGAATCCAGTCAATGATTCAGGAAGAGTCTGTTTAAACTGGTCAGCTAAAACTTGATGAAAGTTCTGCTTATTAAATTATTTTGAGTGATTAATGTATTATTATTGAATACAAGTAAAATTGAATAGCATAAAAAAAATATACGAATCACCTAGGGTAGAAGCACCGCTAAACTTAAGCTTGAAATTGATTTTAGTTCAAACTAACCCTTTGGTATGATCTCACATTACGTTGGTATATCAGTTAAATAGTTAATCAGTCAATCAGTTAAGTCAGTTAATTAGCCCATTAATGGGCCAGATATAAGAAGGATCTTTAAGCTCTTCGCGGGCCATAGAAAATGATGCTGCGGGCCAGATGCGGCCCTCGGACCGTACGTTGGGCATCAGGTCTGACCTAAACAAATGCATTGCTAAATTAATCATTGCACGAGTGCACAACTCACAGAACACATAATAACATTTGTAATATTCCCTCTACAAATTATGTCAGGATTTTCAGCCCTATCGGATGACGAGGTTTCATATTTTGGTTCTCAAGTCAATCCCGTAAATTACTTATGTTCAATTGAGCTAATTGATTTTATTCGACAATGGCACAAGTTATGTTTTCATACATAACTGTAGCTGAATTTATGTTTAGAACTCCAACTCCCTTGAATTCAACAATTTGATGTTTGGGTTCGAAATGCATAAACATCTATTGGCACAAATTAATTAAGTCGTAAATTGATTGTCTACTTTCCGGCCAATTGACCACTTGCTGAGCTCTTTTATTTCATTGCTAATTCATTAGAGTGCTTTTGTAAGGTTTCATACTATACCCTAGGGCATAGTTTCCCAAACTGGGGGGTCGTGAACTAAGTTTTGGTGGGCAGCGACAAAAAAATCTAAGTTTATTAAATTCTAAGTATCCACATATATTTTCGAAATTTGGTAACTAGTTTGAAATTTTCCTAATTCATTTATGTCAACAATTTCGTTCAGAGACCGGGTATTAAGTCGGTTGACAATAATGATCAAAACTATTGAACTGATCGTTTCAAATTTATAAACATGATTTAAAACTGAAACATCTGAACGATTAATAGAAAATTAGGTCAGTAACAATAGGACTGTCAATCTGTAAAACAACCTGCTGCCAAAAAAATGTATTCTAAACCTATCTGACTTAAGCTAGTAGTACTCGATGACAAGTATTTGGCTAGGGATGATACAGAGACATATAAATGTTTTTTTACGTTGCAGAGATACCGACTGAGCTGAAACTGATGGTTGCCTGCTGATGCTATCTTAGATTAGATTTGGATTTGGAAATCTTAGATTAGATTTGGAATTTATTGTAACAAAACTAATAGGAACAAGTAAATAACAGTAAATTCCATTGCTCTAAATTCTTGAAATCACTTTAAACAATTCTTGGCGTTAGCTGTTTTAAATATTTTTGATTTGTCTTGGAAGAGTTTGAAACATTATAAATGTAGGACATAGAACCTTTTCTGGTGCCTTAACTATTGAACTTTGTATGGTTTCAGAAATTTAACCCATTTGACAATTTATCGCGTAATGAAATATAAACGCGTGCTCAGGTGTAATTTAGGTCTATCTAGTGCAATTAACGATGAAGTCGCACATGATTACTTAAGCATACTCTACCCGACCGGTGGATTACAACAGAGTTTGTTACTCAGTTAGCGCGTCTTTTCTAACAAATTATGTTATAATTTTGGCTGGTTAGTAGTTTAAATAACAAAAATTATAACACAATTTGAAACAAAATATGTTATAATTTAAATAAAAATTTAACTAACTGTTTCAAATCAAACACACACATAACTCATTTTGTCATTTTCCATAACTAAGTTATAACAAAATTTACATGAATAAATGCACACATGTGTAAGCAATTGCTTTCAGATTTTTTAAAAATAATTGTGTTATAATTATGTACCAAATTACAATAGATTTGAAACAGCCTTTGTTATTATAACTGATTTTGTTTTAATTATGTTATAATTTCTTCCATCAACTTAAAGTGCTTCTAACAAAAATGAAACAAAATTTGTTATTTGTAACAAATCTTGATATAAATGTGATGGTAATCATAAGGACGCCCCCAAGAATCTGTTCACGTATTTGCCTTGAAATTATTTCAGGAATTAGTTTTGGCGTCTTCTCCAGAGGAAGAGGATTAAAATTTTTAAGAGCTCCTTCATAGCATACTTTTTGCATTTGTCATGTATATCAAAGAATTTACAGCCTTTACCACCGGAGTTTCTCCAGCCGATTCATAACGATTCCATCAGATGTTTTTTCAGGAGTTTATTCAGAGAGAGCCGAAGGATATGTAGGGTTGTGAAGGCGAATATGGGGTCGTAACGGACTTTGGTTTCAGGTTGGTCGATTGCGTTGCAGAATTGTTACCCGTTCTGTGGCGCAGTTTGTTAACGCGCCCTGTCAAGCGTATTGGGAGTCGTAGGATCGAAACCCACCAGACGAAATTTATTTTTCACAATTTTACATCTCACATAGCCGTAGCGGTAAACGCGCAGCTATTCAGCATGACCATGCTGAGGGTCGTGGGTTCGAATCCCGCTGGTCGAGGATCTTTTCGTAAAGGAAATTTTCTCTATTCCCAGGGCATAGAGTATCTTCGTACCTGCCACACGATTATACACATGCAAAAATGGTCAATCGGCAAAGAAAGCTCTCAGTTAATAACTGTGGAAGTGCACATAAAAGAACGCTAATCTGAGAAGCAGGCCTTGTCCCAGTTGAGACGTAACACCAGATAGAAGAAGAAGAACATCTCAATTTGTCCAAATTGACTTTTGTGTCTACGACCTTCAGGTATTTTCAGTTTATTCATGTTTTTGTTAGAGCTTTTCTTGGAAATTTTTCGACATAATCATTGGATGAATCTATGTGATCTGGGAGAAGCTGAGAAGAAAACCTTAAACCCTAAACTCGTTTTCTCAGATCGCTGAAGTTCTCTTGAATAAGTTTCGCGTAAATTTTAAAAACGATCTTTCTAACATTGAAACGCTATCTTTGTTTACTTTCTCTGCAGATGACAAGTCATCAAAAATAGAAAAACATGAACCTCTTCTGTTGCGTTTTTTTTTTTGTAGAAAGCGCCAACCAAGGAAATTGTCTTTCGAAAATCTTCCCAAAAGTTTTAGTATTGCACTGTTATTATCGAAAAACGAATTCCTCATTGTTGGATGGGTCCTTTTGAGAAGTTACGTGAGATACCCTTAAAGACATTTTATTAAAATATACTAACAAATTCCTCGGGGGAGGAATACGAGGAGGGATTCACAATATAATTCATGAGCTATGCAAGGCAGGATATCCGAAGTATTATCAGGAAACTTGTCTATTAAACGGCTTTGGGAAGGTATTCTAAAAAAGCCCCAAAAACACATGAAAAATAAGGAGCAATCATATCAAAAGATCTAAAATAATCACATCGATAGTTTCAGGGAAACTTTATAAAATACTTAGGTATTTATTTTCACTAAAAGGGTATAATGTGCCTAGAGGAATGTTTAAAAGAATTCTATGTGAAATTTATGCAGAAATTTTTTGATGGTATCATTCAAATTCTAGAATTTTTGCTGAAAAATACTCTTAAGGTATTTTCCTAAAAGTTTACTTTGGTTGTTTACAGGACTTTAACTGATCAAGCCAACATCATCAAACAATGGGACCGACACCAATCAAATATACAAACTCTTTTGCAATCCATCCAAGAGATGGAGAGAAATTACTTACCTTTGCTCACTGCACTGTATTAGAATGCACTATCATGTTTTCATAGTGCTACGTTTCATGCAAAAGCTTAGAATAATCAAATAAAATGTTTGCGAAAGGTGTCAAATATTGTCATTTTGTGAGAGATTATGTGAATCTTTCAAGTCATGCCGAATTCCGGATGACAGACAGTAAACATTCTGATTTAAACATAACGAACAAAAGGTAATTTGGAAAAACTTATCGAAATCGTTATACTGTAAATTGCCAAACTATGTATGACAAAAACAAGTTCCAGGTTTGGTAGTAAATATAGAATAATGAACAATGTAGAACGAACTCACCAAATTTTAATTTGATAATAAATTCTAGCGTTCATCAACGCTAGTCAAAGTACACATCAATATTTGTTTGATGTACAAAAGATAGCTGTGTTGAACCAACGAAAATTGAACACAAAAATTTTGAAATCCGTTCACAACGAAACCCATCTGATAAGTGATTTTTTTTCAAAATCAGAAATTGGAATCTATCTCCAATATCATGAGTAACTAATGTAATTGTAGACTAGGCTTGCACGACATCTTTATACCAAGAGCTTAAACTTGGACATTCTTCAAAGAATTATTTGAATTATTTCAAAATTTAAAAAGAATCACCAAAAAAATATATTAGGATGAAAACAAATTAGAAGATGAAATAATAAGCTTTGCTATTTTTTACCTTTGAATTTCTGGAACAGCCAACGGATTAGATATAAGATGAATCACAGAGCTTTGAGCAATGTGCTCAATCAAGTCGTGAATTTCCAAATTCTTTGCGGACTTCTTTAGTTTTAATTTTTTTTCTGACGCTTAAATCTTGTATCATTCTCAATTTAAATGTTGATATGCAAATCCCATCTCATTGAATATCGTTTTGCTATTACTTCTAGAACTACATACTCACAATTCAAAACAAAAATCATTAGAATCAAAACTATGAACATATTACATAAATAAAAAAAAACATGAAATGGGCTCACCAAGTTATGATTTAATAAAAATTAATTCTCACAATTATAACATAATCTTATAAATAAATGGAAACCAAATTAAATGCCAGCTAGAGTTTGTATTATCCCTTGACGGATACGCGTGTTTCGAACTCTAGTTGGAATTAAATAGAATAGTAGTGAATTTCTTTTCCATTTACTTACAGGTATTCCACTACACAGCTCAACAGGCAAAGCAACAGACATATTTTCAAATCATTACTTGAATCAGTTCAATTAATGAAAATCGAAAAAAAGTGAAGGATCACCATATTGAATTATTAGAATGATAATGAATTAAAAATTTGGTGGAACAGCCAATTTAAATCTCAATATCCTAATCCCATCTCATCTTTCTGTTCTAGAATTGCTAGAATTGAACTCACAATTTAAAGCAAACATAAGAATCGAAACTATGAACGAATAAATAAATGAATATATGAATAAGTGAAATAAAAAAAAAATAAACGGTCTCACCAAGTTATGATTTAATAAAAATCAATTCTCACCATTAATGCTTATAACATAATCTTATAAATAAAACAAAACCGAATTTAATTCCAACTAGTGTTTATATCGATTGACAGATACGCGTATTTCGTTCGAATCAAATGGTATACAGTTCTTGCAGGAATTTGTCTAGACACACCTTCATCTATTATTCCAGAAATTTATTATGAATTTAAAGTGGCCCTCATAGAGAATTAGTTATAAAATGGCCCTAAGTGAACATTAATATATTTTTTTGTGGAATTCTCTAGGAGGTAATCAAAAAATCATGCAATTTTTTTTCAAAACCCTGAAAAACAAACCTCTCGGAAAATCTCAAGCAAATTCATTGTGAATTTCCTCAAGAGTTTCTTCAAGAATTCATCCGAAAAGCACCTATTTCAAATAGATTTAAGTTTATTTTACTATGTACTCCAGTACAATTCTTGAATTGCCATAATTGTTTTCTACGTGACTGTTACCTGGACTCTTGCAGCAATTTTTCCAGAGAAACATCCATCAATACATTTGGTCGAAATTGGCCACATGTTCATTGTCATGTTCATGGGCTGCTAACACCTGCTAATTGAATAACGTCAATTTAAGATTATTTTTTCCTCGAAAAATATCCGTTGAACAAAATTAAGAACATAAATTTATTTGCACAGATGTGTTTAGAATAATAAAAAATTAGAATGTTCCTTCTTTTCTTTGGCATTTTGTCCTCACTGAGACAGAGCCTACTCCTCCGCTTACTGTTCAATGAGCACTTTCACAGTTATCAACTGAGAGCTTTCTTTGTCAACCTTGCCATTTTAGAAATTCGTATATCGTGTGGCAAGTACTATGATATTGTATGCCCATTCAAGGAAGTTTCTATTACAAAAAGATCCTGGACCGACTGGGAATAGAACCTTCACGTAACACGTAAGTTTTACGTTCTACTACAAACATGCTATTCTGCGATATCATTGAATTTGAAATTTTTTGAAACACCTGCATAAAGCATGAGGTACAATTGATCAACTGTATGCTCCAATTTCAAGGATGTATCAGGGATACTTTATATTTTGTAGTTTATAAAATAGTCAGCTTGACTTCTACACCATTTATTATTTAGAATACAATTAAAAGCATTTCCATATAAGCCCCCGAGCACTCAACAAGCTCAATATCCTTAATCATTCCATTTAATTGAGCATACACAAATAGTAGCGAAAACTTCCTAGACGGCCCACGAATCCACCCGCAGAATTCGTTGCCTCCGCTCACTTTCGCTCTTACCTGTACTAAGTACATGTTGATACCAGGCTATTATTATCTAGCTATAGCTCGCAGCAAAACCACATTCGTTATGTGTAGAATTCTCCAGCCCTCTCCAACCCCTATGTTAGTTCCGCTTTCGGTAGTTCAGCTGTTGTGTGCAGGTACAAGCCTCCTTCGTCTTCTTCGCTGTCAGAACCTGCCGCGGCGCCTTCTTGCACAAAATCGATAATCCCAGTCCTCTGTGTGTCTGTGTACACGACTTCTGCCAGGTCACGCGGCTTCAGGCCGTTTCCAATCCTGACGGTAACAACTGCATTGGTCAAACGATGCTTCTTCGGGGCAAGTCATGTGTAATTACGAAATCACCTGGGAGCGGGGAGCTCTTCGCTTCCCTTAATTAATTTATTTGCTGCCCCCCGTTGGATTGTGGACTGATCGAGAGCTCGAGTGTGAGGCCTTACATCGTGGTCTCTTCACTATTTCGTGTGGACCACAAAACACTTTCCACTAATTTTATAACTCGGAGAGTTCGTAGCTCTCCGCACTCCGCACCGCACACCACACGCTGAGGTCTTCGATTTCTTCGGGCTATTTAATTATTTATTCATACACAAACGACCAGACCGGGCCCAGACTCAAATGCACGCGCCACTTGTCGTAGCGGTGGTTGTTGAAAAACGACAAAATTTTTAGTGAAAGTTAAGTCCACTGCGGCGTGGAACTAACGCCGAGCGACAGTTCACATCACACAGCACACTCGTTCAAATCTCTACAAATCGATGCTCTTTTGTTTCAGCGTCCACACACGCACCGTACGCGTTCCTCCATCATCACCAGTATCGATCTTCACTTTCTACGGCTCAAAACTGGCCCACTACTCTCGATAAGAGGATACTTGTTTGGCTTCACCGATCATGATCATGTTTCCCGCCTTTTGCAGAACTATTCAACTGAGGGCACGCAACGCCTCAAAAGCACACAACGTGTGACGTCACAGACAAACAGCACAACACTCTTCCACGCAGCTGTCAGTTTCCATACAAAAACCAATCAATTTTGCACTTTTCGTTTGTTTCGCATCACACTTATCCACTTGACCTGTTGTCTCGTCTTTGGCGGGTGTTTGGCGTTTCAACGGCTTTTTTCGACTCTTCGGTTCTTTCTTCTCCACGGGCGCTTAGATACACTCCATATTCGGCATAATGGACCACGGGGCATACGTGCGTTCACACTTCATATACATCTCTCGGGCCCTAACGACTCCATGAGTCAGGTGTTTTTTGACAACGAAATGCTTCCACCCAGGATAATCACTCGCTGTACAAGGAAATGCCCTTAGTCACTGCCACTAATAAGCCACCACACCACACACGGGATTGTTTCAGGATTCCTAATCACTACTGGGCATAGCGTGTTTTGTTTCGACGAAAGCGATTAACATCTCTTCTTTTCCTTCAACGAATATCCACCGACCGGTAGTCGTCCTTCGCACGTTGTTTACATGATCTTCCTTCAAACCGCAATGATTTGCGCTTCAATAACACAACAGAGGGGAAATTATAAACTTCCAAACGTAACAACCCTTCGACCACGACCGTTCCCGATGAGCGTCAACGGTATAATGAATTTCTACCAGACAGCCTCGGAAGCAGTTGCCCCTTAAAATCGAACCCCTTGGTTCATTCACAAGCGGCGAGACGGTCTCTCACCATCGAACGAACGCGCGCCATTCGCACCGCTGTAAGCAAACCACCGATACCGATCGTTCCTCTCTCACGTGTCACGCGCACGCTCTCGGGACCGGCTTCCTCATTCAGCGGCACATTCGCAAGCCCTACAAGCTAGTCCCCGTTTGAAATGTTTTGACTGGCGAGTGCGGCTCTTTTGCGACGCTCTCAACAACGAAAACAACAGGTCCGAGCGCTTCGCAAGCATGTGGATTATTGGCTTCCTCTTGAATGAAGCAAACGGCGAAAGAGAAGCGAAAGAGAGAAGTTCGGAATGAATAAATACTCGAAGGAGAGAGTGAGTGTTTTGTTTGCGAAGAAGGGTGAATGGAAAAAGCGGCAAAAGCCGCTAATAGTTTTGTATGATAACATTCGGACGGAGCTCTGTTTGGATAATAAATTGAAAAATTGCGCCGAAAGTTAAGTACTGGCAAAATAATAATGGTAATTGGTAAGGTGAGTTGAACTAATTTAAACTATTTCGTTGATATTAGATTTCGTAATTGATTCTTTTCCCGAACATATAATATTTATCCAAGTCAACAGATCACTTCACGGATTCCTAAAAAAATAGTCATGAACTAGTTTAGGGATTCTTTCTAAAATTCAGCCATGGATTCTTCCAGAATCGTAATGAATCTCGTTTATATCCGTAATAAGATTTCAATTCCTCTAGAAAAGTCAATAGTTTTAAGATTTCTTGGAGAAACTTTGGAGTTATTTCCGGAGTAGATCGACTGTGTGAAACGAGTAAACGGAATAAATGTCAATCTACAATATATGTGACCGAAAAGTCAGGTGTAGAACGGAAACCCGTTTATGATGCTGAAGACTGAAAGCCGAAAATTCATAGCAACAAAAGTTTCCGCTTACTCTCGAAGTGCAATTTTAGCAGATCTAATATTATTGATCAATAACGGCGCCGGCCAAGTCCTTACAGTCAGTTGGGATGGGAAGGAATGTTAGGGTGTAATGATTGTTGCTTCTAGAGACCGAGAATACCTCTGCATCTCCACAATCACCACGGGAAGGGTGTTTATTAGTGAGGGAGGAAAAGATCTGGGAGTCACCTCTGGTCGGTGATGCGATCCATGGACAAGGAGGAAATATACGACTTGTATTTAAAGCTAGTTTTGTATTTTTGTCTCGAGAAGTTTTTGGAAAAAATACGTCAACATCTATAATGTCGAACAATTCAAAAGATGTTTTTATTAATGACGAAAACTGAAAATTACATGTATATATTTTAACTTATATGAAACAGGAATAATGCCGACACTTGTAGTGACGAACCATACATAATTTGTTTGAAAATTACATATGAGTATTACTGTGCATTTTGTCTCGATATGGTAGAAGTTTTAGAAAATACGTCAACATTCACAATATCGAACAATTCAAAAGATAATTTTTAATAATGTCAAAAAGAGAAAAATATATGTATATTCAAATTGTATAAGAAAAAAGCATAATGCCGACACCTATAGTGACAAACCATACAAAGTTTGTTTTAATATTACATAAAAGTTACGCTTTCAAGAAAATATGTGTTATCATAAGCATGAAACGAAGTCACCAGTTGGTAATCCATTCTCGACTGAACACAAAACTGACACTGACAGCAAAACTTCTTGGCGTCCCGAAAATAAACCGTCTTGCTTGGGCCTTCCCAACATGATGTTCTATAATCTAGCAGACAAACCAGATATTGTTGGTTTTTGTGTGATAAGAGCATGAAAATATTTTGAAATATGTTAAACGAACGAGCTTACAAATGTATGATTCATCTGTGAAAAATTTCAAACATGAGAAAGTAAAACAAGAGACTTTTCCTAGCTTGTAAAGAGATATTGCTTGATGACTTCCTGTACCGTGCACCCTAGACTGATGCAAATTTTGAAATTTTTGCTCCCCTATGCTTGAACGATGTCAATTATGATGAAAATCATTCTCCCAAAATTTGAAGTGATTTGGAAGAAATTTGGTTGTGCACAGGTCATTTGAAGTTTCTATGGAAATTACTATGGAAAAGATCAACCGTTTGTGTTCAGTCCTAGGACGTCCTCTAACTGCTCGTAATAATAATTTATGGGAAAGTGAAAAAACTTTACTCATGTGAAATCTTCACAGCTACAACTTTGCCGAAGACCACATTTTGGTGGGACGTAAGGATAATTTGTTATTGGTGATAACAAAGTCTAAATCATGCTGAAATGATCATTCGATTACTTTCAGAGCAACATTGCTGTTTTGCTGTAGAACATAGTAGCCTGGATTACTTTGATCTATTCTACCCGCCAGGAACACCACTGTTGCCTGCCGAGCAGTTAGTTGAGCATGCAAAATACACACCCAGTTTATAATTAAGAATAGCAATTTATCCTTAAGTCCTATTAAAACGTGGTCTTCAGCAAAGTTGGAGCTGAAAAGATTTCACATAAGCAGAGGTTGTTTAATTTTTTTTAAAATATTATGTCGAAATGATAGAGGCCTGAACACAAAAAGTTGGCGTTTTCCATAGTAATCGCCATGGCTTGTGCTCAGTTAAATTTCTTCCGAATCATTTCAAACTTTGGGAGGATGCTATTTACCATAATTTAAATCGTTTATGCATAGGGGAGCCAACATTTCAAAATTTGCGTCACTCTAGTGCACCCCCGCTAATTTGAACGGTACCTCATGCAAACCATCGGGGTTCATTTTTAATTTGAACATCTAGTCACCCTAGAAACGTGTTTTTGGTTACCTCTTTCACTGTTTTGCTTTGATTCTGCATTCCGTTCCACAGCGTTCCATCTCACTTTACTCCGTTCTAAGAGTTAAATGACGTTTGAACCATTTTTAATCTGAACGATGTGCAAATTAGCGGGATACAGATTAAAAAGTGTTCAGATTAAATATGGTCAAACCATCGGGGGTACTCGGTAGTAATTTTAAAAAAAATCATTGAGAATTTTTTTCGACTAATAAAGATGAAATTCTTCAGTAATGCGAGATTGAATCACAAAGGGAATTTTCCAATGCTGAACTGAAGATATGATTCCTGAAGTAATGCCACATTAAATTAATGGATAAATCCATTGGCGTAGGAACTTCTGAATCTTTTTACATGACTTTTATTATTGACAAAAAAATGGAATTCATTAAAGAAATCCCTACGTTAACCTTCAGCATAATTTTGCATGCTTAAAAACACATTAAAACCTGCATAACTTGATAGATTTTGCTGAAATTTTCAAAAGTTCCCGAAAAACTTGTATGGTCTGACAAAATAGTTTATGGTCTGAAAGTTTTGGAAATATGGTCCAGGTGGTTCCGGAGGTCTTGAAGTACCAAATTTGGCCACATCATCCTTTCAACGGATATCTTAGGATCCTGATGAGCTAGACGGTTGTTTTTTTTTTTTTTTTTTTTGGGAAAAGTCGTTTAGTAGATACCTGGTACTGAAAAATCTGTTCGGGAATTCGTCTGCTAGTTGGCGCTAGTAACATTTTTTCTTAAATTTTCTATGACTCAAGATCCTGACGAGCTGAATGGTTAGTGTTCAGTTGATCAAGATCTTGATGAGCTAGAAGGTTGGTGTTTAAGGCAAAGTTGTTCAGTGGAATAAGGGCTATCTGGCAATGAAATCAAATATGATTGAGAATTCGTCCGATAGGTTTTGTTTTAGTCATATTTTTCTTTAACCATCTAGCTCATCAGGATCCTGAGATATCCTTTGAAGGGATGATGTGATCAATTTTGGTACCCAAAGACAATCCGGAATAACTCCGGAATCACCTGGACCATAACATAAAATCCAAAACTTTCAGATCTTAAACTAATAGAATTTTTCGGGAACTTATGAAAATTTCAGCAAAATCCTTCAAAAAACACAAAAGTTATGCATGTTTTAGTGTGTTTTTCAGCATGCAAAAGTATGTTGGCTGCATGAAGGTTAACGGCAAGTCGCATAATTTTCGACAAAATTATTGGAAAAAATAGGCAAAATAACTACAGGAATTTAGAAAGCAGGATTTTTTTTGGCAAAAATAAGGCTCAATTCACAACATATCATTTCAGGAAATTAAAAGTTTTCTTCAGGTGGATTTTAGAAATTTAACTTGGTGTACAAAAGCCCAAAAAAAAACAACCATAGTTTTTCATTCCAACAAAACATTATTTCTACGATTTTATTTAAAGTTTTTTAGGTAATTTCGCATGAATAAATTTATCGCTTAAAATCTAAACCCAATCTATATAAATAAAAATGGAGTGATGTTTGTATGTCACGAAATAACTTGAGAACGGATCAACGGATTGATGTAAGTTTTTCATTGTTGCACTCGACAAGGGATGCGACGTGTTCGTGCAAGGAAAAAGTTTGGGAAAATCTCCGGAATAATCGGAAAAACGGGAGAAGACTCAGGTGTCATTTTGTATGAGGGATTACATGACGTTTTGCAACAGCCTACTTGATGGCAAGACGAAGTTTGCCGGGACCACTAGTTTAAAATAAAACTTATTTTGTCTTGAATTGTTAAGAAATTCTTAAACATTTTTGAAGCAAGCCAGAGTGTACAATCTGAAGAATTTTTGTCCTCAAGGAATATCGAAGCGTGGCTTCAGAACTTTTGCTACAAATCTATTGGAAATAATAGTCAAATAATATTGTGAAATTTGGTCTTACTTTTAACGTGAAGTACTCTTGGATGGCACCCACGTTATGAAGAATTAATCCACAAATTGATGCCGAAATATGTTACCGAATTCAACTAAAAAATAACCTAATCTTTCAAAAGGTTGAAGTTTTTCCTTGCAATTCCTTTAAAAGTTTATTGATTTTGTCAAATCTTACTGAAATATTTCGCTGCAAGTTCGACTGCAAATTCCGCTGTGAATTCCTTCAAATAGGATTCCCAGAAAAAAAGTATTACAAATTCTTTCGCGAAGTTCATCAAAAGTCCTTCAGAAGTTATTCCAAAATACAACACTAATTGCGTCAGAAGTTCTATTATGGATTTTTTCCGAACATTCTGCTTCAAATCCCCAGATCATACAAAATTTATCTACGAAACGGGTTTTTTAAGATTCTTTACTTCTAGGAAATTTATGGAAAGCCTTCAGAAATATTTTTGCTTTCGAAATTAGCATAGCGGGGAAGGAATCTGTGGAAAAACATTAAGTTAAGTTTCTTAAGATATTCAAAAAGAAATTGGCGCGGATTTTACTTAGAAATTGTTGGCAGAATCCATATTCTGTAAATAAATTCTTGTGCAATCAGAGAGCGGTAGAATTCTGAGGAATCTAGACGTCAACGAAGGAATCCTGCTAGATTTATAGGAAAATGATAAAGCACAGTGTGATAGTTTTGCGGAATACGAGTGATAGGCCCTTTAGATCTGCTCCACATTAAGGCGCCGCAGCGTAGTACTGTCACGCCTTGTTGAACGTCAAACATGACTTGTCGGTGACAGACCTATAACAATGACATCAGCAAAATATGAACTGAAGAAAGCAATTGTAAACTTGAAAGTTATTGAAAAACACACTTCTATTCGCATTTCTTAAAACTATTTGATTATAAACTGAATTTAATAATCTTAATCGTCTAGTTGAATTTTGTACTTTTCTTAGTAGACTATTCTAACGAAGTCATGCATTTGATAACTACCCAGACAACCAGAGTGTACGTATAACGGAATCACCTTTTGTGTTATGCGATGCTTATATGTCAAAAGTTTCACATATAAGATGGTGCGAAAAGGCCTTATACGTACAAAAGTGGAGGCGATATACGTGCATTTTTATTTGATGAAAAATAGCATGCAATGCGAGTGTTTCGATTTTATTGCGAATCAATTCGTACTCTTATGCGACTTAATTTATGATAACAAAGTTCATTTGACAGCTGCTACGGATTGATACGACGAACTTTGTACGAGTATACGGAACGAAAAAAAAGGAACATATGAACTCAGAAAATAACGCTTTATGCGAGGAAACCCATCAATCAAACGATTTCATTCACCTTGTAGTGCGGGTGTGATGCAATTTGTATAAATAAACGACTTTTTTCGTAGACTGTTATGCGACTTCTGGTTGTCTGGGTATTTCTAAACATGCAATGTAAACATATAATCTTATGAATTGTTCCTAAAATTACAGTGTGTGCAATACATATTATCTAGCCTAAAGTGATCTTACATCCTAAATTCTAATCTCATTAGTACGGATATGTAAGTAAACACTGTTAAATGATAATGATTCCAACAATAATTGAAATTTTATGTGAACAGCAAACTTAATCTAAACAGCTCTAACTGGAGAATAATTGGATTGCTCGGACAGTTAGGAAACTAATTAGATGAATTATGAATTTATTACATTAACAAGATACCTAATAAAAACTATCATTTCCAGTCGAGTTAGCGGAAAAACCGAACTGCGAAACCGTTTTTTATCAGATAGAATTTCTTACGAAGTTTTTATTTTTTTTTTTCAATTCTATAAAGAGATTTCAATTATCCTTGTATTACTTCTAGAGACAAGATAATACATAATCACTATCCTTCCATTGTTCCGTTGTGCATATATTATTTCAACCTGGTTCAACATTTTTTGTTACTTCTTCCTTTGCATAACGCTTTCTTGACGAACCTCGTTCAAAAATCTTTTCATTTAATCTAAAGAAAAACAGTTCAATTCTAGAAGTTTCAAAAAATTTCAGAATACTTGTACAATTGTTCCTGATTTCTTAAGATCCATCAGAAAATCCTCAACAAATTTTCAAAGTTATGCAAAAATTTTCCTTCAAGGTTTAAATTCAGTAAAATTATAGATTACCAATTTTATTATAAGACATCTTTGACATTGTCCTTATGCCTCCAATGTTTTCGCGTTGAACTTCTACAGCTCTACCACATTAGTTAAAAATAGTCCTAACAAAAAAGTTTGTTTGAAATTTCTGCAAGTAGGAAAATATTGGTTTCTACATCAAACTGTTCGCCATAATATCATGGAACTTCTAAGACGTTATATACAAATACCATTAGTAAAAGTATCATCCGTTTTAATCCTACCAGTTGTACATTATGAAAGACGAAGATTCAAAAACCGCGTTAATATTCTAAATAATTTCATGAAAAGTTTCCGAAATTCAACGATGAATTCTTGAACTTTCTGCCAGGAATTTACTATTTTTTCTGAATTGAATTTGATTTAAAAATATCCAATAAATTTCTTTAGAAGTTCTTTTGATGTGTTGCTTTAGAAAACTGATTTAAAGTAGGTTTAGATTTGAAGTCATTATTTGGGAAAATATTAGTAAAAACTTCCTACAATTTTTCGCCGATAAAAGAACAATTAGAAATTAATTTTAAAAGTATACAATAGGAATGTTCAGAACATTATTTAAATAAACATACATCGAAGTCCATATCGGCATTTCACACAGTTTCTCCAATTCAATCAAGTATATACCAAAAATCTACATATTTGCCTATTATGAAAACACATCCCGAGAAACTAGCCCTCCATATCGACCCATTAATTTTACACCTGATTCGATGCGTTCTCTCCAAAGCCAAATCTCGAACCCTCCCTTATTCAACATCCAATATATCTCGTAAAATTGATTTCGAACGGTTCTAAAATTTATCTCCAAGCCGTGCTAAGGGCCCTACTGACTGATTGGAAAATACACAAAACAGTATCCAGAATGACGCCTTCGGTTTGACCTAAGCTCCACACCGGCACATCAACCACAGTCAGTTAGTTTTGTCTAATGACTCCTCGTTAGAGGGGAAAAAGGATCGTAAAAAAATCTTAGACCCCATAACAAACACATCCGAAAACTTTTCGATTCACCTTTGCTTGCCCATAGGCCTCTCGGGTCTCTGCTTATCTGTTGCATCCCGCGGAGAAAACTAGACAACTTTGGGCCGACAACGAACGGCGCAGTGAGATCCGAGGGATTTATCGATCTATGAAAAGCATCAATTTATTGGGTTCCTATGCAAATGCATCGAGAACCTGCAGTGACACCGGACAAGGGAGACGAACATAGGCGTAGCCATCCCTCCCCCCGACTGGTGAAATAAAATCAATGCTGCTGATTTTGCGAAAATGTTGTTTAGCCATAAACGAGAATTGGAGGCCTTCCTTAGTCGAGCATTAAAAGTCCGCGGCTACATGCTGAAGGTGGGTTTGATTCCCGGTCGGTCCAGAATCTTTTCGTAACAGAAATTTCTTTGACTTCCCTGGGCATAGAGTATTATCGTACTTGCCACACGATATACGAATGCGAAAATGGCAACTTAGGCAAAGAAGCTCTCAGTTAATAACTGTGGAAGTGCTCATTGAACACTAAGCTGAGAAGCGGGATTTGTCCCAGTGAGGAAGTAATGCCAAAAAGAAGAACCTGAGGATTTCTGATAATCCTAGGGGAGTAAATACAAGAATTCATACTTTTTTAAATCCTTTGAAAATTCTCTTTAATTTAGAATGACCATGCGAAAAGAATGCAGATGTCAAAAAATTGTATCACTCCCACCCCTCTCTTGGACATTGTGGCTACACCCATGGAAATGAACCGTGTTGTGCTCAGAGCCTCAGGAATATGGTGACAAAATGCGTCTCGTTGCGAAGCGTGAACGCGATTAATAATTTGGACAGTCCGGACCGTCGTAAATTGGTAGATTATTTAAATTTCAACGCATCCTCGACTACGACCCATGAGGCGATGGTTGATGATCGACGACGACTGGAGGCTGCTTTTCAGAACGATCGAACGGTACTTTGAACCATCAAAACAAGTCTCATCTCTTTGCCGGCACCTCTCGGGGTCATTAATGTCTCCCTTTGGAGCGCGCGCGCTCGGTCCCAGAATGGGGCGGTCCGTGATTCGTTTGGGTGATGCTTCTCCCATTTTGGCGTTTAATGATGAAAATGTGGGTCCGATTTGCAAAAATTTCACACGCCGTTGGTCATTTGTAGACCTCACTTTTTCTCCTGCTCTGGAATCGGTGGCGGTTGGCGAAACTTCTGTGTGGTCCATTTTCGATGGGGGGGATGAGGCTGTAGCTAGTGCTTGAAAAGCTGAGCTGAGTACCACTCGTTCGGAAGTGGACTAATCATAAATTATGATCGCGACGCAAGCAGGTGAAGATACTGTTAGGTTTTGCACGCCTCTTTTCTGCTCACGCCTGTTATGCTCTTCAGACAAACAAAGTGAGTTAACGCCGGCATAAATTATAGTGAATGTGTGGAAAATCTGACACATTTAACATTAATAGGATAGAACTATAAACTTTTTTTTTACAAACAAACAAAGCTTACAGATACGATACAGAGGGTGAAATCATCTGAAGAATCCTCGCACAGCTGTCACAAAAACATTGCTAGAAGAAAAGAATTTTAGAAAACAAATCGTAGCGGAATAACAAAAAAAATCTCAATGAACATTCTTGGATAAATTACTAGGTATTTTTTTAGAGACATTCATAAAAGCATACTAAAAGAAATCCGTGTAATAAATTGTTCGGTTTACTTCCTTACTTAGCTATCTTGAGAATCATTTGATTAACGCTCAACGCTCCGTTAGCGTAATCATCGTCATCATCGAAACTTCAAAGGCAGATTTTCTTTTCAAAACTAAAAATTATTCGATGAGGATGTGTTAACTGTGTTTCGGTTAGAGAATAGAATGCAGTGAACACATTTTCCTGTAAACTTCGTTGATTTTGAACGAAAAAACTGCTTTTGCAAATTCCGAAATCAATGACGGATCCTGCCCCATTATTCTCAGAGTTGCTTAATATCAATCATATCAGCTGATGGCAGATGGTCTAAAACTATCAATATCACTTGCGAGCTATCAATATCACTTTGATTTGACAACCAACAGCAGTGATGCGACATCGCAGTCTAGATCAAAATCACTGCAGAATGAGTGATCACGTGGTCATTATCCATGCTATTAATGTTTTCCAGTGACCAACACATAGTTTCAATCTATCTGCAACACTGTCGAAAATATCGTACTGATAAATAGCCATTTTATCTGCTTAATTTAAAGCTAAACTTAACCCATCAGTAATATCCATAGTCTATCGCCATCAATTCACTGGTGATGGAGTAGACAGCATGATGTTGATGTGATATGGAATGATCCGATTTGTATCGCAGTCGGCCTGTACAAATCAGCAAATTTTAAGCATTGATGGTGACATCGAGCAACTCTGATTATTCTTTGCTCGTATACGACGAGAACTAAAACATCAACAAGTTCCCCTTAACATCGAAATAAGGCAAAGCATGAAGAAAGTATATTTTTGTAGATTCTATACCATTACCCGGAATGCAATTTACCGGAAGACCATCTACCGGAATGTACCATTACCCGGAAAAACCATTTACTGGAATGCACCATTTACCGGAATACACCATTACCCGGAAAGCCAAAGCTTCAATTTTCGACAACCTTTTTCAGTACATTTATATACAATATTTATTATCTTTCATTGATGCTCAGCACAAATTATGTCACGCTAACCATGGACTTTCTTGACTCCCTCGGTTTCCATTAACACTTTTTCAAAAGACATCTTTAAACACCTATCGACCAAATATGTTTTTCTTCTTGCCGGCGTTACGACTCAACTAGGACAAAACTATTCTAGTAGCATTTCAACAGTTAATAGCTGAGAGCCTATGTCAATCGACCACGTTTGCATTCGTTGTTTGACAAGTATGTAAGTACTTAAGCCCTGAAACGTCGTCAAATTTGCCAACCATTATTATTAATTATTTTGAACCGGCGGTGTTCAATTCTACCAACCTCAGCTTGATCTTTCTGAATAACTTCACTTTGCCACAACGAATATTACGATACCAAAATTTAATTGCACATGTCATTTATTTGCTATTTAATAAGAAAAAAATCGCCTAATAGGGTGCAGAGCTACTTGGGCACTATGATTCACTTTGGCATGGGAGGTTTTACTCGGCCGAATTATCTGAAATTTTGCAAAAAGAAACACTACAGTATGACGCACATTGTGGCCAAATATGGACTAATTAGCAGCCCCACTGCCGAAGTGAATCAAAAGTGACAAGAATAGGATCCAGCTCCCTATAGATCGAAAAACTAAGTATGTCTTCAAATTTATAATATAAAACTAAACATTACAGGCCCTTGCCTGTAATGAACATAATTATTTTTGTTATATACATTTGATATAATAACTAGGTCAATAAAAATCGAAAAAAAATCGCCTATCAATTAAGGTAGGGTGCATTGGAGTAAAAGGAACATCCCAGCATTTGAAAATGTTTGGATTTATGATGGTTTTCTTATTTCCTTCAGTTAAAACAGTTTAGAATCCAATTGAAATATTGTATAAAAAAACACTAATCTTGCGAGGGAAGTGACATACAACAGTTCAATTCTCATTTTAGCTTTAAGGCTTCCCCAAATCAACACGATTTTTTAAGCGACTTCAACAAAAAATCGACATGATTTCGTTGGTGAGTTGTTGCAAGCACTTTTATATGGAATCATCTAGATCGACACGACGAAAATCGCTGCGAAATTGCGTCACTATGGGTTAGACACGCTCATCAAACTGTGCATGCAGCGCATGTGCATGTCACTGTCGCCGTAAAAAATCGCCTTGATTTAGGGGAGCCTGTATGGTTTGAGGAAATCTAAAAAATCAAGAAGAAACTAAGAGTGCCTTGGTGATCGAGTGATCGACACTATACGCCATTGTGACGTCCATCTCTGGATTCCGAAATATTAAACCTCAATAGATCTACTTTTCTTTTGAATTTCCTTTATTGTGCTATTTTTCTACGAATGTCATAACTCTGAATGTCTGTACCCCGAATCCAGGATAATATACTAGAAAGAATAGTAAGCAATCATAAGAAGGAGATATTTGGTCATTTTCAACTAAACACATTTTGCCTAAAATGCCGAGATCGGTGGAACTCGAAAGAACCGCCAACCAAATAAAGAAGGGTGAATATCAGATGATCCGATATGGGTCATTCTAGCAAAAAGGGATATACGAAGGATTTGCATTCGGTTGACTGACGTTTACAGAAACGACATTCGGTGAATTGACACTCGGCTAAAAGAAGCACAACCAATCGTGTTGAAAATTCCAACCATTGCTTATCAATTAACATTTAGACACTTGGAGAACCGACGATCGAATGTCAAAAGTAAAGTAACATAGTAGCCAAATTTAGCTAGTTCAACCTAGACAAGCTGCAAAGATAATTTGAAAGAACAGCTTATTTTTAAAGGAAGGGTGAATCATCTATGAAATGCAAATATTTTAAGATGGTGTATATTGACATGATCAAGTACGAAGATATCATAGATTCCTCTTCGATGCTTACGTATTTTGAAAGAAGAACATCCTCTGTCCATTATCGAAGGTGATCATTTTAAATATTTCAAATCAAAATACTGACCTGAGAGACCGGTTAAAAGGACGTTAATGAAAAAGGCGAGAAATAATTTTCCGGTGAATAGTTCTTCCGGGTTATGGTTTTCCGGTAAATGGTTCATTCCGGTAAATGGTTTTCCGGTTAATGGTCTTCCGGTAAATTACATTCCGGGTAATGGTTTTCCGGGTAATGTCGGAGAACCATTTTTGTAACATGACACCACATTATCGTTTATCGTAAAACCATAAAGCTGGGAGAAAAAAAAAGTCTCATTCACATCCTCGACTGCTGCCGGTTGCCGCTCTTCGTCGACATCGGCGGTGGACCACAACCTCAAACAAGATTTTCCCAAACCGCATCAATTTTCAAACATTATTACTTGAGCAGTCGTCTACCGCTTCTTGGCTCCCAACGTGGTCAGCTATCATCAAGTCGATTCGTCCACTATGAATCGGTTGTGATTGCTGCACGTCAACCAACGATATCCGAAACTGTTCAACGCTATGGCCACTATATGGTGGAACGGTGTTTGATCCATGCCTCTATTGCTGATGATAGCGAAAGGCTTGCCGCAACCATCGAGATCACAGCCGCGCCTTTTGTTGCAGTACACAGTGGTTTTAGATACATAGAGGGCCGGTCCTAAATGCAAAATTTGATAAATTAGTTGATAATTCATGCTATTTGACATGTATTTATAATCTGAGAAGCACGTCTTCTGGTAAATAGGAGAGAGGTTTGATGCCCCCATCCCTTTCTCCTTAATTTTGGATAAATTAATTTCACCCGGTTTCAAAAATATAAATTCGTTCAAAGTCTTTCGTCCATGACTGCCCATAACTGCATATTTGTAACATTCGACAAAAGTAGGCATTGAGTAAATGGAACATTAAGTGTGCATTTTACGGCAGCATGGGAGGAAACTAATGTTTCTAAAAATTACCAGGAACTCAAAAGTGCTTATTTGAGGTTGATATTTTGTACAACTGATATCGAATACTAGGTGGATAGCCAGAAAATAATTCTGATAGAAATTTTATTGCTATTACATTACGAGGCTCATTTATAATCTCAGTGTGACTGTTATGCGATTATAATTACCAATGTGACAAAACAACTTGGTATTTTTCTCGAATTTTCTAGAACATTCTCACAGATTTTAGTAAGTTGATCGAAAGTATTTATCATTTGATGACTCTTCATGGTATTAACTCCAATTTGTCAAAAATGTCGAACTGTTATGCAGTTATGGGCAATGTACTGAATGGTTGAATGTAAATTAACAACAGAAACTTAGTAAAACAGACGAATTGCTTACTTCCTTAAGTGCCTAGCGAATGTAGAAATTTAAAAGTATTAGCTTACTCTACATATAGACAGATAGACATATATTTACAAATGTGGGGCCCCGGAGTCTCTGCGTAGTGAGAGAATTTCCCCCAAAAACAATTTTAATACAAAATTTTTAAGAATTTTCCAGTTCGCTCAAAACCAAAACAATATTCATGAAAATCTGTCATTGTACTGTCTTTGCTATCGGAAATGAAATAAAATGATTCTCATAATATTTTTTTCAAATTTGAACAAAAAAACTGAGTTGAATGATGGATTTTTGAGCCTTAAAACCCTATTCGTAATTATTTTTTCACTCAAATCAACAAAATTTATAAATTGTTTTGGAAATAACTATAGATATAGTTAATTTGACTTTATGTTGTTGAATATAATCATACCTTATACTGCTCAAAACTGCATATTTGTGACATTCGACAAGAGTAGGCATTGAGTAAATGAGTAGATGAAAAAACCGAATTTAGTACTATACCACTGTAGTACACGACACTGAAGACGGCCTTACAGTTGAGGTCGAAATACGCGTACCGTCGTGCGGGGTGACATTGGTCCATAAGGGTGACTTTGGGCCAAGATTTTTACAGCAAACTAAAACCAGAATAATGAAAACAATGTGGCAAGCTTCAAGAATACGTTATAAATAGCCACTGGATGGTCATGGATTAGTTTTTTTGCCTGCCGTGCTAGTCAAGGGATGCATCGAAAAGGGCGGTCAAAGTCACCCCCTAGGACCAATGTCACCCCGCACGGCGGTATCTGTCAAAGGATACAAACTCTAGTTAAATTAAATGGTATAGTACTAAATTCGGTTTTTTTTTTTTTTAATTTAATAAACAAATCATTGCTACTACATTACAAGGCTCATGTATAATCACAATGTTACTGTTATGCGGTTACAATTACCAATGTGACAAAACAACTTGATTTTTTTTTTCGAACTTTCTAGAACAATCTCACAGATTTCAGTAAGTTGATCGAAAGTGTTTATCATTTGATGGCTAATCCGAAATTGACAAAAATGTCAAATGTGACAAATATGCAGTTATGGGCAGTATAATTCAACAACTATATTTTATATTGAATTTACCAATTTCGGACATGCTTTTATATATATCAACTAAATTTTAGTTAATTCAAATTTGAAAATACAACATTTTGCTCGACATTTTTTTCTAATTTATCTGCAAATAGCTACTTTATCAAAGATGAAATAAAGAGCTACATGTTCCTTTGCGGTTGGCCAAAATTGTATGGCACCAGGAAAATTTATAACAAACAGACGTCATTTCGTCTACGGAAATTGTTTTGAATCATCAAAATTTAGTCTAGAAACCTTTGATAATGGGCTTATCGACATATGGAAGGATAATCGGGAATGAAATCACATCGAGATACAGTGATACCACGAGATATGGAAAATGAAAATGTATGCAAAATGATAAGAAAATCATCGACATAGGGAGAAATATCAAGATGTAGAGAATCGACTGTAGAACAAAATCTAGAATGCCGTGAAAAGTGTACTGCCATATGTCAAACTTTGTTACAAAATTCGAGATTATGCCGACCGAAATTCGACAACGATTTCTTGCAGTGCACCTAATGAGAGAAATATAATGTAATTTGCTCTTGCTACATCGTACCTCTACCTCTTTTGAACAAACCACAGATATTTGTTGGGATTGATCTAAACTACCACATATATCCGATCAACCAAGGTGATACACAACAAGAAAGAACAATGCGATGATCATTGTGCCTCAGTGAAAGCAAGAGTGTGGTTCGATTCGTCAAGTGCTCATGGCCGAAAAATAAGTGCATGTTCCATAAAAGCGATATTGCGAAGCGTCCCTAACGATCGATAACTTCCATCGAATTCGCAATCGACACGCTTCCTGAAAAGGTAAAATGAGTGCTCATATCTCCGCTATTCCCTTGACTAACATGAAAAGTTAGTTTTCAGTGCATGCACGTGGGACGCCCAGCTAGACCTTGAAAGATCCAGTACAATTCACATCTTCTATGTAGAACCAGTAGGTAGCTGATTATATCATTCATGATTGTGCCATGATTTATGCAACATAATTTGATTACAGCACCTTCTCGCTAAATTGTGAACCGTATTGCATAAAAGGGACCATCGGCGACATATACAAGAAGGCCTTCTACACCAGGTAAAACCTGAACAATTAAGCCTGACGGTGTTTCAGTCCAAGCTAACCCACGGCATCCTCACAAGAGGGCCTTTTGTTTGCAGTGCAAAATCTCACATACGGTTCTAGGGTCCATACTGGCCATAGCGATACCACATCTCCACTACATTGGCTTCACGAGCAGCACCGACGAGGGGCGGTAAGAGGTATGCATGGTAGCATAGAGTCGTGCAACATCTTCCCCGCATGCGTGTGACATCCTGCATGCAACATTCCTGCATCAAGTTTCACTACCAGTGCGACTAGTCCATGATACATGATACACGTCCAAGGAGTCGTGCGACAAAACAGAGAGACGGAGCTGGTGCATCTATGCGACAAGGCCGTTGCAGCTTATTCGTTGTGAAGGTTCGTCGCAGTAATGACAGCGGCCATGCAGTTTCGGCAGTGATACGGGGCCCCCACCGATGCAGATGATCATTGTATGAACATATTAGTTAGCCAGGTACAATAGATGTAAGAAAATGCATTATTGAGTTTGAGTTTATGCGGTAACCTACCCTACCTTCATAAGTCACAACATAAAGCTTCATTGAGTTTAGTTTAGAATAATGGCAGTGGCCAGCCTGCCAAGCCCAACATAAATATTGTGTCTCAGAAGGTCATCTAGCACACCTATCCTCAGGGCACTTCACACGACACGTCTCTGAAATAGTAGCGTTTCTTTTGCAATTACTTAGAACGACAGTCTCACCAACTAGAGAATTTGTCACAACTTGGGTACCTCTTGCAGTACCAAGAGACCAAATGCAGTACTAGAAGCGGTACCCATTCTGAAGTCTCTGGTTTTATCGTCCTTCAACTTTGCGTCCATGACCTATTTTTACAACAAAACTTTTGTGATCTGCAGGTGAATTCCAGCGCACATATTCTACGAAGGGAAGAAATTTTCTTCCATAATCCACCAGCAAGAAAATTCTCCCTGGGCTTGGAATTATATTTTCCAGGGAGCGATGAATTTTGATAATTGATCGCTGTTGTTAGTAGTTTTGATTAGATGTTGGGTGAATTTCAAAGCAATGGCAACCTCTTTATTACAAAATATTTTTTTTATCTTCTGACCTAAAGATTCTGGTTAATCTACTGTACTATGCAGTTGGGCTGCACTACGCTATCACTCATCAAAATTACTTTCACTTCGGGAAAATATAATTTCAAACTGGCGAGAAGATTACAGACTGAGGGTGGGTTAGGAGCACAATCAGACCCTTGAATGTGAAATGTGGGGTAGTAATTGGGAATGCCATTGACGGTTTGTAATCTTCTACGAGGTTTTCGAAAACCAACAGGGCGCGTGCACCGGGTTGCGGATAGGAGCAAAGGGAGATCAATAGCATCTACCCAAAATAATAGAGCAAAAAGCCGTTCCATGATTAGGTAATGTTTAGCGATCTTCTATGGTGTTCTAGTACTATAAAATTCTTCACTCACTGGGAATTCTGGCCTTGATAATATCAATAGTGCTAAACATAAAATAATACCTAATACTCCATAAGTACAATGTAGTTTCAATGTAGTAATAAATGAAATAAAATCAATTTTCTATACTTGACAAGGTTTTGAAGACAATCAATGAGTGAAAGAACTACCTATTAGAAAAGCCACATCAGCTAAGGCTATACATATACAAATGTTGGTCATAAGGGTCATGGCGAGCATTCGGTATGTATGTCTATGACTGATTCTGATCTAATAGGGGCACTAGAAGACCACGCGGACAATTTCGAAACAAATTATTTTTATACATCGGTCTTATGATCCGAAAGGCTCAGTTATGCTGTAATGTCATTTTTTAAGCTATTCATTAGTGCTGTTTAATTGTTTATTATTCTAACAAAACTACATAATTATTCATTACTAATCACAGTTCCTAATTCTCTCTTTCTCACCTTCTTATCTGTTGCATGATTATGATCATTACTAATATAATGCATGAGCATGCACAATAAGAATAATTTCAGAATTGTAAGCAGTCAATGGATACTGGATAGAATAGCTTCGAAAAGGATGCTCAAAACAGAATAATTCTGTTCAGGGAAGTATGACCATCATGAGTAAGTAACACATTTCATTTTAATAATAACAAATATTTTTATATAAATCAGCACCGCCAATCAGTGAACTGAATTATAATTTGATATCTGTACATGATAAAAACAGATAAAGTTTGTAAAGTTGTCACCATCGATTGAATTGCGTTCTTTATAGTAATGTTCAATCAATATCAAAAGCTCCTAAAGCGTCGCATCGTGCCATCAGCAGTTCTTAGCATCACTCTCATATTGTTATTACTTTGTTGTTTATTAAATTTATATAAAGCGATCAGCTCATTCTTTCTTACTTGTACAATTGTTTGAAATTTTAATAAATCAAACCAAACTTCAAAACTTAAATTAAATTGCTCTCAGCACATTTACATTTTGCAGCATTAATCGCATTACTGTGTCAAGTCTTCTCCAATTTCCCTACCCTACCCCAACCCTTCCTATCATTTCCGATGGTGTTCAAGTGGTCCGCATAGACTATTACGGCCATTACCTATCCCTGCCCCCGGCTTTGGACTGACTTGCGCTCTCATTGCCCCACCAAACGCTGCAAAATGAAAATGAAAATGAAAATGAAATAATCCACCAGCAAGAAAATTCTTTTATATTCGCGCCGGCATTCATCTAGGGTTTCGTTCTACTTCGTCGTAAGCGCTATTATTCGTCGTATCAAACTTAAAATGTTCAACTACCTGCAACATAGATTAATTTTCCAAGTGTAATTTTCTGAAACCTGTTATGGTTTTACACTTGTACACCAAAAGTGCAATAAAACTACACCCGATTCTGATTTTACACGGATTTTTTTACACGGCCGTGCAAAAAAAAAGTTTCCATACATTTTTTTTCCGCCGAAACCTTATTTTTGTATGAAACGTCGAGAAATGATGTTACTTTTTTTGCACGGTTTTTTAAATTTTGAACTGAAAACTTTTTTGCACGGTACCCATCCCCCGTGCAAAAACAGAATCGGGTGTACTGTATTTCGATAAATAACTTCAGTTCAATTATCCACTTTGAATTTTTTTACCGAAATCGCATGGACGAACACGATTTGAAAGAAATGGTTAGCAATCGACACCAGTCACACCACTTTATGATGCAAGTTTCTTCCCGTGACTTAGTTCACCGGGCACTTAATTTCACTATGGAAAACCTTCGTACTTCTTCGCAAAAGGGTTTCATTCCAATCACACGCCGTAAAACTTCTATAATGCACGAAATTTTATGAAATTTCCTCGACGACCGCGTAAAATGGAAGATGTAAAAAATTTAATCCGTCGTACTGAGAAAAAAAAAAGTTTGTACGCATTAATGTGTTCGCGATGCTTGGCGTAAAAAAACGATTCCTTTAATTGTGTTGTTTTTGCTGCACTGTGAACATATGTTATAATTGTTCGATCAAAAGGAATTGTGTTAATATGTTCGAGCTGAATTTTGAGATGCCTGTAGATCTATAAATTCTAGTAAAAGTGTTATAATAGCGTTGATGTTGTATTTTGACCACTCACTATATCACAGCGAGCCGTAAGTTGTGAGACGAATCTGGAAATTGATTGCGACAGAAATGAAAACGATACGACGGATTGAGAATACGGCAAGATGCAGTTTCATTGCATTATTTTCAATAAAACGATCAAGATTTAACAAAATCTTATTATTTTGGGAAATAATTGTTTGGCATCGGTTTGTATCAGCATCAGTCGCTGCAATACTGGGAAAATTGCAGGTTCTCACTGATTAAAGCTTAATACGATGGATACTAGCACATCACCCTACTGGTGGCTCAATTTTCAGCCGATTTCAATACAATTTTGACACAACACCACAACACTATTCAAATTTCGTGACCTGTACTGGGAACCCCAGTGGGACGATTGGTTTCGGATTTATGCGAATGTTCCGTGGGGTCTGTTCGAAGGTCATTTGAGATATCTTCATTATTATTTTGTACGGATCAATCAAAACTACAGTAATGGTAACTGAATCATAAACGATTATTATATACCGTTTCATTTGGAACCATTCTATCCGGTTTCGGATTCCGTGAAACCGGTTCTTGGGGCATTGGTTGGGGACCTAAATTTGATCTGCCCAAACCATAGCACGCGACACATAAATCTTCAAGATTTTTCGCCTGGAGTATAATATGATGCATATTGAAAAATTTCTTGCAGCTTTGGGGCATTTAACGAGTGTTCAGTTAATAATGATTAAGGTAGTATTTTCTGTCCAAGAGAATTGCTCTCTGGACTCTCTAAAAATGGATGGCATGTTTCTCTTTGCTCGGGTGCTGGCTGTCAGTTCAATCGAAGATGGCATTCAAACGGCGAGCACTTCGCGAGCTGAACGACTGAAAAATTCTCATTTTTAACAAGTCACAAGTACTTCCGCAATATTCTGGAGCCGATTCCAAGACCATGGAGAAGGACATCAATCCGATTATTGCAAACTCTTTGCTATCAAATGATTGCAATCATATCATGAGACATATCAATCTTCAGTGTTTTTTTTTTTCAACGGTGTGCAAACACTGTTCGACAAAAAAAGTCGATATGAATGCACAGAGACCGGACACCCCGGGCTTGAAAGTATAAAAATAAACAAAAACAATGGCGTTTTCAGAATGTTTGTGTCTGCCCCAGGTCATTTTTAAAATATACTTGAACTTTTTGCATTTTTTATTTAAAAATCTAATCTAATCAATAAACCGACACAGTGTTTTATATTCAGGGGAATTCATGTGCCATATAATGTTTTCAACTTTAAATACAATATGAAGAGTTGTAATAAGATTTGCAGGGAGCCCTCCCCCCTTTTTTGTACCCTCCCCATTTTTAAAGTAAGGTACCGTGGGGTAAGTGGATACAGAAAAATCAATAGTCATCTTCATTGTTATGTACAGCTAACGTGAATAATGTAATTCAAACTTTTTTCTGTGGATAATAAATGAGGGACTAATATACTTCAAATTATCGATTATTTCGATTTTTCTGATTGTTATGTATTGAGTATGAGGGACTTAAAAATTTGCGCCAAATGATCCACTTGTCCCACCATGGTGGGGTAAGTGGATCACCAATAGAAAAAAATCTGTTCTCAAAACAAATGTGATGTAATTATGTATAGTAAGTATGATATTACTCTCGTTCTTATTATTAGTGCCAGCATCGGTATATTTTAATACTTTAAAATTATAAAGTATCTTCATTTAATATATAAATATATTTAAAAATATGTATACATTAGATTACACTAATTCGCACAATAAAAAACATTGTAACTAGAATAATTTGGAGAAAATTCATTCATTTATACACATAAGTTATGCAGAAGCATTGTAGGATTATTTCTAACGATGCTTTCGATAAACACTCGTAGTTTGAAAAAATTAGTTACATTTATTTTTGAATAACAAACTGAAATCTTTTTATTCTATTTATGAATATGTTTTTATCATCTGTCTAGAATAATTTATATGGTCAAATAAGGTTTGACAATATGTTTTCAATTGGAAAATTAGTATATTTTGCTCTTTTGCAACTCAGCTTAGATAAGCCACGAAAAATTTCGTGTTAGTTTTGAAATTATTATTATTTTATATTTTTTTATACCAGGAAGTTTAAAAAAAAATTTAGGTGGATTAATTCAAATTCTCTATGGTCGATTTGACAAATTCAAGCTGGGAATGAAAAAAAATAAAAGAAAACAACATTTGCGAATATTAAAACTTATTCAAATTTTCGTAAGCAGTCTGCCAATAAATGATAATAATACTTGATCCACTTACCCCACCCCATTCAAAAGTAGGGGTAAGTGTACCATGTACAATATATCTGTATTTATTTATAAAAATCACATATTTTCCACTGTGATTCATTCAATTAGAACTGAAATGTTCACCATGTGTCGAAAAAACTAATAGAATTCAATTTTAGATCGAGAAACAATGGATTTTTGATTGATGGAAAACAATTTTGAAATTAATTCATTTTTGCAGCTAACAAGTTTGCTTGTGTTAGTGTACGTGTAGTACCAGTTTTGCAATAGTATTAGTGTGGACGTAAGAATATAACCTAAAACGAAGCAATGGTGCGAAAACATTCAACATATTCAAGTATTTATGCTTAATATTGACGAATGATCCACTTACCCCACTGATACACTTCCCCCACTGTACCTTATCGCAAATGATGGAATATTTGATATACAGGGGGTTGTCAAAATAACTGGGACAGGCAAAAATTGGGCCAACTTTGGAATGCTGTAACTTTGACAAAAATTGACCGATTTCAATTCTTTAAGAAGTAATGGACGGGTCAACTAATCTAGTTTTGAGGTGCATCCACGGAGATGAACTATGACCACCGGATACCGGTGATAATCCGGATTTCCGGAAGCATGTCTTATGCAGTAAAATTATGACGTGTTTTTAGCAAAGGTCTCGGCTAAAAAATCAAAATTTTACTACACATGAAGATAGAAGATCTAATTCTGAAGCGATTGGTGCGCCAAGTATTAATATTGGTCCAGAAACAACCAATATATGGCCATTTCCCCGGAATCGGTGCCGGTAGTGGATCCGAATTGGGATCAAACAATTTATTCACTCAAAATATGTCGCGCAATATTGTTTTCTCCCTAGCTTATCATAAAATACCCTATTATAAGTTGAAAATGAGTCTTGTACAGATTTGGCCACTCATGGCGCCGCCCAGTGCCCCGGGGGAACCTTGCATAGGGGACATTTCGATTTTGACACCAAAGCATATCATGTGACGGCTCATTCTTCATGTCTTGTCGTAAATAGGGCAACTGTAGACTCAAAATGGATAGTTGACTACAGTGACTACTTCCGGGACCACCGGAGCTCAATTCCAATTGTCCCTAATCATAGGTTCCCTAGGGGACACCCGGTAGTCCCAAAAGTGGCCAATTCAATTAAATTCCCATTTTGAGTCTACAGTTATTTTATTTACGACAAGGCATGAAGAAAGAGCCGTCGCATGATATGTTTTGGTGTAAAAACAGAAATGTCCCCAATGACAAGTTCCTCCGGGAAATTCCGGTAGTCCCAAAATTGGCCACTGTAGTCAATTATCCATTTTAGGTCTACAATAGCCCTATTTAGCATGAGACATGAAAAATGAACTGTCGCACGATATGTATTGGAGTTTAATTTCAATTGTCCCTAATTATAGGTTCCCTCGGGGACATCCGGTGGTCCCGGAAGTAGTCACTGTTGACTACTACAGATTAGTTGACCCGTCCATTACTTCTTAAAGAATTGAAATCGGTCAATTTTTGTCAAAGTTACAGCATTCCAAAGTTGGCCCAATTTTTGCCTGTCCCAGTTATTTTGACAACCCCCTGTATATCAAATATTCCATCATTTGCGATACTTTAAAAATGGGGAGGGTACAAAAAAGGGGGGAGGGCTCCCTGCAAATCTTATTACAACTCTTCATATTGTATTTAAAGTTGAAAACATTATATGGCACATGAATTCCCTTGTCCTGAATATAAAACACTGTGTCGGTTTATTGATTAGATTAGATTTTTAAATAAAAAAATACAAAAAGTTCAAGTATATTTTAAAAATGACCTGGAGCAGACACGAACATTCTGAAAACGCCATTATTTTTGTTTATTTTTATACTTTAAAGCCCGGGGTGTCCGGTCTCTGTGCATTCATATCGACTTTTTTTGTCGAACAGTGTTATACTGCCTATAACTGCATATTTGTAACATTCGACAAAAGTAGGCCTTGAGTAAATGGAACACCAAGTGTGCATTTTATGGCAGTATGGGAAGAAACTAAAATTTCTCAAAATTACCAGAAACTCAAAAGTACTTATTTGAGGCTGAAAATTTGTACAGCTCACATCGTATATTGGATGAATAGTCAGAAAATAATTCTGATTGAAATTTCTTTGCTACTACATTATGAGGCTCATGCATAATCTCAATGTGACTGTTATGCGGTTACAATTACCCATGTGACAAAACAACTTGGTATTTTTTCGAATTTTCTGGAACAAAACCACAGATTTTAATAAGTGGATCGAAAGAATACATCATTTGATGACTCTCCACGGTATTAAATCGAAATTGTCAAAAATGACGAATATGACTGATATGCAGTTACGGGGCCACACTGGAGCAGATCGCTGTTTTCGACGGCCAAAACCTCTAGTACTCTGGATGTGCACCCTAGAGGTTTGGTGTCTTCGACAAAGTGTTTTGGAACAACTTGTACTATATTTTGACACATTCAGATTTGATCTAGATAAGTGAAAACTGATCTAGATCAGTTTTATCTTTTGAAGGAGCGTCCTAGCAAAACACTTTCTTCTGCAAAGTTTTTCATTGAGGCATTTTTGACATTTCTTCGGAAGACACTTACACTCTATCACTGACGTGGATTACGATATATGACAATTTAGTAAAACAGTCAAAAATCGATTTTGACCATTTTTACATAAAAAAAATTATTAAAACATATTTTGTCATCAAGTATTGGAAGCTTAACTATAGCAAAGTAAATTTACATCATTCACTAGCAAAATTTTCAGATTTAATTATATTTTTGGTAAGAACAGTCTAAAAATAGTGTTTTACGAAATCCAGGATAACTCATGAAGTGGCAGATGGCGGCAGCTAATTTTTTGTATACGACTAGCCAAGAAAATAAGTTTCATTGTCGCGAAGAAAGAAAAGTGGGGCCACGTGGGGCTTTTTTATTGTTGTGGATTGAAAATTTAAAGAAAATATGTTAAAAAATGCTTATATTTGTGAAATTTTTCATGAATTTATATTTTTCAAATGGATTTCTGAAACATATTGCATGTTGACGAAGTGTTTTGAAGAAGTTATCTCTAAACTGGTATTTCAATTAACTTTTAAACGGAATTCAAGATAATTTGTCCCATATGTGTATCTACCTGTCTATCTATCCTTTGATTTTTATTAGAGTAATAGTATTGTGTTTAATAAAAGCCATATTATACGATACCAGTTCATCACCAAATCACTTCGTCAACATGCATTATGTTTTAGAAATACATTTGAAAAATATAAATAAGCATAAGCATAAGCATTGACGACCGTACAATTCGTAGTTGCTACTCCGTGATTGACTAGAATAATCGAAGTTGCACAAGGAACCAACAGATGTAGCTTGGGAGTAGCTTTCCATCTTCAATGTACACTTTCGAGAACTCCAAACATTATGAAGTCAATAACGGCGCCGGCCACGTCCTTACGGTCATTGGGGAAAGGAAGGATAATGGGTGTGACATCCATTGTTACTAGAGACCGAGATCACCTCTGCATCTCCATGGTTGTCACGGGAAGGAGTATGTTGGTGGGGAGGGTTATAAGCTACATGATCAGGATTCACCTTGGTAAGTGATGCGATTCATGCAACTTCAGTAAAAAAAAATCATCCATCAGTCTTCGAAGGCAACGTGAACCTATAGTAAGTCGACACTTTTAGTGTCGAACTATTCAAAGGTTTGTTTTGTAATAACAAAAAATATGTTAAAAAATGCTTATATTTGTGAAATTTTTCATGAATTTATATTTTTCAAATGGATTTCTGAAACATATTGCATGTTGACGAAGTGTTTTGAAGAAGTTATCTCTAAACTGGTATTTCAATTAACTTTTAAACGGAATTCAAGATAATTTGTCCCATATGTGTATCTACCTGTCTATCTATCCTTTGATTTTTATTAGAGTAATAGTATTGTGTTTAATAAAAGCCATATTATACGATACCAGTTCATCACCAAATCACTTCGTCAACATGCATTATGTTTTAGAAATACATTTGAAAAATATAAATAAGCATAAGCATAAGCATTGACGACCGTACAATTCGTAGTTGCTACTCCGTGATTGACTAGAATAATCGAAGTTGCACAAGGAACCAACAGATGTAGCTTGGGAGTAGCTTTCCATCTTCAATGTACACTTTCGAGAACTCCAAACATTATGAAGTCAATAACGGCGCCGGCCACGTCCTTACGGTCATTGGGGAAAGGAAGGATAATGGGTGTGACATCCATTGTTACTAGAGACCGAGATCACCTCTGCATCTCCATGGTTGTCACGGGAAGGAGTATGTTGGTGGGGAGGGTTATAAGCTACATGATCAGGATTCACCTTGGTAAGTGATGCGATTCATGCAACTTCAGTAAAAAAAAATCATCCATCAGTCTTCGAAGGCAACGTGAACCTATAGTAAGTCGACACTTTTAGTGTCGAACTATTCAAAGGTTGTGTTTTGGTGGAAGAAAAAGGATCAGTAGATTATGTCGACACTTTCAGTGACGAACCATTCATATTTTGTAGAACAAATATATAATAGTAAAGTAACCTTCCTACCGTTGTCGTGATAAAAAATCATTCAATGCGCGTGAAACAAAAAGAGAATAAAACATGTGGCTCCTATGTATTTCGACAGTCCATTTGAATGAGTGTGTGATTCCTTCAAATTCAAACCAAATGTTAACGTGTTCGTGAAAAATAAGAAAAAAAAATTGCTGTATCTCTTCCTCCTTCAAGTCATCTCTATCGTTCCTTTTGTGTTTCCATTCCATTCTACATTCAAGTTACGCACACTCAGGCCAATGGACTATCGAAATACCCTGGAACGCCCTATGAAAACTCGCCACAAGAAACCGGGTTGAAATTCACAGCTCTGCCCTATGAACCTAAAATTTGAATACAAAAAAAAATCGCAGTGACCCGGAATCGAACCAAGAACCTTGCGATCGACAACCCGGTGCGCACACCACGCGCTAATCGAATCCTTGATATGGGGAGATGCTAAAACGATAGCTTTGTGTATCGTACTGCAATAATCCTTCCTCCCTCCACAAGGCAAAACGTATGAATATCGATAGGGGAGGTGGTGGCAAAATGAACACCGTGCCTTTTACCGCGAAAAAATAAATTTCAATGAATATTTATCACTCACGGACGATTTGGAGCATAAATCGGAGTGTTCGGGTTAATGCGGAGGTCAAATGGAGTGAAAATATCAACGAAAACTAAAATTTTAGAAAACCACGCTTGAAAACTAGATCTTACGCAACTTTTAGCTCGGAGATCTTGAGGATTTCCAGTGTGGTGAATATGATATGATGTCAATTTTGATACCACAAGTTTTTTTTTTTGAATGGGTTACAGTCATCAATGGATACATTGTTAGACATGCAGTGAAAATAAAATTGTTTTGGTCACGTTTTTTGCATGATGTTCTTTTTACCACCCATAGTTGTTCATTTTACCCACATAGTGCAGGTAAAATGAACATTTGCATCCTTTTTTTGCTAGCGATAATAATATGTGACAATTTAGCTATTTTAGTCTGAATTCGTGTCTCTGCTGTAGATAACATCCTTATTTTCGATGTTGTGCGAAAGAACTATACCAATTCCTCGTTTCATATCAGAAACAAGATGATATCCTAAAGGTATTCATTTTACCACCCCCTCCCCTAGCTAGTCCAGCTCGCAGCGTGTAGATCATCGAAGCGTGCCACCAATCCCCTCCTCCACACCACCGCTGCTCATATGCAGAGCGTTACTATTTGCTCTGCACAAGAACAGCGGGAGAGCAAAAGAGACAACCAGTGACACGCCTCGATGATCCAGCCGTCACACCATACCCAACTGTACGTTTTCACTGTCTTCTCAACGCGCTGAGCCAAAATACAGCGACCAACCATCCCACTCAATTTGAACACACTTTGCAAAACAGAAAACCCTACAATTATTTAACAACATCTTGATAAATCCGAGACAAAGTACACTCTTTGATCTAATCCATTCCAGCAAAACGTGTAAAAACATCCATTATTGTACTCTGCCGCGACTCGAAGGGTCATCAGAATGGACCAATGCATGGCCACGCTAATTTGACGCTTGAGCCGTGCAAAATTTACTCGTTCTCATGATCACGTTAATAACACGGCACCGCTCAAATGTCAAAGAACGAGCTAATGAATTGGTCCAGAAACACATCGCGATTCCTCACACACCAACACTGGTAAACAGCAACGATTTTTTTTTCTTACGAAAAAGAGAAAGGTAGAACACCTATAAGGCTATCGCACCCCTCTCTTTCCAGCAACAAGATCAAATGGGATTTTTTGTTTGTTGTTTTCATACGGAAACGGTTTCCGTATGAGAACAATCCACAAGCGTGCGTGTGCATGAAAGAAAAAGGTGATTAAGCGTCAGATAGCCGTATAGCTAGAAATGAAATGAAATAATACTCCCTTTGTCGATGGATGCATCAGCCATTCTTGTAGTAATGACCAAGCTGAGCATTTTCTTGATTTCACAGCTTTCAAGCACTAAACTTTCACAATAATTTCACAAATCAAACGCGGTACATATTAATTATTAGTCAGAACACATTTACGGAAATATTCTGCACAAATATAATGCATAAAAACGAAATCGGACACAACATTTTTACTATCTTTACTTGAGCAGTGCTGCCAAGAACCCCCAAATACATTTGAAAAATATAAATTCATGAAAAGTTTCTCAGATATAAGCATTTTTTAACATATTTTCATCAAGTTTTCAAACCACCACAACAAAAAAGCCCCACGTGGCCCCACTTTTCTTTCTTCGGGACAATGAAACTTATGTTCTTGACTAGTCGTATACAAAAAATTAGCTGCCGCCATCTGCCGCTTCATGAGTTATCCTGGATTTTGTAAAACACTATTTTTAGACTGTTTTTATCAAAAACATAATTAAATCTGAAAATTTTTCTAGTAAATGATGTAAATTTACTTTGTTATAGTTAAGCATCTGATACTTGATGACAAAATATTTTTTAACATTTTTTTGTATGAAAAAATGGTCAAAATCAATTTTTTGACTGTTTTTACTAAATTGTTATATATCGTAATCCACGTCAGTGATAGAGTGTAAGTATCTTCCGAAGAAATGCCAAAAATGCCTCAATGAACAACTTTGCAGAAGAAAGTTTTTTGCTATGACGCTCCTATCAAAAGATAAAACCGATCTAGATCAGTTTTCACTTATCTAGATCAAATCTGAATGTGTCAGAATATAGTACAAGTTATTCCAAAACACTTTGTCGAAGACACCAAACTTCTAGGGTGCATAACTAGAGTACCCAGACAACCAAAATGTACGTACAGTATGGCCCATAAAAAAATGCGAAAATTGTTTGAACGTCAAAATAGCATCCACAAGCGTTATTTTCATTGTTTTTGCTAGGGAATGTATTTTCTGATTATTGTAGTATATTCTGACTTAACTTCGCCATCCAGGACAATTTTTGTCATATTTTTCTTACTGTCCTAAATAATGTAATAAAGCAAAGAAGTTCAAAGGTTTTGTCCGCCCAAAGCTAGAAACAGCGTCTGATTGTCGTATGCTCTGGTGATAAACTTTCCACCTTAAAAAATCACACTTTATTGTTGTAAATTTTAGTTTGTTTGGAGTCAGAGGATGGAGGAGTTCTTAGAGAACGTGGTTTTCATGGTCACAATAAAATATTTTGCCAGGGTCATAGTTTTGAGGGCATTTGCGCGTTATAGGTTTGATATGCTTTTATTTTTTGTTAAAAATTAGTAAAAAATAAATACTGATGCCTATAACAGATATTTAGGGATGAAATTTGTTCCTTCGGTTAGAGACAACATATATCAATACTAGCTCATGGGTTTTGAGCAAAACGGAGCCGCTTATCACACTTATATTAAGGTTCAATCAAAGCTTTCCAAAATGAGCAGTTTTTTCGAAAATATGTTTAAGTCTCCAATGACCTAGGTATGAACCAATTCTACCAATTCTATCAATTGATATCACGCCATCGTTGATGTTTTAGAAGTTTTCATCACACAGATATTGAACTCGACGTCCGCTTGATAAAATTTGAAGGTATGCTTCCAATTCCTCTCTGGTAAGGTGAAAGTAACAGATAAAAATCATGTCCAAAGCAAAAAACTGAGACTAAATAGATTAAACAATACAAATAATGAATAATATTTATGTTTCATTCACATTTTCTATGTAAAAACTTCCATTAAACATGATATGACGATTTTCGCATTTTTTTATGGGCCATACTGTATAACGAAATCACCTGGAGGCTTTGTATGTGCAAAATTTCACTTATAAGATGTCGCGAAAAGGCCTTCTACGTACAAAAGTGGAGGCGATATGCGTGCATATATTATGTGACGAATAATAACATACATTGCGAGTGTATAAATATTCTACCTAACTAACCTGTGATCTAATGCGACTTAACTTATGATAATAAATGTTGATTTGACAGCTGCTACGGATTGATTCGACTTACTTTGTACGAGTGTACGGGACGAAGCAAAATGTACAAATGAACTCAGAAAAAAAGTGTTTTATGCGAGGTAACTCATCAATCCGACGAGTTTATCCACGGTGTTTTACGAGTATGATGTAATTAGTATGAATAAACGAGTTATAACGTGAACATTAATGCGATTTCTGGTTGTCTGGATACTAGAGGTTTCGAAAACAGCGATCTGCCCCATTGTGCGGGCAGTATATAACTATATACATTTTTCATTTTATTTTGTATAAAAATCGATCAACATCTTTTAGAAAATAAAAGTACATAATAGCATTGCATGTATCACTATAGTGAAGTTATAACTTCTCCGCTCACCTCATTTTTTTCGCAAGAATAAGATATTGTATCTTTTTACAATTGACGCCAAATAATATCGAGACCAATAAAAATTGAAAAAATATCCAATCAAATAAGGAAGGAATGTGAACAAATCAGCATTTAAAAATGTTTGAAGTTTTTTTTTAAATTAAAACAGTTTAGAATCCAATTTTAAGAGTGTACCTTGCGCTAAGGTCAAAAGAAGATTAAGAATTAGTTTAGTGTCTTGGTAATCGAAAGAAGAGACACAATCCGCCATTAAAGACTGGAACGCGCAGAAATTGGTCAACTTCAAATTAATGTGTTACTTGTGAAAATGCATTACAACAAAAACTGAAATGCTGCATTTGAAAGTTGAGTGTATGTACAATGGTTGCTATGATAAGATTTCACCTTTTGCTCTCTAGTTTCCAAAAGTCCAAGGAAGAGGAACAGCGTGTCAAAATTTTGCTCGCGCGCAAGGAGAATCCGGCGTTCTCGCACGAAACTTACGTGAAGGCGAATTTCAAGCAGCTTCCAAAACATGAGTTTTATACCGCATCAGGAAAAAGGAAGGTGGCCGAAATTTAAAAAAAAAAAACTATCGAGATTCCCGAGACAATACCTCGTCCGGCATGGCATATGCTCCTGTAGTCAAAAAAGTGATATTTTCATCACTACGGAACCATCAATCATGAGATCTATGTCTAGGAGCGCCTCGAAAAGCGGCTACTACCATTTCTGAAGCAACATAATAGACCTGTGGTGTTCTGGACATTGTTGGCGAACAGCCACTATAGGAAAAAAAACCAATCGAGTGGTACGATGCGAAAAACGTGGTTTTGGAACCCAAAGACCACAATCCTCCCATCAACCCAGAACTCCGTCCTAGAGAACAATATTGGGCCTTGATCAGGTGAAATTTCATAGCAACTTATAAATCCATGGAAAACGAGCAGTAGAATAAACCAAATTGGCATTCGGCGGCGAATAAGATCGATGAGACCACTGTGCAAAATTTTATGGAAGGGGTTAACCTGAAGGCACGGCAGTTCGGATTTGGCAAGTCAAAATAATGAACGTACATTTTTTTCCTTTAATTATATGAATTAAGTTACCAAAAGAAAATAAGAAGGTTTTTGCATTATGAATTTTGACTGAGAGATACGATTTTATTGTCGACCAATTTTTGCGCGTTCCAGTCTTTAGGACGTCCAGTTTTTGATACCGATATGTTGCACCTGCTTCCCAAATTTAGTGTCAAGGCGATGAACTAGCAAAAATGATAAGCAATCATAAGAAAACGTATATTTGGTCATTTGGTTCTCCTTTGGTTCTTTGAGCAGCTCAACCATTTTCCAATCTTTTTTATGGAATGAAAGCTTACGATTTTAACTTTTCAGAAAAAATACAAAACTCTGAAAATGTATAATATATTTGGCAATCCGACTTCCCATAGATTTTTGTGTTTTTAATTGATATGATAAACTTTTTTCCTATGAATATGGAACCCTCGCCAGAACACAATTGTTTCACACATTTTGAAAACATCCGCATCCGCATTGTACACTTTGAGCCCAATTATTGCACACATGTTAGAGTGAAGTTGACTCGCTATTATAATTCGAAGAAATAATGATTTTAACAAAGAAAAACCCAGTAGGAGTGTAAAACTGCATTTTGTTCTATCAGTTTTGTTTATATTCTATATCAATCGGCATTGCATAGGGGTTCCTGGGGTAATATGCACCATTTAAGGAAAATGTACCGAAAGGACCTGTAAACAACATGTATGTAGTGTTTTAATACACGAATCAAGTTGGTTTGGGTTTACTCTACATGGAGTTGAGCGAATTTTCATCATAATTGCGTCAGATTGTTGGAAAATTTAACTTTTTCCAAACACTACATTTGCGTGAATTAAGATTGGTGGGGCACGATGCACCGCTTTTTGGGGTAGAACGCACCACAACATTTAGGCAAGACGCACCTAAACAAAGAGACATGATACATCACAACAATGAGGCAAGATGCACCATCGTGTTATAAATATAATTTTATTTATCGTAAAAACGCGAGTTTTGGATGATTTTCGTGTACAAGATGTGCATAAATACGTTAGTAAAGACTTCAAATGCCCTTATTTTTATGATTGTAGTATATTTTAGAATGGATCGTTCTGCCCCGATCAATGGAGTGCATGTTGCCCCAACCGAGCGCTTAACAGAGAATGTTATCGTAGATAGAAATCGTTGTGTTATTTCGCCAAATTATATCATCTCTAAGGGGCCTTCCTCACCCGAGTGGTCAGAGTCCACGGCTACAAAGCAAAGCCATGCTGAAGGTGTCTGGGTTCGATTCCCGGTCGGTCCAGGATCTTTTCGTAATGGAAATTACCTTGACTTCCCTGGGCATAAAGTATCATCGTACCTGCCACACGATATACGAATGCGAAAATGGCAGCTTTGGCAAAGAAAGCTCTCAGTTAATAACTGTGGAAGTGCTCATAAGAACACTAAGCTGAGAAGCAGGCTCTGTCCCAGTGAGGACGTTAATGCCAAGAAGAAAGAAAGAAGATGTCATCTACAACTTATCCAGTCTCTAATCATCTGTTTTATGATGGAAGGTTGGAAAAATTATCATCTCATCGCTTTCAAAACAACAAGTGAAATAATAAGAAAAGTGACATCAGAATCGTGCTTTTCGAATTATTTGTTCTATCTCCCTGTTAAGTTTTTCAAAATGTATCAAATTCTCAGGGCGTCAACAATTTACAACGTTCCATCAATCCGCATAGTGTTTTTTCTCACAAAACTCGTTTATTTCAGAGAAATTGGCAAGGTGCGTTCTGCCCGGCAGTGCATATTACCCCAGCAGCCGCGGCGCCGCGAGGTAGAGCGTTTACTCCATAGTCAATAAATTAGGCCACAGCTGCTGGCGGTGCGCCAATTAATGTATGCTTTAATATTTACAAAGAAAACCCTTATTTTTCTAATAAGTTCTCCTGGCATTATGAAACCATAACATAAATCTCCTTTTTTGTTGAGAATGATTGAAATCCATTCAAATTTGACTTTGGTAGAAGTTATTTCATTGCGGGAAATATTTAAGTCATGACGTAACAATTTGGGTGCTAATTGAATAGCGCTGCTCACGATAGTTTATTTTCGCTCTAAGTGCATGACTTTGAAATTTTTAATCAGAAACAAACTGCTGGTAGCTGAAATGAAGATTTATTAGTGTTTAGCATAAATATTAGGGTTTCAATTCATTGCCATCATTGTAATATTCCCCGAATATTAGCAAGTGTGAAATAATTGGGTGGTGTGCAACAATAGGCAATCTACCCTATGAGTGTCAACAACATGTGAAATGGGTGATTCGGGAAAACGGAGTATGTATTCGGAAAATTGATGTTCGAATGTAAAAAAGGATGTTTTTTTAGATTGTTTTCATTAGGATCCATTATATATGGTATGCATAACATACATATTTATTTTTCTAAAAAAAATCATATCTCCAAAAATATTTTCTTTTTTCTTTTCAATTCTCTCCTTTTGAAGTTTGGTCTTTGCAATGTTTTGTCTTTTTAATGTTTTGGCTTTTCATTGTTTTGGCATTCGATGTTTTGCCATTCGACATTTTGTCTTCCAACGATTTTTCACCCAACCCCAATTTTAAGACTTATGATTTATGACGGAACCACTGTGCAGCAGCGGTGCTGCCGGTAGACGTTGTTAGCAACCGCAAAGACATCTCGAACACAGGACGGAACTACCGTCGCAGAAGATTTATCATATACGCCACTAGCCGGCAACACATCGGGCCGCAGTCACTGACGAAGGTGTGATTATTACTACTGCCAGGCTATCGGACATGTTTTCACCAAACAGCAAACGGGGAAAACGGGTGAGTCAGTCAGCCAGTCGTCGATGTCGTTGTTCATTAGCCGTCGATCGGAAAGCTGATCCCTGATGGATTACATTGCAGCAGCGGACATGTGGCATATTAAGCAGTCATAATTATAGGTAGACGATGTTTCTTGTGCCGACACATTTGAGAGTGTTGAATCAACAGGGAGTTAGAGTGTTGATCGTCGTCACGTTGGTATTAACCTTCTGTTTGTGTCTTGAGGTCATATTGTCCCCAAATCGAGGACCCAAACACAAAAAGGTGACATTTTGGTCGGTTTTGCGTTAAGTATACCAAGAAAATTTCCAAGGTTTTCAACAATGTTTTAAGTGATTTTTCCGTTGAACAGAAAAAACTACATAATTCTTGAAAGATTGGCTTATTTTTTGGTCCCCATACAATTGCATGGAGGGGCCTTCCTTAGCCGAGTAATTACCCAAGTAACCACTAGCCTGCTAATTCGCCTGCTAATTTTGGCCTTATAGGGCTAATATACGGCTAATATAGGGCATGTCAGCTGTATTATAGAACAATATTGGCACGCAAGGTGCGAATTGAAGTGCTATTTGGTTACTTGGGTAGAGTCCGTGACTACAAAGCAAAGACATGGAAAAGAATAACTTTGTCGAAGATACTAGAATTAACTCAAATTTGAGATATATAGAACTAGATATATATAAATCTCAACAGCGTCTTCTAGCGGCAGTTTGTTGAACTAAACAGATATTTATGCAGTGTATAGCCCTTGACTCAATGACCAACTTAGCTGAATATATCATTCATTCTTATCTTCAGAATCTTCGTCGGTCTCCATAAAGTAACAGCTAGCGCTATCCTGCGGTGTAATTCTTGACTAATTATAGTGTATTACATCAGCACCCTTCCTGTTGAAAATCTTCACTGAAAAATGTAGATATGATTTCATATAATACGTAATACTTTCAAAAATCAAATAACTCTAGTAAACTGTTTTTAAGATAATAAATCGGTTCACTTACAGAAAAATAACCGCCCTTCAAAGTGCGCTGGGGTCATATTGACCCCAGAATACAAGCAAAGGGTTAAAAAGGAATTTCGAATCGCGTAGGTTAACACTATTGGATTTATTTCTCCTCTACTCTGGCTGGGGTGAATGAATGATGATCGATTGTATACCACGGTGTTCAACAGCTCGGGATCTATCCTCGATCGTCGCGTATGTTAAAAACACCCTCCTCACAAGTATCGTAGGCCCCAAACATCATACCGTACGGTGAAAAGGGAAAGGTTATTCGAATTGCGATGGCGACTATTAGGAACTCCGACGCTGATGATAGGTGAATGTCTCATTTAATTTTGCGGGTGCGATGAGACGAAAGACTTCTATCTCGCCTCTCGTTTATCGTGGATCTGTCTGTCGGTTGAGTAATTGTCTGTGAGGTAATGTGACAGGGATACGCGTCTGTGGTTGATCTTGAAGCGCAGCCGGTTTGATGTCGGTGCGGATGCTGTAATCGGAATGTGTCCGGTCAGACGACTTTCAGTCGTTTCCGAATGAGACAGACACCAGACTCGCATCTGTAGTGTGATCGGAAAAATCTGCACCTAAATTGGCGTTTTTTATGTTCCCTTTAAATCTAATAAACATAAAGAATTAGGTCTACCATGCCCGCACAGTTATGGATCAATTTGTCGTTCAGCACCGAGTAAATCGTTAGAAACATAAACATCGATGTAAAACATATTTTTGCCAGGTCATACTAGTTGTCTGCTAACATTTGTTGTGTTAAGTAAAATATTCAACCGTAAAATAATGGTGTTTGTGACAAATGTTGAGCTAGCATTACAGAGCAATCAAAATATAGTCCTGTAATGTGTAAAAAATGTCATCAACATTCATAAGTTTCCAAAGATGATAAAATACAAATTTATGGCATAGAGATTGCTCGTTCGCTTATATTCATTATTCTTGATTCAAAATACTCAAAATAAGCAGTTACATCTAATGATCCATAATATGGACCAGGAACTGATTGTTTGACAGTGGGTTCATGAGGGTTCCTCACAAATTCATGCCGAACTCTTCGTAAATTTTCAAGAACGCAAAAGTTAATGCTATTCAATGTAATACTGCCTTTTTTGTTTAAGCTTTTAGAGGATATCTTGACAATGCTTGCTAAGAAATTGTCTTTTGGTCTCTCTGAATATTTCATAAATGATAATACGCCAGATTGACACCCCCTATCAAATTGTTCCGATCCGGAAGTAGAAACCCACATTGTATAACGATTTATATCAATATCATCATTAATGCAATTAAAGAATTTCACATAAAAGAAACGAGTAGATCACATGCATTCCAAACCAGCTTGATTGCATCATAATGAAAGATATCGGCGTCCATCAAACTGTCACCACATTTACCGTATTCCGCAATTTCCTCAAAGTCCATATCGAGAAACACAAGTGCCACTACCGGCGCCCTTCCTCAATCGATAGATCCATCGATACCGTCACTTTTACCGCTAAGAAGAGAAAAAGCCTTGCAATTTCCTCCGAGACATCTGAGACGGTGCAACGATCGATTTCAAGTTTATTCACCACCGCCGGGACCTACCAACAGACTGGGGCGATTTCCCTTTCATGCGAAGAATCGACCGCAAGCAGAAAGCGAAGTTCGTCGCTTGCCGCCGGGTGCAGTTCTTTACCATAGCTACCCTTCGCTTGGACCACGAGAGAGCCAACAACGGGCGCAGGAAAAATCCCATTATATCGCATCCAATGGCAATCAATAATTTTCCCGCTGGACTTGAACTGGCTTGGCCTGACTTGGGCTGCTGTGGCAGCCGAAGAATCGATCCACGCGAGAGGGTCAATTTCGCTTTCCTTGGAATTTGCCGCGGTATTTTCCGCCGTTTATCTCGCTTCCTGCGAACGGGGCGAGCTTGCACGTGACACGGCCACATGGTCGAAGTGTGCATTGGCCGGTCAGCGTCCAATCCGGTGGAGAACTCAGCCGGATTTGATTTACTCCCTTTTGCTTTCGATGCCGATGCCGATAGGAGGGCCCGCACTATGGGACAGAAATCTGCTTTGCTTGGCCAAAACCTCTACAGCTCTGGGGATGCGTTCTAGAAGTTTTATGTCTTCGTCAAAATATGTTGGGCAAATCAGATCTCAATTATTACGGTATTGAATTTGATCTCTAGATAGCTTGAATCATGTCTAAATAAGTTCTATGTTTTGATAGAAGCGTTCCACCAATGACCTTCTTCTGCGAAGTGGTTCACTGTAAAGTAGTGTTTCGATTTAATGACACCCCAAACACAAATTTCAACACGTATTTGGCGTACCGTTCTGTATCTGGTTTATGAAAACCATGATATTCAAAGTAAAATACATGATAATATGACCTCATACTATCATTTTAGGTTTGTTTGATTTAAAAAAAAATCAGTTTATGATATTGTCTTCCCTAGGCATTGTACAATGATCACATAGAATAAATTTTGGATTTCCTAACTTATCTCCAGCACAATTACATTTATTGTATAAGAACATAAAATAAGTTTTAAATGTGTAACAAATCTCAATCTCAATTCTTTTTTTTTTGTCAGAAACTATTGTACATGAATGTGGAAAACTGTCACTTATCTTATTCTTGGCATTAACGTCCCCACTGGGACAGAGCCGGCTCTCAGCGTTCCAAGAGCACTTCTACAGTTATTAGCTGAGAGCTTTCTTTGCCAAAGTTGCCATTTTCGCATTCGTATATCGTGTGGCAGGTACGATGATACTCTATGCCCAGGGAAGTCAAGGAAATTTCCATTACGAAAAGATCCTGGACCGACCGGGAATCGAACCCAGACACCTTCAACATGGCTTTGCTTTGTAGCCGCGGACTCTAACCACTCGGCTAAGGAAGGCTAAGGAAGGACAACTGTCACTCTAACTATAAAATCTGGTAGTTAAAGAATTCCAAAAATGTGTTACATTCGATTCACACATTGAGTTTTGTTTCCCGAGCACGGTTTTGCAAATCACAATGTTAGAATTGAGGTACGCAAAGACAAGTTACAACGGGTGGGACAGGATGAAATGCAATGTTTTAGATGCTGATTACAGCGTTTCACGAAAAAAAACATTTTACCTAATTTTTTAGTTGACTTTACCCACACAGTTAAAAAAAAGAAGATTACACGTCATGTAAACTTCATTTATGGCATGTAAACACAAAATCATGTGAATTTAAGTCTGAAATCATGTAAAAATCTGTTATATGTCATGTAATCACTCAGGATTCTGCTGGATTACATGACATATAATTGAAGTTTACATGACATATCATGTAAATATCCATGATTTTCCACGCTCCAATTATGTGCATTATATGTATCAGAAATTTACACGTTTCGTTCGAACTGTGCAAAATTAAGTATATTGATTATTCTCTCAACCCAAAATCTCTCGGTATTCTCACTCTTCCCCACCAATGTTGTCAAATATAGAGAGAGCTGCACCTACCCAATGTTAGTTAGACCCAATAAGCAAAATTTGGGTAAATGCATTATTCTCAAGCTTGGGTTGAATGAACTCAATTTTGCGTTGAATCAAACCAAATTTAAGTAAATTATTCTTATGGCTTTAGGGGCAAAGTACCTAATGAAGACCTTGGAAATTAAGCCAAATTTGAGCTATTGGGCTAAACTACGGTTTTGCGTTCCAACAACTCAGGTTTGGGTAGATTCGCGTTGCTGTAGATGACGCTATAGCGTCACATAATTGCCGAGCGTATTGTAGAGCTCCATCTTCGTCAATCTTGAGCGATAGTTCTTTAGTTGCCCCGAACATTAAGGGTGACCAGGTTCTCTTCCACTGCGTATTCAAACCCGAATGTGAAAAGATTCAAACACAGTGATGACACGATTTTTCCGGTTTTCGGGGTTTTTGCTTGCTGTTAGCGCTAGGAGATTTCAATTAATTGAAAACACAAGCGAAATATTAGTGACTGAATTATTTAAAAAAAATCAATCATCCACCTCGGGATAGCTGTCCGAAAACGATCATCGAGAAGGAAAAAATATTCGAGCACAGTATGAACCTCCGGCAGCGTAGCGCCTCACAGTGGTCCAGTTTTAAAAAAAATCATGGCAGAAATTGCACATTCTCAATATTTAAATATTTTTAGCCATTACAAGTGATGAGGAACATGATTTAGGGTTGATGGCTCTATTTTGGGCATAGTCACATTTTTTGTTCTCATAGAGCAAAATTCTAACAAAAATGCTGTTTTTCATACATATTTTAGCTCTCTACTTTTTCAAACAACTACCGTTTAGGCAAACTTAGGCAAGAAGAATTTTCTTTAATCAATTCCTTAGTCCTAAACGCGCGTTTGAGCAAGATATCTCCCCGGGGAGTAGCGGCGAGCGACTTTTACGGTATGAAAAAGCTCTTTTTCAACTATTTGAAGTACCTACAACAATAAGGATTAATTAATTAAGATTAATGACACTTTAAAATAAATTCACATGTGAGGGAACTAAAACTATATGAGGATGAGTTATCAACTTGAAAAAAATATGCTGAACCCAAATTTGCACGGGTTTTGGTGACAATGGATTAGTTAAATTTTGAAGCAAAAATTTGGGTTTTTGGACAGGTTCAGCTATTAAACGTCTGAACATGTTGAACAATGTTTTCATTTTTAAATTCTCGTGTGTACTCTTAACTATCTGATACAGTAAATGAATGTTTGACATTGTTTTTCAACTAAAAACTTAGTTTGGAAAATACCAGCTATTTTAAAATCTGGACCAATGTGCGCCTGATGGTTTTGGTACTGCCGCTGCTTTGTGTTTTGGTTGAGTGTCAGAATTGATGAACGGCGCATGCCTGCACACACCATTTCCTGATTTCCCAGCGAGTATTGTCTGCAGCACTTTCCGCTCGAAAACACCGGAAGCTTTCCGATCTGCCTCTTGTAACGTCCACTCTTCATGGCCGTAGAGAACCACCGGATGAATCAATGTTCCATACAGGGCGAATTTTGTTTCCGTTTGCATGTTGCAGGATCTAAGCTGATTACGTAGTACGTAAAAGGTCTTATTCACAGCCGCAACACGTCTTTTCACTTCGTGCGAAACGTCACATGTCACAAGTGTTCCAAGGTAAACACATTCTTCAACAACTTAAAACATATCCATATCAAACATTACCTCACCACCAAACCTACCTCTATCTCTACCTGCAATCATGTACATTGCTTTGTTTTGGTAGAATTAATGGTGAGACCTATCATCGCTGTCTCCGTCTTCAGAGGCTCGGAACCTTCGTCCATTGACCGGCGTTCGATACCAATAAGGTCGATATCGTCCGCGAAGCCAAGGAGCATGTGCGACCGTGTGATGATAGTGCCGTTTCTCTTTACGCCAGATCTCCTAATAGCACCCTCGAGTGCAATGTTCAACAGTAAATTTAATCCGTCTAATGTCATAAACGAGGTTTACACCTCGTCTGAAGTCATAATTCCCAGTAGCCTTACAGTTCTTCAGCTCGCTGATAGCCTTTCTAACTTCTCCTATGGTCGGTAGGTCCACAGTTTGATCGTACCATCAATGTTCATACTGTTTTTTTGCTACGTTTCCATTTTCACCATTCAACAACTGCTGGAAGAGCTTCTTCCACCTAGCAACCACCGTCGTTTTATCGGTCAGCAAATTCCCTTCTTGATCATTGCAGATGGCGGGCATTGGTACGGTATTGTTCCGCGTGCCATTGAACGTTGCATAAAATATCCACTTATCGTTCCGGTTCATGCTTTCTTGAGCTTCAGCTCAATGTATTTAGAGGTGCGGTCGAAGATCAAATTAGTATTTGTGGTAACATCAGTTTTGAAGTGGTAGTTGTGCAATGTCAACTTCGGCGAGCCAAAAGTTCACGAAGTTGCACGAAGATGACGTCATGTTGGCAAGCGGCGAACAAATTTTTTCGAATACTTGTCGTCACCATCGCTGATCGTTTTGTTTACATCTTTTTCGTGACTAATACAAGCAAACACATACTAAGAGCCGGACCTGTTATATAGGACATTGGCTTCAGCTACCACACTTTCTTCATGCTGCCTTTTCTTTCTGCGGTGGATTCGCACTCTGGCACAGCTTCGTGGATAGGGTCTCACAGTGTGTTGACATCACCAGAAACCAGTGTTGCATTTGAACGCGTTCAGTTTGCGTTCCAGTTCAAATTTTTGAACGAGGGATCAAGTAGGCTTGAACATTGAGCAGTTCAAAAAGTTGAACCCATGGGAGCTGAAAAGTGAACGCGGATTGAAAATTGTTTCTAAGGCACAAGCCTAACACATTTCTATGCAAAAGTCGTACAAAAGATGCTAAGCAACATTGATGGTCCCATCTAATTTGGAATGATATGAATTCAACATAGTTTAATGTATTTATTTCGTGTTTGTAGCAGCAGTGAGCATTTTGAAGAGAACGGGGCGTTCATGTGCATTGTCAGAACTTTGCACGAAAGTTCAATGTTTGCTGCGTTCTCGTTCAAAAAGAGAACGCGTTCAGTTCACTTTCGGCTCGCGTTCAGTTCAAAATGCATCACTGCCAGAAACATTGTTTCATCCCAACTGCTCGTCTAGCTGCTGGCGGTACTGTACAGCTATCTCATTAGTCGATAAGCGCTGGATATTGAACCTCAGCGTTCTGTTAGTTCTGGAACTCGTGACGCTGGATAACCGCGCCCGAGTTTCAGCTACAACGAGATAATGATCCTAGTCGATATTAGGGCCTCGAAAAGTCTTGACATTTATGACATCTGATAAATATCGCCCATCAACCAGCACGCCAATGTTCACCAGCCAGGTCCCAAACACGGGTTGGGATTCGTTGCTAGGTCTGTTGCCGTAAAATCAATCCGTTCGCCCTACTTCTTCTCATATGGGTCGCATTTGAAGAAACATTATTTGCAAGACGCTTTTGAAAGGTATTTACGTGCAAATATTTGGAATAAAATTAGCCTCGTTCTTAAAAATCTTTATTGTCAAACTGCTTGCTATGAAATGTCAGCATAATTTTATTATTACATCAATAATATGTTCGGTGTTATGTCAACCAAGGCCAAATGTTTTAAGTGGTTTCAGGAAAACAAACTGAAAATTTCAAGACCAACTGGAACTGCATCAAAACAGCGTTCAAATGGCTGGATCAGGCAACATAAGCAGTTTTTCGTTTCTACGATTAATAAAGACGAATTTTCCTAAATGCCACAATACGAAGATACTAAATTAAATTGAATTAATCACATTTGTTGTACCACTTTTGTACAGAGGTAATTACATCGGAAAATCATTATGTGCTCTTTATTTATTTCTATTGTGAGAATAAATTATGTTCTAAATGAATTGAAACTGATACAGTCAACTTTCGTTCGTTGCACTAAACCTGAAGCCCACCTAGTGAAAGACTTTCACTAATCGGGCTGAGTATATTAGCTGTCAAATATTGAATACAATAGAAATTCAGGGCTACCAACATTGATAAATCGAGCTTCGGTTTAAGTGGGCAATAGCCAACCTAACCTCCTAAAGATAGTGTAACGAACGAAATTCGACTGTATATTGTTTTTCCTTTGTTAGAATTGTTCATAAAGAATGTACTGTTCGTTCCCCACCATTTCATCCCCACAAAAGTACAAAATTATCTTACTACAAAATATGTGAATAGGGTAATTCGCTTAATGTTGAACGGCTAAGAATCTCGCCTATTGTTGAACACGCCGTGCATTTGTTATGAAATGTTAAACAAGGAACGGATCAATTACCTAGTTGCGATAAGCTCGATTTGAAATTGATTTTGGAACATTTTTTATTATATCATCTATCAGATGACAAAGTTATGCTGAAATTCTAAGCAAACAATGTTTTTAAATGTCAAATAGTGACCTTCACAAAGATTTGCAACATAGATGTCTTTGAAATATTTAGCAAAAATATTACAAGGAACAACTTCACAGAAAAAAAGTGCTACACGCAAAAAAAAATGTGCGGTAAGAACTACTATTTTAGGGGGTTAACTTAAGCGCTCGCACCGGCAATTTTCAGCAGACTGATTTTACCATGTCTGTAGTCGAAATCAGATTGTTGTAAATTATTTCTGTCAAATGTACCAGTTATATGGTGGGATGTACCGTAAACATAGTAAATTGGTCTAAAATTCCATGGTAGTTTCAATAATGGGCGTAGTCAGCTACAATAGTAATTATTAGCACAGATTTTTTTCCCGTGTTTGACGCTTCTGTCTTCTTCTTCTTGGCGTTGACGTCCCCACTGGGACAGAACCGACTACTCAGCATAGTGTTGTTATGAGCACTTCCACAGTTATTAACTTTTCCTAAGTTGCCATTTTTGCATTCGTATATTGTGTGGCAGGTACGATGATACTCTATTCCCAGTGAAGTCAAGGAAATTTCCATTACGAAAAGATCCTGGAACGATCGGGAATCGAACCCAGACACCTTCAGCATGACTTTACTTTGTAGTCGCGGACTCTAACCAACCACTCGCCTAAGGAATGAAATAGTAAGATATCAAGATCAAATTCAATACCCTCAAATACATCGAACATCTAGGACGCATCCCCAGAGCGCTAGAGGTTTTGGCCAACCCAAGTAGGTTTCTGCCCCATAGTGGCCCGGGTGGCTGCGATGGACTTCAAAGTCTAATGAGCTAAAAACCCTTCAAACCCTCAAGCTTCACCATGTGTGTGTACCGAGCGTATGTAAGACGAGAATTAAGGGTCTGATTTGTAACCCGGAGAGGGGGGCTGTGGCTGCTGGGTTCCCCTTGAGAGAGTTATGATAAATATGAAGAAAATGATACCCTTTCGGGGCTTGCGTGGAACGTTGATGCCGAGAGCTCCTCGGATGTCGTGCTATGCTTGTGGAATGACTGTCGGATATGGATGTGTTTGGCTATGCTCTGGCCTATCGGACTGGCGGCGAAACAACGATAATGAAGTGCGTACAACGAATGCGCTTCGAGTATTTCTTCGGATGCGAGTATGGGAAGTCTTGGAATGTGACTTCCACATTCATGATGGGTAATTATCTACAATGAATGATGATGTTTTTATTTAAATTGAATATCTACACTCAACTTGTTATGTTTCAAACTACCAAATCGCTCGTATAAACTAAGAAATTTATTTATGAATCGTGGTTTACGGCTAACCAGCGGAGTGGAAGTTTAACAACTACCGAACATTACATATAATTTGCAATTGGATTAGATGGACAAATTTATGTGAAGATTTGCGAAAAAGTTACACGTCTTCTCAGTGAGAATCGAACTCACGACTCCCTGATCTCGTGTTTATTATTTTTGATCGGGGATGTTATGTTCAGGCTTAAGATTAGGTATATTAAGTAATATATGTTAACTTGATACAGTATATTTTGACTTACTGAGCCAAAACAAATAACTTATTTTTTCTGCAACATATTCAAAGACTGTGAGATCATGATTCAAGGTAAGCTAGTTATAGTTTGTGTTTTAAACTTATTCTCTGCGATAAATTTATATTATTTCAGATCTAGTTATAGCTTTAAGGAAACGATATGAATTTTCACATTTGTTATACCGTTTTGTCTCAAATTCCGAACAGACAATCGCAATTCGATTTTAACGTCTTCCAATCTATTTTACATCTCTGGAGTAATGATGATTCTCTAGTTTGAGACCAGTAAAACTAGCTCAGATAAATTTATTTGCAAAATTTTTAATTTGAATACGATTTATTCGTGCTGTTCGGAATTTGAATCAAGGTGTTCGGAATATGGGACAGAATGGACACAGTGTTCGGCATTTGAATCAAAATGATGTTTCATACTTTAACGTAAAAACAATACTAAATAAACTAAAATAAACAATTTTATCGGCACACCCAACAGCTAACAGTTAGGCTTAGCGCATAAATTGAAATTTTCACAAATATCAGCTAATTTATGTCTATCAGATGCATTTGAAGTCACTGTTGGCCTTAAGTGTTCGAAATATGAGTCAAAACGGTATTCAATAAAAACTGGATACACATGATTCTGGTTTTGTCCGGATTTTTTTTATGCGGCCTTTTCTATATATTGAGTTTTTTTTACACCAAAACCTTATTTTTACAAGGAACGTCGAGAGTTAGTGTTATTTTTTTGACAGGGTTTTTGAAATTTTGAACTGAAAACTATTTTGCACGGTACGCATCCCCCGTGCAAAAACAGAATCGGGTGTATTTTGTGTCTGATATCAAGATAGCTTATATTACGTAATAAGTGGCCTCTTCTCCGCGTAGTATAATACCAATGTCTCTAATCCCATTGCATTTTCTGCAATGTTTAGCTATTATAAGCATGCAATAGGCTTTTGTTGATTCATTTAGATATCAAGCATAATATAGCTAGATACCTGCAATGGAATTCTGTGAGACTTTTACATGGTGTTCCAACCTGCCACTTCACGGCCTTCTCGAATAAGTTTCGATTCGAGCCGACCTCTGCTAGGAATCAATTCAACCAACCAACTCGCATCTCGTTCACAGTTAACATGCATCTCAAAAAGCCCCATCTTCTTCGCATTCGAAATCAGATAGCCATATCTGCCGGTTGACGCCAACTCCCCATTTGGGTCCAACTTCCTGCTTCGATTTCGTTACTACACAATGTTGCGTCACAACATCCATCGCCCCAAACAGTCCGGAGATCCCAGATGTCATAACAAGAAAGCCGTAAACCGTTCCCAAATGGTTGAATCGAACTATCTCATTCGATGGCTGTCTATCACACGTCTTCGGTGGGACATTATGCGTATTTTTGCCGATACGCTTTTCAGACAGTTCATCACCATTACGTCTAGGCGTTTCGTTAACCTATGAACCATACGCAAATCGATGTTGGTATGCTACATAAATTTTCTCATTCCGCGACATCATCAAACTAATAGAGAAAATAACAATTATTTTCTGCCATCCGCAACGCCTTCAACCGAGACAGCATTGGCTTCGACAAAGATATGGAGTGAAGATTTAGTGACGCGAGCAGATATGGCAAAGTCATTAACTTTTGTTCGATTTCAATTAACTTCGGCCTCTGCTTCTGTCGGCCGCCAGTATGCGAGATGTCTCCCGTTCGTCTAACATTTCCTTAGCTATTCAAACAGTGTCAAGGTTTACAGCACCCGGTGGACCCTCCCCAAAATGGGCAAAATTTCTCCTTGAAACTGTCCGCGCAGCAAACCCACGTGGGACGGAAGTTTCCTAAAGTTTGGCCGTTTCTCGGCAGAAAACGATCGTTTATGGAGTGCAGAAAAGAAAGTCTTCAATAAATGTTAATTTGGAAATCGCGCATGAGCTGTCATCCAGTAGTAATTTAGAAAATTACTCACAGCTTTAGGAATCCCCTACGCATCCATAATCCTACTGAAGAGCATTTCCAGCTCAGAATGCAAATCGCGTAGACACTGGCTTTTCCGAATTGAATGAAATCTTTCACATGTTTCAGAGGCTATCAGTATGACCTTTTCCTTTACACTTTTGCTAAACTTCTACGTTTGAAAAAAAAAACTAATTTTTGTAAGTTGCAAACTCATAATTCAAAAACGGTTCAGCGGTGTTGGAAGAATTTTCAGTAAATAACAAAAACCATTAGAAAAAAATAATCAGGGTTCTGAATTTTCGTATCAATGATGCGAAATCTACGATTTTTCGCACGTCTTTTTTCGCTTCCTCGCGTGAACATCTTTTATCGCTAACACTAATTTTCCCTGGAGCTACGATGGAGAATAACCGAAAATCACTCCACTCTGTGGATAATTTGTTTTTCACTCCATCATATTTTCGCTCACCAACTGCTCCGGAGAATTATCACTATGTGGATAAACAAAAACTAGTGCCGGCGACGGGATTCGAACCTAGAACATTGCTAAAAACAACCGCGATGCGTGCACGCTAACCATGCTACCACATCAACTTGACGAAAGGAGTGGGTAATTTGGTGCATAAAATCAACTGCTGCTCGTAGCGATGGATACAGGAAAAATTCTCCATGGATCGGAGAAAGAGAAAACAAACTTCTCACAGCTGCGGAAATGTGCAATTATCTATTTTCGCTTTGTTTTGTGGACGGATAAAATCGCAAGGCAGCTGATCGCTGAAAATTGCTGTGAGGGATAAATCCATTATCGTGAGAGTGAGTGAGAATTCGGAAGCTTGAAAATAATAGTGAGTTTGTGTTAGGTTATATATAAAGCCGATTTTCTTAAAATAATACCATTAGATATTTATATTTCTTTCTCTTTAGAAAGCTAAAGTCTTACTCTCGTACTTACTTAAGCTATATGGTCAGCCTAAAAACAAGTAACAAGAATAACATATTTGCAAAAATTTTCATTTTCGCATTTCACAAGGCTTAATTTTGTGTATCTGGTAAATTTGGGATCGCTCAATGTGATGCCGATCTCAGAAATATTCCAGCACCTCTCAATTTTGAGCTACAGATCACCAAAATTTGTACAAAATACTGGTTTTATTGATGTTAACCTTAGATTTCAAATAAGATTTATCGAGATTTATCTAATCTACCAAGCATAGTAAATAAGACTTCAATTTTCATTTAAGATAAAATTTGATACATATTTGCACGATTAAATCAAGATGAAATCGACCTTTTTAACATGCTTGCAGTCTCCATGAACATGTTAAAACACATCGTTTCTATTATATGACAAAATCCAATACTTTTCTAAATCATCAAAGCTATTGCTTTTGAGTATCGTATGTATTATGAACTTTGTTGGCGACCAAGACATCCAAAAGTCGCATAAGGATTTACGTAAAAAGTATTTCACTTGTGCGAATTACAGCACAACACGGTGAATGGAATCGTTTGATTGACAAGTTTCCTCGCATAAAACGTTGGTTTCTGAGTTCATTAGTGCATTTTGTTTTGTTCCGTAAATTCGTACAAAATAAGTCAATTCAATCCGTAGTAGCTGTCAAATAAACTTTGTTCTCATTAATCAACTCGCATAAGATAAAAGATTAATTCGCAATAAAGTATATGCATTCGCATTGTATGCTAATATTCATCATATGCACATATATTACCTCCATTGTTGTACTCATTGTAAAAAACAAAGTGGCTTTATTTGTTTCATTTCTATATTTTTATACAAATTAGGACCACCGAAAGGACCACTCTTTAGTTTAATCAGTGACATTAAATTGGAATTCTAACGGTGGGCTTCGATGGCGGCCTGCTCATGCTTAAAGTGATACAGTTAATGAACTACTTGAAATATTCTTTCAGGAAAAAATCTCTGTGTGAGCATCTGCGACAAACACTTAAATAATTCGGGGAAAAATTAATAGTGAAATCCCTGAAAGAACTTATGCAGCAGTTTTCATGGAAGGAACTTACATATGGAGTTCTTACTGGAAAATTTCAGGAAAATTCAGGAACCTAATAACCTAAAACCCAAGGGAACCTAACCTCGATGCAACCCTGAAAAAAATCAAGAAGAACCTAGAAATAAATCGAGCCCGAATTAGAGAAATGTAATTTCTTGTGAATAATTGGAAATATTATCAAAAAGTCCAATTCTGAAAATAATTTTTCTGAAAATACGAAAAAAAAACACGAGGGTGTTTATGGACAGTCCCTTTTGAGTAATTACTTGAGAAATCGCTGGAGTAATTCTCAAACTTATCTCTGGAGATATTCCAGAAAGAAACACTAGTCAATTTTTTTAAGAAATCACTTGAATAAATACTTGGATTTTTTAGAAAATATCAAAAATAGTTCTTTTAGTCATCATTGGAAGAATTGATGCGGAGTAATCCATGAACTCTGCATAACTTCAACGCAATTTTGATTTTAATGCGGTTTCATGGACTTATTTCTGGCTTCAAATACGTTGTAAAGCCATAACAAAATCAATAATGCTACTTCATTTTTAATAAAATTAAAAGGAGTAAATAATAGGGGGCAAAACGTGTCACCTTCGAATTAGAGGAACGATGTATTTTAGAGTGATTTTTTCCAGTCTAGATTATAGAAAATATAAAAAAAGTGCTTCTCTTAACATATGTTTGTCTGTTTTTCTCAATAAAATCGTAAAAACGTATAAAAGCGTTTGTTTCTGTTTGTCATTTTATAGGTCGCTAAATAACCATATTTCTGAAAATATCGTTGAGAGCCAACTTTTTCACTGTCATATTTTGTATTACATGCAAAAAATATGTTAAATTTGTCCTTAAAATGCTTATTGAAGGACCTACATTTTAATCAACTCGTAGGCGAAAACGCTCACCCTTATTCCATAACACCAAAACAGTCGTTTGAATTCAAATTCAACCAAACGTAATGCCACGTTGAAGTTGCGCGCAAATTGGAGCCTAACAAAAGTACATTTTTTGCATCAGAGTGTATACTATTATTTAACAATAGCATCTGAACAAACGCCCACATATAAGCAAGCATAATTGTGTGCGTACAGCACTAGTAACGCCGAACTTAAGCGAGGCGTTTTACCCTGCAAAACAATACATATGCAGAGAATCTAAAATGGATAGCTGTTTATACTTTTAAATAGAAACCATGTTTCATTATCCGACCATATTTAAAAAAGAGCATTAAACTATGTTTCTCACAGCTAAAATCGTTGTTTTCCTTAACATGGGCAAATTACCCTATTGTTCAAATACATTTGGAAGGAGAAGGAACGAAATAAAGATATTGCTACAAGAATCCTGGAATCAGTTCTGAAGAGGTCTAAGGAGGAATTCTTACAAGAATTATTTTTTTTTAAATCCATAAAAAATGTCATGGAGAAAATCTTTAAAGGAAACCCACGGGAAATTCTCAGAAACCATAATTCACGAAAAAATCATATCTTCATCCTGAAATAATACATGTAGGATTATGTTTGGGAAAGTTTTTGGACGAATACATGTTGAAACTTGAAATGGAATTTATGGCAGGAGTTCTGAAGAAATCTTTGAAATACTTGTAGAATTTCACGAAAGAGTTCCCGCAGTACTTTTATTAAAAATCCATGTAGAATTCGTAAATAATTTTCTGAAAAAATCTGGGGTAGCTTCTGGACCATTCATTTGAGTTTGAAATATTTGAAGAATGTTATCGAAGAAACTGAAATAATCTATCATAAATATACGGAAAATCATCACAAAAGTTTTTGGAGAAATTTTTGGAGAACCATAGAGGTCCTTTATAATTTTTTGTAGAATCACTTGAAGAATTGCTGAAGGAATCCCATGATAATGAATGAATTCTTCAGAGAAATTTTTAGAAAAAATCCAAGAAGATAGTTTGGTGTAACTCTGCAGGAATTCTTCAAGTTGTTCATGTAAAGTTCTTGTAGAGCTTTTTCGTCGAGAAGTTACAACTGGAATACCTATACAAATTATTGGAGAGATTTATGAAGCAATTCTTGGAAGAAGTAGATTTATATTTCAAGTATTTCATCTTTCAACTCTTCTAAAATCTTTACAAAAATTCGACTCTTAGGGAATTTCTTCGATATATATGTGGAGTAATTCATTAAAAAACAGGCTTTGGAAAATTCAACGATCGTTGACACACGAGCCATAATTTCATCCCATTTATCCGCCTGCATTCACATAACACGCATGACATTTATCGTTTGTAGAATATAACGAGTTATGAACGAAAACAAGACAGACACACACCACCCACTGTTTGGTGCCGATTATTGTGTGTCACCACTTGTAACATTCGCTGGCACACTCTCAATCTGATCGAGAAACAAAGGCGAATATTTTCCATTTTTTGTGCTATGTTTGATGATCCAACAGATCATAATTAGGTTGTTAAAGTTTGCATTACCAGAAAATATGAAAGTTATTACCAATTTTACGCAAAACATAAATCACCTGAATGGCTCGATACTGTAGTAGGTTGTGAGAGGGGCTGTTCTTGAACGGTCTCGTGCCACGTGCCAAACGAGAGAGTGAAAGTTTAAATTCATAGGGCTCTCCGATTGCGATGTGCCACGAACTGTTACACTCTCTGAATATGGTTCGATTGGCTTATTCGGATCAGAATCCAAACACTGTTAAGAAATCACGAAAAAAATTAAGAGAATTGCTCGAAGGAATAATAGACAAGAGGCCTTTCCGTAGATGAATTCGCGCTGCACATTACTGAAAGAACCTATGTACAAATGAGAGATTCTCTCCTCTCTTGCTCTCTTTCGATTACAACAGTGAAATACTAAAGCTTTTGGGAAGTTTTTCACTATAGATCGAAAGGCAATTTCCTTGACTAACGTTTCATACAAAAAAACCCAATAGAAGAGGTTTTTGTGACTCAGTTATTGATTAAAGAGAAAGTAAATAAAGAAAGCCTCTCAATGCCTTTTCAAAAGATCCTCTCACAGCCTTCTGAAAAATTGCACGAGAATTGCTAGTAGAATACCTTTACGAAATATTGGAGAAATTCTGAAGAAGTTGTTGGAAGAGGTAAAGAAAAATAAATGAAAAAAATCCTAGTTGAAATCCCAAGAACCATAGAAGAATAGGATTCATAGTTTTTTTTTTTTGTAGGAAGATTCCCTCTTAGAATTCTCAAATATTTTGAACTTTTTAAGTTGGCCAACAATGTTGAAAACATGTGTACTTATATTATACTAAAACACGCAATAAAAATGGTTTGAGGTAGGAAAACAAACATTATAACCAAATAGAACGGAGATTTAGCTAAATGCCTGTGTTGGATATTAGATATATCAACAATTTCCACGTTTGACCATCCTAGATTTTAGGGCCAAACTAATGACTAAATTTCAGCTTTCTAAAAATATGTAGATAAAATCTAAGGGAATGGTTATGAGTGAATTGGCTTACACATAATCTAACAGGGATTTACTATGATTTTCTCAATATTGTTTTTGTTGAATCGTCTTTATTATTTACTTGTTATTTCGAAAGCACTAATTAAATGCACCGTTTTAGAGTTATAAGTTATCAAATAATGAAAATCCTTTTCTCTAATGAGCCCTTTTCATTATAAGTAAACGAAGAAATTTAGCAAAATATTGATAAGAAATTTCATATTAGATAGCTACCAACACATTCGCACAGGGTCATTTACATTAAAAATAGTCAGTCTGAAACTATATTTTGTATTTGCGATTTGGCCTGGTAAAGCGCTAAGTTAAAATTTAACTTTGTCCTTTTCGGTGTGTGGCCAAAACAATTAAATTCTGCGCTAAAAGCCTTCCGAAAACGAACAGTGCTAACTGCGACGTTCCAGACGCGAAATCATCCAGCAAATGAAACATTTATCGCCAATTGAAGATCACACGGAAAAGTTCCGCACACCATCGTGAAGCGAGCACGAAACAGAAGATTCCGCCGAAATCATCATCATTTTCGAATCAAACTCAATTTGCATAAGTGACGCCAACAACAACGGCTGGCTGCAAGACGACGAAGGACGCTGGCAGTGGAAGCCGGTAGCGCGGTGTTGTTGCGTGGATGGATGGATGATTGGATGATCGGTATGGGGAGATATAATTGAAAAATGCTTGGCTACTTCTTGATGTGCGCGCGGTGCGGTTACTCTTCGTGATGATCGTGGACTGAAGATTCGATTTATTACGAATTGACGGCTCGTCATGCGTCTTCTGCACTAAGGAAAAGGAACGTATGAGGAACAGACGATTTTCTATGGAATAACGACATAAGAAGTATTTTGTTTTTCAATTCGAGAATCTTACAAATATCCACAACAGGCTTATGATATGAAGCTCAATACCCAAACATGTATACGAATCGATTATTGACTTTCATAAGCCAATCTAATAGAACATAAAAAAATAATGCATTACGAGGGTTGATGTCAATAACATAATACTCATGAAAGAAGATCATAAGCGTGAGAATGACAATGATTAGTAACACTTGTCGATATGAGTCACCTTCCTATGAGAAACACGCATTTCTTTTGGAAAAAAAGTATAAGAAGAACTTCTGTAGAAAATCATAGATATGAATTATGAAACTATTTAAGATCATTATGTATTAACATAATAACTCTTTGAATTTTAGGAAAAGGAAGATATTTTTGAGATCTCCAATGAAAGACGAGAGAATCTTATGAACACAAAACGTCACAAGAGTTTCTTTTGACGTTTTGTGTTTCATGAGAATCTTATGAAAGTATGAAACCCAGTTAAGAAATCAAGTCATAAGCGTTCTCTTATGAAATTCGTTCGTAATTTTTGGCTTAGTGTAGTGGTTTCGACGGTGCGTCGCGAGGGGCGGCAGTGTATGAGGGGATAGAGATGCGCGAATGGAATATAATTTGATCAAATGGACAGTGCAATCATAGAAACAATATTGACGTGGGAAAACGTGACAGTATGTGATTTGCTTCTTTTGATTTGATGAAGGGTTCTTGAATGATGAGTAGATTTTCTACGAATATCATCGAGAATATTTTGGGATGATATCTTTTTATAATAAACACGATGAACATTGAGGTGGCCCATTTTTATACAAATAATCAACTTGTAAAAACGCTTAGGTTTATTGCAGTCTATTGATTGGAGAATCTTAAAATCAATAATGAGAAAAATGTCTCGACTACAGCTACCCCTATGGTTGAAAATGTAATTGGAACCGATTTGAATATACACTTGATCGTGTTTCTTCGTACAAACTTCAAGCTCATTTATCCCCTTTCGAGTTGACGGATTTCTCTTGACGGGGTTGGTGGTCTAATGGCTACCGCTAATTCTTCATAACCAGAATGTCATGGGTTCAACCCCAAGCCCGTCCCTTTTCTCGTATATTGTAATTGTAGTTGACCACCGCTTAGGCCTTAAGCCTGGTTTAATCGTATGGGTAAACGTGGTTTACGGCTTAAGCGAAGGTGAAGAAATCGATGTTTAGCTTCGTCCAGACGCCAACAAAGTACGGATACAACATAATGATCAAAACACAACAACATGCATTACACCTTTCGTCGTAGCATACAATATACAACTTGCACTAGGTATATTACTTGCGTACAAGTTTGAATCACACAACTTGTATGCAGCGAATCTACAGTGCCGTTCGTTACAAGCAGAACACTTTCCGATCCACGCAGTATACGTTGTTCATTGGACTTTTTTTTTTCTTTCTACGTAACAAATCACTTCACTGTTATAAACTCAGTTCCTTGCAAATTTACCATTTCTGCATCTCTGTGTGCCCTAGAAAGTCGAGAAATTTAGGTAATACATATTTGTTTGAAATACTTCAAATCACTCTCATCCATCGGCCATGCGGGATTTTGTTCTCAGAACTACTACAAGAAAACCATCTGAAATACTACTATCCTTTCCTTAAAGTTGTTCATGAGATACAAAAAAAATGTACGGAATTTTGTATATAACTTCTTCTAGGCAATTTGTGGGTAAACTCTCTGACTTCTTAACAAAATCATGGAAAAAAAATGGATAGAATTAAAAGAGTTTCTGTTGTTTAATAACATCAAATATTCCCGCCATTATTCAAGAAATTCATCAAACAGTTTCTATCATTTTTATTGAGGAAAACATTAAAACGTTACATTTGTATATTCATCGGAATTTTCTTGACAAACCCTCTGGAGCAATCGCACAATAGAAAGATACTTATTATTTGATATTTTTTTCTAAACAAAAGTTCTAAAGTGATCTTCTTTAAAAGTACCGGAGACTGGGGAGATTTGATCTCCTTTTCTTAATGCTCTGTAGGATGAAAAAAAACTTTGATTAGATACTTGCATAGATACTAAGAAGATGCGTACATGTGAGGCCATCCCTAACCGAGTGGATAGAGTCCGCGGCTACAAAGCAAAACTATCCTGAAGATGTTTGGGTTCGATTCCCGGTCGGTTCAGAATCTATTCGTAATGGAAATTTCCTTGACTTCCCTGGGCCCGCTACTACACGATATACAAATACGAAAATGGCAACTTTGACAAAGAAAATTTTCAGTTAATAACTGTGGAAGTGCTCATAAGAACACTATGCTGAGAAGCAGGCTCTGTCCCAGTGAGGACGCAATGCCAAGTAGAAGAAGAAAAAGAAGAAGAAGCGTACATGAAAACATTCACAAGATCATACGTTACAGAGAGTTTTGAATTGCGTACCTACTCACAATTCCGCTTTTCCTTTGACATGTCGTATAGAACCTTTCCAAAAGTTCTCAACAACTCACATACTTAACCAATTCTACACCCCTTAGTCTTTTACTTTTTGACAATACATTCCCACTTAAAAGATAAAAACAACCACACTAGTTATAATGTTCTCCTACCACTTACGATAATCAGCGCGCTCGCGAGTACCAAATTAATGATTTTTTTGGCACTTCCCCGAAACAAGCCAATTTCGATACGTGAACCATGCCAATTTGTTTGCACCTAGGCTAATGCGTTCGGTGGCCAATTATCGCAGTTTCAATTCGACGAAAGCAAAAAAAAAAACAAAGGTAACAACTTTGTTTAACGCTTCGCAACGAACATTAATTGCAATTACGCAATATCCAACACAACCGACGGATGGTGGCGACGGCCATTTGGTCGGTCGTGTGGAGTTCAAGGTATTCTCAGTTTCCCGGACCAAGGAGATTGGACCTTCAACTAGCACTACCGCACTGTGGAACTAATTGTTTACTATAGCTACCCGGTTCGATCCATTTAACAAAGCTTTTCGGCGAATTTGGGCACGTGTGAGACGCCAGGGCGTTTGAGTAGGTGTATGTATCCATATCATGGATTTAATAAGCGTGTAAATGCGTGTGCCCTTGGGCACCTTTTTCGGTGGAATGCGAGTGAATGCGTGGCTAAGGGCTAACATTGTTTTGTGATCCATGAAATTTCAACCTTGGACGGTTTATTCAGGCTTTTCAAAGTGGCAATTTAATCTCTTGCTCTTGATTTGGCTTCGTAAATCACTCAATTTGTTAACGGCTACTCGCTAAATAAATGTCCATTAAAGTGAAGTGCGGACCGTTTTGACGGACCTTTTACGGGGAATTGTAAATTGTCCGTTCGTGCCTCGGAGATTACTGTACGTACAGTAAAGAAATCTATACCACAGTAATCTTAATTTAGGAAGGAGTATGAAATGATATTGACATATTCTATACGAAGAGACTGAGAAGAACTGAAAGCATTTTGAGAAATCTTTTATTTTTGCAAGGAAGAAGAAAAAATATTAAAACTTTTTTACAATCTATTACAGATGACACGCAGGCTTCGTCCTTTTGCGGAAAGGACTGTCCCAGACAACCAGAAATCGCATGAAAGTTCACGTTACAACTCGTTTATTCATACTAATTACATCAAACCCGCAAAACATTGTGGATAAACTCGTCAGATTGATGAGTTTCCTCGCATAAAACACTTCTCTTCATTTGTACATTTTGTTTCGTCTCGTACACTCGTACAAGGTAAGTCGAATTAATCCGTAGCAGCTGTCATATCAACGTTTGTTACCATAAGTTAAGTCGCATAAGATCACTAGTTAGTTCGGTAGCAAATTTTTACACTCGCATTGTATGTTATTACTCATCACATAATATATGCACGCATATCGCCTCCACTTTTGTACGTAGAAGGCCTTTTCGCGACATCTTATAAGTGAAATTTTGCACATACAAAGCCTCCAGGTGATTTCGTTATACATACATTTTGGTTGTCTGGGGTGTCACTCGCAAACAAAGATTATTGACATCCCTGAGGTAACTCAAATAAGTCAGATGTGAAAATATTGTATAATATTGATCCCATAATGCTGCCTTCAGGAAGTCTTTCAGGCTTAGAGTTCTGATAATTAACCTAGGGGTACGATTTGACAGATAACTTTGAATTATTCAATGTACATATGTTGGAAAATTAAAGTTTTTAATTTAACAATCAAGCCTTCATGCCAAACACTGTCAAATGCTTTTTCTATGTCACGTAAAAGCTGGTGAGTGGTCGAATGTCCATAGTGTAATCCGGACTATTAATGGGCGGAAATTAAATTTTCATTGATGTGGACCATCATTCTGTTCAAAATGTCCTTTTCAAACAATTTACTGATGGAGGAAAGCAAGCTGATTGCAAGATAGCTAGAAGCTTCTGCAGGATTTTTGTCTGTTTTAAAATTGGTACAACCATGGCATATTTTCCATTTTTCAGGAAAATATGCCAACTGCAAACATTTGTTAAATACATTAACAATTCGAAACAATGATAAGCTTCTTGATGAGGATGTAGAAAATTCCATCATCGCCAGAGGCTTTCATGTTTTTGATTTTTATAATAATAGTTCTCACTTCATCCAAATCAGTCTCCCATGAATTTTCGAAAACTTTGTCTTGATTGGAAATGCTTTCGAAGTCCTGATTAACATAATTTTCCATTGGACTAGTGAGTCCTCAATTAAAAATATGCGCGCTTTTAAACTGCATAGCAGGTTTTTGAGCTTTTCCGCAATTAGTTCGTAATAATTTGTTTTCCTCTTTCAATGCCGGTATTGGCTTCTGAGGATTTTTCAAAATTTTAGATAATTTCCAAAAGAGCTCTTGATCCAGAGTACAATTGAGAAATTTTATTTTCAAAACTTTTTTTCACGATTGTGAAAAACGTTTCTTGATTTCTTTCTGCAAATCTTGCCATATAATTTTAATAGCAGGATCACGAGTGCGTTCAAATTGCCTTCTTCTCACGTTTTTAAGACGGATGAAGAGTTTAAGATCATCGTCTATAATCATGGATTCAAATTTTACTTCACATTTTAGAATTGCAATGTTCCTTCAACAATTAAATTTGTTAAAGTTTCAAGATTTTTTGTAAAGGAATGTTAACATCAAGATTAAAGTCAATATGTGTTTCACATATATTCCAGTCGGTACGAAAATAATTGAAAGTGGAGCTAAAAGGATTGAGAATCGTTTCATGGGATATTTGAAGTCTAACAGGGACATGATCAGAATCAAAATCAGCATGAGTAATCAGTTGGCTACAAAGATGACTAGAGTCGGTTAAGAACAATCAATCGTAGAATCGTAGAAGAGGAAAAACATACAGGGCTATCAGGGTACTAAATTGAGAAATATCCTGAAGAGCACTCACCACATAAAATTCTGCCGTTGTAATTACTTTGAGAATTATTCCATGACCGATGTTTGGCATTAAAGTCACCAATGACTTTGGTATCTTCCTTCACAGGACAGACGTCATTAGCGTGAGAAGAACCTCCGCAAATCATGCGTTTAGCATCCATGCGGCAATGTTTTGTTCCATGACTTTTGGCATCGACGACACTGGATGGAGTTCTGAAAGTTTCCTCCAGGTTTCTGGAATTGTTCCCATGTCACACGGACATCGAACATGAGACTTGCTTTTTCTAAAGCATCAATATTATTAAAAGCACTAAAAACTAAAGTGAACTAAATTATATTCTGGAACAAAGCCTTTTCCGAAGAATACAGTATGGCCCATAAAAAAATGCGAAAATTGTTTGAACGTTAATTTAGCATCCACAAGTGTAATTTTTGTTGTTTTTGTGAGTGAATGTAATTTCTGATTACTGTTGTATATGCTGAAATATCTTCGCCATCTAGGACAATTTTTGTCATATTTTTTTTTACTGTCCTTAATAATGTAATGAAGCAAAAATGTTTAAAGGTTTTGTCTACTCAAAGTTAAAAACAGCGTCTGATTGTCGTATACTCTGGTGATAAACTTTCCATCTTCAAAAATAACGCTTTATTGTTGAAAATATTAGTTAGTTTGGTATCAAAGGATGGAGGAGTTCTTATAGAACGTGTTTTTCATGATCACAATAAAATATGTTGACAGGGTTATAGTTTTGAGTCTTATGGGTTTGATATGCCTTTAATTTTTGTTAATGTTTAATTAAAAATAAATACGGAAGTCTATGGCAATTTTTCGAGGAAACAATTTATTACTTCGGTTAGAGACAACTTATATCAATACTAGCTCATAGGTTTTGAGCAAAACAGAGCCGCTTTTCACACTTATATGAAGGTTCAACCACGGCTTTCTAAAATGAGCCGTGTTTTCGAAAATATGTTTAAGTCTCCAATGATCCAGGTATGAATCCAATCTATCATTTCATATGGGCGAATGCTGGAGACAAGGTCTGTGAAGAATCTTACACCATCGTTGATATTTTAGAAGCTTTCATCACAAAGATATTGAATTCGATGGCCGCATGCTTCCAATTCCTCTCTAGTAAGGTGAAAGTAATAGATAAAACTCATTTCCAAAGCGAAAAACTGAGTCTAAACAGATTAAACAATACAAATAATGAATAACATTTATGATTCGTTCATATTTTCCTCATGAAAACTATCATAAAACATGATATGACGATTTTCGCATTTTTTTTTATGGGCCATACTGTACTAGATTGGGTTCTCTTTTTGATGATGATTACTTAGACTGGAGAAAATCCAAGTAAACCAATTATTTCATTTTTTATAAAAATAGACAATTTAGATTCTCAATGGTTTCCGGCTAAATGCGACTGTCTCCTTTCATTGCGATTCGGAGTAGTGGCTAGCTAGGGTTTGTAGGGCCCGATTGTTGAATTAAACATCAGTGATGAAGCTTTTGTTGATGTGTTGTTGTAGCAGTTTGAAGGCAAACATGTCAATTAATGAGCCTACAGTTCTTCTGTTTTTAATTCTTGTTCAGAAACACAATACAGTCAACTCTCCCTTACTCGATATTGTAGGGACCATCGAGTTAGGGAGGTTTCGAGTTACAGAATACAAAACCAATGCAACTGCGATCCATGGGACCATCGAGTTAGCCATGAAAACCAACTTTTGCTATGGTTCTCTAACTCGATATCGAAATACGGAAAATCGAGTAAGAGAGAGTTAACTGTAGTTTACTGATAATTATCGAGAGGACATCAAATGAATTGACATGATAATATTAGCTAGAGAAGTAGCGCTGGATAGCAATGATTCATTATAGCTTTAATTAGGCATTCTAAGAAAGTTTGGACATTTCCTATTTTTTTTTTTTGTTTTTGAGTCGGGATTGATTTTGAAATTCTTGATGAAAGAAATGCCTTTAAGATAGACAAATTGTCCCAAGGTTTGCTCAAAATAAATAACCACATAAACTTCAATGATTTCTTCATGAGTTCATTTAGTGATTTTCATGGACTTTCTAAGGATTTCGTTTTAGACCTTCAAAAATTCAACGTAGAATGTTTCTAAGGGTAACCATAGAAGTTAACTCAGAGATTCCATCATGAATTCTTTCGAAGATTCATACAGATTTTTTTCAAGAAAATCAAGTGCTCAAGTAGTGTTTCCAATGATATTACCCAATTAACTAAATAGCACATTAATTCGCCCTGTATGCTAATATAGTGCTATTATGCAGCTGACATGCCCTATATCAAGCGTGTGCTAGAATAAGGGCGTAAGTCGCATGATCGATTTCTCTTCATCGATCCTCTCTTCTGTAAATAAAGGTGGCAAGATGCGGGCTTGTCAGCATTTTTTCATCTCAGGATGCAAGATTGCATCACTTCCAAGCGGTCTGAACTGAAAAATTTCTAACAAACCCGCATCTTGTCACCTTTATTCACAAAAAAGAGGATCGATGAATAGAAATCGATCATGCGACTTACGCCCTTATTCTAGCACACGCTTGATATTAGCCTATATTAGAATGAGCGAGCTAGTAGTTACTAAGATAGCATTTTTTTTTTTAGTATTCTTGTTTACAACATCTTCAAGATTTCAATTATTGTTTTCTCCAGGGTTTTTCATCCAAAGAATTCCTTCAGGAATTACTCCAGTGATTGTTGCTGAAATTGTTGCTGGAATTATTCTAGAAATTATAGAGAAATTTCCCAAAGATGTTTTCAAACAATTTCCCCAGTCATTTTCTCATGAATATCTCTAGAAAGAGATCAAGAACTTTTTTGTCAGAAATTATTGATGAAATTTTTCAAAAATCCGGTAGTTATTTTAGTAGAAAACCCCAAAGCAACATCTGATGACACTCGATTTAATTTAAAAGTAGCCCTAGATGAACTCCCACAAAGTTCACTGAGAGAGCTCTTGGGCTCTTGAGGAAGTTTCGAAGAATTTCGTAAGTGAATTGCTAAGATGATTGGTATGACTAGAATATTTACAGTAGTATTAGATGTAGTATGGTGCTTCAGATGAACTTTTGAAGGAGTCATGAAGATTTTACTTGCAAAAACACTTGAGAAATTGTTTGGAAGAACTACAAGCGTAATTTCGCATGAAATGTGGGAGAAATCTTTTAAGAAATTTCTGAAGTAACAATCCCAAGTCAAATCTGAAGAGGAATTCCTGAAAGAGTAAAGTAAGGATATAATTACATATAATTCCTGAAAGTATAACTGGTGTAACTGGCATAGGAATTCTCGTAGATTTGCCTGATTTGAAGAACTATAGAATGTTTTTTTTTCCTCAAGATAACTCCTGTAGGAACAATTGGAAGATCTTCTAAAGTTACAACTGGGGAAATAAAATAGTCAATAAAAGCGTTGTAGTGCTCATAGATTTCCTGGAGTTAATTACGAAAAATATCGTCTTACCTTGAAACAACGCTGGAAGATTTTTTGGGAGACTTGATAGTGAAATCAAAAGAGACCAAATTTGCCAAAAATGACTTTCAAGACATACCGAATGAAAATAGTGACTTGCGTTAAAATAAAGAACACTAAGCTGAGAAGCAGACTATGTCCTACTGAGAACGTCATGCCATGAAGAAGAAGAAGAAAACATACCTCCAAATCAGTTCTTGATACAATCATGGGCCCCACACATTTAGATCCGTCAGAATTACAAAATTAAACCGAGTTATCGAGAATGAATTTTGAATAAATATTTAGGATAGTCTAATCACTAATAACATTGATCATGGGGTCCCTACACATTGCCGATCAAGGTAACTGAATTTATATTTGCTTGTTAACGTGTTAGTTTTCTAGAAATCAATATCATAATATTAAATGAATTTCTTACCACAATTTGGATGCCCCTATGAACATGGGGCCCGGTGCTGACCGCACCCCCTAGCTACGGTACTGATTTGGAGTTGGTCCTCCAGATTCAGAACAATTAACCACAATTGGCGGCACACTTTGTTTCTTCAATTGACTCAAAGAGCATAGGCTAGAGGCTGCTTAGATTTGGTGTTCGAAAAATGTGTCTAAAGCATTAAACTGATTGCACATTTCGATGCAATTATCAACATTAACCATTTCACCCTTGGAAGAAAATGCGCATTCCGGAAAAAGTCTCTCTCTATTTTTGCCACGCTTAGTGTCATTTTTAAAACCCAGTTTTTTGGAAGGAAGTTGTGAATTCAGAGATTCACCCATCCTTCTGTTCGTAGTTTCAACCATGCTCAGTGAATAAATGAAAGAAGACGTGACCTTCTAAGAGGTTTTTTCCAAAGAAAGATTACCACCGCTAGCATTCGCTATCGAGACCAACAAAAATTGAAGGCACGGGTCCAAACAATGATCCAAAAGGGACCAAGGATAAGTAGAAAAAAGTAGCACTGAAAATGCTATTTAAATAACTATTTTTGCCTTATTGTGTTATTCCAGGTGCAAATTGTAATGATTTTATCTATTATTTCAAACAAGATAATGACAAGTTTGATTATCGAGAATATAACTTTGTAATGTACTTCTATAATAAATGAAATATTATACAACTGCAAAAATATATTTAAAAGAAAAATCTGTATTTTTTTCTCAAACACTTAAATTATCCAAACAATTTGAAAAACATTCCTGCTCACAATATATCATGCTGCGTAAATTAAAACCCTTGCCATGCCTTCCAAAGATTTATGAATTCTCGGAAAATATCCCGCTCTTAACACAATGCTACCTCAGTTTCTGCCAAGCAAGCAAAAAAACATAATTGCCATTCTAATCGCACCAAATTTACTGCTATCGTTCTTATTTATCTCGCTCGACTCGAGTTTTAATCTCGCCGCTAACTTTTGGTATCCCCGAGAAGAGATCCCCGACTTCGGAAAGTAACCTGATCGCCTGGTCTTCTGTATCACTGTCGCTTTCGTCTGTGGGGCAGCTGATTCTTGAAATTCTGCTTGCCAGAGCTAGCCTATCGCGTGCATGTTCACAACTCATTAATCTTGTTTGCTGCTATCGACCTTACTTCTGTGTTCTCAGTTGTACACAGTTAAAAAAAGGATTATCACGTCGTTTTAGTTGCACGGTTTATGGGCAAAATTTCAAAAGAAAAAACAAAAGGAAAGTCGAAAGGACAAAAAATCGAAAGACACAAATTCAAAATGACAAAAGATCAGAAATAATTTTCCTTGTGGAGAATTTTTCTTACTTTGAAAAAAGTAAGGCTTTGCTTTCTTGTTCTGCGACCTCTTGTCATGGATTCCGTTATCAGTAAGTTTAGGTAAATTCACACAATAATCACAACGCTTGTAATGTGCAGGGATGTAATATTACATACATTTTTTTGCCGTGGTATAAAAAACCTTCACAACATTCATTCCATTTTGATACCACTGGAGCATATTTTTTTTCGTGTAGACTAGCACTTATTACGTATTATGTTGATGACGATGCAGAAAAAAATCCCTTTCGGACTCTCACTCTCGTGCCCTTCACCTGGAGCGATGAGCGATTCGCCGCAAGAAACATGCATGTTTGCGATAATTAAAAAAAAATCTCACTTTCAACCGATCGATCTCGGCTAAGACGATGAAGACGACGAGGACGATGACTACTGTTCGAAAGATTTTCGTTTGCTTCCGAAGGTTTTACCTTCGTTTGGTTTGCCGGCATCGCAGTGGTGAAGTCGCCGACGGCAGGTTTTCGGTTATCATCTTATGGATGCATGGCTAATAAACTTGGTCCAAACCTGTTGCGCTGTTTGGGTATGGACCAGTGGAGCAACCACCACAAGAGCTGCTGTTGCTGTTACATCATTTCGTGCTTGGCAGACACCTGAGAGGATACTTTTAGGGTGGTCACTCAATCGAAGTTTTTTGAGAGCAAATTATAATAATTTTGCACTTCACCTTTATATTTTCCATTATATGTTTGTGAAACAAGTACTTATAATAAAAATAATTCAACCCGCTTCTTCTTCGGCACATTGTTTGAGTTGAACTCAATCCATTCTTTAGTTCAACTGATCCTTATGTAACGAGAATCAAACCGTTCATAGTCTTTTTGTCAAGTACATTAATAGTGTTTTCTTAAAACTATGAACAAATTTCTAAAAGACGAATAAAATAATTCATTTGAATAAAAATTTGATAAGTCACATGATGCAAAATATGCTCTTTTATAGCAGAGTTTTCCCAGTTCAAACCACCCTATTATTCGAAGTTATCGAATTTCATATTTGTTGTAGTCTCTTTTTGCCATGCTGAGTGACTCTCATATGCTCTTGTATGTTTAGCATGGTCTTCCTTTTCTCCGACCGACGGATTGCGCGCGCTCGGACAATCCGAATTTGTATGTTTATCAAGATATCCAATTTTTCTCCGTCGTCGTCTTCATCGTGTTTCACTTTCTTCCTTAATTGCGGAGGGCAAGTCGCGAGAGAGGCACCAAAGGGCGGCTCAAATTTCATTCATTTGTCTTGCGCGACTTCACTGAGACTCCACCAAATGAACTGTTTTAATTTGAGTGCGCATTAAATCGCGGCCCAGCCTCTTATTGCCAGTGGTGGAAAGAATCATGCCGTTTACGCAAAATGAACCAATATTAAGCAAGATCCACGCTCACGAACCAACTGCGACCGATTTGGTCACAGATTCTTGCATCGACGAACCAGAACAAAACAAATGTAAAAAGAGCGTGATTGCTGGGTGAGCAGAGTCTGCTCACAGCCGTTCTTTTTTCCGTTCATAGCTATTTTTGTGAATAATTGGATGGATTATGATTATAATACATAGATTACAAACTAATGTACGACAGTATTGAGAAAATTTACCGATATGTGGTGTTATTGTAGAAATATCACAGGGAATCGGACATGTGATTGTATGTCAAAATAAAATGATGCGATGCCCTTTACAGTATATGTGTTCGGGCGATCGTGAGCAAAGAAAGCAAGAACGCAATCGCACAAAATGAACCACCGATGCAGTAGCATTTTTCTGGTGTGCATGAACAGACTCTGTTCACCGTTTTACAGCACTGCTTATTGCTGCGGCGTCGTCGCCTTCCATGTCCCGTGACAGGAGGCTTTTTGCATGCGCACACACAACACACGTTTCGTCCACTCGTTCTACCCGACGTTGCACTGTGGAACCGACCAAAATGCATTGTGGATGTTCGTTGCGAGTAGATTATGTGGCAACGAGCATTAAAAAAACCGTTCGCAGTAAAAACCGCGCGAATCGCTTTCGCGAGCTGCAAATTTCGATTTCGACGACGAGTTTAACGTCGTTGGTTGGACGTGATTCTTAGTTTAACTCTTATTTTCACTGTCCGCATCACAGGAAAAAAAAAACGAGAAATGAGATTATTACATGACTTGATTTGGCTTCTGGCTATATGGTTGATCTCTTTTCTCGTTTTTTTTTTATACCTATGCTGCTCAATGCCGACATACCCTGTGCGGTTATTGTTTTGCGAAATTAAATATCCCTTCCCTCATGGATGTGTGGATATCTCTACACGAATCGCTTTCCTATATCTCGGGCGGTGGAGAGTACCGTTTCGATTGGCCTAGCCCTGCGTCTTTCCTTATATGGATCAGCTGTAGGCTCAAACTTACTGACCAGCCCAACCTTAGAGCCACTGGGATCCAGCGTAATAATCATTCTGTATTTCTAACGCAGTTGTATAAAAAAATACTGCCTCGTCCATTGGCGATTATGGAAAAGGATTCGATTTTGGCACAGATGGATGATAATGCAATGAGTGCGTTTAAGGTTCTTTCCAATTCAAAATTACTGAAGGCCGAGAGGTAACGGTAGTAACGCTCACTTATCACATCAGGATTCGAATCCCGAGAGAATATATTTTTTTGAATTAATTTCCGATCTAGTTGCTCGGTTGCTAGACTAATTTTATAAGGAGTCAACTGTCCTTTTTACCTTTAAAATATGATAATAAATCTTTGAGCTGCCTAGTGGAATCCATATAAGTATAAGAAAAACCGAAATTAATATTAAACCATTTAATTCCACTAGAGTTTGTATCCTTTGGCAGATACACGTATTTCGACCTCAACTGTAAGGCCGTCTTCAGTGGCGTGTCGTGTGGAAGCCGAATCCGGTACACGACACTGTAGACGGTCTTACAACTGAAGTCGAAATACACATATTTACAATACAATTTACACATAGAATACAAACTCTAGTTAAATTAAATGCTATAGTTGTAAGAAAGTTACTTTACACTGAATTTGCCTCGGGACTAATGTGCCATTAAAATGATGATAATATAATTATTGTTTTTCTGTTTATTATCAATTCAGAATCATTTATACATTGACTGAAAATTCATTATTCACTTATTACCTTATTAAGATTTGAGCCTGAAATGCAACTCATAATTTTATGAGAAACATCTTAAACTCTTAAAATGGGAGACTATTTCAAAGAAACGATCTTATTGTAATACTTCTGTAAGTGTACAAATATATGAAATAAAACTCTCATTATTGCTGATTGCTTCTTTCTTGTTATTTGGGCATTACAAGTTTTGATACAACAATGAAGGTACCTGTACCTGTAGGATTCACCTTAATACATTGACCTTAGTATTGATAGAATCTTTGAAGTATTCGTAATGTGGAACGTACCTGAAAAAGACAAGAAAAATACTTTATCAATGAATGTTGTTACAATATACATGAGAATAGTAAAGTTTACAAGGATTTTATAAAATCTCATCTTCACATCTTTTTCACTATGAGTATTTGTGATGAAAGTGTAGTGCTCACAAATTTAAGCCATTTTGGGTGCGTAAAGGTGTCCAAAGATAGTGGACAAAACATTTGCAACTTTTATGGTTTTCTATTCAAAATTATCAACTTCGGTAGGCTAGTTCTCAGTTATTTATTGAGCGATTTTAATTAAATTTTCACATCACGTCATACATAAATTGTGTTTCAAAATACAATGTTGAACGATTTTCCAATCATGTGTTCAAAAGTAATAAGTAAGCCTCCAAAATTAAACATTTTGTATGGAAAATCGATAAACTGTATTGTCCAATACTGTAGGTTTACATGAAAATCAGCATGTACTGAGAAATTTAGAAAAACACTCGATCCGGCTGTCAAGTAGCGTTGGACTTTTTTGAATCAATTTTCTTAAAAATCGATGTTCACTTTCCGATTAATTGATTTCAGTGCACTTAAAATTAAGTGAAGTGAAGTCTTCATTCGATTCATTCTAAGGGAATTCATAAGTATTTTTTTAATAAGTTGATGAAAAATAAACCTAATTTTAAACCAGCCTCCAAATCAAACAGATTTCCACATCATTTTTGTTCCATGACTCGATATTTCCATGAGTCGATGGTCCCTTCAAATATCGACCCAGACAACCAAAATGTACGTATAACGAAATCACCTGGAGGCTTTGTATGTGCAAAATTTCACTTATAAGATGTCGCGAAAAGGCCTTCTACGTGCAAAAGTGGAGGCGATATGCGTGCATATATTATGTGATGAATAATAACATACAATGCGAGTGTATAAATTTTCTACCGAACTAACCTGTGATGTTATGCGACTTAACTTATGATAACAAATGTTGATTTGACAGCTGCTACGGATTGATCCGACTTACTTTGTACGAGTGTACGAGAAAAAACAAAATGTACAAATGAACTCAGAAAAGAAGTGTTTTATGCGAGGAAACTCATCAATTTGACGAGTTTATCCACGGTGTTTTTCGGGTTTGATGTAATTAGTATGATTAAACGAGTTGTAACGTGCACTTTCATGCGATTTCTGGTTGTCTGGGGACTCATGGAGCTTTGACTTTATTGCGGTAAATCATTTTACTCGGTGAATTCGGTGATTGTTCCGTATTTAGGTGCGGAAGGAGTACCTAATGTATTTCGAAATAGAAAATATGGGAAAAATGCCAGAAAACTCATTCAAAATTCAAAAATTCAATGGAACGTTGAACTATTGAGTTGTAATAGATTTTGTTACCAAGCTAGCATATTTGTTCTACAAAATATGTTATATTTTGACAAAAAATATAACACAATTTCCTCCACACTAAACAAAATTGAAACAAAATATGTTGCTCATTATGTTTGAAATCAAACAGAAAAGTAACTCATTTTGTTATTTTTCTTTACATGAATTATAACAAAATTTCTTATTTTCCTTACATGAATAAAAACGCACATGTATAAGCAATTGCTCTCAGATTTTTATAACAAATTAAGTTATTGTTATGTTTTGAATAGAAACAAATTTGAAACAGCCTATGTTATTGTAACATGTGATAATTTACTCCATCAGCTCAAAAGGATTCTAACAAAAATTAAACTAGATTTGTTCTTATAACAAATATTGATAAAATTGTGATATAATTTTGTTGTAATCCATTGGTCAGACTGTTTAAGTTTGGACTCTAATGTGGCCATTCTGGAAACATGGTTAGCGAGTATCGGTTCCGGTATGGACCCTAAAGGGACACTGCCAGAATATCATGTAGTGATACATTTCGACAGCGCCAAATACATGATTTTTCGATGCAAAGTGAAAAAATATCATGTCATGAATTACAACGTGGTGCTGACCAATTTTGGACACTCGGTGACAGGTTCCGATAGGGCACCGAATTACCTATTTTAGAACTTCTTCTGCTGTTGTTGCATAAAGGCTTGAAGTTCATGATTTTTGATACATAGTTGAATTAAAATCCTCTCATACACTGCCCATCATAAGTATGGAATAGCATCACCTAGTAATGCAACACCCTAGTTGAATATTGCTGCACCCCCCAAAAAGTTTAGTATCACCTAAAACTATAATATTTATGATGCAATATCTCGGCATCTTTTCTTTCTACAAAGTTGCGGTCTCTAGCAAATTTGTTCAGCAGCCTTATGCCGTTCATTAAGTGAAATTTTGAATGCAAAATTTTGCCGCTACGTGGCGCTAGGGTGCATGTAATTTAGTGACGTTCAAGCAGGCTCTAGCATATGATCCCGACCGCGTAGAAAGTTACTGGTCTTCAGCAAACTTGTTCAGAAGCTTGAAGTCTTATTTAGTTAGAATTTTTGCTGCTACGTGGCGCTAGTGTGCACGAAATTTTGTCATGCTCTAGAAGGCTCTAGCTCACGATCCTGGCCAACTAGGAAATTCATGTCTCCAGCAATGTTGTTAAGAAGCTTGGGAGCAATTTGAGAAACCACTGTTTGATTAGTAATTCTGCCGCTACATGGCGCTAGTGTGCATGAAATTTCGTCATGTTCTAGCAGGCTCTAGCTCACCTAGAAAGTTTGGATCTTCAGAAAAGTTGTTCTGAAGCTTGAAAGCAATTTAAGGCAACACTGTTTGGTTAGCTATTTTGCCGCTACGTGGCGCTAGCATGCACGTAAGTTTGACTCTAGTAAGGACTATAGCCCATACTCCCGACCACCTAGAAAGATCCTTTCTGCTGCAAGAATGCTCAGAAGCTTGAAAGCAATTTGTGGCAGCACTGTTTGGTTAACAATATTGCCACTACGTCGTGCTCGTGTGCATGTATATTTCATCATATTCTAGCAGACCCTAGCTCATTATCCTGGCCACCTAGAAAGTTCGTGTATACAGCAAAATTGTTCAGAAGCAATTAGAGGCAGCAGTATTTGATCAGCAATTCTGATATTTTGATGTTTTGAAAACAAACAACTATATAATATTATTTAATATTGTATTATACTAAATTCCACCAAGTTTTGAGTGTTGTCTGAGTGTACAAGTTTTTATTACCACACATCTTTCAAAATATTTGTACTTCTAAAATATTTCTTTTCGAATATTTTGTTTTTTTTTCTCTCAACATTATGTTTTTCAACAACCTTAAAAATTGATGAATAGGATTTCATCAGTCACACATAGAATAAACTTTGAGTTGCTTCTGACATGCAGCTCAAATTTATGGTAAATGAAGCAGGAAGCTTTGATGATGCTAGCTAGAGTCTACTAGAATATGACTAAATTTACATACCCATTAGTGCCACGTAGCTGCAAAACAACTAATAAAACAATGCTGCTTCAAATTGCTTTCCAGCTTCTGAACAACTTTGCTGAAAACACGAACTTTCTAAGTGGTCGGGATCATGAGCTATAACCTGCTAGAATACTACCAAATTCAATGCACATTAGCACCTCCTAGCGGCAAAATTGCCAACCAAACAGTGCTGCATCAAATTGCTTTCAAGTTTTTGGACAAAGTTGTTCTAGGTGATCAAGGTCATGAGCTAGAGCCTGCTAGAATATCACCAAATTACACGCTAGCGTCACGTAGCGGTAAAATTGCGCATTCAATATTTCACCAAATGGACGCCATAAGGCTGCTGAACAACTTTGCTGAAGACCACAACTTTGTAGAAAGGAAGGATGCCGAGATATTACATCATAAATATTATAGTTTTTATGTGATGCTAAACTTTTCGGGGTGCTGCAGTATTCAACTGAGGTATTGCAATACTAGGTGATGCGATTCTATATTAATGGTGGGTAGTGTATCCTTCTTCTACTTCTTTCTGGCGTTAAGTCGCAACCAGATCAAAACCTGCTTCTCAGTTTAATATTTCACGAGCACTTATTCATTTGAGAAATTTCTTTTTAAATATATTTTCAGTGAATACGGTGATATAATTTGGCTTTCCCGGTCTTGACTGAATAAAAGTGGAATTATTATATTACTTCCAACGTTTCGACTCGTGGTTTCCGTTGAACCTTCCTCAGGGAGGTTAGATGTGTACTGCTAGTGGTTCGTCGCCTTTTGCTGGGCGTGGGTTTGTCGGGAAAGGTATATAGTTTAACCTTACGTTGGTAGAGGTTGAAGATAAATTTTATAATTTTAGATTTTGCCTCTTCATCAACCACCAACTTTGTGTCTAGGCACTGAGAAAAGCTCCAACAACAACCCGAAACGTTGGAAGTAATATAATAATTCCACTTTCATTCAGTAAATATCGGAAAAGCCTAAAAGTGGGATCCAAACACTAATCGATGACATCGAAATAATGATATAAATTCTTATACTGAGATAGTATGGAAAACCACAGAAATGGAAATATTATTCTATCATTTTGATGTTAGATGTCCGAATTTTTCAATACAAAGCATAATATAATTTTGACTAAAAATGTATGGCTCAGACAAAAGTTGAGGCAATCTTGAGGCTGTTTTTTTTTCTTGTTTCTCAATATTTTTGCACCTTTTTTTCACAAGTTCTCAAAACACTCTTCTGATCTGTTTTGTATGTGCTATAAATAGTGTTCGGTGTCTAGAACGCGAAAATATTGACAGGGTGTGACGTATTATTCCGGGCTTGGTGATGAATGCGATATTCAGATAAATGAAGTGATTTTCCTTACACCGCGAGTGTCCAAATAATAACCTGGTGGTTCATATACATAACGTAATCAGGCTGAGTTTGTGTCGGAAGTGATAGAGAAAATAAGTGAGAAAGAGAGATGTTGCGTTGCATGCATGTCGCACAGGGCATAAAGTTTTGCTTGCAACATATACACGTATTTCGGGTTTCGAAAAGGTGTTAGAAAGCGATTAAAAGAAAGTGCAGCTAAAACAGTGGGAATCGAATAAAGTTCCGAAATAAGAAGGCTTGGTGATGTTCTAAACAAATAAGTTCGACACATTTTCAGTGCGCATTTAACGGTTGCGCAGTTGCGAGCGTTGATGGGCAGTGCTACATGAATGTGTAAACAAGCACGTTTTTTTCGCGTCTTCGGGTGTAGTTTTTCATCTTAATTTGCGAAGAAATCAGCAGCAAATTGCAATAGAGCCTTGGATTATAAATTAGGTGAGTTTGTTCCGATCTGCAGCTAATGTGTAAATATCAACTAATCACTGGCCAAACGTCTACCGAACGTATCCTATGGTATTACCCTTCCCACAACATTCCGTAACACCTATGAGAGGTCGTAGAGTTCTCTGCATTTATCTTAAGTAGGTGTTCAATTATTCATTCTTTCTCATTTTCCCAAGCATTCGCAAGGACGTGGCCAGGACTGCTCTCGACTGTTGGAGGATGCGTCAATCGTGTCTAAGAGTCAGAGGTTACTCCCAAATCTTTAACTTTGGTAACGGACAGGAAGGAAGCAATCCTCATACAATGGTCTAGGACTGTACCACCTACGAATTTGTACGATTTGCTCAATGTTAATGCTAATGAATGCTAATTCAAGACTAACAATTCAAAAGGCCTCATCTCCAAAAAGTAAACAATGAGAAAAATGCAATCTTGTTTTGTCAAACAATAAATCAAATTCAAATTATGAATTTAAGCATTGTATGTTATTTTATCGTCCAGAAAGTCGATGGATAAACTGCTATAAATCAGTTTATCCATCGACTTTCTGGACGATAAAATAACATACAATGCTTAAATTCATAATTTGAATATTCATTACTATCGTTTTAGCAAAAAATCCTGCTAAAAACGAGTCAAAGGAAATGAGGCTTTTATTTCACCAAAAGCTGTGCAGCTCTTTTCATTTGTGCCCATAGACGCCGGCCGACGCTGATGAGGCCTGTGAGTTGGCGCCTTTTTTACTCTAAAATGTGTTGAGGCCTTCTAGTTGTGGCTTGTTTTTTCATCATCTTCTGATGTGGCCTTTTGAAAATCATTTAAAATTGATGATGAAATAAGAAATTTGAAATGTAGAAGAGTGTTAAGTGGTGAAGTAAAGTACATGGAGATCCCTACAGCAAGAGAAGACTCGTGCGGTCGATTAAATATGTGATTGATTGAACCCTTCGTCATCCATGAACATTATGTATGTGCTACGCGAGTTTGTCGTCGAGAAATTGTATGGAAATATTGTTTAAATTGAAATAATATTGCAATTGAACGTTATTTTTCATACAATTGAAACCAAATCGTGTTTTTGTTGATAATTTGTGAAGTACAGACAGGCTGACACAGGTATTATTAGGAAGTATGATACAAAATACATCAGTCTACAGGAACCCGATAATGTTCGCCGTTTAGACCAACCACTGTATAAAATAATACAAGGAGCAGTCGCTCCGTAGTATAACCTGCATCTACTTAGTGAATTTGGAACGTTTTCGCAATCTACATTGCAATTTTGATGTTTGTTTAACAGGCCTCAACTCGGTTTCCGTCAGATATAGAAATGAGGCCTTTTTGAGATAAGGCCGCATTTGCGATGAATATCCTGGTTAGCGGAAAATGAGATGGGGCCTTTTAGAAAAATGTTATTTTTTCAACTTTTATGCATATTTTTAAATGACTATTGTATGTTTTAGTAAGAATAGGCTCTTATACACTGAAATCAGCAGAAAACCGATTTGTTTACATTTTGGACTTGAGGCCTTTTCAATTGTTGGTCTTGAATTCTCAAAACACTCTTTTGGTTTTAGAATACTTGTCGGTTTAAACATTGGTGCCCTGGTTTGAAAGAGATTCCGATGTTCCTTGGGGACCGATATTCTCCATATAAATTATCTTTGGCGGCCATTTTGTTTTTGATCAATTTATCAAAAAAACAATATCCGGAATATATAATGGCAAGTAATAAGAAGCTACTCTAACAAAACATGCAAATCGGTTAAGTATTCTTGAAGGTATCAGAATTATTACGATATGATGTTTATAGAAGTTTTAAGATCTTTATTTGAACAGCGTGGTACCAGATACCTAAATGCTCATTACTCAAAGACGCCTACACCAAATTGCTTCATTTTTCACTACAGACTCTCATTAATGCAGAGGACTGACACGGCTGTCATCCTACATACATTTCGGCTCTTCATCACATCGTTTTTGGTACTTCGCATTTTGGTACTCACTTTCTGGTCGGTTTGCCCTAACTTGCTTCTGATTTTCGAGTATACGGCTCATGTGCTGCTAGTGCTAGTTTCTGACAATTGAATACAGTCATCTCTCCCTTACTCAATATTGAAGGGACCATTGAGTTAGGGAGGTATCGAGTTACAGAACACAAAACTGCGATCCAAGGGACCATCGAGTTAGCCATGAAAACCAACTTTAACTATGGTTCTCTAACTCGATATACGGAATATCGAGTAAGGGAGAGTTAACTGTATATTGCGTTTAATCGTCGTATTTGATTACGTTTTTCATCTTTATAACATTTTGTTGAATGTTTTACGTATCAGTGAGGTATCATTGATGTCTCCTATCCAAAAAATCGTATGTTTTGTCAGTCCCAAAAGAATGAAACCAAAGATACTGAACGCCATATTGAATCATATTATTGGCTCATTTCACCCCCTGCATTAATGTATAGTTCGGAGGAGTGAACATCCAAATACGATAAAAAATTTGTGGCCTGAGAAATTTACGTGGCTTATGGCTACGCGTCGGTCCTTCAAGGAGTTGTGGAATATCTCCGGATTTAAATGACCAATGATCAATATCGCTTCTTCTTCTTATGAGCACTTCCACAGTTATTAACTGAGAGCTTTCTTTGCCAAAGTTGCCATTTTCGCATTCGTATATCGTGTGGCAGGTACGATGATACTTTATGCCCAGGGAAGTCAAGGAAATTCCCATTACGAAAAGATCCTGCATCGACCGGGAATCGAACCCAGACACCTTCAGCATGGCTTTGCTTTGTAGCCGCGGACTCTAACCACTCGGCTAAGGAAGGCCCCTATCAATATCGCTGCAGATTCTAAAACTAAAAGAGTTTTTTGAGTATTTGTGAAAAAACCCTTCTACTAGCAGCTTCATTTTTTACCGCAAAAAAATCAAATCGTGATAACTCTATAACTCGAGCTATTTAAACAACAGTCAATAAAAATATAGTACTTTTTCAGTGTCAGTTACGACGGGCGGAATTAAAAGGTACAAGCATCAGTTTAGTACGTAACGCAAAAATTGAACATTTTTGACTCCCTCCTACCCTTCTTAACACTTATTGTATGATAATTTTCTAATTTTGATATGAGTTGTAACACTTGAGCCTCCTTCTAGCGTTACGTAATTTGTGGATGGCACCTTTCTCAGGATTGGCTGAACACCTCGAAAAGTGAAGTGTTTTCGGAAATGTGTGATAATCACAATGGAATATGAAAAAAAAAACAAATTTTTGTTTAAAAAATTAAAAATAATATGTTTGACATCACTACATCAAAAATATGATTTTGGATTGCCCAAATGATTTTCTTTAAGGCGCTGTCCACAAGTTACGTAACGCTCTAGGGGGAGGGGGTAGGATCAAGCGTTACGACCCATATAAAAAATTGATTTTTTTCTTGCAAAAAGCATTACGGACGGGGGAGGGATTCAAAAAATTAACAAATTTAGCGTTACGTAATAAATGGATGTTGCCTAAAGAGCGTCATCCGTGAAGGTCCATTACAAGTAGTGTGGCACCTGATGTGGAATGACCCTTAACTCGGGAATAATATTAAAAATATGTGTATCTTCTTGAGATAAAGTTTCGTTTTTCTGTTAATAAGTGGACACATACATTGTACATATTTGTTACATTTAGCTTGAATACCCTCAATGTAATATTGTTGAAAGTTCATTTTTATCTAGCAAGAGCCCTAGATACTTAACTTCATCTGACCAATTTATTTCCTAATTTTATTATTTCATTATTAAACAGTTTCACTTTCGTTTCAACTCTCCACACCTGTCCCTTTAAATTCACCGACCTGTTGAGCGGCAAACCTAATGCAGCAACAATCGATAGCTCATCCAGGAGAAAATGCTCCCCATCGTCGAATGCTCAAACAAACCTGCCGCAGCGGAGGTTAAACCAATTTCCCACTTTTTTATCGTGGGTTGCCCTGCAAGCTCGCATCTCAGCTCCTGACCTCTCTTATACATTTTTAATGACCAACCAAGTCTGGCGATCGACTGCAAGCGAACAACCCGTACCTATCTAACGTCGTTGCAAAATATATCCAACTTTGGAACGATCTCACAGTGCGTTGAATGTCAGGACAAAAATCAAAACTGGAAGACCAAGTCATTATGGCATTTCGGTATATAAGAGAAAGTTGTTCTTAAATGAAAAAGTTGTCATTTGTATAAAAAATATAAGTTTTACTAGGCCGGTTCAAAACTCAAAAAAGTTCGAAAATGCAATCACTTATATGATGCATATGATAAAAATAGTGCTATGTGAAATTTTCAACTTTTTCGCTGATGATTTAAAGGTGGCCCAAAGGTGTTGTAGGTTGATATGGAAATTATTATGGAGAAATTTGCAAATATTTTCCCCACAACGTGCATACAAATTTATCATCTCTTAGTGAAAATTCATTCTTCAAACCATGATAGAGGAAGTTGCTTGAGAAAAATTTGTTTTGGGTGCTTCGGTAGGGAATAAAAACCACGACCCCTATTCGCTAGATGGGCGCTACAACCTACAAACTAAAGACATAAATTACTAAAATAATGATTTTGGCCTATGGAACAATGTACTGTGCGACGTCGCGCCTAACCCTTGGGGAAGTTTATCTAACTTTTTTCGCTGTCTCTATGGGTAATAACAATAATAATGGTTTGTTTGCGGTGCCAGGTAATGGCAAAAGGGCTTCCCTATCGCACATTGCAATGTCTCGTCGTTGTTTTCGCCTGCCAATACGTGATATCATCTACTTCCGGGGTTCGGGTCACCTACTGCTGTGGGTGCATCAGGTAGATACGTAGCAAGTTTTTTTTTTCGTAGGTATCTTTTAGCTGACTTTTTACACATCTTCCTTCGGAAAGGTTGTTTTAGCAAATTGAGGTTCGTTTGACTAACGATAATTGAATGATCGTTCGAGACGTTAGAGACATCCAGCTAGTGAAGTGACATTAAGGCACTTTGGGGCGCCGGAAATGAGGTGGAACTTTTATGGTCGACTACAGCGGAGGGTCCTGCCAGTGAAACTTAATTCTGGGAAAGGAAATAGCTCGTAAAGTTGATTGTCGATTTGAGGAATTTGGTTCACATTTTATCTATGAGAAATTATTAGGGAAAAATATGCGGTGCTATCATACTATTGGCGATAAGTTAATGCACCAAATTGGATGTTCGGTTCACCTCAATTAGGAAACAAAGCGTTCAAATTTTTGGAATCATTATCGGATCGATCATCGGTCGATTCATAAGTGCGATAATTTTCGAACGCATCATTTACCGTAACAACCCTTCTCGGAGAAAGGTACACAGCACACACGTAATTCGTGTACTTGATGGCTGCAGCTAGACCGGTGCGCCAAGAAAATCCATCATTAACAGCTTAAGGATTATTAGAATAAGATAATAGGAAAAATAATAAAACTATAAGAATACCTTCATTCCTTGTTCCAGAGCTTCTACCAAATATATTTCTAAGTATTCAGCCGAGCATATGTTAAAATATAAAACCGTCAGGAATTTCTCCTGAAATTGCACTAGAGATTCGTCCAAAATTTTCTCAATCGATTCCTACAGTAATTGTTCTGCCTCTACAATATTTTTTACAAAAATCCCTTCTATTTGCTATTTCTAGACTTAATCGTAGACGTACCCGCCGGTCACAAAAGTGCCCTGACGCCGATTACCAATAGTTCGGCGCACAGGTCTAGTTGCTACTGAGCAAAATTTGTTTGATGTCGGTCGATTCAATATTGCACTTAATTTGGCTGCCGATTTTCTCACTACCTTGCTAGCCGAACTCGAAGGGAATATTTTGTAATGTGCTGATACTCCTCTTACTTCTTTCAATACCGATTTTTTTGCTCGATTTGTACCTCCCAACCTCAACCAACCATATAGCCATAGCTAATCAATTCTTCACGAAAGTTACGCATTCACAAAAAAAAACTCTGCTTTGACTCAGGCACAGATACCTTCGTCGTAGTTCTCCGTAGTCGATAGGATTAACGAACCGAGCCGTGTTTATCTGATTAAGGTAGGTATTTGCCCTAACCAACCACTGACTGCTGTGGTTAAAGCATACACGGATCGGATGCACAGCCGGGGGTTTAGTATGAGCCTACCTAGCGAAAGTGAAAAGAGACTGCTGTGCTGAAGGGGGAAAAAGGCCTCAAAATCTCCGCAAAGTATCGCGTTACTACTAAGTTTACTGCATTACAGTGGATAAGTCAGTTAGTTCACCGAACGCCACGGTTCACTAGTTGCAATCGTCCAAAGCGTTTCTTTTAGAGGGACTCGGGTTACGAGTTGCCGCCGGAGCTCAAAGCGACAATGGCAATGACTTTCGCCTTCATTTCGTTTCATGTGTATGTGCGATTGTTAACGGCCAGTGCGCATTTTGAATGGAGTTTTGAAAACAAGCGTTAGCGCAATTGCCAATTGATTACGCTAGAGTTAGATGTTGTGGTAGCGAGAAGACTCTTGTGTACTTTTGTTTCCCTGGAAAGATGGAAAACCACTGATCAGAGTTGGATTCAAATCCTGCTATGGTTTCTTTGAGCTTATGTTACAACCATTCATAACCTCTGCTTTATTACGTTATTAGCTGATCATTACTGAGCATAGCTGAAGCATAACAGTCCCAAATGAATTTTCGAACCAACACCTTTTTTCATGGGTTCTTCTTTTTCATATTACATACAGAACATTCCAGTTATTGAGAATTTTGTTTACCTAAGATGCTCATTACTCAATGTTTCAAGTGTTCGACTAGAGCCATGATTACGCTATCATTATATCAAAACTAAGGAGTGTCTTGGTATAGTGTTACATTTCATTCGACGTATAAGTGCTCATATTTCAACACGGTGTACTACATTGAGAAGGTGATATATTCCGAAATCTGACAGCTACTTGACGACGTCATTCCTATTCACCTCGAACAAATTTGCGAAAAAAATGACTAGAGTTGCGAAAAAAATGACTAGAGGTCCGGAAGATATATGGTACGATAGGAGTGACGTCACATGTTTACAATCAAACTTGATATTTACATCAGTAAAGAGCCTGCCTTGTTATTTTTATGCCGTGATATTTCAATAAATCATTTGACCTGTTTCAGGTGTTATTGGCTTGTAAACTTCCAGAATACTTATCATGGTAAGTTCAATAATCGTGGATCCACAAATGAACCAATGACCTTTTTGGGTGAATTGAGTTCTTGCAAATGGTATTCGGGGACGGAGAATCGTTTATGAAATGCCTGTAATAGGAAGCAGAGCTACTTGGGCACTTCCATGATTCACTTTGGCATGGGGGGTTTTCTCGGCCGATTAACTTTACAATAAGAAGCACTTCAATACGACGCATATAGTGGCCAAATATGAGCTCAGTAGCTTTAAAAACCCCACTGCCGAAGTGAATCAAAAGAGCCAAGAATAGGATCCGGCACCCAATATTGTCTCTTTCCGATGTCTTCAGCAGAAGGCAACTCCAAATTTGTGGTGCGTGTACAGCTTCAATCTAAAAGTTTTATTTCACACTAGATAAGGTTTTTTAAGATGTAAACTTATTTTGATTTCGATGAACCTTTTCTCAGGAAACTTTACTTTTCTTCCTGCCATAAATTTCGTCTATGTATATCTATGATATTATTTTAAAGTTAGTTTAAGTTCTGATTGTTCTGATTACAGGGTTGATAACAACTCTGTGATTCAATTTTTGGGGATGAATTTAGCTTAACAAAATAAGGAATAAGTTCAACTGTAAATACATTTATAAAAGGATAATTCAAGCATTAAACTAAGTTAATTGCACACAACGCACTTGCATGTCCTTCTAGCACGTTTCACATAAAAAATCAGAGGGGGTTGTGTACAAGACACGACCGCATGACGTTAACTACGCCAAGTGACTTTCTGCATTTGAATTTTAGTCGATTATCATAGTTGCTGCCTTCTTTTAGTTCTAACTCTAACATAATATCGTAACGGTCGCAACATTATAGATTTTCAATTGGCACCTAGTATATTGCCGTAAGACGTAGTTAACGTCAAAAGAAGAATGAGCGAAGAAGCAGAAATTGGTCTGCTCTTATAGTGTGCTTCCCAACCCACGTGTTTGGTTGCGTAAGAAAGAGGTCGACATATTCACAATTTTCGACAGTCTATCGTCAAAAATCAAAAGTTTTCTTAATTTGAGTAAAATGTTGTATAAATTCCCGACCGATTGGTGGGAAAATATTGAAAATCTACCGATAAATGGCTGAGTAAAAAGTATTCAAAATCTTACATAATTTCGTGACGGACGCAATATTTTAGATTTTCAATTGACACCCAGTATATTGCCGTAAGACGTAGTTAACGTCAAAAAAGATTAGAGGTTGGGGAGATGGCAAAATCATTGTATGAGTCCTGATAACAATTGAACTGCTGGACAATATATCTTTCAAATATCAGACACGGCTTTAACTTTGTACTATTACTGTGCTAAATGGTTGGAAGAAAGATGTGGGATGGAATGAGCATTTATATGTTCATTTCGTCCCCTTAATGCCTCAATCCGGGGGCAAATTGATCACTGGGACGAATTTGATCAGGTCGGCACCAAAAAACATTTCCTCCCAAGGATGCTGAAGGTTTCATTGGCACCACAGACATGCCATGTTTTCTAGTTTATAGATGTCTAATGATGATATTTGAACTATGTATTTCATTTGTTGTATGGTCAGTTTTGTTTTTGTAAGGGCACTGCTACTTGCTTTCCTTTCGGTTTTGCGTCGTCCGATTGATTTTGCTGACGGATTCGCGCGTTTTCGTTGCCGGAGAATTTTTTTCCCCCTGTTTTGGAGCGTCTTGCTGGGTAGTGCTTCGTGAAGCCCAAGCAGGACAGTTCGGTTTTGCGTCGTCCGATAGATTTTGCTGACGGTTTCGCGCTTGTTTTCGTCGCCGGAGATTTTTTTCCCCTGTTTTGGAGCGTCTTGCTGGGTACGTATTTGGGAAGGCCCAAGCAAGACGGTTTATTTTCGGGACGCCAAGAAGTTTTGCTGTCAGTGTCAGTTTTGTGTTCAGTCGAGAATGGATTACCAACTGGTAAGTTCGTTTCATGCTTATGATACCACATTTTTTCTTGAAAGCGTAACTTTTATGTAATATTAAAACAAACTTTGTATGGTTTGTCACTATAGGTGTCGGCATTATGCTTTTTTCTTATACAATTTGAATATACATATATTTTTCTCTTTTTGACATTATTAATAATTATCTTTTGAATTGTTCGACATTGTGAATGTTGACGTATTTTCTAAAACTTCTACCATATCGAGACAAAATGTACAGTAATACTCATATGTAATTTTCAAACAAACTATGTATGGTTCGTCACTACAAGTGTCGGCATTATTCCTGTTTCATATAAGTTAAAATATATACATGTAATTTTCAGTTTTCGTCATTAATAAAAACGTCTTTTGAATTGTTCGACATTATAGATGTTGACGTTTTTTTTCCAAAAACTTCTCGAGACAAAAATACAAAACTAGCTTTAAATACAAGTCGTATATTTCCCCCTTGTCCATGGATCGCATCACCGACCAGAGGTGACTCCCAGATCTTTTCCTCCCTCACTAATAAACACCCTTCCCGTGGTGATTGTGGAGATGCAGAGGTATTCTCGGTCTCTAGAAGCAACAATCATTACACCCTAACATTCCTTCCCCATCCCAACTGACTGTAAGGACTTGGCCGGCGCCGTTATTGATCAATAATATTAGATCTGCTAAAATTGCACTTCGAGAGTAAGCGGAAACTCCCATCCCTTATTCATTTGGATCGTAGTGCAATTCTTACCAGTTCCGATCAATCACGGAGTAGCAACCATTGACATGTACAGTCAGTCTATGCTATGCTATGCTATGTAATGGAGATGAAAGTTCGTCGTGATTTTATCCTAGTGTGGATACATGCAAAAGCTTTCCAGCGTTTCTACACCATAGCCCAGCGATTCTGATCCATTTGGTTTTCTAGGTCAGTGGTTCCCAACCTTTTTAAAGCTGCGATCACTTTCGAATTTCTACAAACAACCCGTGGACCCCTAAATGGTTGTTATTGAAAACAATGGTTTGGCCGATCTGTATAATTCAATAAAAATACTTGGCACTTGACAGAAAATCTTTTGAATAGCTCAATAACTTTTATGAAGAATTTTGATAAAATCCTACAAAAATAATGCATGGCAAGTATGGTAAAGAACTGACATTGGAGTTTTGTTACGGTCGAATTGTCTGAATCTCAGCAATACGATCCACTCACATACACGACATATTATTGCAAAATATAAGCTCAGTAGCTTTCAGAAAACTCTCTGCCGAAATGAATCAAAAGTGACGGAAATGAGGGTGTCCGGCCATTTGGCCGAATGCCGTTTGGCCGAACGGGTCGTTGGGCCGAATTACGAAAAAATCAAATTGTCCCAATAACTAATTTAATTGTTGATTTGTATGACGTGGCGGGACGATAATGATAATGATAATGAACCGTCTATTCAGGACAGAGTTGTGAACCCCACACATCGTGCAAGACTCTAAGCTGATGGTTTACTCGTCTCTGGGTTATCAACGGTGTGCTAAGGTTTCGAGTGTCTTTAATGATTTCATCATAATTTTATCTTTCTTTTAAACACAGATGTTTTTTTTTTGAGTTGTACTGGTATCATTCGTATCAGCAATAATTCAGCTTATATTTTCATTGAGAATTTCACCTTCTTTAAATCATCGGCAGTTCTTTGTAGTTATACTGATAAAACGAATATTTGCATTACACGTGCTTAAATTTTCATTAAATATTTTTTCTTCTTTGATCATAGGCTATTCTTTTAAGAGTGAAGTATTTTTCATAGTTATTGGAATTTAGGCTTGTTTATAAAAAGTCTATTTCAAAATATATTTTTTCAGCACGACGGTTTACTTAGGTGAGATGTCTTTCTCCTCCAAGGTTACGATTGCAACGTGTGAACTGAACTCTGTACCGTTGCTTGCGTATAGCAGTAAACCGAAAGACATAGTGAACACTTACGTCGAAGAAGCTCACTGGTTCTCCATTGTGAAAAAAAGGCTTGTAGTTGCTAGAACTATGAAATATTTTACTTAGTACGATTTGACAGATCGAAGCAACCCGATCCAGCAGAAGGACGATTAAGTTGCGAACCGTTACTGTCAGATACTGTCAGAGGCCTACAAGACTACAAATGCGATGTGAAAATCTCTGCTGGCAGCTCTTACTTCTAGCAGAGAAGTGAATGATTGCATACATTTAGAGCGTTCTTTTCTTCAGCATTGACTGTTTCTTGAACTAACACTAAAGAACTAATTATTTGTGAATCAACGATGATTTATCATTCTGTAAGAATAAGCAGCATAAGTTCTTTGAAACTTATTTCTAATAAATACTAACTGTAGCTCCTATTCTTTTTCAATTTCGGTCAAACGGCATTCGGCCAAATGACCCGGAACCGGAATTGGATACGTCCCCTTTCTTGAGAACACTTAGACAAAAAATAACGGCAATTAGGCAAAGATATTCCCTGAAGTTTATTCAGGATTGTTATGGGAATCATACCTATTTTCGCATGATTTGAAAAATTTCTATTCTAGAAATCCATGAAGATCTTGCCAAACAAAATCTAAAATTTTCCCAGGTATCCAGCAAACATCATCTCTGCTAGTTATCTTTAGTAGAAAGAATTCGTTCTAAATTTTATCAAGAATTCTCCGAAACACCTAATCAAATATCAATAAACTTCGCAGAAATCTACCGAACATTATTATTATAGATATCAGTTGAACAACGAAAATCTTTAAAATAAATTCGAAAGAATTTCAAATTTCTTTAGATATTTCAGCCGATGACTGACAATGAATCTTGCAAAACATAGATGGCAAGGATTAAGCCGCTAATATCCCAGGAATTTCCTATGAATTCCTCTAGGAATGATCTCAAAGTGTCAATACCATGCTCACTGCAAAAACTTCAACCAGCGTCGGAAAGGTAATGTACTTCAGCTGTGCGCCAATTAATCATATCAATAAGTTCTCAAATGCCGAACCCACCTGCTCTAGTACTGCAATTGAATGCGATGGTTATAAAATGTTATGAAATGTGTTATAAAATGAGTTACATAGAGTTTAATTTATCAGTTATGGTAGCTAACTACACCCAAAAGTTGAAACCGTCATTATAGGCGTTTTCTGCGTCTATTGATGGCGGAAAAGTGTTCTTCTGAGCGACATGACGTTTTTGAGCGTCTATTGATAGGCAGATAATCCGGTCATTGAGTCGAGCAGTTTTTACGGTACAAATGGGGAAGTACAACTTGATATGCTTTTTGCACCACGCATACCAACAAGCGGGTTTAGTGCTGTGGTATAGTATTTGGTTCTCACGCTCATGACCATGGATCGATCCTGGTTGATGTCGCATGTGTATTTTTTTCATGTGCGTGCATCACCAACACATGTATTAAAAAATAAAACTTCCACACATATGCCTCTTTTAAGTGCATGTATTGGAAGTATGGAAATTTCGCAAAAAACCGAAAGGGTGCAAACCAGATTCGAACCATAATCATCGGATCGACTAGCACACTATGTATCTTCTGCTCCAAACTTACTACTGAAGTGAAGAGTAACCAAAGTCGATGTGGTTTTACGTTTCATATGCATGATTGCTCATGCTGTTGATAAACATGTGAACATGTGTTATCCCCAGCAAAATAAAGATATACAGTCAAGTCTCCTTTAAAGCGTTAATCATCGTATGTTGAACAAGTATAATGTATATTCATAATAATTTATCACCTACCAGAGTAGCCACATTCTCTATTGTAGAACTTACTTAAGGACTGTTCATTTTATAAAGTGGACACCTTGTGCATGCTATATCTTTATAATATATCAATAGAATCGTAATCGGTTTTCTGTATACAGTATCGCTAGACTATTATATTATTGCACGATGGTGTTATAACAAAAAAGCCATCAAAATAATTATAATTCACACGAATAAGGAACAATGTTTAGAATGGTCAAAGATTGGTAGGTCTGGAGCCAAGTATAATAGTTGAGCATACCAAAACACAATTCATTCATAAAAATTCGGATTTTTGGTATGTGAAAAATATTGTTTAAGTTTAAAGAACATCTTTTCTAGGAAGTTTTTGTCGAAACTTCTTTGTTCTTCTTTGTAAGATCTTATATTTCCATATAAGAGGAAAATAATAGTATTACGATGCACAGAAAACCGATTATGATTTCATTGATAAACTAGCTAACCCAGCGTGGCTAGTCACGTTCCATAAGAATTTTCAAGCAAAAACCTCTTTCAAAGATCAATAATGTTTATGTTCAATTGCAAAATGATAACATGGACAGAGAAATTTCTCTGTTGATTAATATGCCATTGGTGTATGAATAATAAGCTGAGACACGCATGATATTTATGAACGCAAAATCGCCCAAATTTATGCTCTAACCATACTCCATTGTTATAGTGCCGTTATTCTGATCTGAAATAATTACAGCCTTAAATGCTGTTGTGAAATATTTCAAAAGTTCCAGAAGCTTCTATAAATTAGAGAGAAGAATCTGACTGAAAATTCTAGAATATTCTATTGAATCCCGATTAACCAGTGCTACAATTTCTGTATAGATCTTTGTGCTGCGATGGCGATCGTCAACGATATACAACGAATCGAATTGTAATTAGGGGACTATCGACTAATGAATATATCGAGTCATCGAACAGGAATGCTTTGGAAAGCTCTTTTAGGGGACCATTATAGTTACCATAAAAAAATATTTTTATTTTGCCTTCATAAGTCGATATCGAACCATGGAACATCGACTCAAGAAGGTTGTGTAAATAAAAAAAAACTAGAATATTCGGCCCACAATCATGTTTATCTTTCATTTGCATATATCTTATTTGTTTTTGAACCTTATATTGAAATGACGAAACCCGTAATGAATCACATTTTCAACTTGCATCGGAATTTAAGTGCGGTCGAACAGCATAAAGTTGGTTTGTTTACATTTTGATTACCGTCCAAGTTCATAAAACCGGAAAACTACAATGATAAAAAGATCGTGACTTTTATACGAATTAGGAAGGACAAAGCTCCGGAAAACTCTAGAACACCCTGTGCAATAGCTGTTATAGTGCTCCACAATTTGCAATAGGGTCCTAAAATGGTTAATTAAATCTTGTTTTCATTTAATAACACGAAAGGTCATATTACTGCAACTACTTTAGCAATTTTTCTCGCTCAAATAACGGATATATCATATTTAAACTTTAATTTCAAAATTGGATCCATAAATGAACCTTGACACTTGAGATCATGTTTGACGTTCGCTTAGTCGAGAAAAATATCACAGGGGTTTTAGTTTTAACACTGGGGTTGTTGCTATCTGACATTTCGGAAGGGACACGGAAAACAAAATACACCCGAAATTTGAGTTCAAATCAAGGAGTGTGACAAAATCTATAAAAACATAAAAAAATGTTTTTTGTACTTAAACAAATGAAAAACATTAAAAAATTGAGTAAACATGTGTTTTTGGCCTGAACGTAAGCGTTTGGCACTAAAATTGGGACAGGGCTTTAGGACCCTATTGTAATGTTGTAACATTCAAATGGACTTTTGCAGTGCTCTTAATTTGACTGTTGTTGTGCTCTTAAATTGCTGTTGTATGCTGCTCAATGAAACCTTTCAAAGCGTTACTGACAGACAGAAAACTCTGGGATTTTATATACATGATAAAAAAGATATAGCATAAACAAGGTGTCCTCTTTATAAAATGAATAGTCTTTAAAACATGAAAACTCTGTGGAATCTTTTGCTGGTGCTATTCAAAGAAAACAAGATCACGGTTCTACTTTCACATTGATAAAAAAATATCGATCCAATGCTGATGAATGCTACCCAGAATGAGCCGATTATAAGAAACCGTGCCCCATATATGGGATTAAATTTTAACCATGGTTTTAGTATAATAGTAAAAGAGTTTTCTATAGATGAATCGATCATTTTGACTCAAGAACAACTTCTGCAAATTGGCTATTAGTTTTTGCAAGCAATTTATTTTAAGAATTATGGCACCGATATGTTGATTTTAGAATAGAACGTTCAGTGGGGAGATTGTAGTAAACCGTTTGGAGAAGTCAAGAGAACATATATACTGATTTTTTTTATCATGAAAAATATGAAAACAAAATTTCATTTTTATATAACGCAATAATCTTTTTTTTATCATTTTTAATTTTGACTATCTATGAATTGTAATAAGAATTAGTCGTTCAGGACAAAATTTCAGAGACATTTTCGATAAGAAAGTTTTTCTAAGAACAACTTATGCTGTCCATAAAGGCCCATATTGAAAAAAGTAGGCACTGAGAAAATAGCGCTCAAACTTTGAAGATTTTCTTTCATACAAATGTTTATAATTTTCTATTAGGGGTCGTCCATAAATAACGTAGCATTTTTCACTGATTTTTTACACCCCCCTTCCCTCTCGTACCGTTTCGTCACAAATGCTGATACTTCCCCTTGGAAAATACGTAGCATATCAAGCACCCCCCCCCCCTTCTTCTTCTTCTTCTTCTTCTTCTTCTTGGCATTGACGTCCTCACTGGGACAGAGCCTGCTTCTCAGCTTAGTGTTTTTATGAGCACTTCCACAGTTATTAACTGAGAGCTTTCTATGCCAAAGTTGCCATTTTCGCATTCGTATATCGTGTGGCAGGTACGATGATACTCTATGCCCAGGGAAGTCGAGAAAATTTCCAACCCGAAAAGATCCTGGACCGACTGGGAATCGAACCCAGACACCTTCAGCATGGCTTTGCTTTGTAGCCGCGGACTCTAACCACTCGGCTAAGGAAGGCCCCCCCTTTGCATTTTTTATTAATTTTCCTCAGTGATTGGGTTGAAACAAAAAATTAGAATTCAGAAGTTCAATACAAAATTTGATATTAATTACTGACTAAAATGTAAGGAAATCTAATCTAACAGTATGATATACAGTAGCGCTCGAAAGTAATTTGGAAAACAGTTTCAAATAAACACAGTTCCTGTTACATAATTTTGGTATCTAGTTTCATATAGGCTAAATTGTATTACTTTTGCTGTTGTCACCAAGCCAAACAAGTTTACTATAGAAAATGTGAAAAAAAATGATTGGATTGATGAAGCTCGTTATTGTTGAGTTAGGGTACAATATATTTTTAGTTTATTTTTAGTTAGAACAAAAATTTCGTTATTAAAGGATTGTTTTTTTTTTAAATTATTCTTTGTTAGGAAATAGATTTCAATGAAAATGAACAATACAATATATTAATTCGAAATGAATTATTATCCAAATTCAAATCCATTTGGCAATCAGTGGCCAGATATAGAAAAGATTACACTTGATATATTTGGAATGTTTAGAAAATTTTAGCGATTATTATACAAATTATTTATCTCTATTAATATTTCAGCTGAACTTCATTATCTTTCTTCATAATAAAATAAACCTACACAACCTATAATGAAACAGTTAAATAATAAAAAAAATATCAAATTACCAAGTTATCAATAAAATTGAATGATAGGGCAATTTCGATATCACTCGAATCTGTTGTCTTCATTAATATTCAGGCTATTCCATCAAGAGCATTGATACATCAAAACAAATCGATGAGTTGATTGAGTGAGATCTCCTGCAACATTGAATGCATAGTACACGGTATAAATATCTTGTTTCATGTAATATTTGCCGAAAAGAGCATAATTTATTGTCTTGAAAACGGCTGACTTTATGACTTGTTAACAAATGAGAAAACAATGTACTCCAAGTAGTTAAAGCATTGATTTTTAATTTATTTATTAAACTTTGATTTCGTTTATTTATAAATTTATCAATTAAGACACGAATATAATATAATATTTATATAACCATTTAAAGCTTTGAAAAATCTGTTTGATTGCATTTATCAAGAAAATCTAAAATTTCTCAGATTTCTTTTCAATCTTGATGAATGTTTTGAAGCTGAATCATCATTTTATAAACCAAGTTTATAAGTCAAACAAAACAGAGGACAGAGCCTGCATCTCAGTGTTCTTATGAGCACTTCCACAGTTATTAACTGAAAGCTTACTGTGCCAATGACCATTTTTGCTTGCGTATATCGTGTGGCAGGAACGAAGATACTCTATACTCTGGGAAGTCGAGAAAATTTCCAACCCGAAAAGATCCTTGACCGGTGGGATTCGAACTCACGACCCTCAGCTTGATCATGCTGAATAGCTCCGCGTTTACCACTACGGCTATATTGGCCCCGTAAAGATCCCCCTCCCCCCTAAATAGCTACGTCATTTATGGATGACCCCTTAAATTTCTTCCTGACATATTTAACACAACCGCATAGCTTACTAATTTTGCTTCTAATGATTCAAATAATAAACTTGAACACAATTCACGTTTGCAGCTGAAATTTAAATTAAAAGCTCATATGGAGACTGGTATGCCTTTATTTTTCAATATGGGATTGCACCAACTTCATATTTTCCAATACATTTTCAAACAATGTGTGTTTATTTTTATATGCATAATAAAATGCAGATTAAAATAAGTTTTTTTGCACTCATTCGATAACTGTCAAGCAATGATACATAGTTTTGACATCATGAATGCTCTAAAGCATGACTTTAAATCGACAATATGTTGAGCATTATTATTATAAGTAAATTTTCTGGGATGTAGAAAAAATATTGTTCGGAAAAGATCTTCACGAGTTTTATATGGTTATGCGGCTTGGCAAACCTCTGAACGAACACCAACACCAAAAAATCCACTTAAGGGTTGAAGAAATCATTTCGTGACGCGTTCACCATTATTTTGCGATTATGTTGTGCACATAAGTTTTTTGAGAATTATTATTTATGTATATCAATTCCAAAAATATGGAAAATCTGGCTTTGGTGTAAAATGTTGAGTGCGATAATTAAACCTTATTGTAATTTCTGTAAATTCCAATTAGGTACTATTGCATCTTCTTTACAAAAAAAAATATAACGGTAAATGTAAATGACTGCTAATAACAGCGGTTTTAAATTTAAAAAAAGTTTGAAATTCCAATCCCCATATCTTTCTTAGGGGTCGTCCATAAACCACGTGAACATTTTTCCTGACTTTTCAGTCACCTCCTCCCCCCTCGTGCTTTTGTGTGGTTTTGACGAATAACCCCCCTCTCGCCCAATGATCATGTGTTTCATTTGTTCATGAATGAAACAGAAATTTGAAAAATGGGAGAAGAGATATTTATGAATTGGTTTGCTATTATTAAGCGAAATGTGAGATTATAGTGTGACAAACTTCTGAAAAAATCCCTAACAAAATTAGCTCAAAAAAGATTTGTTTCTACTGCAGTGTTCCTTATTATTGTTTGAGGAATTAGTTTTCACTTAGAGATAATTTTGTATTAACATTACAGTACTAACATGTGGGGAACATTTTTTTTTTTTCAAATTTTGTCATAGTAATTTCCATAGAAATCTTAATCGTCTTCTAATCGTTGTTGGTAAAGAAGATATAAAATATTGAATTTTAAAACTTTTTTTTTTAATTTGATCCATCCGACTGCTAATGAAACCTTTCAGGTTTAGTTGATGGTGGAATTTTCTTTGAAACACAAATGGGTGGACCGTGGTCTTTGGCTAGATACCCCCTCCCCGCTAAATGATAACATAGTTTATCAACGGCCTCTATTTTGATAAGTAATTGTTAAAAGAATTACGGTAATCCAGTTTTCTGTATGCACACTTAGATGTTTGATTACAATATTACATCGTCAAATGAATCGAATCCCACAAACCCTGGGTCTCCTACTTCGAGGAGTCTCATACCGTCCTCAACCATGCGACTAATAGGAGACCAAAATGTTAATAAATTAAAAGTAAATCAATCAGCAAACGTCAACGATAAAATTCTGCTTATAAAGCGCCCGACTGTTATAGTCAAGTGTGTTTATTTGTTTCTCCCTAATATATTACCCAATCCAACACGCACGGCATGAAATTCTATTTCCACTGCAAATGTATAAGTCATTGCCGATAATAAAGATATACAAACATATAGATTTTGACTCTGGTATAAGTAAGAAATTCCCGCAGCACCGCGTTGGTACTTTAAATATATTTATAGAACATATCATCTCACCCCTTCTCGCACTTGGCTGTCCAACGGGTGTTGTATTTTGCTCCTCTTGCAGGTTGTCCTCCGTGACAAGATGGTTCCATGTTGTGTGATGTAGAGTACTTCATACATGAGAAATTGTGATAGGCGAGTGGTGTGGGTTTATGTTTCAGGATCCGAAGGTTGCGGTTTTCGAGTCCAGTTATTGTTATTATTTTTCTGTTTTTCATATATTGGTGTCTAAGGCAAATTTCTTGTGGCGGAGCCTTAGAGCAATCGGGTATATGGGGTAGCTAACAAGGAAAGGTCACGATGTGTTACACGGGGTTTTCAACCGGACTATTTTTGTTGGATTCAACATGTCGAAATATGTGAAACCCCAAAGCCTTTCGGGTGAAGAGCCAGGGAGATGTAGTATGTTGTTAACAAAATGTTAATAAAATCTTAAATTTGTTTTACCAAATTAGGATGATAGTGTTGTCTAACACAGATCACCTAGATATAAGAAATGAATGTAATGTTTGGAATGATATTAATAAAGAAATTAAAAAAAAAAACATGTACATCGTAATGTTCTGAATGGCTTCAACGGATGACGCATGAATTTGGATACTAGGTTCAAATAATGACTTATTCAGTAGGTACAAGAATGTTAACACTTTTGACCGGGTTAAATCCGCTCGATAAAGGCAATAAATACATTACTTAGAAAAGAGATAACTTAACTTTATATAAAATGAGTAGTAGAAAATCGGTAAAATAGAATGGTGTTTGATTTTCGATGATGTTATTACTTTCAATAAAAGTAACATTGTTGCTAAATAAATAACTGTACTCAAGAAAATTGTTTTAAAAAGAACAAAATGTTTATTATTTATGTGTGATTTTTTGTGTATTCATACACTAACAAATGAGGCCATTTGAAATCACAGATCTGACTGTTATTTTTTTAGTTTCAGTTCAGTCATTTAAAACGACAATATTTTCACTTGTCCCACTAGTTTCCAAAATTTTCAATATTTACCTTGAACTTTGGCACAAACATTTAGTAGGAAACAATCTGAAAAATATAGTAGATCTTAACAACTACCGAAAAGCTAAACATTACATATAATTTGCAATTGGATTAGATGGACAAATTAATGTGAAGATTTGCGAAAAAGTTACACGTCTTCTCAGTGAGAATCGAACTCACGACTCCCCGATCTCTAGTTGGGGCGCGTTAACCACTACGCCATGAGAGGACTCATGAACGCAGAAGTTAACCTGAATTCGATTTCAGCTCAATAATCACGTGGTCCTCTTTCGCAAAGTGCACCTCTTTCGGAAGAATTAGATGCCCATCCAAACACAACGCTTTCTATATATATCCAATGCCTAGCCCGAGAGCGCATTGTTTTTTAGATATAGGAATAGCACACTACACTAGCCAGCAACTGCGCTGGCTGAGGTTTCTATTGTGTGGGCTTCCAATGGGTCGCGACGTTCTCAAACGACCGGTTACGGAACATGAGTCCGTTGCTCGATAAATACTTGTTTTAATTATGAATCGTGGTTTACGGCCAACCAGCCGAGTGGAAGTTTAACAACTACCGAAAAGCTAAACATTACATATAATTTGCAATTGGATTAGATGGACAAATTAATGTGAAGATTTGCGAAAAAGTTACACGTCTTCTCAGTGAGAATCGAACTCACGACTCCCCGATCTCTAGTTGGGGCGCGTTAACCACTACGCCATGAGAGGACTCATGAACGCAGAAGTTAACCTGAATTCGATTTCAGCTCAATAATCACGTGGTCCTCTTTCGCAAAGTGCACCTCTTTCGGAAGAATTAGATGCCCATCCAAACACAACGCTTTCTATATATATCCAATGCCTAGCCCGAGAGCGCATTGTTTTTTAGATATAGGAATAGCACACTACACTAGCCAGCAACTGCGCTGGCTGAGGTTTCTATTGTGTGGGCTTCCAATGGGTCGCGACGTTCTCAAACGACCGGTTACGGAACATGAGTCCGTTGCTCGATAAATACTTGTTTTAATTATGAATCGTGGTTTACGGCCAACCAGCCGAGTGGAAGTTTAACAACTACCGAAAAGCTAAACATTACATATAATTTGCAATTGGATTAGATGGACAAATTAATGTGAAGATTTGCGAAAAAGTTACACGTCTTCTCAGTGAGAATCGAACTCACGACTCCCCGATCTCTAGTTGGGGCGCGTTAACCACTACGCCATGAGAGGACTCATGAACGCAGAAGTTAACCTGAATTCGATTTCAGCTCAATAATCACGTGGTCCTCTTTCGCAAAGTGCACCTCTTTCGGAAGAATTAGATGCCCATCCAAACACAACGCTTTCTATATATATCCAATGCCTAGCCCGAGAGCGCATTGTTTTTTAGATATAGGAATAGCACACTACACTAGCCAGCAACTGCGCTGGCTGAGGTTTCTATTGTGTGGGCTTCCAATGGGTCGCGACGTTCTCAAACGACCGGTTACGGAACATGAGTCCGTTGCTCGATAAATACTTGTTTTAATTATGAATCGTGGTTTACGGCCAACCAGCCGAGTGGAAGTTTAACAACTACCGAAAAGCTAAACATTACATATAATTTGCAATTGGATTAGATGGACAAATTAATGTGAAGATTTGCGAAAAAGTTACACGTCTTCTCAGTGAGAATCGAACTCACGACTCCCCGATCTCTAGTTGGGGCGCGTTAACCACTACGCCATGAGAGGACTCATGAACGCAGAAGTTAACCTGAATTCGATTTCAGCTCAATAATCACGTGGTCCTCTTTCGCAAAGTGCACCTCTTTCGGAAGAATTAGATGCCCATCCAAACACAACGCTTTCTATATATATCCAATGCCTAGCCCGAGAGCGCATTGTTTTTTTAGATATAGGAATAGCACACTACACTAGCCAGCAACTGCGCTGGCTGAGGTTTCTATTGTGTGGGCTTCCAATGGGTCGCGACGTTCTCAAACGACCGGTTACGGAACATGAGTCCGTTGCTCGATAAATACTTGTTTTAATTATGAATCGTGGTTTACGGCCAACCAGCCGAGTGGAAGTTTAACAACTACCGAAAAGCTAAACATTACATATAATTTGCAATTGGATTAGATGGACAAATTAATGTGAAGATTTGCGAAAAAGTTACACGTCTTCTCAGTGAGAATCGAACTCACGACTCCCCGATCTCTAGTTGGGGCGCGTTAACCACTACGCCATGAGAGGACTCATGAACGCAGAAGTTAACCTGAATTCGATTTCAGCTCAATAATCACGTGGTCCTCTTTCGCAAAGTGCACCTCTTTCGGAAGAATTAGATGCCCATCCAAACACAACGCTTTCTATATATATCCAATAGAGATGGTCGGGTCTCGGGTTTTCAAACCCGAAACCCGACCCGAACCCGAACCCGACGGGTTCGGGTCGGGTTCGGGTTCGAAAATTCGAAATTTTTCGGGTTCGGGTTCGGGTCGGGTTTGAAGGTTATAAAATTATCGGGTACGGGTCGGGTTCGGGTTTGAAAAAAGTCGGGATGAGTCGGGTTAGGGTCGGGTTTAGTGAGAATTGTGAACAGAGTAACAACCTAAAAGCTTTCCTATGCATCAGAAACGATGAATTTACCATCTATTCAAACTCGGGTTTTAGTCGGGTTTTTCTTACAAAAAATTCTCGGGTTTCGGGTCGGGTTCGGGTTTAAGTTGCGAAATATTTTCGGGTTCGGGTCGGGTCCGGGTTCGCTTTTCAATTATTGTCTCGGGTTCGGGTCGGGTACGGGTTTGAAGAAATAAAATAAGTCGGGTACGGGTCGGGTTCGGGTTTGAAAAATGTGAAACCCGACCATCTCTAATATCCAATGCCTAGCCCGAGAGCGCATTGTTTTTTAGATATAGGAATAGCACACTACACTAGCCAGCAACTGCGCTGGCTGAGGTTTCTATTGTGTGGGCTTCCAATGGGTCGCGACGTTCTCAAACGACCGGTTACGGAACATGAGTCCGTTGCTCGATAAATACTTGTTTTAATTATGAATCGTGGTTTACGGCCAACCAGCCGAGTGGAAGTTTAACAACTACCGAAAAGCTAAACATTACATATAATTTGCAATTGGATTAGATGGACAAATTAATGTGAAGATTTGCGAAAAAGTTACACGTCTTCTCAGTGAGAATCGAACTCACGACTCCCCGATCTCTAGTTGGGGCGCGTTAACCACTACGCCATGAGAGGACTCATGAACGCAGAAGTTAACCTGAATTCGATTTCAGCTCAATAATCACGTGGTCCTCTTTCGCAAAGTGCACCTCTTTCGGAAGAATTAGATGCCCATCCAAACACAACGCTTTCTATATATATCCAATGCCTAGCCCGAGAGCGCATTGTTTTTTAGATATAGGAATAGCACACTACACTAGCCAGCAACTGCGCTGGCTGAGGTTTCTATTGTGTGGGCTTCCAATGGGTCGCGACGTTCTCAAACGACCGGTTACGGAACATGAGTCCGTTGCTCGATAAATACTTGTTTTAATTATGAATCGTGGTTTACGGCCAACCAGCCGAGTGGAAGTTTAACAACTACCGAAAAGCTAAACATTACATATAATTTGCAATTGGATTAGATGGACAAATTAATGTGAAGATTTGCGAAAAAGTTACACGTCTTCTCAGTGAGAATCGAACTCACGACTCCCCGATCTCTAGTTGGGGCGCGTTAACCACTACGCCATGAGAGGACTCATGAACGCAGAAGTTAACCTGAATTCGATTTCAGCTCAATAATCACGTGGTCCTCTTTCGCAAAGTGCACCTCTTTCGGAAGAATTAGATGCCCATCCAAACACAACGCTTTCTATATATATCCAATGCCTAGCCCGAGAGCGCATTGAAAGAGGTGCACTTTGCGAAAGAGGACCACGTGATTATTGAGCTGAAATCGAATTCAGGTTAACTTCTGCGTTCATGAGTCCTCTCATGGCGTAGTGGTTAACGCGCCCCAACTAGAGATCGGGGAGTCGTGAGTTCGATTCTCACTGAGAAGACGTGTAACTTTTTCGCAAATCTTCACATTAATTTGTCCATCTAATCCAATTGCAAATTATATGTAATGTTTAGCTTTTCGGTAGTTGTTAAACTTCCACTCGGCTGGTTGGCCGTAAACCACGATTCATAATTAAAACAAGTATAGTAGATCTTATTCATTTTATTTTTTTAAGAACCCTCTCTATACGATTTCCTTTACCCATTTGTCACACGGTACCTTATTTCGATAGTCACTCAAGCAAAATGATTATCTAAATACAGGGACCGGAATCTATTAGGGTAAGTGTACCAGTTTTGGCCACCCTAAGGAAAAATATTGTTTATTTATAAATCAAAAGACCTTTGGTTACTGTCTGGACATTAAACGAAAGCTTTCAATCCATACTCAGCAGGGAAAATATAAAAACTAATCAGAAACTTTGTTTTTGTATTAAAAATGGTGGTGGCGAATACTGGACCATTTGCACCAGTATTCGCCACGATTTTAATTTCGGTTCCTGAATTCGCCACTTACGTTGATTTCTTATGGAGGGTGGCGAATTCAGGAACAGGTGGCGAAAAATAGGTGCAAAGGAGCAAAAAGTTTAAGGAAAATGATTTTTTTCTATTATTTTCTGAGAAAATTTTGCGGTTTCCAAGAATGTTTCCGTATCATCTCAAAGCAATTTAGCAAACACTAAACAATTGGCAACCATATATGAAGTAAAACGGTATAAAATCTGGGGTGGCGAATAACTGGTACATGACGAATACCGGTACACCTTCCCTATGATAATTTGCCACAAGAAATCGGGTTGAATTTCATAAATTTGCCTGAAGAACCAAAAAATAAAAACAAAATATATACTCGCGCTTATTCAGAATCGAACCAAGGACCTCCCGATTCATAAACCAGTACTTACTCCACGAACCTATCGACAGCTTGTAGGGAGCAGTGACAAAAGCAATATATAAAGCGTTTTATATTGCAATATTCATTCCATTCCTCTGACATGTCCACCATCCATTTGCCGCGTGACCATTTGCCTAAGTTTGCGTTTCCGATGCCATCATTCGGCTTCGGATTGGTTGTGCAATTGTGTGGGTCGGGCGTAAACATTTAGATTGCTCGAATTTTCAAGTCCAATGTGCTCGATTTCAATTGACGGGTTTGCCCGTCTACGCTTAGGAGGCGAATCTTACCATCAATAGGTGGATTTAGCAACTAATACGCTAGGAGGGAAATCCGCCATCCGAATTATTTTGGGTGTATGTTTCGTAAGTATAAGTTTCAAGAAAAAAAAAATCAATCCAAATCGAGCTTCAAAAGATGCAATAAGGCTATAGCCGGTAGTGCAGCTCTCGACAGTCCATTTTATCCACTGTTGCAAATCCTACGGGAAACGCAAATCTGCCCCAACACTGGTTTTCAATCAAAGTAGACAGGTACTGGCACCATGGACCGATGCACGTGTTCACTATTTGACGTTTGAGCGGTGCCGTGTTATTTACGTGACCATGGCAACCAGTGAATTTGGCGCTCAAACGTCAAATTAGTGATCACGTGCATCGGTCCATTGTTTTCAAGTTTGGTTGGGGAGCAAGAGAGAGAGAATTTCGCTGTGGAATGCCTAATGAGAACTCGTACGAGAATAATATTCATTCAGCTGATTCATTTTACCTACCGCATCATACGATTCTGATCCGAAAAAGACTCGTATGCGATCGTATTCCACGAGCATTAATGTTTGAGTATCATCATATAGGCATTTTCACGGAAGGTTCACAGTCCATTTGTTTTGAGGCATTTTGACAGTGTTTCTCGATGGTAACGACCACGCAGTACACGCAGTTGTAAACAAAAGTACTGAGAAATGTCGAATGAAAATGGAACGATGCACGAGTTCACTATCTGACGTTTGAGCGGTGCCGTGTTATTTACGTGACCATGGAAACTAGTGAATTCGGCACCGCTGAAACGTCAAATTAGTGTACTCGTGCATTGATCCATAGCTGTAAGAACAAAACTGGAAAAGAGAGAAAGAGAGATATGAGTGAGCACGGTGCTCGAGGCAATCTTCGGGTTTGAGATTGCTTGAGCTTGGGCTTGATTGGCCGCCCGTGGATGTTACTCCAGTATCGCCAGATCAGCTGCACTTACACAAGGAACCAACCGAATGACTGCTTGGGACTAACAGACACCCTCAGTGTATAAGTGCTGGTGATCTTCTATTTTTAGGCTATAATGGCGCCTGCCACGTCAGAATGCAGACCAATGTGGGGAAGGGGGAGGAAATGATGTTGCACTTATACTAGCCCACTGTAGACCGTGGAGTCCGACTGCATTTACGCCAGTTCATGCGGAGTGCATGGATTGGGGGAAAGGCATGGCAGAGAAGTTTGCTGTTGTGGTTAGCAGACTGACTATGTATCAGGCGTAAGGAAAGGCATGCGCGTGGAAGAATGGAAGCGTTAGGGAAACGGTATCTTGTCCGTCTCTGGTTCTAGTGTTTGCTATGAACAAATAGTTTGTGTGTGATAAGATTTAGAATGGAAGGCAGATCGAAACCGGTCGACAGAAAGGTAATTTTTAAGCTTTTTTGACGATAGTAAGAACTATAAGTGTTATATGTCTTGTCTCACGTCGCGTTTTCGCGAAGACAGAAGCAAGTGAGAGATATATAACTACAAAGTACGAGGAAAGGGACGGGCCTGGGATTGAACCCATGACCTTCTGCTTATGAAGCAGAAGCGGTAGCCATCAGACCACCAACCCCGTCTTCAATCTTCGGGTTTGAGATTGCGACTTAAAACTCGAACGACATTCTGTTAACGATTGTTCTGGCACGAGGACGCGTTTTATATCTTGCACGATAAAAATGGCAGACTTCCGTTCCGACAATGGGCACCTCCACAGTCACGAATTGATTTTGTGCAAGCACCTGAAACATCCTCAACTCTCTCATCGCGACATCGGAAAACAACTCGCATGCGTGCAGTCAATGGTGAGTCATGTTATTAAACGTTAACCCGATTCTGTTTTTGCACGGTTTTTTTTTACACGGCCGTGCAAAAAAAGTTTCCATAGATTTTTTTTCGTCAGAACCTTATTTCTGCATGAAACGTCGAGAAACGGGGTTACTTTTTTTGCACGGTTTTTGAAATTTTGAACTGAAAACTTCTTTTGCACGGTACGCATCCCTTGTGCAAAAACAGAATCAGGTGTACTTCGAAACTCTGAGCATCGCACGGAAGGGGTAATGCGATCATAACAGATGTTCTATTAGTGATCAGCATCAAAGGGTTTCGTGATAACCTCTAAGCGGAATCCCAGTGCTTCAGTCAAGGATGTGGCCAAAATATTGAATCTGTCCAAGTCCAAGGCTATACAGATTTGACAAGCGATCTGCTCATGTGGCAAACGGAGTGCGCCATTCATGACTACCGGGACTGTGAACGGGGTGATCTGTCTAAAGGAGTTATCGAGGATACGACAGGAGTGTCTGTAGAAGCGTCTGCCTCCGCTGTTGAAGCAACACGAGGGCCCTACGATTTTCTGGTCGGATCTAGCATTCGTTCCAAGGATATAATCGACCCCTTCCTCTACGCACTTCTGGCCCAAAATACTAAGCTGACACCAAAATACTGACACTACATAAGCATCTCATGGAGGTCAAATCTGAAGAAGACATGAAGAAAAAGTTGTTTCCCGTACAGAAGAAGCTGCAGTCAGATATTGTACAGAACCTAATGAGTGGTGTTAAGCTACAGAAAAAGTGATAGTGTTGCGTCTGAGAGGATAATTGTAATTTTATGACTTTCTCAGTCTTATAAATTAAAACGGCTTGTTTGTCTAAGCCCGACGTTTCCATATTTTTAAATCTACAGTTGACAATAGTCATTTTGCAAATTGTGTTATCGTGAGTGGTGCGTAGTGTAGTCAGTCCCCCCCCCCCCCTATATTTTTAAAACCCAATGTTAAATGGCACTACAAGAAGCTCCATATCTCTTAAAGATTTATACGTTAGATGACGAGAGACGGTTGACTGCTTATCCCTTTAAAAAGGTCCAATACACGGGACCGAAACGTCGGGCCTAGCCAAACAAGCCGTTTTAATTTATCCAGCTTTTAACAATGACAATGGGGCTCTGCACAAAAATCATTCTCTCTCTTTCACTCTTCCATGAAATTAGTAAACAACAAAACCAGTAAACGTCAAAATTCCATACAGAATCAAAACAGTGCAGAGGCCTATAAAGCAATGTCAAAAATTTGCAGTCCTGATTTTAGCAAATGGATTTTCATAAACTTTAAATTTCCTATTTTATACTAATGCTTTGATTATTTCATGTTGAAAAACATAAGTGGCAGAGTTAATGGTTCGAATTTTTGTAGGAGAGAAAAACTGGCATTACCAACAGTGTTGTGAAGTTAAAATAAATATGGAAATGATTTCTTCATAGATTCATACCATTTTATCCATTCTCTATGCTATTTTATTCATTAAATGAATTTCATTTAAGCTTATACTGGAAGAACTAAGTCAATCAGTAAACTAACTAAAAATTTGAAGGATCCTCAAAAACAGCCTAAGGAACGACCATGGCGGTTACACTAAACCGGTCATAGTTTTATGAATTTTGCTCTGTTATTTTGGTACTCTCACCAAATCGTACCGACAGAGCGAGAAAATTAACTATGACCCATCCCAAAATATGTCACCCAACTAATGTTGGACAAAGCCACTTATGTTTGAATGTTATGAATGGTTAAGCATAATGCGTGATGTATTTATGACGCTGGACATGGACGAGGAAAAATTTATGAACATCTCGTACCACCCCCCTCATTACAGACAATTTGCATGGATTACAAAATTGTGGCGGCCCGCCTTTTCGGTCGTAATCAAAATTCAGATCAGCCGATCGTATTTCTTTCAATTTTGTAACAATTTCTATTGGTTTGATGTAGCAAATTTTCCCTCTTTATAGATGTTTGGTCCTACGGGGCCTAAAACGATAAAATAAGAATAATTTACTGATAAGTTTTTAATAAGCTGCTAGCTGTGCTAGCAGTGAAAATTTTTGACATTTCAATAAACAATACTAAGATCAAACCATAAAATCTGTAGACAATATGTGCCAAACTCGAATCACCCCCTGCAGTTTTATAGCTAGCGTAAAAAGCTGGATAAGACTGAGAAATCCATAAAGCTACAGAAAAAACAAACTTAACAGCAAGAAATATTATCAATTTAAAGTATAGTACCGCAAACATTAACGCCCAATGTTAAAAATGCTGATTTTCGCTATCTGGGAACTAGATGGCGGTTGTTCGCAAACGTCAAACTCAAACAGTAGCGATACGAGCGCCACGAATGAAATGGAGGCACAATACTACTATTATACTATTATACTATTATTATAGAACTATTATAGTACTAAATACGTTTTGAAATTGAGTACTATTTTGCTGTACGATAAAATGTTATGCATATTTGTCTGTGATTAAGGGCAAGGTGCGAGCGTACGGTTATGTTAATTGAATTAAATATGCCAAAAACTTACTGATGTGGGACGCCCTTCATTCGTGATATTCTGTTCCGAATTTATCATCTACAAACACACCAGAAAATCCAAACAAAACCCAACATTTGGTTTCCGGGCATTGTGCGGTCATCTGACAAAAAAATGAAACCTTTCACCGCATTTCTAATACCCTATGAAATAATGTTCAAAGGCCGCATACCTACCGCAGTGATTGCCTTTCGAGGTTTACCGGTCGCGTTCTCCATTGAAATGTGTGGTTAAATCTAACCTTACACCGAACTGCTCACGCGATCCTATGCGCGGGAGGATGCAGACCGATCGCTGATTCATGACTAGGAACGAGCTGGAACGACGTTCGATTTGGGGGCATGTTTAGCAGCGGTTATGAAATCACCCACCGGCAAAAACGGATAGGGACCAAGCAAAGGGGAGATGCTTATGCTTTTCTTCGGCGGAATTGCGCGCGAAGGTGGCTCATTCTTCCTTCAGTGACAGCATGCGGTATCACGCGGAGGAACTCGCAATCGATGATTTATCTCAATGGTCATTGACGTTGATGGGTTTGGGGATTGATTGATTCGGGTTGGTTATGATTATGAGATCAGGTTGTATAATATCGCTACCTTGAGCCTAGATGTAGGTTGCGGTTACTATGTAAATTTGAATGGCAAACGAACGGTCTACTGATATTGATGTCAGAGTCACTTTTGTTAAACGCGAAGGAGATAAATTTTTCTTTGATGTCTTTATTGGTGTATGGTATGTTCAAAGGGGGTATTTATGCAACTTTCATATACCATGAACCTCCGTAAATTTGAACGCTACCTCATGTAACTGCATCAATAATCGTCCACTTCAAAATTTGCATCAATCTAATCCGCAGTTATTCATATATAAACATCTTCTAAAGACGATAAAAAAAACAAGATAGAATATTTTGCGGTTTTTACTAGCTTGTTTCTTATGATCGAGAGCAACTTCAAGTGAAAGAAAATCTGAAGACTTTACTACAACGCTAAGGAAGGCCCCAGCATAATTCACCATGTAATCTGTAATTGCCCAACAAAACGGCTTATTATCCCAAAAACAACTCATCAACCTCCATTTACCGTGACATCTGACATTTTCCGCCCCATCAGTGGATCGGTTAATAATTTCGAAAATTGACCTATCAACCGCTTCTCAGATCGAGGTCCGCTCGAACACCTCCCAAAAGAAAATTGCGTAAGCACGGTCCACTTCGAGTAATTCGGTCAGAGCCTGGGGAAAATTTTGCGAAGATAAAACTCCTTGCCACGGCGACCGGCTTCTCCATCCACAGAGAGCCAAAGCGCCTAGAGAGAGCAACAAGGCCAACCAGCTCACGACATAATTTCGACGGGTTGCGCAGAAAAGCGCCTGATTACATGTTTCCGTCAGGGCATGACCAAACCAAAAGGCACGCACGATTCCCAGGAAATAAAAACATGAAATATTGGAGGTTGGTAAGCTTTTATTTTTTTTCGGGACCTGAAAATTTGCAACTCCACTGTTATGTTGTTGAGTCGGATGCAATCCGCGAAATGTATTGTCTTGTCTGTCCTCGCCTCTGAACGACAGAAACTAGGCGGATTCATGCTGCGAGGGGCAACATACTCCCGATTCGTATCAGAATCCTCCAATCTGTCGCTCTGCCTTGCTCCATGGAATTACCCCATTAGGGTGGTTCAAATTTCAAAAGTGTTTTAAAATTCAAACTCCCGTATCAATCCTACAAACTAGATAAAAAATAGAGTTTTGTCAAATTTAAAACTATTTCGGTGATGATCAAAAGGTGACCTAAAGACGAGGTTGGTTCATTTAGAAATAACTTTGAAGTAATGTATACAATAATTTAAATATGTTAGTACTTTTATATAAGTAAAAAACCTTCATCTGTGAGTCAAAGCTTGTTTATCATATCATTATATAAAAAGTTGCTGAAGAGATAAGTATAATCTGACCATCGAATGACTGTATCGAAAAGTAATTAGCAACATTTTCAACTGTCTCAGAAAAGTTGAGTCGATCTTATAACTTCTTTATTGTTATAGCCTCTAGAGTGGGGGTTCGCTGGTTGGAACACGACTGCCTTCCATCTAGCGAATCCGATCCGTTAGTTAGAACGACTGACAGCTGGTGAAAATGCTCCACACTAACGCATCTGGAGAGCAAATCGTCATGAAACGCACATATACATACGCATTTGTTCTATATATGGAGACTTCAATGCGACGGTTCTCAGACGTCAAAGTCAGTTTGACATTTTCTGGTGAAATTTGAGTGCTTTTTAGTTGGATTATTTTCCAACCAGCGAACATCCAACAATACGCCTATTCACATGACGTTCCAAAACAGCTGATCAGGGAGCTCTTTGACAGTTCTTCTATGAAAATGACAGCTTCGTGTATGCACCGGTCCTCTACCGATGTAAACAAATGCATAGACGGACCTGTCACATGAAAAGGCCTATCGAGTCATTCCATGTAGCGGACCCCCAACGAGCGAATCCCCACTGTAATGATAATTCCATGGTGCTATTTTTCCATTATTTGTCATAATATTATCAGGCCATTCAAAAAAATTAACATGTGTCTTAGGCGGCATCCACAAATTACGTAACGCTCTAGGGGGAGGGGGGAGTAGGCTCAAGCGTTACGACTCATACAAAAATTTAAAAATTTTCCTACAAAAAGCGTTACGGAGGGGGGGGGGTAAAAAATCCAATTTTAGCGTTACGTAATAAATGGACGCCGTCGGGTTCTATATTCTATCTTCTATTCTTCTATCTTCTATCTTCTACCTTCTATCTCCTATCTTCTATCTTCTATCTTCTATCTTCTATCTTCTATCTTCTATCTTCTATCTTCTATCTTCTATCTTCTATCTTCTATCTTCTATCTTCTATCTTCTATCTTCTATCTTCTATCTTCTATCTTCTATCTTCTATCTTCTATCTTCTATCTTCTATCTTCTATCTTCTATCTTCTATCTTCTATCTTCTATCTTCTATCTTCTATCTTCTATCTTCTATCTTCTATCTTCTATCTTCTATCTTCTATCTTCTATCTTCTATCTTCTATCTTCTATCTTCTATCTTCTATCTTCTATCTTCTATCTTCTATCTTCTATCTTCTATCTTCTATCTTCTATCTTCTATCTTCTATCTTCTATCTTCTATCTTCTATCTTCTATCTTCTATCTTCTATCTTCTATCTTCTATCTTCTATATTCTATCTTCTATCTTCTATCTTCTATCTTCTATCTTCTATCTTCTATCTTCTATCTTCTATCTTCTATCGTCTATCTTCTATCTTCTATCTTCTATCATCTATCTTTTATCTTCTATCTTCTATTTTCTATCTATCTATCACCTATATAAATAAGAATGGAATAGCGTTTGTATGTCACGAAATGGTTTGAGATGCGTTAACGAATTTACCCGATTCTTTCACTGTTGGATTCAGCAGAAGGTACCATCAATGTACCAGTATCCGCTCATGCCCCAATTTCCGCTCACTAGTGTAAAAATTGATTATTTGTACCAAAAACCAAAAGTTTTCGCACGGATATATTCTAGCAATATTAACAACTTTCAAAAGAAGTCGTCTGACATTATTTTCACTTGATAAAATAATTTTTTATATTGAAAACACAAGACCTCGTGAGCGGTTATTGGGTATTTTTGTGTGTTCCAATAACCGCTGATGCAAAAAATTAAACAAAATTTTGAAGAAATGTCGATTTTAGTATACAACCTTCTTTATTGTAGCAGTATCTAAGGTTTGACCATAAAACATATCAGGATAAATAACAAAATTCGAAATAATGCGTTTTTTAGTAAGTTCGTCTCGAAATCTGTTTACCGTGAGCGGAAATAGGAACACTTAGATGCAGCAATAAATGCAATTAAATATTTTTTTACTGAAGTTTTTAAATTATTTTTATTTTGCTGCTGATTATCTATACTTGGAGCTACATTGTGACATAAAAATAGTATTGATTGACACAATAGTTATTTTATAACAAAAATTTGAATTCATAACTTTCCTTAGATGAGCGGAATCTAGTGCACTAATGGTACTATGTGTTTGTAAATTATGTCATTTGCGAAAATCAACCATAAAAATTTGGGACAAAAAAGGAGAAACACTACACTGACATGTACTAAGGGATTTTTGCATGGCTTACTTCACAGCCTTCTACTTTCCAATACACCGTTTTCCGGGACATATTGGGATCAGAACAACCATTTTTACACCATAACTTCAACGTAAACGCGCAGCCATTCAGCAAGACCAAGCTGAGGGTTGTGGGTTCGAATCCCAAAAGTCGACGATCGGGTTGGAAATATTCTCGACTTCCCAGGGCATAGCGTATCTTCGTACCTGCCACACGATGTATACATGCAAAAATGGTCATTGGCAAAGTAAGCTATCAGTTAATAACTGTGGAAGTGCTCATAAGAACACTTCACTGAGAATCAGGCTCTGTCCCAGTGGGGACGTAACGCCAGAAAGAAGAAGAACTGGACATGAAATTCACTAACACCAGGATTATATAAAAAGACAAGCTTTTCACAAAATTTTGAGTTGAATTAATGGATAATTCTAATCCCAAATTTCACGGAAAACTTGGGCGGGATTTTCACAGAATCTTTAACAGGACTCCATAGACTTCTAGACAGAATTTTCAACAAATTCAGTTAGTATGTTTATAAAATCTTGGGAAATAACATATAACCCTAGGTGATATTTTGATAGATTTCTTTTGAAATACTGATTAACATTTTCAAAGATGTCAAGGTAGAATTACGAACGAAATGATTGTAGGGTGAGATTCTGAAGGATTCATAGGCACGATTCTTGTAAAATTTTGGACATTTTGATCCCGATTTTAACATAAGCTCCATCAGGATTTTCACATATTCCGGATCATGATTTCCCCGCGGTTTAAAAAGCTTATGCAAGCCTGATATAAACCTTCAACGTCTTTGGGTCATCTTTGAAACCTCGCCGAAATAGCTGAACAATTGACAGATCTCTATTTGCATCACAAATTTTGTATAGAAGATGTGCAAGATGAGATTTACTATTTTTTCTTGTATTCTTGGCCACCCTACTACCTCATACAGTGTTGCTACAAAGTAAGCCTCTCCGATCACAATTGCCGCGGAGTGGATGATTGGACACACCTTTCGGGATCATGGCTCGCGTCGATTGTTTTCCATTTAAACGCGTCTCAGACTCCGACTCCGACTGTGAAAAACGAGACCAAAATTCCATGTACATAGCCGGGGAAGTCAGGGCAGGGTGTCGGGTAGCGGAGAAAGGCTGATCTCGAACTCTGGTGTGAATAAGCTAGCTCGCTGCGACGAGGTGGATGTATTTTGTAACATTATAATACGAGATGCATTTCACCGCCGTCGGCGGTCTCGGTCGCATACATAATAATGGATGCTGTTGTGTTGATCGTACCCCAACCAGCGAATGGTTGATGTTTGATGTAAACGCTGAATTTTACTTTCCGTTGAAGAAACGTATTGGAATGATAATTTTGGATTTGTAGGGAACTGCTTCCCTTGTGAGTTAATAAAGAAGATAATTTCAATATTCGAGTAGCTCAAATTATTAAGATACAGATCAAAAAATGCATTTCTGGAACGAGCTCACCATTCCACTATGCCTTTTGTGTTAAAAGTAGCCCTCCACGACTTAGTGTCAGCATCATCTTCACGCAACGCAAATTAGCACGTGCGCCTCGATGACAGAAGTAGAGACCATTTCTGTCCTACATGCACGCATTTCATAACGCATTCGGTAAAACTAATTTGTTCATTTATTTCCAACTGCTGGCTGAAACCTCTACCTATCTGCTTCTCTGTTCAACACTTTCCTAAACTGGATTGCCGGCCAGCTCTTTAATTAACAATCGCAACTAGTTGGCCACAGGCAGAGCAGGGTACGAATTGTGGACAAACTGTGCTGTGTGCGTGTGGCGACTTGAAGTAACTCGTCAATATCTCGTCATAATTGAAAGCGAAATGTTGAGGACTTCCAAATATACCCCTTTAACGATGGGATGGGGATGAGACGAAACGGCGACACGATCGCGCGGACAATAGAGGTCCTGGATTCTGAAAAGTTTTACAAACAACTCTAAGTTTTACTTTTACTACTCTTGCTTATTTAATTTTCAGCACAAGTTGGTCTATTATGAAATAAATTTATCCACGGTTTCACGGTATATTTTACGTTTGATTTTTCAAGTTATTTCTTCCACAAATATTTCAATATTTTACTCCAAAAATCGTTCATACTAGCAAGTAGCAAGAATTGAGCCATCGAGTTCTCCGCAATATGTCAAGATATTAAGTAGTCTCTAAAAATACCCTATAAATGAACCTTTCATTTCATCGAAATTTCTACGAAATCACAAATAAATCACAAAAAAATTCTCTCAAGATACCTCCAAAACTTCATGTATGGAATCCTGACAAATATTTTGGGTTTCAAAATACCAGGAATTTGATCATCAATTCTTTCACTCATTCTATAAATTTCGTAAGGATTCCTGAAAGTATTAGATGACGCCGTCGGGAATTCTTCAACATATTTATTAGGTAGTTTGTTTGTGAATCCCCTCTTGAACTTGATCGGAAAAAAAAGAATCACTTCGAAAAGCTTTTCCATTTTGTTTTTTTGTAAAATTATTCATTTTTTTTGTTCAGGTATCCTTAGTAATCCCCCAAGATATTTTATAAGAAATTGATCTTGATAATTCTGTCGGGATTTTTCCTTTAATGATTCCATGAAGTCCTTTAGAAGCCTTTTCAGCAATCAATCTTCATAAAATTTTCTCTTGAAATACTTGATGAAACGAAACCTACGATTAATCAAAAAATTTGTTCAGAAAAAAAAACTCTGAGAAGTCCTTTAAGAAGTTTTTAAGATTTTTTGCAGGAATTCCTTTTTCATACATAATTTACATCAGGAATTTCACAGAGAACATCTCCAAGCAATGCCTTGGCCAGAGACTCTCCAAAAAATTACTTCAAGGATCATTCCAGTAATTTGCTTTGAGTGGTTTCAATAAATCCTGTCAATTTCTCCTGGAAAACTGATTTGGCTTCTTCAAGAAAATGTTCAGAATTTTTCAAATAATAGGTATTTTTGTCATGGTTCCTCAAATCTGGGCCACTGTGTGGCCCAGCAGTAGGATAGTGCTAACGACGTAACATCGCCGTCATTAATTTCATCATTGACAGCGATATTTGTATGTTGTCTCCAACAAAACACACCAGGGGGATACACCGTGGAAATAGAAGCTGCTGCGGGTTGTCCTACCACTTTTTTTCGTTTGAATTTATGCGTCTGGTCAGGCTCTTTTTTCGCACCTGGCTGCGATGCCAGCTTATGGTGGCGAATTATGTGTATAAATACAAATTAGATCATTGTGGCCAAGTTGGGTTCGTAATTAATGTTGCTCAAGTAGGTGTGTACCGGTAACCTGCTGAAAAGGCGGAAGATGCTGCTTTACCGATAATAAATGGCGATTACGACTATGGTGGACCAGTTTCAATGTTACCTATGTATTTGTGTTATAACTTTGGTTCATTTCCGGAATTCAAAAAAAATCTTTCGCGTATATTTCGTCCTTTGCGCTTAGTCTCTAATAAATATAATCAATAGTAAATTTGAATATTTTGCGTCTTATAATTCCAACCTTTTTCCTTTTACAGCAGTCACGTTTACGACCAATTCAAAACAGCTGTGAATTTTTTATTCTTTCCGGTTTGTTGATTATTTCGGAGAAAACTGCTTTTTCAATTTTGATATTTGTACCAATTTTACTAAGGCCTAAATAACGATAATTCGGAATAACTAGGGCTTTGATCTACTTCGTCGCTAGCGCTAAAATTCGTCTCATCAAATTTCGAATGCTCCACTACGGCGGATATTCGCACCTACCTATAGTATAGCTGTTATGGTTTGTCTACTTGTACACCAAAAATGCAATAAAACTATTGTATTTCGATAAATAACTTTAGTGCAATTATCCATTTTGAACTTTTCCACCTAAATCGCATGGTGATTTGAAGGTGGCCCAAAGACAATGCAGGTTTATAGGGAAATTACTATGGAGAAATTTTGAGAAATATTCCAAACACGCTAGTACTGTAATGTAAGTAGAAACTTATCATCACATATTGAAAATTCATTCTTCAATCCTTAATGAAGGATGTTGCTGAAGAAACAAAAACCCCTTTTTAGCTAATTTTGTTTGGGTTTTTTGTACATGTTTGCAGGGTTATAATCCCATATTGAGCTAAATAATAGCAAACAAAATCATGAATATCTCTTCTGCTATCCGTCGGATAGAATTTCTCTCTTCAGCAAATTGCTTTATTATGGTTTGAGTTTTCACTATGGGATAATAATTTTTTACTTACATTACAGAACTAGCGTGTTTGGAACTTATTTCAAAATTTCTCCATAGTATTTTCCATATAAACCTACATTGTCTATGGGCCACCTTTAAATCACCACCTAGAAAGCTGAAAATTTCACAGAACACTATTTTTATGGTTAGGATAGTAAGGAACATATGAGAGATTGGATTCTCAAACATTTTTAAATTTTGAACCGCCCTAATGAACAAACTAGGGGAGGGTGGTGTTTGAAAATCGTATTTCTAAATAAATCTTTTGAAGGCTAAATCCCCCTAATGACTCGCGTATCCGTTTATGATCGTCATAATAAAAAAAATTAAAAATGCTAGAGCGAGATTCACACCAAAAACCATCTGATGAGAGACACGTATCCTACCAAACAATCATTTTGTCGTGTTAAATTATGAGTGATCGATACGAGTGAGATAAAACAAAGCACACTGCTTAGTATTGTCACTCTGGATGTTACACTAATGAAGAATCATGATTCTGACAGGAATCATGGATTTTTGTAGTCCTGATATCATGCCCTAAGCAATTTATGTCTCGTAATTTTTATATCATGATTTGAGAATCAGATTTTTTTCGTGTACGAAGAGAGGATAACGAGCGAATGCGAATGAATAAGAATAAGTTAAATATACGGATTTTCAGTTTGCACAACCAAGATAGTGATTTACGGCTAATGCACCATTCAACTATTATCGGCAATTGAAATTGAACCGTTGAATTCACAGTATTTTTCAGTCAAAACGCTCCTATAAATGAATCTATGACATTTGGTCGAATGACGTTTGGTCGAATGATGTTTAATCTAAAATACGTTTGGTCGAATGGACATTTGGTCGAAAAGAATTTAATTGCTTTAAGCAGAACACGGAGAAAAAAGAATTGTCCAGTCAATCATATTTGCTGGTAGATCAATCATATTTAACATTGAATTTCAGTCAACCATACATTTAAATTGATTCAACAATATCTATGGTTGGTTTAACTATAAGTTATGATTGGTTCAACTATACAAAATAGTTGAACCAACCATAGATATGATCGACCCAATATTAGTATACAATCATAACAATGGTATTATTGTTGATGTTGTGTTGTCGAAACCGATACGAATCTTCTTTATCGACATTGTGAAAATGCGACAAAATGTAAATAAATACTGGAGCAGGAATACAAATCACTATCTTGTGAGTGAGAGCCCATCAACTTACATCTACTCCAACATCGCTTGTTGGTGAACTGCGTTTTTTTTTGCAGTACAGCTCATAACGTTTCAAGGTAATAATGTGCAGAAAGCTGATTCGACAATAATATAATTGAATAATTATTATTCCTGTGATGGAAGACAGAAACAAAAGCAAAAGTGATTGGGCTAATTATACAGTCCGTTTAGAAGTACCGATAATATGTTTGTAACAATCGTATCCAGGCATGTTGAAACAACTATCGGAAAAGTTACGACAATCATTCAAGACTTTTCTCCGTGAATATGACAATTGGGGCAGTCCTTTGGAAAGCCCAAGCAGTCCCGTTTGTTTTCAGCAAAGAGAGAAGAGACAGCTGGCTTAGATTGCGAGCTCTCAAAAGTCAAGGGAACCTGTCATCAACTGTCACTGGGAATCCGCACATTCAAAAGGCAGAGCGTGGAAAACCGTCAAAATTCAAGTAAACGTGATTCAAATTTCTAGGTGTATTTCGATGATTTCACATTTAAATATAGTTAAATATCTAAATACATTAGTGTGTTGGCAAACTGCTATTGATTTTTTTATATTCATATCCTTTCTCATAGTGAACAACAGGAAGTGAAAATGATTTTGACCAAAATAAGTTCATCTGACCATTTTTACAAGGCAGTGCTTCGGAAAGCCCAAACAAGACAATTCCTTTTCGGGAGGCCGAGAAGTTGCACGGTTCGCGTTGTGTGCGTGCGAAAAGAAATTCGTGTTCAACTGGTGAGCTCGTTCCACGCTTATGATAACACATTTTTACATGACAGCGATACTTTTATGTAATATTCAAACAAACTTTGTATGGTTCGTCACTACAAGTCTCGGCATTATGCCGGGATAAACAAAAAAACTGGATAAACGTCAAACTGATTCAACATGAGTAAGAAACGTATCATACGAGCGAAACTTTTGAAGTACTACGTCGAATGCGGTTTCTAAAAACAATATCCATCAAAATTGGCCCCTATATTCTACGAATAAAAATGCATTATATGCAGACAATTTGAGATGCGCAAGTTGTCAGGCCAACCTAATCAGGTGTGTTCCACACATTCCAAATTCTTATCAACGGTTGTACAATGTAAAACTTAATTAAAATGAGAATCACTCTGAAAGGTATGACTGGATAAAAATCAGCAGTTATATGTAAAGAACGATGGCATTTTGAAAAAATAATAAATTAAACAATGCTTAATACTTCAAAAACTGAGCAACTTAAATATTAAGGAGGCATTTTTTAAAAGGATGGTGATATTTTATATTGATTAGATAATTATGTTTGAGCAATAAATAGCCAAATATTACCATCATATTGATAGTTCGTTCATCGTTGACTTTTGAGGAACATTATGTTTGCCCAAAATAAACCAAACGATTTTCCAATCAACCGTCACCAAATAACAACGCACAACGGGTCAACAGATGTGAATGATTCTCTCTCCGTTTTGTTCGTCCGGTGTTTCGACGTGTTCGTGCGCAGAATTAGTGTAAGAAATTGTTCGGGAAAGTATGAAAACCCGAATGAAAATATAACTGTCACTTTGTATAGAAGTCATAATAGCATCATCAAACGGCCTACTTGGTGACAATACAGTTCAAAATAAATACGGGTCGAAATGGGGTTGATTTCCAGTTGACAATAATAGAAAAACAGATTAACCAGCATTTCTTATGGAATGCTTGCCGAAGAAAATGAGGCTGCCGACAATAGTCACACGAACATAAAAAAACAGATTTCGCCAATTCTCTCGATGTGAAACGATAGATTATTAGCCAGCGCACATATGTAAACAGGCAAACAAGTAATTTTTCTTCATTGTTCGAAATAATTGCAAGAAAAGCGCGACATTGGCTTAGGCTGCCGAGAATATCTAAATTACCCTACATATACAGAAACCATGACATTCTACTTATCAAGCAGAAGCGGTAGCCATTAAACCACCATACCCGCTGATGCGTATAACAAAGTATTAACTGGAAACAATTGATTGTTCATTTCTATAGTAACGGAGTATTTCGTAGACATATCGTAGCACAGTGGCCCAAAGCTGGCCAAAAGTAAAAATAAATGAAATTCGCAAATATTCCAAAGTATTCGATGTACTATGGCTTCACTTGCGCTTTTTTGAACGTTTTGAGTGAGAATTGCGTAGGATTGTCTTACAATGAACTCATTTCACGGATTTCGGTGAATTGAACTGTGTAATATCTCAACAGATTAACAGCTTGGTATTCAAAATCACAGCAATTCCGTAAAATTCTGGTTAATTTATATCACCAAACAGTTCATAAGTTGAGATTTCACCGGAATTCGTAACAAGAATTAAGTGTGCAGAAACTGACATGTTTATTACTGTAATCGCAGGTATTTTTTTTGTATTTATTTAATATTAAATTTTACTTTGTCACGCCCCCTTCAAATTTTTCAAAAAGTCAGAGGGGGGGGAATAAATAAAATATTTTAATGCCAAAAAGTTTTGGATTCTTCTTGAACGTTTTTCTTTTTGAATAATATTTACGCCATTTTTACTGTAACAACGTAGCCTTAGAGAATAGAATAATAGAATTGGTGATTTCCTTGAATTATCATTTCTATAAACATTCAAAAAACCTCTTGTAACAGCAATAGGTTCTTGAAATTTATTTGAATACATGTTTTGCTAGGGGGTTCTTCTTCATCTGGATGTAGAAATATTGAAAGCGTTATCATCATCCACAAGCTGTGTATTAAATATGTTATGTAAAAGTTATGAATCTATTTTTTGTTAATGAATAAAATGGCGAAAATTGCTCCATAAATTTAAAAACTTAAAAACTTCTTTTCAGGACTCATTATCTACATTCGCTAAGGTTTACAAACAACTTGGCACAAGTGGGCTTAGAAGGGCAATATATCTCACAGTGTAAATTTTCTTCAATTTTTTATCAAAACTAGCTTTAAACTATGTTTACAAGGAGAATGATATAACATACATGAAATATAACACTAAACAATCTAAGTTTAATTTCAAGTTCTAAGTACAACATTTTTGCAGTGCTCTTAATATTGTAAGTAGTTTAAACACAATTTGAAAGTTGTTCTTATTGATTTTATCAATTTAGTATTTTCTCTCACCAAAAAAACGAACGTGATAATAGTTTAACGCATTCAGAGTGGCGGGTATATGTTGCAAAAACATGGGTTTGCAGAGAATAAAAAAACAAGATTAATTTACCTGAATTTTCATTTTATTATTTATTGAAAGAACTGAACTGAACTTAATCGATTGGTCACCACCAGCGATCAAGCCCCCAGCCCGATCCGCTCTCCGGCTCTCCAGATTCGCGCTCCCGAAAATCTAATGTTCGTCGTCGATGCATCTTCACCTTCTGCTTGAGCTTTAACAAACCACTGCCCAGCAGAACGCGTGCAATTTTAGCAATAAAAATATTTAGAAAAAAAAACTTTAAAATTAATGCTACCGAGAAATTGATGAAAAAGCAATGATAAATTGAAAACAAGCAATAAAATATCAATTAACATTACTTAAAAATATGAATAAGTAACAGTAAATTGAAAAAAAAAAACAGATTGAAAACATTTGATGCACTTTTATAAGAAGAATGTTGATGCCTTTAGGCTTAAACTCCTCAAGTCTTGAAATCTCTATTTTCTGTCACAAAATTTCACATCATAACCATTATGATGTAAACCAAAGTGCCAGAAACAGTATATATGTACGCATCTCCATGTTTCACCATTTTTTAAGGTATTTGAATGTTTCGCTTGCTTTAAACACGGTCAAGTAAGTATCGATAGCCAATTTGAAATCAATTACATTCATAGCATCAAACCTCCACGGCACGCGCCTAAGCTCATTGGCATCCGGTATAATTATCGTTCATTGTTTTCTCCTAAGAATCCTCATTTCACAATTTGAAAACAATGACCATATTCCAACGCGCCGAGAAATGCGTAGATCGTTAAAACCCTCTATAAGCCATGAGGTTTATTTTCGAAAACTTATCGAACCTATGGCGTGCCCGCCACGTGCCGAAATTTGCATTTTTATGAAATTCACCTACTCTTGCCTCGGATCGAGCCTTTTTGCTTCGAGATTAGATTGAAGATTGGACGGGGGCCTCGCCACATAAGGGTCAACGGCAACGATGTTGTGTACGTACCTGTGTCCGACTGTCGTTACCCATAGGGCAGAAGCACCAGTTTCGGCCAGTCTAATAGTGAATTTTATCAAAATATAGAGGAATTTACGTATTCTCGTCAATCTCAGCCAATGCTATACTTATCTTGCAATCATTTTTAACATACAGGGTACCCGCAAATCATCCGTACAAACTTGAAAGGCATGGCTCTATGCAATCAATCATTTTGAAAAAAAATACAGTATTCTTGCACGGTTCAATATATTGACCTATTATATTCTTAAGCAGTAAATTTGATTCATTTCCAATTTCAAATATTTGTAAAACTAAGCCAAATTTGTTGAGTGGTCTTAGAGAGAGCCGTCTTTAGAGCTTTGCGAGGGAAGAGCAGAGTTGCTCAATATTAGTCGTATCAGCTGATGGCTGATATACTAACACTATCAATATCACTAGCGAGTTGTCAATATCACTTTGATTTGACATCCAACAGCAGTGACGCGACATCGCACTCTAGATCATAATCATTGCAGAATGAGTGATCACGTGGTAATTATCAATAGCTTGGATAATTTTGTTTTTCAGTGACCAACACATAGCTTCAATCCATCTACAGCACTGTCAAAAATATCGTACTGAGAAAATGCCATTTTATTTGCTTAATTCAAGGCCAAACATAACCCATCACTGATATCCATAGTCTATAGCCAGTATAGCCGTCAATGCTCAGGTGATATCGTAGACAGCATGATGTTGATGTGATATAGAATGATCCGATTTGTATCGTAGTCAGCCTGTCCAAATCAGCAAATTTTAAGCGTTGATAGTGACAGCGAGCAACTCTGGGAAGAGAAACGTTCTAAGAATTGTGAACCGTTTTTTTTTATTTCCAGCCCTTCTTGTAACAAATGACCGGCGAAATTCGAACCCACCATCATCTTGCTAAATAGCTGCGCGTTTTCTGCTGCAGCCATCTCTGAGCTCCACAACGGCTACAATTGGCAGCAGTGTTGGGAAACTCGTGCTCGCGAGTAAAAAAATACTCACTCTCGTACTCGTTTGCGAGTAATACTCACGCTGTGAGTCACTCATTCCTTACTCTAACTCACGCGAGAGTATGACGTCATTACTCTCGGTGAGTGAGCAAGTTACTCTTTGTGAGTATGGTGAGTAACCAATTTCCATAGCAAAATAAAATTGTACATTAGTATGTTCTAATCTAGGTAGAAGACTGAAATGTAAATAATTCAAAGGGTTTACAGCTGCTGTCGATTTCAGTGTGTATTGTTATATGCAGTTTTATAGTATGGTTGTTTAAACTTTACCGAATTCAGAGCCAGTTTATCAGAATGGATAAACAAGTTATAGTGGTGAAAATCCGGTTGTGTTCAAATACTTTCCAGACCAATTTATTTCATTTAGTGGCATAATATGAATACTGTAACTTTTTCTGAACGTTTCTGTTATTGATATTCAAAGTTGAATTGAAGTATTAGTAAAAATGGAATAAGGTACCGTGGGGCAAGTGGGTAATGGAAATCGTATAGTTGAGATTCTTTAAATTCTAAAGACTTTAAATTGAAATAAATGAGGTCGTCTTTATTTTTTAACTTGACTCCCACCAAATATAAACAGTATGCTAAAATTGATTTTTATGTAAATATGAAAAAAATACAGAAGTTTTTGCAAAATGTCACTTTTCACTTGCTTCACAAGTTTTTGAACAATAAATTGAAATTTAGTTATATTCACGATTTCTATTAACTTCAACATTAGTTAACGATCGACGCTCCGTCATCGTAATCATCGTCATCATCGAAATTTGAAAAGCAGTTTTTCTGTTCAAAACTAAAAATTATTCGATGAAAATGTGTTCACTGTGTTTCGGTAGGGGAACAAAATACAATGAACACATTTTCCTGTAAATTTTCTGGATTTTGAATGAAAAAACTGCTTTTGAAAATTTCGAAATCAATGACGGATCCTACCCCCTTAAGGCGTCCTGTTCCTTAGGTAAGTAACATGTAAACGAAGAAAATTTTACTCTTGTCAATTCAATTTTCTTCTGTTCAGTTTCGGCTCTGTAGAATTTTCACCGGTCGTTATTTGTTTCTCTTCGGGAGAAATTATTTTTGGGAACGGAATCCTTCAATAGTATTCGGATTCTTTTTTGTGTGGATAGACCCATAGCCCATTTTTATGTTTTGGGCTAGCTTTACATTTACATTCCATGAGATTCCCGTGCGTTCTTTTATATTGCAACTTTTCAATCAACGTTTTCCTTTCAATCGGCTGTCCGAAGTAGACACATCAATATCGTCTGGCAATCTCTTTTAGAGAAGTTCCATGATTAGTAATAGCTTTTATCGCTTTGAGTATTGTGTTTCGATTTTCTATGGTAATTGCGAACCTTGTTTACTAATAGCTACCTAAAAAGAAATCACAAATTCAATCTCTAATGAGACTTGCCCCACGTGATTAGAAAAGTGATGGTGTTTTAATTTAGTAATTTTTATGTCTAGGTCCAATTCATCTCAAAACTTTTATTTTCAGTTTAAAACTGTCAGAGAGTACAACTTAGATATGGTACAGAGAATTATTGTCTGCAAGTTTTTTCTACTGAACATATCAATACAAGATTGCACGCCGCCAACTTGTAACGGAGTAATAGTTGACAGGTAGACAATCTTTCCCTCTATTATGCAATAATAGTTGCAAAATCGCAGGAATCTCTTATCTATCGTAATGCTCTGAATGACCTCAAAGGTTTACGCAGTTTGAAACGTGAATACATATATTTAGTAAAATATACTAATTATTTCCACTTACCCCATTTACCCACTTGCCCCGCAGTACCTCACATAAATTTGGTTTGCGATTGGCATCTTGACCATTTCATATGGACGGAGATGAACCAACCAAGGGCTGAAAATCTCCCTTATAAAGATAAATAATAATAATTTCATATGTAATTTCGCTTTTGAATATTTTCAGCAAACCTTATGTAATTTGCAAGTTTGTTCTAGAAAACTTGTATGCAACGTTGCCGAATAAAGATTTCTGATCAGAAAAATGTTCGGAATTTATTATATTTTGCTTGGTTTCTATATAGATACGGAATGATAAGTTTATCCTCATTAAACCATTATACAGGCCTCTGATTATTGTTTGGTCATTACTGTTATGTGGTAATAGCAATTTGCATAATTTTTCAATATAGAAATTTTAATAGCGCTGTTTAAGGAACAGACATTTAAAAATGTATCATTTTCAACGTTTAATCTAGTCCCATAATGAATAAAAAATAAAAAAAAAATAATTTTCTGAAATATTTTTTTAACTTCTTTTGTTCGATTCTATCTAAGACATGTGGCACCTGACTTATTGTTAGATTTCTGCTCCTCTTTTATGATCTATGTGTTGTCAGAAAACCGGAAAAAATGAAAATTGAAAAGCTGGTACTGAAGTTGTTGCACAAAATATTGCTGGCAACGCTGTTTGGCAGACCAATCAGCGGCTTATTAGTTTTGGCACGAAACTCAGATACGTTTTGTCGAGTCTCTGTCTCAGGTTTTTATTATTGCAGTAGTGCTGCATATCGTAAAATAGAGAATAAAAAAAAAGTCATTTGGCAAATAAATAAAGCTCATAGTTGAGAATTGTGGAAAGTTCATTAAGCTAAAAAGTAGAATCTGGCCCAATAGAGGTGTAACGTCAGAAGAAAAGAGCATTTACAATGCAACACGCGCAGCGAAACACCAAACATAAATTACAGCTTGTATTAAGAATAACGTTTTGCGTGCATCAAATAGTTTTCAGAATAAAATTTTCATGTTATCATTTGAATAAGGTCACCCCAAGAATAGCCTTACTTATTATTTATTTGAGCCATTCGCAAGCTTTTAGAATATTTACAATATTTCAAGTGAGTAAAATTACTCACGAGTGAGTAAATGTTGGTCGAAAACTCACTCACGAGTATGAGCTGTACAACTGAAACTCACGACTGAGTATACTCACGCGAGAGTTCAAGTTGTACAACTCATACTCGCGAGTGAGTTTGCAGTTTTCAGTGAGTACTCACGAGTTTCCCAACACTGATTGGCAGTATGGCCAAAACCGGTACTTCTACCCTATCTCGTATTAATCTATTAATTCATAACACGTGAACCTCCTGTCCGACAACTATCCGACCATCACCGGAATGCGTAATAACCCACCAGCTAGCCGTTAACCGATGGTTGTCACCCGTACAAAAAGCCCGCATTATGAAGTTGTCCAGTTTGACCCATAAATTACCACAATTGTACCGTACCGCTCCCGACTCGGTGGTGTCAGAGAAAGAGTTATACATTTTCTGCGAGATCTCTCCACCTCCTCATACCAACAGATCGACCTGAAAAGACTCGACAAATTGTCCGGGGCATTCTCTCTCGGGCCAGATTGAAGAATGCCGATCCCGATCTTCCTAGGCAGCTTCCGTGTCAAAAAGATAGACAACTCGATCCACGTTCTATGCGCGTTCTAAGCCGAGAATTTATGGCTTTGATTATCTTCGGCCTCGCCTTCGGCGTTTTAGTAGCAGCCGAGCGCGGCTTGCGAACAATAGGAAATTTTCATCAGTTTGTTCGATCTGGCCGAAAAATGTTTTTAAATACCTACAAATTTTTCATTCACTATTTGGACTTGGAAGATGGAACGTCTATTCAATAGTTTTCTCATTTTTCTTTTCACATAACTTCAGGTCTAGTCAGAGGTGATCAATGAACTTTCAAATCAATACAACTTATATTACATATCACCTTTCTTAGTTACAGAATGCGTGACAGTCACATTGGAAGTTTCTAAAGCTGCATTTAGAGAGCGTTTCATTGGTGTACAAATGAATTAAATGGACGAATTCAAGTGAAATTTGAGAAACAATTTCACCTCTTCTCTATGAGAATCGGACTCACAACTCTCAATTTGTTAAACAGGCACGTTACAAACTACGCCACGCATCCTAAATACAGAAGGTAACCTGAATTCGATTTCAACTCAATCATGTGGTCTCCAGAATGCCAGAGTTTCTCGAAGAATTCCTCTAAGAATCCGTCGGGAATTCCACAAGATTCCATCTCAAGATTCCCGTACAGATTTTTCCAAGAATTCTTCCAGAAATTCCTTTATAAAATTAAGAGGAAAATAACCATCATCATTTTACATAGCAGGTATCGGTCATACAGCAAAATAATAGTGACTTAAGTGATCAAAATGACCAAAATAGTAACCAAATAGTGACCTAAAAGTGACTTCGAAACTTCGTACCTATTAAAATTAGCTGAAAACGTAAATAACTTGTTTAATGTTAATTTTCTTTTCGTCGCAATTAAATTTCAAAGTCCTAGAAACGTGTACAAGTAAAATACATCCGATGACTTATCCCAGGTAATGGAAAAGTATCAAAACCAAGTAATAAAATTCATTTATGCCTCACTATAGGTGAGACGTTCTTTTCGCCACGGGCTGCTCCTTCTTTCGCTCCACGCCCGCTTCCTATGTAATTATTATCGCATTTAGGTGGGTACTTTTACCGCGTGGGCTACAACATATCGCTCGCCGATGATCTGCAACACTGCCGCCTTATGGTTGAATATGCTAAATCTTAATAGTGAAAAGAAATCATCGGGTGGAGGAGTTTTCAGCAGTCTAGCTCCATCAGTTACTCCCCGCGCGAATGTGCCACGGAGTGATGGTTTCAGTTATTTGATTGAGTAATATGTGTCATGATTTTTATGTTTGTGTGGATCTAGGGTGGCCAGTTTTCCCCACTGTGACAAAACCTGTTCCTAACTGGGGTATCTTGTACCAACCACTTTTGCCGATATTACAGCAGCGTTACATTTTAACTTGATTTCTATCAACATTTTACATTCAGAAACACAATTATCACAAACTGGACTGGAAACCCTACACCGTCGGTGAAACGTTAATTCCTTTCCGGCAACACATTAGAAAAAGGTGTGCCCTCTCGACCGCGCAGCAGCATAACGCCTCAATGAAGCATTATTAAAATCAACTGCACAAGTACAGCTCCTCCGTAGCATAATCTAGTCCAGAAGCCTTATTGCCAAACGTGTGAATTAACCATATTTTTCCATACCTACGGACCTACGCTTTCGGTAAGCTCGACTAACAATTATCCGAAAGCTCTAGCGATAATACGCTTGGCGATCGCGCGTGTGCAACGGCGAGCTAATATAATTTTAGTTTTTCCTCTTTAGATGCCCGTGCTAGGGAAGTTTCCTTCGGGGCTTAGCTTGATCACCTGGATCACGCAAACGAGCAGCACCAACCGCAGCACCGTGTGCTGTAACGTTTAAGAAACATGCATTGGTTATTATCGGTTTAATAGGATTGCGTTTTGTTAACGTCAGGCCGCTGTTTGTTTTCAGTCAATTACAGTACCGATCGACCGCAGGTTCGACAAATTGATGGTGGGTGTATGGTGCACCTACAAAGCCTAATGCAGCGAAACGGAAGTGAATGTATGCGCACTGTAAACACTGGAATGGGATTCCCGAGAGATAAGAGTCTGTCGCTTTCCTCAAAAGCTCAGCTGTTTGACCTACGCAGAAAATTAAACCGGATAATGTTACATCACCCCGGAAAACTGAGTTCCACCCACCCAAAAAGCATAAACTACATGCCTCGTTTGTCCGATGGTCACCAGACTTCCAATCGGACGCCATGTGCAGGCGTTGGATTCAGGGAGAAAAATCATAAATTCCGCCTAAGCTCTGATGCAACCTAACGACGCCTAAGACATAAACTTCGACGTAGTCATCGCCCGGGGTGGTGTCCGAAAAAGGCGAGATTTAAGGGCTGTCCGGGCTAATTGTTTGTTTATGATGTGGCGACCGTGTGACAGTTTTACAGCGCTGTTAGTTAATCGTACTGCGCTCTATTCATTACTGGCTAGCGATTCGAAGGATGACGACAAGCATAATCGTTCGTTGGTGGAATGCAAACGGTCATTGTCGACGGCATCGCCATCCATGGGCGTATCCTGGCTTTCCATAATGGGGGGAGTTCAATGAAGTCTGGAGATTCTATTAGTGGCGAAAAAGGCCCACAATCGGATTGAGGACATCTCCAGGAGAAATTTCACCCAGTAACAACTCCAAAATTTACAAACATCCTGCAAAAAAGTTCATAGAAGGATTGATTGAGACAGAGCCTACTTCTCAGCATCTGAGAGCAACAGTGCTTTCTTTGCCAATTGATCATTTTTGCATGTGTACCGTTTTGATTCATATTACGGACACTTAAGGCCTCAGTGAAGTATAACCTAGCATGGACCATACACAATAAATCATTCTGTATGATTTTTTAGCGTTATCGAGCATCGGAAGCCCTTAGCTTTCGGATGGTGGGTAAAGAATACGCGTCCGCAACTTAAATAATTTGAAATAAATCAAAACGTGTGGCCTTTTTATGATTCTTATTCCGGACGCTCCCTCACTTTTGCCTCATATTCCGGACGCTTTGATTCGAATTACAGACAGCTCATGATAATCATTAATGGAACAGTCAAATCATCAATTAAAATCGTTCAACCACTTAAGAGACGTCTATGTTAGTTGGGCATTATAAATTTGCAATGATATTTATGGAAAAAACCTAATAAAACGAGCCTCGAAAATGAGAACTTTTGGACGGCGAAAATTGAAACATTTCGTGTGAAATGTTTCCCATACAAACGAGAGTGTCCGGAATTTAAAGCTGTCTGTAATATGAATCAAAACGGTATATCGTGTGACAGGTACGGTGATAAATCAAAATCCTTGGCCAATGGAATTCGAACCCACGACCCTCAGCTTGATTTTGCTGAATAGCTGCGCGCTTAGTGCAGTTAAATGATATAGTAGGGGGACATGGGGCAAGAAGGACACCCGGGGCAAGAGTGCCACCTCTAATTTCACGTAGTTCAAATCAATTTGTTGATGTTTAACGCAGGATAAGTATAAATTGAGTACTAATTGAGGGTTGTGTAAATATTACAGTTAAAAATGTTTAGTACAAAAAATTAGAAAAATGTCTTTAACTCACCCACGCAAAATATGCGAAATATTATAAGAATGTAAGACTGGAAAACAAGGTTTGACTCCCAATAAATACAAAACATATTGATTTTTCCGCACAGTATTGAGGATTTTCAATTGTTTAATATAGCTGTGAGGATTTTTTTTTCGAAAAAGTCCTTTTGACATTGAATTTTACATATATAATAACAGTATGTCTTATGGGGCAAGAGGGACACCGCAATTTTCTCATATAAAATCAAATGAACTTTTATTTTTCTTGTTTAATATTGCATTCAATCAATGTTTCCTACTAAATAAAATCAAAATAAACCATCTTGGACATTCAAAATGGTTTCTGAAAATTTTTACTATTATTGTTACAGTCAAATAAGATGATAACTAAATTAATTTCGTAAAATTACTTTTTAACTATAAGTCAACTTTTATCCCTCAATATTAATCTTTACTTACTCTACAATTTATCCTTTAGGCGGGGAAATAATAATATACAAAATTTGTGGCATTTTGCTCTGGTGGTCTTCTTGCCCCATACGAGTGGCACTCTTGCCCCGTGCCTCGTTTAAAAACCTCATAAGAAGGGACATTTTCAAAAATCTCAAATCATCATGTGTTTCGTATATTTTTGAAATCTATCGATAACATCATTTAGAACAAGAGCTGAGCTTGCCCCTACACTGGAATAATGTTCAAAAATTGTGTTAATCAACCATGATTTGAACCTATATATCTTAAGGTGTCCTTCTTGCCCCCAGCCCCCCTACTTTATCTTTTGCTGCCTCTTATTCAATATTGCACTAGAAGGTGTTATGAAACATGAGGGGCACGATCTTCAGTAATTGCAGCCAGTTCATCTATTTCGCTGACGACATGGACATTGTTGGAAGAACATTCCAGGTGGTTTCTTAATAGTATACCAGGCTGAAGCGCATTGGCGTAGGAACAGGGGGGGGGCAGGGGGGCCTGGCCCCTCCAGAATCATCCAGGCCCCACCCAGAATTTTTGATGATAATGAAAAAAAAAATAAAAACAATCAAACAATTTAACATGAAGCAAAATCTTCTGAATCAATGTACATACATGACTCTTGTTATTGACTAAATTTTTTTCAGTAGTTTCTTTATTTTATGTTGAACAACACTATAACGAGAAAACCTTGCTTGTCTTATACAGCATCAACATGACGGTTCTGACTTCGGTGAATCACTCGACAATCGAAAATTTATCCGTCCGACTGTCGATCGATTAATTACTGTTAGAACTAGCTTCTTGTTGTATTCGATAAGTGAAATGTTTCGACATCTCCCTTGCCAAAAATACCGTGGTACAAAAAAAGCGGAATTTTGATTCCAAAAAATGTTTTTTTTTTCTGGATAATCCAAATAATGGTGTTTCAGCATAAAACAGTATATTCACTGCATTTTGATTTCTCATGTTTTTGGAGGATACTCTGCTCGAGGTGTGTAGTGATGATAATAATTTCTCTTATGAAAATTCACTAGAGAAATCTATACTTTGACTTCAACTCGTATATTGTGACAAAAAAAATGACAAAGTATATATGGAATTTCTCAGACAATACATAATTGGAATTCTTGTCGAAAAATAAGGCTTAACTTTCAAGGAATTTCGACATGGCCAAGTTTTCTTCAGATAAATGGTAGAAATTTAAAATTGGTCTGTAAAAATGTAACAAAATGGACCATAGTGTTTTATTTCAGCTCTCTTCGATTTTGATTCATTTTTTTAAGTACCGTTTTGATTCATATCACGGACAGCTTCAAATTCCGGACACTCTACTTTGTATGGGAAACATTTCACACGAAATGGTTCAATTTTTGCCGTTCAAAAGTTCTCAATTTCGATGCTCGTTTTAGTAAGTTTTTTCCATAAAAATCTTTGAAAATTTATAATGCCCAACTACCTTAGATGACTCTTTAGTGGTTTGACGATTTCAATTGATGATTTGACTGTTCCATTAATGATTATCATGAGCTGTCCGGAAATCGAATCAAGGTGTCCGGAATATGAGGCAAAAGTGAGGAAGTGTCCGAAATAAGAATCATGAAAAGGCCACACATTATGATTTATTTAAAATTATTCAAATTGCGGAAGCGTATTCATTACCCACCATTCGAAAGTTAAGGGCTTCCGACGCTCGATAACGCTAAGGAATCATACAGAATGATTAATTGTGTATGGTCCATGCTAGGTTATACTTTACTGAGGCCTTAAGTGTCCGTAATATGAATCAAAACGGTAGTTTCGCATGAATAAATTTATTGCTTGAACAACATTTTTCCAAAAAAGGCTTATTATTTCCTAAATTATTAGATTAATTTTCACCATATTTGTAGCCCAATTTTTATAAAAACTTTTCGATATTCTCTATAGAATTTAAGTTGAATCTATTTTCTCAAGTAATATTTAAGGGTGGCTACAGAACTTTTGTAAATCTTTTCGAAATTAATTGTGGGACTTATTCATACGTTCAAACCGAATTCCTTCTGGTGGACATCCATTCCTTCTATGTCTACTTTTTATTAGCAAATTGATTCCGGGAAATGTTCCCTGATTTACTTGAAAAATATTGCTTTATCATTCAAAAGTTCAATCCCTCGCAATTCCTCCAAAAAATCATTAATTCTGTCAAATCTAATACAGAGATATTTCAATAAAAGTTCTATTATAAATTCTTCTGTGACTTTTTAAAATAGTTTCCCAAAAATTTTATTACAAAATCTTCTGCAAAATTTATCAAATGTCCTTTAGAAATATTTCCAAAATACTTCACAGATTGCATCAAAAATTCTTTTATGTTTTCTTTTTTATTAAGTTTGGTTCATATCCTCGGGTAATTCATGAATTGGAAAGAAAATTGTTTTTGGAATGTCTCTTGCCTTCAAAATTAGTTGAAAACCCCTAGGACAACTTTTGCTTCCAAATAAAGCATAGCGGTGAAGGAGTCTGTAGAGAAATATGTAGTAAAATAAATTTGTATTGATTGTCCTTAAAACACTTCTTTAGAAATAATTTTACCAATTTTTGGCAGAATTCATATTCTTGGTTCGAAATTTGTGCGATACGAGGGTGGAATTTCTAGAGGATTTCTGGCAGTTTTATATACCACCAGAACTTAAGGAAGAAGTCAAGGAAGGATAGATTTCAAGAATAATTTTTAAAGAAGATTCTGATTGACCTTCTTGAGAAATTTGTATTATTTGTTAATTCATTAGAGAGGTTTTAACTACCTTGCAATTTATCTCTAGAGAAAAGATTATAATTTATTTTTCATTGTATCATTGCCCATGTTGAATATTGACCATGTTAAATATTTTTTTAAGATTTCTTAGTTTGGCATTTTTGGAAAAAAAAAATCGAGGGAGTTTTGAAGGAATGATGCTCATTGGTCTACAAAAAAATCTAAAAAATAATTATCTGTGAAAAAATACAGATTGATTTGCGAAGAACTTCTCTGAGAAATCATGAATAACATTTTCCCAATTGAATTCTTTCAAATTGCTCATGAATTTTTTGTGGAATATTACAAGAAAATTTCCAAGTTACACCTGGAAGAGTCAATTTTTTTTTGCAGTTAGTCTGGATAATTTTTGCTGCGATTTTTTTAAAAAATCCTGTAGAGAAACTTTAGAAAGAACTTCAAAAGCAAAGTTGAAAAAACTGTTGGCGAACTCTCCGAATGAATCCTTGCTTGGTGATTTTGCAGACATTTTTGGTGAGACTCCTAGATTTTTGCGTATTAGCGTTTGGAGAACTCCTCAGAAATTCCTAAAAATCCTTAACAAATTAAATGTGAACACAGGAGGATATTTAAAACTACACACTTAGCTCAAATCACCGAAGTCGGTAATTCGTTTACCGAAATCTCAACAGCTGAACGTTCGGTAATCGTTTCGGTAAACGAACCGATTACCGAACGGTCGGTAATTTCCAGATTGGAGCACAGCTGTCAAAACTACCGAACGTTCGGTAATCTTTGATCTGAAAACCGCAGCTCCTTCCCTCGACTTTTCCCCCTGTTTTTTCATCAACAAAATACACCAGAAATTAGCTAATCCCATATTTTATTTTACATTTGAATAGGTAAATTATAACATTAAATCGGAAGCTCTCTGCAGACGTAATGCCGCTTCAGGGTGCCGATCGTTGTTGTCGAATCAAACGCAATCCCTCCAGCGGAACGTAAATGTGGTGACCCGCTAGAAAATAGCGGCCACTGCCTGCAAAAACTGTATAGTTACTTCTTGAGACAATTATCAATTTCACAATAATGTACTAAACTCACCTCCGTCGTTATTCTCTTTGCTTGATGGATGAAAAACTGAACCAATTATTCGATCGATAAATCGAGATTCGTTTCTACTCTACTGCAGCAATATAAAAAAACATGGCAGCATTACGTCGCTCAATTCCAGAATTACCGATTTCGGTAAACCAAGAGGTTGGTTACCGACCATTCAGTTGAATCTTTTACCAATTTCGGTAATGCTGAAGAATCACCAAAGTTTCGGTAAAAATGTTAACAGATCAACCGCGGTTTACCGAAATTCGGTAGTTTTATTGATGACGCGCTGTCAAAACTCGCTCAATCACCGAAACATCAGTAATTTAATACATTACAGATCACTTTCGGTAATTTTATTTACCGATCTCTCACACTCTGTTTGAGTGTGTAACAATTGAAATTTATATAAAATGTGTCCTTAGAGGACGTTCCAGGAGAAATTAATAAAACAATTTATAATGCATTCTCAGGCTGAGTTCTTCAATATATGTTTTAAGCAATTCGATAGAGATTAAAAAAACTGGTAAATAAGTTCTTGGAGAAAGCACTGAAAAGTACGAACATAATTCATGAAGAAACTCCCGTACCAATTCTCAGAGGAATCTCTTCAAAGCATATAATTGAATACCTGTAAAGATCAAAGAAGAAACACAAGACATTCCTTGTAAGTTCTTTTGCTAGAATTCTTGAAAGATTTTAAAAAGAATAAATCTTTTTCGTATCGATAAATGAAATTTACAAATATCACTGATGTGCTTTGAAATGAGATAAAATAAGAAATAAATGAAATCAATACAAATCTATAAAAACTTTGTGAAAATTGTGATTATTGCGGCCGGCATTACTTCTGTAAAACAAGTATTTGGTAGCCCCTCCTAGGCCCCCTCCAGAAAAAAATCCTAACTACGCCAATGCTGAAGCGTTATGCAGACCGGGTTGGATTGAAGGTAGACGCGTGATGATTGACGGGGATGAGTTGGAGGTGGTGGACGAATTTGTCTACTTCGGATTGGTAACGTCAAATAACAACTGCAGCAGAGAAATTCTAAGGCGTATCATTGCCGGAAGTCGTGCTTACTAAGGGCTCTACAAGACCTTGCGGTCTGGTAAATTTCACCTCCGTACTAAGTGTATCATGTACAAGACGCTGATACGACCGGTAGTCCTCTACGGTCATGGAACGTGGAGAACGCTCGAAGAGGACCTGCAAGCGCTAGGAATTTTTGAACAACGTGTGCTTAGGACTATCTTTGGCGGAGTATGTGAGAACGGCGTATGGAGGAGAAGAATGAACCACGAGCTTGCGCAGCTCTACGATGAACCCAGTACAGGTCGGACTCGATTATCCGGAGACTCGATTATCCGGGGACTCGATTATCTTCTTCTTCTGCTTGGCATTAACGTCTCCACTGGGACTGAGCCGGCTACTCAGCGTAGTGTTCTAATGAGCACTTCCACAGTTATCAGTGGCGCGGAAAGTGGGTAGGACAGGTAAGACATGTACTACGCACGAAAACATCTGGGTAGGACAGTCAAAGGTTTGTCCTACCCACGATTCAACAAAACAAAAAAAAACACGATCGACGTTTTTTTTTTCAGCTGAAATTGTTTAACAAATTCGGTGAGTTTTGAGCATTTTTCCCAAAAAACATGAAATGTCCTGATTTTCTCAACTGGTCAGATGGTACCGTAATAGAAACAGATAAAGCAATCTTCTATGCCATTTCTGAATTAATCAATAAATGGTTTCACAAGTATATCTACGGCCTACCCTGTATATGTTCTCAGACAAATTGCCCTAAAAAATCCTGGAAGTAATTTTTGAGAAGTTTCTGGAACATCAATAGATAATTATTAGAAGCTTATTGAAGCATATTTGAATAAAGTAATGGGTTAATCCAATACCAGTCGCATCGTGTTATAAACAGCACGCACAAGTGTCATGGTGCTTGCGATTTCTGAAAGTATGATCTCTCTTAATATAATCTATCTAAGCTTTGCTAAATCTATTGGCGATTTTCAGAGCAATTCCTATAGAACTCCTACAGCACACTGTCTAGAAGATCTTGGTTGATTCAGAATTTCTGCAAAATTCATAAAAAATTCTTAGTTAATTCCTTATAAATTATTTGATCAAATTCCTACTGGTATTTTGTAGCATCATGCATAAAAGTATTTAGAGCAGATTATGACGATTTTTCGAAAGATTTTTTTTGCAGAATTGTTTGAGAAATTCCAGCGAAATATTTGTTGGAGTTTCTGCGTGATGAAGCATTTTTCAAACATCTTTCAAGTTCCTCCTGAAAACTTTTGCGAATAGCCGGGTCTCTAAGGTGCAAAGAAAAAAACAAGTACTAAAATTCACAGAATTTTTGCTGTTTATCAATTTGTTGTCTATAAATAAATGAGAAAATTAGAACAACCACACTAGTAGTAGAGGCAAGAAGTCTTTACTTTTAACTGAAGATCTTCAGAGTATCTATTTCAAACAAAATGGTATCTAAAGTCTTTCTTTGTCCTTATTATGCTTGCATTGAATCCTGATGCAGAATTGTACACTATACAAAGAAACTTTCAGAGACTATAACGGGTTCAACAAGCTCTTCAAATTTAGTCTCGGATTTCCCGAGGAAAAGCTTCAGGAATAATCATAGAGATTTTATTACAAAATCTTTCAAGGTCTTCCGCAGGGTTCTCTTCAGAAGTTTTTCTAGAGATTTGTCTCCCATTTCTCCCAGAAATTCTATCAGTGATTTTTCTAAGGATGCTTCGAAAAATTTCCTTTGCTCTAGAATGTTCAAAAAAATCCGAAGCTACTACCTTCAGTGATTTCCTCAGGTATAACTGTGATTTTTTTCCCAAAACTATCCTAGAATTTCCTCCAGATATTTTTCACTAATGCTTCAACCGAATTATCCATTTGTTAGTCTTCAAGAAATCCTGCAAGATTTTCTCCACCTGTTCATGTGGATTTTTTCAAGAAATCATACATGTTTCCTTCCTGAAATCCAAAATTCCTTGAGAAGTTCTTCGAACAAATCTATTTTTTTCTAAGATTTTTTCTCAGTATTTCATCCAAGTATTACTCCAACAGTTTTACCAAACATGTCTTAAAAAAGTTTCTCGAAAAATTCACATAAAATCTAAAAAAGTTCATTTAAGTGTTCACACGTTCATGCTACGTCAATTTTTACAATAATTCCTCCGATAATTCTACAAATTTATATACCGTTTCTGTCCAATGTTTTTTTCCAGAAATTTCTTTAGAAAATCCTGCAGAATACGATCCCAAGACTCGATTGATTTTTTTTATTATCTTAGCAAATTATCTAGGAAACCTTCTAAAATTTATTTAAGAGTCCAGGAGTTATTCCAGAGATCCTTGTCCATCAAGGGTGTTTTCAAAACTTACCCAAGTTTCATCAGAGGTTACTATACAAGATATTTTTATAAATGTATGAATCGTTGGATAAAATCTTTGAGAAGTTATGACTTTCTTGAAAAATTTTCCGAAGAGTTGGATGAATTCAGATGATCTCTGCAATATTTTTTAGGGAAATTACATTTCTGTTCCAAAATCCAGGTTATTAGAGAAATGTCTGCTCAGATGCTATGAAGAGCCAAACTTTTATCTACTTTTTCCTATTAGATTTAATTTTGTTTTCTTGATTTCTGATTGATCTCTTTTCACTCTCTATTTGATTTCTCTTATATCTCCTTTTGGCAAGAGGTCTTCTATTTCCTATTTTTAAGGCACTCAGTCGCTATCAGCTGACTGACATGAAATTAAGGAGTTAGAAGCAAAGGAATGTCTGTGACAAAAACCCAGTTTTATGATAATCTACTTTTAATTTTTTTCAGAAATTTTTCATTCAATAAAAATTGTGTGGGAACCAAAAAAAACAGTCTTTCATGAACTATGCTATATCTTTTTTTTTTTTTTTTTGAGCGGAAAAGTCATCGGAAAATATTGTTAGAACGCTTGGAAACAGAAGAATTTCCTCAACTTAACTCAACTGATATCAAAACGAGCGAAATGTCACTTATACCGCTTTGTGCTTGAGCCGCTAAAATATAGTAACTTTCAATTTCCAGCTCAGGGTTAAAGTTTTTCTTAGCTTCACTACACAAAAAAATGCTAACGTATGTCCTACCCATGGTTCCGAACGTGGACGCGCCTCTGACAGTTATTAACTGAGAGCTTTCTTTGCCAAAACTGCCATTTTCGCATTCGTATATCGTGTGGCAGGTACGATTATACTCTATGCCCAGGGAAGTCAAGGAAATTTCCATTACGAAAAGATCCTGGACCGACCGGGAATCGAACCCAGACACCTTCAGCATGGCTTTGCTTTGTAGCCGCGGACTCTAACCACTCGGCTAAGGAAGGCCCCCGACTCGATTATCCGGAATTTTAGACTCGATTATCCGGAATTTGTTTTTTGATGTTCTTGTTTTCAGTTTTTATGCATAAATCTGAGATGATTTTGTATTGCAATACACAATATGAATGATTTTGCAGTTTTGAACGTATTTAAGAAAAGGGGGGTTTAAAAAAGTGTTTTTTGTGTATGCTGGTCAAAAAAAAAACTTGTGAAGACCTTCTTATACTGTTCTTAGAAATAATTTCTGGCTACGCCACTGCATCATATAAATAAAACAACAAAAATATAATATTTAAGTTCTTTTATCGAAGATTTCAATTTTTTTCTTAGTGATTCGATTATCCAGAAGATTCGATTATCCGGAATGAAAAAAAATCGATACTCCGGATAATCGAGTCCGACCTGTATCCCGAAAGTCGCGCTAGAGCTGGAAAGTTGCAGCTGGAAAGTTGCAGCTGGAAGAAAACGACGGATGGGACTCGTTGTGAGTATGCCAGACAACAATCCTGCAAAACTGGTGTTCATTTCCGGCCGGTACAAGACGAAGAGGAGCCCAACGAGCTAGGTGGTTTAACTAAGTGAAGCAGGATCTTGGAAGTGTTTGCCGATCGAGATGGAGGTTAGCAGCCATGGATCGAGTTATTTGGCGTAACATTGTGGCGTAGTTCATGTATTGAAGGACGTAGCGCCATCAAAAAGTAAAGTAAGTAATAATTACTGGAAAGTTTCATGAAGTAATTTTTTGACTTTTGGTAGAAAATTTATCCTGAAATTCCTAGATGATTGTGATGAGAAAACTTCCTCCTAAAATTTAAAACGAATCACAAACATTTTCGGACAAGTTCATGGAAGATTTTTAGGAAGAAATTCCTATGAAAACCTGAAGGAAAGGCTGAGGACACTCTGAAAAAGTTCAAAGCATCTCCTTGAGAAAAACAGGAAGAAAAATTGAGTTTTTTTTAACAATTCAAAATGTTCTGCTTTCAAAATTCTTGACAGAGTGATTTTATAACAATAATTTTCGGCAGATTCCTTCCAAGGCTCATTGGTCTTTAATGCAAAACCTTTAAACAATCTTTGAATATTTTTTTTTATTTTTAGTTAGTTGAATTCATCACTACGCAATTTTAATTAATATTAATGCTGTATGCAATCTTTCAATAACTCAGACAATATATTATGTTTCGTAACAAACTTGTTTGTTATCAATAATTTTTATCCGATGACCAGAGGAGGGTGGTCCAATGGCCCCTATCTGACCCCCAACCCTTCAAGATACGTCCATGTTTCAACCCCATCTCCCCCAAGATAGAGTAGTTATAATGCGATTAACAGAGATCAGACACTCCGCGCTTACTAGACACGGTGGGTTAATCGTCTTCGGATTGATCTTTGCCATGCACTCGCCGGCAGCAAACTACTACCTCGGCCAATGAGCCTTGTTTCAAACACTTTGTTCACTGTTATACTATCAAGGTGTACCTATATTTTTCGGGTGGGTCATAATTTATAGTTAACCTCTTTGGTGGTTGTATTGCCTCATTCGTTGCTCGCGGGTTCGGTTTTTGAATTGCAGTCTGTACAAGCGCACAAAGCATTAACCGGTGTGAGAAACCCCCGAAAAAAAACACAACAAATAAACAGGTGTCTAAATCGTACAGGTGTTTGGAATCCGAAACAATTGCCTTGATCTCCTCACGGTGTTACGACTTGATCTCACAGGTCAATCATAATTTGTTGGTACGGGTAATCTTCTACATCATGCTGTGACTAAACAGAGCCTCAATGCAACACCTTGATTTGTGTGATTTAGAAGTCATAAAAAGTTCGTTTCATTTCAAGACGGTATTTGTTGCCTACAGTATATTACATGGCAATTGACCTACACTATACTGGGGTTGTGAAATCTTTCGATAACAAATTTGAAATCCTTCAGAATAATATATCAGTCAATAATAAATGTAGACTGGTGAGCTCGTTCTATACTTGTTATTGCTCAGATTTTTATGCACAAGTTTAGACTGCTGCAATTTAGACAGTTATTCAAAGATTGCCTTCGTTTTAGCTTGAAAGGAATCGTATTTCAGTGGGTCTCTCCGACTACATGTGGCGTTGTTGAGAGGCAGATCTTATTCTTGGCACTTATGATTCATTACGGCGAAGGGGTTTTTCAAAAGCTACTGAGGTCTTCTTTGACTGTAAGATGCTTCGCATTGAAGTGCTTCTAGTTGAAAACATTCATTCAATGTGGCCGAGAAAACCCCAAAGTAAATCATGGAAGTGTCTAAGTAGTTCTGAAGTGAATTTTTCCTCATGATGCAACAAATATATTGCACCAATGTTTCCCGAAATGCTTGTTTTGAACAAAGAACAGTCGTATCAGATGCAAATGACTTGGTACATGTTTGCTTGTGCAGGACGGCTAATTAACAAAGGAAATATCTGCTTTTCGTACATTGCCAGAGTGGCAGTAAATTCAAAATGTAGACAGGTTGTCGACCGAGTTTCCTCCTAGAGATGAAGACATTCCTTCGCGCCAGTTTCTGCAGTGCCAGAAACCGTGTCTGGTTGTATCTTTGGCAAACGATGCGATTTTCTTCAATCATTCACTTCGTATTTAGGTATGTAAGATCGGTCTGAGTGTGTGAAATAGTTGTCACGAAACGCCTTTCAAGAAAATTATAATACTCTGACCAGACCCCGCCTTTCGAGGAAATAGTCACATTCAGTGTCATCGTCGTCATCATAAGAGGGTGGACAGTTATTAGACCAGAAGCGAGAAATAAACAGTAAATTAGTTGCACGCCGAAAAGTTGCATCTGTTTTAAATATCTCGTGTCGTCTTGTATCTTTGGTACCAGGGACCCGATGAAGTGGACAGGCTGGGAAAATTTTTATAGCCATGCGCTACCCGGCAATAAAGATCATTCACCCGTCCCACCGAATCACGTCAGTGGCAGCGCGTGCGACATTTTTCCTTATGCGAGACATGCTTCTACGGGTTATACGTGCTTCTACCGTTGCATGGGGATGATTTAAGTGGATTCAAATTTAGGAAGACTACACGGTAAAAAAATAGCTCTTTGGTATCAATACACGGTAAAAATCAGTACCTTGAATTGAATGGATGGAATTCTTGACTCAATTAAAAACACCAATCATCACCATTTGAAGAGTTCTAACTTTTATTTTGCTCTACAGATTTTAGCACTAGACCTTGAAGTGAAAAAATTGTTGATTTTGAACATCAGGTCTCTTTTCAGCAATTGAAAGCTCTTGTGTGAAAGCATTGACAGCTTGTTGGAGAAACATATTGGAATAAACTGGCTTGTTTAGGGGAATCCAGTTTTTTTTTACATATTCTGATTCTACGTTATAAACTGAGCCAGAATCCAAAGTTTCTGAATTTTAGTATGTAATTTAGTATGGAAATCACTTTTGAATCACCCCTCGGTGAATTTTACTACGGGACGAACTGTCATTATGTGGATTCAAAAATTTTCGTACAAAAAGCGTTACGGAGGGGGTCGACAATTTCCAATTTAAGCGTTACGTAATAAATGGATGTCGCCTAAGCACTGTATAATTTAAAAAAATAAATTCTCAAACTATTAGTATTTAAGATAAGCAATACGTGAAAAGGAAATTTCTATTTATATTACTTACTAAGCAAAGTCTTGGTGGCAAATTAAGACATATTTTAAAGCTTACCGTTAAAAGGAACTGCTTTATAACAAGGTTTATCACATGCTGAACTACCTATGAGTGAATTTGGTAGTGTCTACAAAACTAAATGTTAAAATAAATTGTTATTTTTATCTCCATTTCAAGCAAAGTAGACAATTAGATGACAGTGTATGTAATTTTCCACTAAAGAAATTTTATATTTCCCATTTGTAATATTTTCTCTTGCTTCCATATTGATAACGAACTTTTGCTAGGGGTAATTATTTGAATTTGCAGATCAGAATAGCGTAAAATAGTTGTATGCAGGAAATGAGACGCACAGGCGATTCAGATGCATAATAATTTCTTTAGAAAAAGGACTTGACACACTAGAAAACCTGTTAATTTAAAATATTTAGAAAAAGACTATGTAATTATAAAAATCAAATAATCCCCTTTTCCACGGCAAAAACCAAAACCAATGTCTCATTCTGGCTCATTCATTTATTCTATTGCTGAAATCAACATTTTTACTTTTCACTTTAGCTCCAACGTTTTTTTTATCATCAAGTGCAATATGTTTGCATTTCACTTATCTATTTTAAATCGTCAACTGCCACGGCTGACAAATAGTTGCATAAAAGATTCCTCACAAAATTTAATGCGGACTGTTGAATACATATTCGAATAATTTCTAGTAAGATCTTTTTCAGAAAGCTGGAAGTTTAGTGGATATTTTTCCGGGAAATCTATACGTTATGATAGATTTCATTTTGTAAATATGAAGGTTGAGGACAATCTTTGAAAAAATCATACACAAGAATAATTCCGTAGTAAAATTAGTTCCCATCGGTCCAAGGGCATCACCCAAACCCCCGCTCCAAGGCCTGCTGGGAACTGGACTATCAAAATGTTTACGATAACGTTTACTATATATAGTATACCTATAGGTCAACAAGCAAACTGCCACGAATACCAACCCACAATCAGTCTTACATAAGTTAATTTCCTCAGAATAAAAACATATCGATGTTTGTTTGACGTCAGATGAATTTTCTGTCAACGACAGTCCAATCAAGTGAATGCAATTCTGTTTATGTTTGGTTTCTCACAACAAACAAAAGCAATGTTATGACAGTTCTGACAGCAAACAATTTTTTTTTTTTTCAAAATCTTCTTCTTCTTCTTTCTGGCGTTACGTCCCCACTGGGGCAAAGCCTGCTTCTCAGCTTAGTGTTCTTATGAGCACTTCCACAGTTATTCACTGAGAGCTTACTATGCCAATGACCATTTTTGCATGTGTATATCGTGTGGCAGGTACGAAGATACTCTATGCCCTGGGAAGTCGAGAAATTTTCCAACCCGAAAAGATCCTCGACTGGTGGGATTCGAACCCACGACCCTCAGCTGCAGGCAATCGGATTGGTCTATTCTGAAGTTCCATATTAGTTCAACAGTATTTAAAAGGTTCAACGAATAAGGTTGATCTTGTATAAAATTTGGAAATTAATTCAAAAGCTGAGATAGTTTAGAGCTCAAAACCAACCTAGAACCTCCCAGAAGAATACGACTATTTCTAGCATTTATGGTAGCATATGAACAATACTTCAGGGCCATATTAAAGTACCAATAATATGTTCAAACAGCACTTCACAGCAGTGTCTGCATATTTCAATATACAATCAACAACGCCGACCCTCAGTAGGATTCGTCACCGTTGTTTTTTTCTTTGTGTGAATGCGGCTTTGACAATACACACACGAATCCCATAGAGCGTGCATTCAGTTTTCAATTACTTTTTCTACACTGATTCTCATCCACCTACTGATATTCGGTGGCAGCAAATTCAATTGCGCCAGTGGAAAAAATCATTTTCATCAAAATATCCCACAAAAACGTCCGCAAATTGCAAAATTTGGGGAAGGTAGAACCTCGATGAGCTTCGTGATCCGTTAGGACCCGGACGACCTTTGTGGTGAACAAGGATGTGGAACCTACAAGAGCTTTGCGGACCTGGACGTGGCGACTGAAGAAGCAATCCGGATGACGACACTTAGGAGGAGGAGTGTTGGGATTGTAGTGTCGCAGCCGTAGGTACGGGCATCGTCGGTGGTAGTGTTTAGAGGTAAGTATGCTATGCTGCGCTTAGTGGAAATGTATGAACTGTAGATACATTGTAGGATTGCATGAAAGGAACAGCAGTTGCTAGTTGAGTTATCGATCAGTAGCTGTCTGCAAAGAATGGACTAGCTTGTTTTATTTGTGCTTATAATAAGCTTTCCTGGAGTTGGGCTCTATGTTTCTTCGGTTCTCGTGTAGGCTTGTTTGGCCATCAGATGATACGGAGCAAACTATGCTTTGTAAACGAAAGTTTTTCTTTTTTGCTTATTCAGAGTGCGATGATTTACCCGTTGTAGTCCGTCGCATGTCGTGGAATTTGCCACACGTTATTCGTGCCTAAATTATGTTTTCGGTATGCGGCTTTTTCAGTTCGCACGTTTCGGTCGGTCGATTGTTCTTTTTTTGTTTTTTTTTTTTTTTTTAATTCGATCACCCTTGAGGTATCGATTCTGTTTTTACTGGTAAAAAAGCAGAAAACTATTACCGTTGAACATTTATCTAATCATTTTTTTTACGCGAAACAACATTCTTCATACTGTAAATAACATATTGTTTCTCTTGATTGTCGGCATTCAAGAGATTAAATTAAAAGCAATCAAACATCCAATGATCTGTGTCTATCGCTAGCTTCTGAGGCGAATCATAACCTGAAACCCCTCCCAACCTCCAACTCCGTAGCACTTATGAGGGTGTCACTGAGTCGGTGGCCTCTCATTAAGTAAGCGTTACATCAACATTTCCTTTCCCTAACCCAAATTACTGTAAAGATGGGCGTGGCCGGGAATAGCAGTATTCATGGATTTGGTACTCTTGTTTAAGATTGGATAAAGATTAACTCCCAAGCCTTATTCCTGAAAGCAATCTAGATGAGCTATCAAAGAAAAAACCTGAATATAGCTAGTATCCAACCGTAACTACGCTCACGCTAACGCTAACGCTATAGTAAGCTTTCCTGGAGTTGGAATTGTCTTCGTGTACTTCCAATAAATAGTTCACTAAAATGTGTTCCCATGAGCTTGACACAGATGTTTAGATACAAATTGGCCACTTAATCAAAAACTTGAGGCGTTTCGGGGACCCGAAATGGTGATTGTTAGGGTTAATCAAATGCAGTACACATGGTGTTTGATTGGAGATGGAGCCCTACGTTGTGTTGGAAGAAGGATGACGGGGACAACGACGAAGAACAACGGCTACGATTTGAACTTCTAACTTTACTAATTGGAACTTTATTGCCACCGAGAGGCAGCGTGCCTACTCGGTGGGGAGAGAAAGAAACTATATACAGAGCATACAAAAATACTGTCGCCTTTTATAGGTGACACAGTACGGAGACGAACAATTTAAATCGTGCGTACAGCAGTGCACTGGATGCTGCCTATCGTTGCGTTGGGCTGACGATGCGATGAAGCAAAAGAACCAAACAATGGGCAAAAATTGAATGGTTCAATTTGCGCTTGGCTTGGGTGCTGCTATGATGATGCCGTTGTCGGTGTGAGATCGAACATCCCGGCGCCTCAAAACGAAATTGAAAATTCGTTTTTTTTATTTTGCCTTGCTCGATCGATGCCTGCCGTTGAAACGATGATCGTTGGATGACTGCTGTAGGTAGCATGGATGATATTCGTTTACGTTGCGGTCCGTTCGAATTGGATTGATTGGATTTGATTGATAGTCCGGGTAGTTTGGTGGATTGGGATGATATCACTGGGGCTGGTCGATGGAAGATTCTTGTTGTCTCGAGCAACAACTTGGCCTGACTTCGCCGAGTTGAAGGCCAGAATTTCCGAGTGCCAGCGGATGCGGCCGTTGGTCGAATCGGATGAGAAGGAACACCTTCGGAATTTCCACAACGCCGGTGGAAGGAGCAGCCAATTGATTCGACCATTTGGGAGATGGATTTGTCGTCGGACTAGATGCCATCATAGCCCGAAAGTGGACGCGCCGGTCCGGAGGATGGATGTAGCGGTTTGGAGATGAACATGCCGGTTTGGAATTTGGACACTGATGAAGAACGCGCCGGTTCGAAGGATTGGATGGTTACCGGTGTGATATTTGGACGTACCACTTTGGATGGAGAGCACGCCAGCTCGAAAGGATATCAGTTCTTGCTATAGGATGGACACGCCGGTCCGGAGGAGGCTTCTCCAGTCCATGGCTTGAAACGCTGGTCCAGAGATCTTTTCGTTTAATCCGTAGGTGGACACGCTGGTCCGGAAGGAGGAAGTTGTGGGTCCGTTTGTCTCTGCCGTCGTCTTGGATCCCGTGGTACTGTTGGTTCATGATCGCTGGCAGTGCGATCAGTCCTTGGTTCGGGCTATCCGTGGTCGCTCCGTGGCGGCCAATCCTGGTCACGGCACCAATGTTTGATTGGAGATGGAGCCCTACGTTGTGTTGGAAGAAGGATGACGGGGACAACGACGAAGAACAACGGCTACGATTTGAACTTCTAACTTTACTAATTGGAACTTTATTGCCACCGAGAGGCAGCGTGCCTACTCGGTGGGGAGAGAAAGAAACTATATACAGAGCATACAAAAATACTGTCGCCTTTTATAGGTGACACAGTACGGAGACGAACAATTTAAACCGTGCGCACAGCAGTGCACTGGATGCTGCCTATCGTTGCGTTGGGCTGACGATGCGATGAAGCAAAAGAACCAAACAATGGGCAAAAATTGAATGGTTCAATTTGCGCTTGGCTTGGGTGCTGCTATGATGATGCCGTTGTCGGTGTGAGATCGAACACATGGTTATGCAATTCAATCGTTTCTCAAAATGTATACGCTGATGCGTTTTTCTTACAATTCCGTGATAAAGTGGACACAGTATAGCCGTTTCTGCAAAATATGTGACTTTAAATTTGCCTATCTCCAGGGGCACAAAAGCACACCACCCTTTTCACCCGACCTGACCCAGCGACCCACCGGTATAACTCCGGCCACAGGAACATCCCTGAGATCCTTTGGTCACTTTTAGAAACTAGATATGTGTGCCAGTATACTGACAAACAATAATTGAAATTCGTTAATTATTCGCTGAACGGTGAGAGTTTTAGTATTTTTTCTTCAACTCAGGCCTATGCGGGTTAATAACAACTTTGCCCAAGATAGTATTTATTCTAATCAAAGTGTGGTTTTATACAGCCGTGTTCTGTAGGGTCATATGATGTGAACCCTTAGGCCTGAAATACACCTGTCGCCAAGCTATATGCGACAATGATAATACAAAAGTATATGTCCATAAATTTATGTTTAACATGCGACTAACAAGACTTCACTGAAATTGGTGAGCACATTCCATTCTTTTTATGCTATGTTTTTTCTTCAAGATCATTGGAGATAGTAATTATATTTTGTGCACTTATTGGACTTGCAGTTTAATATCTTCCACATTTACAATTTTCACCGTTTTACAATAAAAAGTTTTCTTGTTTGACCGCAATAACTTACAAACTAAAGTCTTCAAACTGCCACTTGGGATCAGCAGCGATATTAAAATAGCTCAACAAAGCTGAAAACAAGACTAATTATACATGGTTTCAAGAATGATCATCCCTTCATACTTACATGTCTGGCTAATACTCCTTGACATGAAACCTCCGCTCTGCTCCGAGAATAAAAAAAAAAACACGAATGAATGGACTCGTTTTCTCGAGCCCCACAATTCACAAATACACGATCGCTAACACTTCACAGCACCCGCGATGATTGATGCACAGTTTTTCCGACTTCTTCTTGATTTCACTTTCCGGAGCGACTTCTTTCGAGAATAAATAACAACAACAAACAGCAATAATTACAAACCGGCAGCGCAAGAACTCACATTTCCCACGTGCGCATAAATCACTCGACGCGCGTGCACGATCGTTAACCCGAATATCTTCCTTTTTTCTTTTCTTTTTCTTCGCTATAATGCACTCACTTCACTTTCATTTGACGTTTACGGGCCCACGGGGAACACTGATGCACCTTCCATTTCGCATCGAGAATGCAGGAAAAGCATCAACGCAATTGCCAAGGGATGAGTGTAGGATTTTCTTCAGTGTAAAAATAAACCCGCGTAGAATCCACTTGATGGAACTTCACTTCAAATTAGAACACAGTAAACATCGACAACCACTCGACGTGATCTTGATGATCTTCAAGGACTAACGGAATTACAATATTTCGGCTAGTTTCAATTAATGCGACGATAAAATTTCAATTACACACTGAAGCAAACCGGCAGCCTGAAACCATATGGTCAACGTCATGCACCAAAGCCAGGAAATCACTCGATGACGTTAGAATTTTCACGATCAATCACAAAACCGGCTGGCCAGACGACCGAAAGAGGAAAAACCGGCCGCCCGTATGTTTCTCTCGAAAAATGTTTTCCTTCTATCTCCGGGTAAAATTAGAATTTCGAAGCACTTCACAATCACAACAGAGACCGAGGTCTCCGTGGTTTCCAAGCTGAAACAGAAACAAAAACCTTCTCTAGCATTATTTGCGTCGGTGATTATACATTCCGAACTGCTGATCGAACGATCACGGATCAAATTCGATAATTGACACGTGAGACGCAATTAATTGTGTGGATTACTCTTATTTGCAAGGGGCGGAGCCTTCATCTCCATTAGCTCGTCGGCTCATCGCCTCACCGAAAAAAAAACCCGCTCACCGATGAATAATGATCTGCGATCAATCACTGCTCATTAGCATATTAACACGATCACCCAAAAAAAAAACGAAACCAAGCAATTTACTACACAAAAATCAAAGTCACATAGCGCTACTACACTAGCGCCACCACTCATGAAACGTCAAATCGCAGGTCGTCATGGAAATGCACCATCGATAGGGTGAATCCTCGTAATCGAATCGCTTACTTGTTCGCGCGTCATATCCCTATGGAACGTTCGCGGTGGTCGCCAGAAGAACAGATTTTCCGCGCGGAAGACGACGTAATGCGGAACTTGGCAGAGCGCAGTTGATGGAACGTCTGAAATGCGACTGAACCGACCGGGAGGAAAACTGTGTCTCACACATTCTATAGCACCAGCATCATACGCCATAGCCACAGTGGGAAAATTTGGACCCAAAATGGCACATGATTCATGCGGCTGATAGCGGATCCCACAATCCTTCTTATCTGGGCAATAAGCAGGAATACACTTCATTTATATTCATTGACTAAAAGAGCAATGTTTCCCAATTTGCCATTAAAAATTGATATTCGTGATATTCATGAATATTTAAAACTGATAGCGGAAGTTCAATTTTTTTCCTGCCATTAAATCATCTTTGGGAAAACAATGGACTACATCTTACCCGGTTCCGATAACTGAATGAGCTCATTTGGCCCCATTTTTCCGTAAACATGCTATTTTCCTGGCATAAAGAACAGTTGTAACTTGTAACTGATTGCAACTACCTAAATAAATTTTTCCAAGTATAGGTGAATCTGGATAATAGGATCTCGAATAGGATAAAGCACACTTCATTTAGTGTTAATGAGTGAAAGAGTCTGCTTGGCCCCATTTCACCCTATAAGCTTGAGCACTACTGTTTTGAACATAAGAAAAGTCAAATGCTGATTAACTGCGTCTTTACGAGAACCAAACCGATGCGAGCGCTGCGGGTGGCGGATTGACAACTTACCATATATTTGAATCGACTGTTAAAAACGTATATTTGTCTGTGGTTATAACTGTTCTTGTCTCAGGTAAAAATTATTGCAAAATGGACATTTCTACACTCTCTATAAAAAGAAATAGTCATCATTCGATTTGTTGCCTTTTTTTCATAGAATATGGAATGGTCCATTTTCCCATTTTCCCACTATGCACCGGTTGGAAAATCTCTGTGGTCGAAACACATGCCGAAAGACGAATAGGAGGGAAGGGTCGGCCTCGGAGGCAACCCAGAATTTTGTGATCATCGTCGACAACGACAACGGCAACGGCGGCCACAAGTGAGAGTGAAGCCGAAATGTGTATTTATAAATTTTCAATTACGACAAACGAAGAACCGATGGAAATGAGGAAAACCTATGTGGGCAAACTGAAGTGACACATGTGTGCCAACAGTACAAACACTACGAAGATGTCTCAGAATAGAACGCCCTCAAACGTGAAGATATGGACAAGTGAGACGCACGCACTCGTGGGAGGGTGTCTGTAAACAATACAAAACGTGCAAAGTGTACAAGACACACGCAACATGTTTCTGAGGGTGTACGACCTTTTAGAACCCCATTGAGAGCAAATACCATCATAGTTGGCGCATGCATGTGATCGCAGATTGGGTGAAATATTCGTAATATTTCGCCGCGATCAGCTGTCGTAAATTGTACAGCTTTTGCGCATGTTTGCATGAAATACTTTCGCTGCTTGGATGCATCTGTTGAGCCATTCACATTTTTCTTGTCTTTCGCGAGCCGGGCGGCGGCGGAAAATAACAAATGGGGTTTGTTTTTCACAGTGTGATTCTGGCATGACATCATACAGCGTGACTCGGGCTTATGGGATGACATCCGTCGGGTTTGGTCATCCTAGAAGCGAAAGACTGGTGCAGAGCGCTCCACTTCACTTTTCGTGTTGACCCCTGACAACCCAAAGTTTTGAAATTTTGTATTGTGTGTTGAATTTGGTTAAACCATCCCTAACCTCGAAAAAAAAAATAACCATGAATAGTTGTTCATCTTCTAATGGTGGAAGCTCCATCGAAGTTAATACACCGATCGCGTATTATCCTCGATTTTACTATCGGTCGGTGCGGTTCCATGCCAATCGCGTATTATCCTCGATTTTACTATAGTAAAATCGAGGATAATACGCGATTGGCGTATTAACTTCGATGGAGCTTACCACCATAAAACATTTTCCCATTCGTACTGCAGTCAAACCTCCATGAGTCGATATTTGAAGGGACCGCCGACTCATGGAAATATCGAGTTATTGAAAAGCAATGCTATGGAAAGCTGTTTGATGGGACCATCATAGTAACCATGAAATATTATGTTTAGCATGTTTACATGAACCGGTATCGAGTCATGAAAGTTTCACTGTATTATAATTTTTTCTTCATGTTCTTGTTTTCGTTTTCTTCCTCTTCTTTTTCATTTTCTGTTTCGAGGAATACCTATAAGTGAATTAGAAACCGAATTTAGTATTATACCATTTAATTCCACTAGAGTTTATATCCTTTGACAGGTACGCGTATTTCGACCTCAACTGTAAGGCCGTCTTGAGTGTCGAGTACTAGACTCGACTCGAAATTCGAGTTGTTTCAGAAGATATATTGATGACATGTTCAGCAAAAACACGGGTTTTTATGCGACAAACAACTTTTGTAGAAAACTCAAAAAATGTTAAAAAACTTGGAAAAAAAAATTATGATTAAAGATATTATTTTTGGGGGTCATTTCTATACAACGGCATATATCTCGAAAGGTATAAAAAAAAATATAAAATATGCTTTCGACGAAAGTGTTTCAAATAGTCATTTCTACAACTTTGCCGAAGACACCATGTCTATCTAAATGTTATGAAAAAAATGATTTTCTATCTCATTGCTCAGTGGATTTATTACAAAACTTTTGTATTAAAAGATGCTTTTTAATATACCAAGAAATTTCTTCGAACTAACAATATCACTAAAATTAATGGTTTGGGTGCTATAGTGCATTTTACGAGACGTTTTTGAACAGCTGTTTGCTTATTTTAAGGAATGAAATTTTCACAGGAGGCGGTGTCGTAATGTGTGAAAATAACAACAATATCATCAGTGTTGTCGTTCCGTAAAATGGACTATTCAAAAAGTGCACTAAAGTGACTGTGTTTTACAGTGCAGTGAGTGCATCGAAGAAGCCCAAACAGTCGTGTTGGTTATTTTTTTTGTCATCCGTGCGGTCCCCGCCTCTCCGTTTGTGTGCGATTCTGGGGAAGTCCAAGCAATCGTGTTTTTTTTTTTCGATCGGTGTGCTTCCATGTTCCTGTGGAACGAGCATTGCACATTCGTCCCAAAGCCATATCTAGGAAGACAAAAATGATTGCGCCTAAACCGTCAATTTCAGATATATGGTGTCTTCGGCAAAGTTTCTCCATATTTTTCAGACATTTTTTTCAGAGATGTGAAATTAGGGTGGCCCACATGGTTTACGAGATCAGCACATAAACTTTTTTGCTGACGCATTTAGGACTACACAATGTTCTACAATGTTTTAGAATAACCGATTTGGAGCAACTTTGCCGAAGAACCCAAATTTCTATCTCTTATGGTTCGCGAGTTATGATTTTCTTTAAACAAAAAAGTTAGGGTGGTACTAAAAAATCAGTTTTTTCTTGATAACTTTTTATACCATAATTTCTCGCAAAAACTTTTTTCCAAGCACTTTTAGAACTTTTGATTGTGCAACTTTTTGCCGTAAAAACTATTGTTCTATCTCTTATGGTTACAGAGTTATCAGAAATTTTCTTCGAAAAATGGTTGTTTTCAAATGCCGATATCTCTGAAAGGCGCAAACGGATTTTCAATCTTTTGTCGGCGTTAGAAAGATTATTTCTTTCTCTGTCTATGGTGAAAAAAACTGTGAGGACGTTTTTTGTTTGAAAAGATTGACAAAATTTTGAAAATAATATGTTTTTAACCGAAAATTGTCTATAACTTGAAAAATATTCGAGATAGCTCTTTAGTGCCTTCAGCAAAAATGTGCAAAATTGAAAGTTCGAATAGTGCTTTATGAAAAGTATTCATAAAAAATCAACGCTTACACATATATTCACCATAAACCGAATTTTATATGGTAAAGAAAGCGAAAAAATAGATATTTGCTAGAACAATAGAAATAACTGTATGTATGTCATTTAAAATTGAATACACATGTATTGATATCGATCATTGTAAGCGGAATCTTAGGAGTTGAAAAAAGGAAAATTATTTAATGAAGCAGTTTTCAAGTGATCAATGCCCACCTTCTGGTTCGTTACCATAGACAGATATTTGGGATTTATATCTGGCTCTTGTTCAAGATTCATGCATTCTTCAACAGGCGAATGCTGCCCTGATTAATTCGTTGTAGCAGATTTATTGGATTTGATCGAGTTGTATGGGATAAGTTGGATGCCCAGATAGAATAATTGTAGATACTCCTATATTTCTATGGGAGGATATCACGGGAAGTAAGGTTTTGGTAATTCGAAGGAATTCTTCAAAGTATACGTTTTGTTATCGTTTGGGGTTGATAATATAATAAACGGAACCGGTATTGAACGCACGACCTTCTGCTTAGTAAGCCGAAGCAGTAGCAATTTATAACCAACCACAGCATAGGTTAGCTGGACAAACATTATGTCGCGTGAAATAACAAGACATCGTTTATGGATTAATGTTCCATGGATCACTGTTAAAACTGCTTCAGCAACTAACTTTCCCTAACTCCAAACATTTCGCTTACTGTGATCGATCTTATTTCATTACATATATTGTCAATTTTAAATGACTTTACATACAGTTATTCCAGCAAATATCTCTTTTTTTCGCTTTCTTTACCATACAAAATTCGGTTTATGGTGAATATATCTTAAAGCAATGATTTTTTATGAATACTTTGTATGAAGCACTTTCAGAACTTTCAATTTTGCACATTTTTGCTGAAGGCACCAAAGAGCTATTTCGAATATTTTTCAAGTTAAGGACAATTTTCGGTTGAAAAACCTATTATTTTCAAAATTTTGTCAATCTTTTCAAACAAAAAACGTCCTCACAGTTTTTTCCACCATAAACAGAGAAAGAAATAATCTTTCTAATGCCGACAAAAGATTGAAAATCCGTTTGCGCCTTTCGGAGATATCGGCATTTGAAAACAACCATTTTTCGAAGAAAATTTCTGATAACTCTGTAACCATAAGAGATAGAACAGTAGTTTCTTCGGCAAAAAGTTGCGCAATCAAAAGTTCTAAAAGGGCTTCGAACAAAGTTTTTGCGAGAAATTATGGTATAAAAAGTTATCAAGAAAAAAATGATTTTTCAGTACCACCCTAACTTTTTTGTTAAAAAAAATCATAACTCGCGAACCATAAGAGATAGAAATTTGGGTTCTTCGGCAATGTTGCTCCAAATCGGTTGTTCTAAAACATTGTAGAACATTGTGTAGTCGTAAATGCGTCAGCAAAAAAGTTTATGTGCTGATCTCGTAAACCATGTGGGCCACCCTAATTTCACATCTCTGAAAAAAATGTCTGAAAAATATGGAGAAACTTTGCCGAAGACACCATATATCTAAAATTGACGGTTTAGGCGCAATCATTTTTGTCTTCCTAGATATGGCTTTGGGACCAATGTGCATTGGAATCAAGGTCAATCGTGTCCGGTTCACGTTGTGCGAGTGCAAAAAGATATTCCTGTTCAGTCGAGGATGGATTACATACTGATGAGCTCGTTTCATGTTTATGATTACACATTTATATTGAGGCAACGTTATGTTTTATATTTTTCAAACAAACTATGGATGGTTCGTCACTTCAAGTGTTGGCATTGACTCATATTCTTTTAAAACATTATTTTATACATAGCTTTCTTTCCTTGTCATTACTAAAAATAACTTTTGAATAGTTCGATATTTTTTATGTCGACGAATTTTCTTAACCTTCTATCATAAAAGATCTTTTCACCGCGAGAAAAATTGCCGAAATGTTTTAGGTTAAAATATTTTTCTTCCTGGTCCATGGATTGCATCACCGACCAAAGGTGACTCCCAGATCTTTTTCCTTCCTCACTAATAAATACCCTTCTAGTGGTGATTGTGGAGATTCAGAGGTATTCTCGGTCTCTAGAAAAAAAAATCATTACACCCTAACATTCCTTCCCCATCCCAATCGACTGTAAGGACTTGGCCGCGCCGTTATTGATCAGTAATATGAGATCTGCAAAAATTGCACTTCGAGAATGGGCGGAAACTTATATATTTTGATCGAAGTGCAATCCTTGTCACTTCCGATCAATCACGGAGTAGCAACCATTGATATGTATAGTCAGTCTATGCTATGTTGCTAAAATAAAACACAGTGCAGTGGGAGATGTATCCAGATCTTTTCAATCCATTCTAAAACTTATTCAAAAATTTCTTCAATAATAGCTTGAAGTAGTCTTCCAACATACTGAATGTAACTTGCTCAGAAGCTCCTCTTAAGATTTTTTCAAGCATACTTCCAGAAATTCCATCAGCAGTTCAATCAAAGATTTCTACATGAACTTTTCCAAGATCTCTAAGAACAGTTTACATAGAGTTTCCAAACGAATTCCTGAAGCACAGACAAACAGACGTAACACTTAGAACAATGCGTGATTAAAATCATAGTTACCAAAACATGTACGCCCAATGCTAAAACAGATGGTGATAGTGAGTAAACGTCAAACGCGAATAAATACGATGCGGGTGCTGCGATTGGTGAGCTGACCACCTACCATATATTTGAATCGGCCGATTAAAAAGGTGGTCGATGGAAAGCGATGAGAGTGTGACGTCGGTTTGTCTGTTTATGGAATCGAAGAATCCTTTTCTCAGGGTCTGATCCAAATGTATTTCTAGATAAATATCTTGTTGTACTCTTTATGAGCTCGTCGAAAATATATAACATGAACTCCTAGAAAAATCGCTGCATTAATTCTTGAATAAGTTTCTGCTTGTATTTTAAAAAAATAGGTATAAATTAGGATGAAAATGAAGAAATATTCTTCGAATAATACCAAAATATAAACATCTGAAAAAAATTCTGGTTCGGTTTTCAAAAAAAAAACTCTCAATGAAAACATGAATTAAAACACGAAATAAATTCCTAAAATACCATTAATAATTTCTTGAAGCTTTTCTCAAGAATTCCTCAGTATAACTTATGTAAAAGTTGCTAGAGAGCCTCTTTGAAAACTTTTGGTGTAATCGTTGAAAAGCCCTTTGATAAATTCCTACAATAACAGCTGTAGAGCTTTTTAGAGGTTTCTCTTGAATTCTCCTGAAAACATACAACTATAAAAACCTCTTAAAAATTCAACATCGTGAAAAGAAATAGATCCTGGAGTTTATAAAATGATATCTTATAATTTGCCGGAGAAATTCGTGGAAGAAAAGCTTTTATAATTTTAAAAGTAATACAAAACAAAAATTTTAAAAATCCTGATGATATTTCTTGGGAAATGTGGACTTCGTGGCCGTGCGGTTAGTGTTACCTAGCATTTAGCCGTATCGAGTCGACGAGTGTGGATTCCATTCCCGCTTCAGTTCAGAAAACTTTTCGACAGTACCACTGGGCGTTGCATGCCAGTCCGTTGTCTAGTGTGGTGCTTCCTTCAAAGGGCCACTGGAAGCCGGTTGACCAAGAGGACGATGGTGCAGCTGGCCAGGAGAAGCTCGACTAGGAGGAGTTCGGTAGCTGGAGCTCGGTGCCAGGAGGAGCTTAGTAGACAAGAGAGCTCGGGTGGCAGATGTCGGTTTGAAGGTTGTGTGATGAGGAAGAGTGTTGGAGAGCAGGTACATCACACACCTTGTAGTGGAGATGTCTTGGGTAAGAATTGTAGAGGTAGTATTTAAGTTAATGAATTGTAGATATCTTTACCCAGACATGAAATAAATAATAATTTGTTTTAACAACAAATTAAAAATGTGAACCCAAAACATTAAAATAAATATCTATGTTCTCGACCTGGGAGGGAGAAACCGATACGAAATTTATGTACGTCAAGGTGAGCCGAGATTCTGCTGTCACGAACTGTCAAAACAATGGACAAACATGATAAAAGCGCGTAATTGATTAAAACATATTTTAGCATTTTATCAAAGACAAATTAAAGACCTCCATGTCCCTTGCTGTTGCTTAAAATTTTATGGGTCATAAGGTAATCTAGAATGCCGTGAAAAGTGTACTGCGATCTGTCAAACTTGGGTACCTTTTGCACTACCGAGGGACCAAATGCAGTACTAGAAGTGGTACCCAATCTGAGCCCGAGTGGGACGGACCTGATTTTATCAAATGTGACGAAAAATCGATTGAAAATCTATTCATGCTTATTCAAAAGTAATGTCACAATAACACCTTTTATTCTGATTGAATATAAAGTATTCAAATACGCATTATTTTACTTTTTCCAATAAGGCTGATACAAATATTATTTTTCTTTTATGTCACCCCCCCCCCCCCGTACCTTCGAAAATCCGAAAATTTTGAAGGGGAGAAAAAAAAAGATTCATCATTTTTTTGACATCATTTAGGTTTTTTCAATTTTTAAAGTAAAAAACAAGTAAAATAATGATCCAGAGGACGATTAAAAAAAGTTTAACAACTATCATTATAAATAAAAATTTTGAATAAATAACTTTTTTTTCAGTTTTATTTTTTTGTTCCTTATCCAGCTTTTTACGCTAGCATGCCATAAATTTTGAATCACCCCTCTCTTGACATTTCTTGCCTCTGACATAATATTTTATAGTTCGATCATAGCAATCTTTGGAGTTGAGCAAATTTTCATGTTGACGAAAAACAAACATTTTCATTCGTGTATCCAGGAGACCAAAAACTAAAAAATACTTCAGATGTTTTATTCTTTTCATATTTTACTGTTTGCAATAATGTTATTTATTTTAGGTGGATGAAACTGGATTGTAGCTAAATTCACAAACTGAAAAGGAATTTCAAATTACAAAGTCCTATCTGAACCTAGATGTATGCCAGTGATTTGAAAAAAAAAATGGCTACGATATTGCGATGGCTTTCTTGAGCGAGCCTATCAAATGTGTGCAGAATATAGCGATGTGGGATTAAGTCATTTCACAATGGAGATTAAGGTCCTGAGGACGTAATATACGGCCGCTTCCCATGGACCTTAAAAATGTGTAATGCAACGAAGAAGTATATTTCCTTACAAGGATAGTTCACTAGCGAAGGCAGTTAGCTTCTCTTCAAAGCTCTGAGTTAGTTGTGTTCTCTAGTAAATACCTATATTATTTATCTAAATGTATTATTTCGGCAACCGATAATTTGAAAACGCAAAAACCGTTCGGTTCACAGTTCCATTGCTAGCTCGAAGCGCATTGCTTTTGTTCAAAAAGTGTAATTATCTGTCCTAAAATGGTTGGCCTTTCAACAACACCGATAATCGGAAACGAATGGCTGAAAAATAGTGGTAGGGCCCTATTTGACGGGATCGTGACGATGTAATCTTGCGTGTCCATTTTATTCCCGTTATCCAATAATTTACTGAAATTCATTCACATCGGATGTCTTCTGATGAATCCTAATAAATGATTACCTAAAATATTAAAAAAAAATTCAAGATTGTAGAATAATGGTTGATGTAAGTATAACTTGTTAAATACGAAGATGTTGTAACTGCATAACAAATCAGGTGAAAATTATTGACAGTTCAATCAACAAAATAAAATCATTGCCTACTAAGACTTCGCTATAAAATCTGTACGCAAAAAGTGTCAAAACCAAATCACCCCTTGTCGTTTTATGGCCAGCGTAAAAAGCTGGATTTATTTTTATAGCCCCCCCCTTGTACCTTCCAAGTGGTCTCGGACATAAAAGAAATTTAATAATTGTATCAGCCTAAAAACGAAAATGAAATGCATAGCAAACTTTGGCCCTTTTTCTATGTTTGTCCAGAACGATCGAAGGAACACAACAAAAGAAAACTAGCCATTTTCATCAAGTCTGCCTTGATATCGTTGGCAAACTGGAGTTTTCTTGCAGTTCGAAATAACTTTGTGTCATATTTTGTGTGTAGTACAGGGTGTCCGCAAATTATCCGTACAAACTTTGAAGACATGGCTCTATACAATCAAGCATAATAAATTCAATATTCTTTCATGGTTTCAAACATTGGCTTATTATATTCTTGAACAGTGAGTTTGACATAATTCCGATTTCAAATAATTGCTAAACCAACCCAGATGTGTTGAGGGGTCTTGAAGGGAGCTGTTTTCCGAGCTTTATGACGGAAGAGAAATGTCCATAGAACTCACTGGATTTGAACCGTACAGTTTTCTATTTCCAGTCTTACTTGAAGTCACTAACCTGTAGATTACTTCAAATAATAATAGAACATTTAGATTCATCTCTTTTAGGTTTTAGGGATAACACAGCTCTAGGATGACTAGCGGCCCTCAGGAAAAACGTCTCCTAAAAATTTAAATTTGCCTATCTCAGTAACAAGCAATCATTTAGAATTTTGTTTAAAGTTGTATTTTGTGATAACATATAGATGTATTATAAAAGTTACATGAACATTTATTTTTCATTGTTTTCAATGCGAGATCATCTTTCCAATATTTTGCTGTTCGGATAATTCGCGGACACCCTGTATAGACCTATCCACAAGACGTTCCAAATCAGCTGATCGGAAAGCTCGTTGACAGTTCTTCTATGAAAATGACAGCCTCGTGTTAGCACCGGTCCTCCACCGATGTAAACAAATGCATAGACGGACCTGTCACATGAAAAGGCCTATCGGTGCCTCCCTCCCAGTTCTCGACGTATGTTGGTCTATGTTTACGTCACTATCGAAAATCGGTCGTTTATTTTTTCTTGGCTGCGTTCACGAAAACTGACTCGCTAGTCACAGCTCTATGTTTTGTTCAAACGCAGCCCGTTCCAAGGGTTCGTAAGGGTTGCCAATGTTTTGAAAATTGCAAAAGAGTTACTTAACTTTTACTCTTGTACGTAATTTTGTATACAAAATTAAATTTAACTATTTCAAACAGAAATTATTTATGAATGTAATCTGTTTTTATCAAATGCAGTAGATTGACTCGTGATATTTCGCAATTCACTGTTTTTGATGTTTGGTAATCTATAAATTGATAACCTGATAGGAAACAATGAAGTTCGGCATCATTTCCAGCAATTTCCCCGTTGACGTTTCCACACCTGTTCTTTCATCCGTTCTCTTTGCTTGTTTACTTCGTCACACTCCACGCAGCCTTCTTCGCCCCTCTCTTGGCCCGTCTCCTGTTGAACAACCCCTTTGCGGTGTGACCTCGCCGCGTTTTCATCCCCTCGTCAATTTGCGTGCCTGCGTGATCCGTCAAACGTTCACTGATTTCATAACACAATCACGAAGCGAATCAGGTTCAGGAGTTCGTCGTCATCGTGACTATTTTATCAGCATCCGCCGCGCTGTGCAAAATTTTCGACGTCGATCCCGGCCCTAATCAGTGTGCGATAATCCGATAATCAGAGAACGCCAAACGAGAGAGATGAACTCCGTCACGAAACTGATCTCGTTCCGTGGGGCAACCGTGGGAAGAAGGTTGCTAGCCGGAGGATTCCAGCAGCAGCAGAGCCACCTCAGCACCGGTCAGCCGCGGTTCTGCGTGTTCAAGATCCAAAGTCCGCAGGAGTTCCAGGAGAAGGTCAAGGCCAGCAAGGATCCCATCATTGTGGACTTTTTTGCGACGTAAGTTGGCGTTCTGTTTTTGAATGGCCGCTGGCTGGGCCAAGTTTGATATACAGTGACTCAAACTCATATTCGTACAGGGTACATTCCAGGGCATTTAGCATAGAAAGATTTGTTAAAATCCTTTTTTCATCCTTTCACTTCATTTTGCTTGCAGTTGGTGTGGTCCCTGCCGGATGTTGACTCCCCGAATTGAATCGATTGTGGGCGAACAGAAGGGAAAGGTCAAGCTGGCCAAGGTGGACATCGACGAGCACACCGATCTGGCACTGGACTACGAGGTGGCCTCCGTCCCGGTCCTGCTTGCGATCCGCAATGGAAAGGTTGAACAGCGCCTGGTCGGGCTGCAGGACACGGACAAGCTGCGAAATTGGGTCGAGAAGGTCGTGAAGAACGAAAAGTAAGTGACCTGAGCCTGGCCCCCGAGGGAGACCACCACCACTGGAAGAAGGCATTTTGTTTGGATTCGGATGCAGAGACGAGGAAGGGGGAGGGAAGGTCCTTTCCAAATGTAGAAACACTCCTGTTGAGCTTAGTTTTGATTGATTGTCCCATAGGGATCAGGAAATACGCTCCTGTCTTGTCAGTTCGTACTATTTTTTGACCACCCGGGAGAGCGGGAAATAAAAAGCAATTGTTCAAAGAAGGCGTTGTTGAGAAATGAGTTCGAAAGCCTTATATTGAAGCAGGGTCGGGTTCTGGTCTCTTTAGAGATCTGGTGATTATTTTAATGCAAGTCTCTAAAGTATCTATTTTAACAAAACTGGTGTAACTGATCAAAGATGCTTACAAGAGTTCTTCCAAGAAAATACTCATAAAATTATTTTAGCTTATTGAAAAAGAATTCGTAGAATTCTTCAAGCATTTACACACGGTCTATTCCAGAAATTTCATCAGAGTTTATTCCAGAAATTATGATCAGATCTTCTTCTTTCTGGCGCTACGTCCCCACTGGGACAGAGCCTGCTACTCAGCTTAGTGTTCTTATGAGCACTTCCACAGTTATTAACTGAGAGCTTACTATGCCAATGACCATTTTTGCATGCGTATATCGTGTGGCAGGTACGAAGATACTCTATGCCCTGGGAAGTCGAGAAAATGTCCAACCCGAAAAGATCCTCGACCGGTGGGATTCGAACCCACGACCCTCAGCTTGGTCTTGCTGAATAGCTGCGCGTTTACCGCTACGGCTATCTGGGCCCGCAATTATGATCAGATGTTTTTCTTGAATTAATCAATAAATTCAACCAGTATTCTTCATTAAGTTGCTCTGAAATGGTATTTATCCAACATTTTACCCAGAGATTAGGTACTCCTAGATCAATTATTTCAAATATATCTCATGTAACATCTCCATATCCCTGGCCACGATCACAGGGTTTGACGGTGCCAAAGTAGAAGGTGCACCATAATAATACCCGTCTGTGAAACATATCACCTTCCCAATACTTTGGCACACCTCCAACGGTTCATGATTTATCATGAAACGGCTGCATCCAGGCGGAGGATCTGTTAATATGTTTCGGCATATTATCAGGTCCTCTTCGAACGGAGGGACCGCCAGGGCTCATTAGTTACTTATGAACCAGTGCTGGTTGTTTGATGTTTCAATTCGTTTACACGAGCTGTAGCATCCTTTGTACTAATCAGCAATGGTGGTTAAGTTTCGAAGCCAACGTGTGATCAATCGTTTTATAATGCAACATAAGAATGGGTGTTTGGTGGAACTGTGCGTTACACTCGTCGTTATTAAATTTAGTGATTGTGAAGGTGCTAATAGTGATTTTATAATTAAATCTATAGTGATGAAAATTTGAAAATTAAGGTGAAAGTGATTCTGATAGTTTTGTTAAAAAAATAATAATAATGATGTGAACTCTACTAATTTGATAATGGCCATAATACATTGTGCAATCATTTTTTTGAATATAAACTTAATTGCCTAGTTCTTCAAACATGCATGATAAAAGTGTTAATACATAATGACAGCGAGTGCAGAAAAATGGATCGAAGTGATTTTTTTTTGATGTAACTTTCTTGATCATAGTGCTAAATCGTAGTTTGAATAGTAATGACTCTACAGCAACAAAAATAATGATACATTTAAATTAAATATCTTTTAATTACTTAGTAATGCTAACAGATTTATATGAAAATGGTGTGATGTGAAAAGTGATATAATAGATAGTATATCTGAAGTGTATTACGAAAGTTGATGAGTGATAATCGGTGATATACGTGATAGTGTCGAAAATAAAAGTGACGATAGTGAGTGATGAAATGAAATGGGGAATGAGGACCTTTTAATAAAACTATTTCGTTCTTCACTTTAACCACTCTAGTAGCATTTCAGGCCTTATCATAGTTTGATAGTAGTCTGAACTACTAGACTGCAAAACTACGGCAAGGGCTGATTGCTGCTAGCGTACACAGTGACCATTTGAGCAACATTGCTTAGGAACGTCTGTGTGATGAACGCAATAGAGGCTTATAAAAGCAAATGCTGGGAAGGAGCTTAGGGCAGATTAAGAGTGCCAGTACTACCCCTATCGCTACCGACAAAAAAAAAAAAAAAATATATATATATATATATATATATATATATATATATATATATATATATATATATATATATATATATATATATATATATATATATATATATATATATATATATATATATATATCTCATGTAACATCTCCATATATTCTTGAATATTTAATCTTATTATTGTTTCATTAATCCCTACATAGGCTGACCATACGTATATAACGGAAACATACCGTTTTCACAAACTTGTCGGACTGTCCAGTCGTTTGTCCTGTATTTTTGGACATAAAGAATGAACCATAGTTCTAAACTATTTTCAAAAGTTTAATATCTTACTCATCGATTTGACTAGTAGACGACATACTTTATATCATAATTTTGTATTCTTCTTTTTCTTGGCATACGTATTTACTTGGACAGAGCCTGCTTCTTAGCTTAGTGTTCAATAAACACTGCCATTTTCGCATTCGCATATCATGTGGCAGGTACGATGATACTCTATACCCAGGTAAATCAATGAAATTTCCATTACCGTAGCCCGGGGTAACATTGATCATTTTTTTTAGTTTTTCTTAAATTTTTCATTTCACAATACAAATGTTACAAGTTTCATATTTTTAAAACAAGTACTGGCACCCACCGCTCCTAACTATGTACTTTATTTTATTTTTCGAAAGATTTAAACATGTTTAAATAAATGTTTTAAGTGATTTTTTGATTCAGCTGATATGGGGTAACATTGATCACCCAAGTAAACAACGTTCGCTAATATTGGAAATGTCGTTACTTACTAAAATCAGGGCCCCTGAAGCCGAATATGAAGACCAAACCCTTACAAGTCATTTACTTTTTGAGTTATTTCAAAATTAAAAACACCGTGAACCGCGGAATACGCCTAAAAGTAGGCAATTTCCTCAGGAAATTCTACATTCGTAATAGTAATTAGTTAATGTTGCCTAATTGAATAAACTTATGAAAGATTTGACAACGGAATCGTTTTCGGCGATGCCATTTTTAGTAAGAACCGCATTTTCCTTGATCACATCGTCTGCAGAACTCATGTGAGACATGAATTTTCGGTAGTGTCAGTGAAAATGATAGAAATCATTGTTTCAAAAAGATGACAAATTTGCGCATGAACTAAACGCAATTTTGGCAAAAACCTTAATTATCATTAGCTTATGAATATACGAAAGAGAGGCACCATTCATGGTTCGAAAATGTTTCATCAATAAATCTTTGTTTGAACGTTTAACAAGATGAGTCATCCCGATCAATGTTACCCCGGATTACGGTACCAAAAGATCCTGGACCGACTGAGAGCCAAATCCAGATACTTTCAGCATAGTTTTGCCTAACGGGAGTTTCTGTTGGAGTCAAACTACCTTTTTATGGATTTTGGCAACATCCTTTTAAAAAGTTGCTATCGAGCTCTTGGAAAGATGTTTTGATTCTTAGTTGACTCTTCTACATAATCTTAGCTAAATTCTTGCATAATCTGCATACAGACACACGTATGGGAGATCTTAAAGTTCTCCGCGTCTCGTTTAAGTAGGGATTGAATTAATGATTCCTTTCCATTCTTAGGACGTGGCCAGTTGTTGTTTATCCAGCTTCTTTAAGCCGAATAGTCTGTGTTCAGCTACCAATGTTACTTGGTCTTGCTTTACACGCAACAAATTGACATCGATTCAAAACAATGAATATTTTTGTTATTTTCAACAATCACTTTCAATTAGTTTTAATGAAATAATTTGCATTAAAACAACAATGATTTTTATTGAAACAAATCAGAAATATTGTTGATTTTACGGACATCATATTTAATCAGATATATTTTTAAAACAATCAAAACAAATTTAATTTCAAATGGAAAATGTGTTTGTTTCAATTATTTCCATTGTTGTTGTATAAAGTGACCCTCCATTTTTGTATTATTTTTTCTTTACTCTAAACTTAAAAGTGAAAAGTGTAAATATTTATTGAAGCACTCGACATTAGGAAATTTCACCAAGAAAAGTTGGATCGAATAAACATATGAAACACAAACAAAACCATTATTGGTAAAGTGTGGCCCATTTAGAATTGGAACATACACAACTTCACGCAGAGAATTAACAACGGTTCAAAATAATAATTATTCTTGTTGCTATCAATTAGCCGTTTCAATTTGTTTTAAATCAACAAATTTTGCTGAAACAGCAATGACTTTTATCAAAACAAAACAAAAATATTGTTGGATTAACTGACAGCATTTCCAATTTAATTTTTGTTGAAACACTTTTATTGTTAATCAAAATGAGTGCGTAAGACAACCATTTTATTTCGCGTTGTAAGCGGACGAAGAATTAATTGAAAAACTCGAAGTGTAAAAAATAACTGTTGGAGGAAATCATTGAATTGCTCAACAGAACTCAAGTGATCAGAATAATCGAAACCAAAATTGAAGCTTTATTGGTAAGTTTTGGCTATTCTTTAGTAGAATTTAGATTCTTATCAGCCTATTTTCGTGATTGTAGGAACACGATTGAAACGCTACGGATTCATGCACGGCCACCTATAAATAACTCATGGAAGCGACAAGCCATCATAAGAAACTACACCCAAGCCAAGGACGTAAAATATTTAATGTGTGATAAATACAAAAATATAAGGTATTTAAAGTTGTAACCGTTTTCTTTATTTCAAAATTAAGAGCGAAATAAAATAGGGCGGGAGAGAATTGGAGGGTAGGTGGAATGGGTCTGGGATCAATAAATCCCTTTTTCATTTCAAATGAAAACAGTTTAAAATCAAAAAACAATCAAATTTATTTTAAAAATGTTAAGTTTTATTTCAAAGCAAACATATTGTTGTTTCAAAAAGAAAAAAAAAATATTGAACCAAAAAATATGTTTGTTGAACGACATTGGGCCCTGCTGTCAAATTCAACAATTATTATATTGAAACTGAACCACTAGTAATTATTAAAACAATGCAAAGCTATTATAAGCCGGCAAACAATACAGAAAAATGGTCATAATGATACAGAATATTTTTGATATTAAAAATATTTTCTCTGCGTGATTTGGATATAATTCAACAGAAATGAATTCTGTTTAAACTCAAATGTTGCATTGCTTGTAAGCTTCGAAGGAAAAATAATAAAAAAAAATCATCCACTTTTTTAAGGAATTGTCGGACTTTTCCCGGAACACGGTTAATTAATTGGTGCACACTACTTAACCCATATGTTTGACAAGTTCATCCCATTTAGTTTTCAGTTCGTCGATATTTTGGCGATACTTTGATTCACTCTTAGCTTCCGCTTCATGATAGCCCATGGTGTGAGTTGGGGTCAGTTACGAGGGTATCACCTATCATGAAAAAATCCTTAAATTTCGTCAACAATTTTATGGTACGGAATTTGGCCACATTTCTTCAATTTTATTTCCTATTTGGTTGTCTGCAGACATAGTATGATCGGAGGCTTCAATATCTGAAGTCGAATCCATTGCATGGCACTGCACGGCAGCACCGAACTTTTTGGCCGAATCGCGGTCTGAAATGTTTGGATTTGAATCAATGGTCCTGACTTTAATCCACAGCTGACGGTACACAGTAACTGCCCAAAGCTTCCTCTGTGGCTTGCGATCTGTCAAAATAGTTACTTCATACTTATTCAGTACGAGCCACACAGTATTTATTGAAAAACCTAACGCTTTTGCAATTTCTGTTCCTGATCAAGGCGGTTTTTTCACCTACTACTATTAGGTACCATTACCAGCCCTTGCAAGTATAAAAAAAAGATACAGAGACCATTATTTTACTTAAAACAGGGACATTAGAGACTTACATTAAAATAGAGACCAAGTATTTAAACATCGACCTGCTACCAGCCCTGATAACATACCTATCTTATATTGAATGGATTGCTTAAAAAAAGCCTTAGGGGCTGTCCATTAATTATGTAAGACAATTTTGGAGGTTTTTAGACCCCCCCTCCCCCCATAGTAAGATTTTTTGTATGAAAACTAAAAATAATTTGTATGGCGCGTAAGAAATCTTAAACCCCCCCTCTCCCCATAAACCCTTACGTAATTAATGGACCACCCCTTATGTTGTAAACCCAATGATCCATAGGATCTTATATTTTACCTCTACTGAACGCAATCAACCCAAATGCTGGAGCAACTCTCGAGCCCGCTGATATTTACTTCCCTCCAGCAGCGAATCATCCCCACTATCCTTAGCCTGTCGGTCCAGCTCTCGGATAACTTCCTCGGCCCGTTTGGTCAAATTTTCCCGTCCAGGTCCCTTCGTACCCGAAAGATACTCCAGCACCACCGGCCAAATGTCCCCGTCCAGGTGGTCCTCGTCGAACACGTGCTTCTGGATGTAGACCTGTTTGATCTTCTGGAACTTCCACTTTTCCCGACTGTCGTTCCAGGTCTGCAAATACTGGCGGCATTCCTCTTTCTCGCGGTTCTTCGCCTTTTGCTTCTGCTCGTCCACATTTTTGGCGTGTTTTTCGCGCTTTTTGGCCCGTTTGGTCTTTTTGTTCAGCTTAAGGGCCGGATTTACCAGCAGGGCTTTATCGATGGTCGTTCCGGCTGTGATATTGGAAGCTTCGTCGAGTTTAGATTGTTTTGGAGCTGATCCATCGTTTAGAACTTCATCGCTAGTAGGGTCCGAGGGAGTTTTCCGTTTTTCTAAAATAGAAAGAAATCAATCGGTTGAGGTTGATTCGGTTTTAGATCCCGCAAGGCAACACTCACCTTTTTTCGATTTTGGTTTTGGCTTCTCATCGTTCGTTTCTATCGCATCTTGATCTTGTTTTTCAGAGGGATCTTCAGAGGATTTCAGTTTCTTTTTGCCCATGATTATTACAGTAATATAACACTGTTTAAATGCTTAGTTATTACTATTTCAATCACACAAATCGTTTTAGAAAATCAGAATAATTTCGGCAATTTTTGACGGCATGTGCGCTTTTCAAAACAATTAGCTGGCTGCGTACTTTATGTGTTTATAAATATTTTCGAATAAAATCTGACAGCTAGGGTTACCAGTTTGATTGCGATGATTTTGGAGCAACATTCGGAAAAAAACCCTAAAATAACTCATTACACGCAGACAAATTTTATTGAATAAACTACCGATTCCATGGTAGAATTAAGAACTGCACCAACGATTTTCAACCGACTACAAAAATCTGTTAAGTTTACTATAATCTGGTACAAATCACTGAGCAGTGCAGTACACGGTTAAAATCGAAAATACTAGTTAGCGTGTTTATTATCATATTTATAATATATTCCTCTTTTAATCATTCTGATGATTTTTGAATAAGCTTTCAACTATTTTATTTTATACTTTGCCATGCATATCCGTGATTTATATATTGCTAATGATATGCACTGCCTAGCGTTACTCTTGAGACTTGTAAAATTAAAGTTGTTCTTTGATCACGTTCTTCACGCCATCGCGCCCGACAGCATCATCTTGCCTCGTTTTTGCTGAAATCTTTTTTTTTATCAAAATTACTTAATAAGCAACCACATCATCGCAAAAATAGAAGAGGTTCCAGAACAACAGGCTTCACCATATCTTTGGCTCTCCAACTTTCATCCAAACCAGCTTTTTCAGATGTTGCTTCCCAGGCAAGTTCCCACTGGAAGCCATTATTAATATGCAGGTAAGTTCATTCATTGTGAAATTGATTGAGTTTAGTATTCATGATATCACCATTTTACAGTGGATTTCGTGGATTCCAAGGAGACTGTTAAATCCAGTGGTCGGAAGAAGCCGGAGAGATTTACAAGAATGGAGATCAACATGCGAGAGGAGATGGAAGCTACACGTGCGACAAGCTGCGGTGGACAAGACTGGAATACGTACCAACAACCGTAGCAATAATTAAATGGATCTTAAAAGGCAACATGTAAAATTGTTTATAAAGAATTTAAATAAAGCCAAACATGAATTATTTTTTGTTGTTTTTTTTTTTTCAAAACAAACAAAAATGGTTAACTTAATTCAGTTTAGGGGATTTTACGGCTTTATGCATTATACTAATAATTGTCGAAAATGCATTCACCAATATACAATCAGTTTATACTAGCAATGCTTATCACGCTAAAATGCATCGCAATGAGTGAATAGACCGAATAGGGTTTTAGAATGGTATTTAAGCCATCTAGTATAATATTTTCTTAGCGTGTAAATGTGACCGTGTCCATTATAGCATCCACTACAAAGCATTGTATTTCAATCCGTGCACGCAGAGAAAACATTTTTAATATCAAAAATATTCTGTATCATTACAACCATTTTTCTGTATTGTTTGCCGGCTTATAATAGCTTTTCATTGTTTTAATAATTACTAGTGGTTCAGTTTAAATATAATAATTGTTGAATTTGACAGCAGGCCCCAATGTCGTTCAACAAACATATTTTTTGGTTAAATTTTTTTTTTCTTTTTGAAACAACAATATGTTTGCTTTGAAATAAAACTTAACATTTTCAAAATAAATTTGATTGTTTTTTAAATTTAAACTGTTTTCATTTGAAATGAAAAAGAGATTTATTGATCCCAGACCCATTCCATCTCCCCTCCAATTCTCTCCAGCCATATTTTATTTCGCTCTTAATTTTGAAATAAATAAAACGGTTACAACTTTAAATACCTTATATTTTAGTATTTATCACACATTAAATATTTTACGACCTTGGCTTGGCTGTAGTTTCTTATGATGGCTTGTCGCTTTCATGAGTTATTTATAGGTGGCCGTGCTTGAATCCGTAGCGTTTCAATCGTGTTCCTACAATCACGAAAATAGGCTGATAAGAATCTAAATTCTACTAAAGAATAGCCAAAACTTACCAATAAAGCTTCAATTTTGGTTTCGATTATTCTGATCACTTGAGTTCTGTTGAGCAATTCAATGATTTCCTCCAACAGTTATTTTTTACACTTCGAGTTTTTCAATTAATAGGGTTCTAAAGCCCTGTCCCAATTTTAGTGCCAAACGCATAAGTTTAGGTCAAAAACATATGTTTACTCAATTTTCTAATGTTTTCCGACGGTTTAAGCCCAAAAAACATTTTTTAAGTTTTTTTTTAAATTTTGTCACATCCCTTGGTTTAAACTCAAATTTTGGGTGTATTTTGTTTTCCGTGTCCCTTCCGAAATGTCAGAAAAGAACAACCCCGGTGTTAAAAAGTTGAACCTCTGTGGTATTTTTGTCGACTAAGCGAACGTCAAACATGATCTCAAGTGTCAAGGTTCATTTATGGATCCAATTTTAAAATTAAAGTTTTAATATGATTTATCCGATATTTGAGCGGGAAAAAATGCTAAAGTAGTTGCAGTAACATGCTCTTTCGTAATATTAAATGAAAACAAGATTTCATTAAACATTTTAGGACCCTATTCTTCGTCCGCTTACAACGCGAAATTAAATGGTGGGTCACACGTTGCCTTACGCACTCATTTTGATTAACAATAAAAGTGACTGAAACAAATAAATCTATAATTTGAAATAAAGCTTTTATTTTGTTGTTTCAACAAAAATCAAATTGGAAATGCTGTCAGTTAATCTAACAATATTTTTGTTTTGTTTTGATAAAAGTCATTGCTGTTTCAGCAAAATTTGTTGATTTACAACAAATTGAAACGGCTAATTGATAGCAACAAAAATAATTATTATTTTGAACCGTTGTTAATTCTCTGCGTGTGACACTCACCGTACAACACAGTGTGGTCAAAAGTAGTGATCCTTTATAGATAAAGGATTTCTAGTCAAAAGTACAATGCGAAACTTGTCAAATCAAGCATGCTTCTAGTCATAAATACTGCGACTGTGGTTAAATAAACCGAATATATTTTCTTGTGTAGTTATGTTGACTATGTTTTGGTAGAGTTGACAGAATAATGTATACACTGTAAGACCAAAGTACTCTTTAAAGGGTAAAAAAGTACCCTTTATGAGAGAAACTAGTTTAACTCATAAAGGGAAGTATGCACTTCAACAGAAAAGTAATCGCCTATTTCGATGCGTGGGGAATTTCTTGCAAGAAATGCTCAAGAAAAGCATTTTTCTTTGATCGCAGTACGCAGTTGAAAAGAAATATCATTTCAAATGGAGCTCACTGTAGGAAATTTCTTGACCATTTCTTGAGCAGAATTTTTTACTTTTCTTGAGCGAAACAGCATACCTAGCTTAAAAAGAGTAAAGGGCCTTTACTCTTTAAAGAGTAAACGGCTTGTACGTCAAACCAACGAGTGAATTTTACCCATTATCGGAAAAATAGCTTTTGAGAAACAGAGTAAAATTTACTCTTTTTTCAAAAATTATTTTATTTTTTTTTCAGTCATTTTAATTTATTTTGAATGGAAATAAACAACACGAAACAAGCTTTTTATTTAAGGAAATTTTATTTAACTTTGCAAACCCATGATTAAAATCTAATCTTCATTAGGCTGCAGATAAGCGATATTTTCTATCCATGGCCATCATCGTTGCAATCCGGAACATCACGGGAAATGTGGTTATGTAGTGTGGGTGTGGTTATGTTGAGTCCCTTCAACTCTCCATCAACAAAATCGGCAAATCAGCACATTCAAAGTTTCTGAAACAACTACAAACACATTACAAAACATATTCTGATTGCACACAAGAACTTTTTGCACTTACCGGCATTTTTGACTTCAGCCCTCGTTTACCCGCATACCTCCGAACCTTACCGAAACATCACCCATAATTGTGTATGTTCCATTAACAACCATATTGGATGTGGTACTACTAACCATAACTGAACCATTCCTGGGTAATGTTTAAACCTCAATGAATAATGTTTTCAGAGATTCGACCACATCAACAACGGGTTGTTAAGAATGTTTACCGTTCGAGAATCAAGTTCTTCTCATACAAAATTTGAAAGACGACCGTAACAATAGCTTACCACATATGGTTGGTAATTGCATAACCGAAAATGGAAAAAATGGTTGGGGTACAGTTTTACCATTTCATAGAACAGTTCAACGTATGGTTCTCACGGATGTTTTTTTTTTTCTTCCACTATGTATTGGAAATTTGTTTATCCCACTCATTTTTCAATTATTATACTATTTATTTACACAACATATACTACATTTCATTTGTTCAACACAATCCAGAATTTGTAACAGCACTAGATCCAATCGAATTTTAACTTCCGGACAACCTCCTGCTCCAACATAATCTGCAACTATAACAAGAGACGTTATTTCTCGTAGATCGGTATAATGGATAAAACTTACCTACGCTTTTAGTTTCTCGTAATCCCTTCATTCTGCGGGATTTCCATGGTCGTCCAGCGCTCCTGATGAGCATGATGGACACGCAACACGTTGGCAGGTTTTGGAACTGTTCTCCTGGAAGCAATTTACGCTGAGATTGAGTATTTATCAAGATAACTATTAGAAAATCACTTTAATTACTTACCGTGAACGGGTTTGATTACCACAAATCATTGTGTGGAACTTTTCCATCCTTTTAGGATCGAGATCAGAACAAATTATTAACAAATTTTGCGGACAAAAATGAACACTTCGCAAATTTGCCGTTTTAATTATTTCAGACAGATACATTAGCCGTTATGGTTCACTTATCTTCGTGAACAGTTACACAAAGCGTGAACGGTTTTACTGTTTGTATACCATAGTCATTGCGGTAAAATCAACAACTAATGCCATTTCTATAATTTTACCATTTAAAGTGGATTGTACCGTAAGCATAGCTCTAACAGGTAACATTAGTATCTGTGTTCATATTATTTTCGTTACTGTATCGAGTACAGTAAATATTTATGCGGGTATATTTCTAGCAGTAATTGTTCTGAGACAATTTTGGTAAAAATCACCATCCAATCTGCACAAACTTAAGAACATTTTCACCCATTAATGAGTAAGCGATCTGAATTTGAAAATGGGCATAGATTACCCTCTAATGCTAATATTTGAAATACCCCTTATTTTGACAGCTCCATATATGAGAAAAAAGTGGGTACTTTTTACACATTAAAGGATACTGCCGAGTTTACAGTGTAGTCGGTTGAAAATCGTAGGTGCAGTTCTTATTTTTACCATGGATTCAGTAATTACAACAAGAAAATTCGTTTCAGTGTATGAGTAAAGGACCTTTATACACTGAAACAAGCGTTGAAGTGTCACTTTACTTATCACTTGTGATCTCGCCCTAAAAACCATTGGTAACCTGGTTTTCAAGCAAACGAATGGCTCAAAAAAAAACTATCATCACTGGGACATAGAGGAGGCTCTTCTCTTCATCGTAGCATTGTTGAATAACTTGTAAATCTATTTGTTTATACGGTAACACCAAGATACACACTTGATTACCAATGGCTTTTATGGTGAGATCATAAGTTAAGAGGAAAATAACCATCATCGTTTTATAAATTCTCAAAACCAGTTTTTTTGCTCAAAATTTAAGCAATGTTCAAGAAAATCTATCATTGCATTACACTTGCTATCTGGATTGCGATGATAGTTTTTCATGGGAATTCCTTTAAATTTGAACGAAAAAACTGGTTTTTCGTTTTTGATGATTGCTGATGATTGAATGATGGATTCTTGAGCTTTAAGCTGGAAATGCAACGAGAGTTCTTTTCCTCGCACCTATCAAAATCCACATCGTCATGCCCCTCGTTCGTTACACCTCTCCGTGCGATGTTTTCCGCTGTCACGTCGTGTCCGCAAACAAAAAAAAAACGAACGCGCAACAACGCAAGCGAAGAAGCAGCAGCAAAAATTTCGACAGCCAGCAGCACTTTGATCGCTCGTCTCATACGAAGAAAATCGCGCAGGTGAAAATATTTATTTCCCGGAAAATAATCCGCCTGATTCGGAGTTACGGGCGCCCAAAACGGTCCGATTTCGGTATCCGGTGTTTGCGAAGGGATCGGTGATTGTGAACGAGGTGAAAATTCGCTGTTTCGAGTGGTGATTTGTGACGAATTTGTGGTTCCCAATTTAGTTCATCTTCCAAACGTCAAGGACGGCTAATGCAGATTGGAAGTGCTTGAAAATATAGTGTCTGGGAAGGGGAAAGAAGTGACGGAATAAAAAAATTGTGAATTCGGTTTAGGAGCTGCGATCGAGTTTGCCGTCGAGGACGAGTCACGTATTGGAATTTTTAATATTGTGTTTTGAAAGCAGCGAAGAATATTTTTATTAGGTAGTGACCAGGGCTGGTAGCGGATCTCTTTTTTTACAGACGGTTTCTATTTTGAAGCAAATCTTTAAAAAGTCTATTTCAAATGAAAGGTCTCTAAAGTATCTTTTTTAAACAAAATTGTCTATAAAGTCGCTATTTTCGTAGATTAGGAATATCTTCTTCTTGGCATTACGTCTTCACTGGGACAGAGCCTGCTTCTCGCCTTAGTCTGCTTATGAGCACTTCCACAGTTATTAACTGAGAGGTTTCTTTGCCAAAGTTGCCATTTTCGCATTCGTATATCGGTTGGCAGGTACGATGATACTCTATGCCCAGGGAAGTCAAGGAAATTTCCATTACGAAAAAAATCCTGAACCGACCGTTAACGGATTTTTCAGGAACTCCTCCAGGAGTTCCTACGTCGATTTGTTCGATTATTTCTCCAGCCATTCCTTGGAATTGGAGGAATTGCTCTAAAATTCTTCCAGTAAAGATAGAGACGAGCCAGCCAAGGGCTGAAAGTCTCTTTAATAAAGACAATAATAATAATAATAATCTTCCAATAAATCTATCGACAACTCTTTCAGGAATTCCTCAGTAAATTCGACCAGGGATTCAACTTTGAGTTCATCCAGAAATGTACACTCCCGTGCATAAGTTTGGGTTCACCCCCTAAAAAACATGCAAGTGTTCAGTCCATATCTCTGTAATTACACGTCCAATTTAAACTCTCTAAGCCGCATTTGAAAGGCAAAGAGTTAACCCAAAACGCAAACTTTTGCACGATTTGCATCATACTGAGAGGTGAACCCAAACTTTTGCACGATGACTTGACTGACTGTTTCATTGATTTTGAATACTTCGTTCTAAAATGCTAGCAGTTGAGGTCAGCGGCAAAAAGTACAGACAACAACCTTTCGAACATGCAGTTTCTAGTTGGAAAATAACGAAAAACGTAAATTACTTGCAATTCAGAAACTGGAATGATAAAGCAATGATTAGAAATCAAGCGTAATATGAATAGATAAATTCTCGCGTAACTTTTCAAAACGGCCTATCTAACAATTCACACATTTCGAGTAAATCGAGCTTGAAGGTTGTGAAAATATATTTTGAAACTGTATCAAAATGAAACAATTTTTCCCCACTGTGTTGCTTGTAGAGGGAAGCAGTGTAATAGAGTTCAACGTATGAAATGAAATTTTGTCAATTTATTTGGAAATTACACTGAAATCTATAAAAACATCAGATAGGACGTTTTGACCAAAAATATGTACATAGGATAAATCACATAGGTCGTTCTGTTTCAACAATTGTTACATTGGACATTCATTTCTGTCATTTTGTTTCAGTTATAGTAACATCGGATATTTTGATTTGAGCACACAACAATCATATTTTATTTCATTTTGTATCCACGTGCGTTGAACTGCTTCAACATTCAAGTTGAACTGCTCATTTTGTTGCGGTGTGATAATCGCAGGCACCAGCTGTGCTTTGTTTTTATTCATTTGAAGAAGAGACGAATGACCTTCGGGTTAAAGTCTCTCACTAACAACAACAATTTGATTCATTCAATGCCACGCCGTCACTTTTTCCCCCCGTCTATGTGTCCTATGTAACAACAGAAGGAGGGGAAACGTTGAGCTGTATTTGGGACTTTTTGCTTTCTCACTGTTTCTCTCTCAATATTCCCCCCGTTTCAATGCTGGTTTCGCCCACACTTGTTCGTGTGTGAGTTACGCACTGCACGACGGGTGGTGACAACTGTGTTGCATTCGGCACCAGCCGTCGGCGCAAACAAGAAATAGCGGTGGGAAATGATGACGATGACGGCGCCGTCGATTGTGTTGTAGGAAACCAATGCCAAACAAATACATACAGCTTCTCCGCTCTTCGGTGAATGATTGCTCTGCAAATATATGTGCGCAAGTCGCGCATGCACGTTGCTCGTGTTGCTGCCGTGAAGCATATGTATATGATTCATCGACCATGGATCTGAATCGGATTGATACAATAAGATCATGATGCTGAATATCATTTCCCTAAATGCACTCGATTCGCTGATAATCGACATTTTGTTGCGGTGTGCTAATCGGAGACACCAGCTGTGCTTTGTTTTGATTCATTCAATCCCACGACGTCACTTCTTTCCATCCGTCTATGTGTCCTATGTAACAACAGAAGGAGGGGAAACGTTAAGCTGTATGTAGGACATTTTGCTCTCTCACTGATTCTCCCTCATTTTTCCCGCCGTTTTTATGACGGTTTCGCCCACATGATCATGTGAGAGTTTCCCACTGCATGACGTGGTGGCGGTGACGGCTGTGTTGCAATCAGCACCAGCCGTCGGTTCAAACAAAAAATTGCGGTGGGGAATGATAACGATGACGACGCCGTCCATCTTGTTGTAGGAACTCGAGAAAGGAGCCCACGTCTAACAAATACATACAGCTTCTCCTCTCTTCGGTGATTGATCGCTCTGTAAATATATGTGAGCAAGTCGCGCATGTACGTTGCTCGTGTTGCTGCCGGGAAGCATATTTATATGCTTGATCGACCATGCATCTGAATCAGATTGATGCAATGACATCATGATGCGCAATCTTGTGCTCAATATCATTCCCCTATATGCACGCAATGCGCTAATAATATGAAAAGAGATGTTGCAGCTGATCCAATCCAGCGAAACGGTAAAACATGGTTTGGCAAAAAGACCAAAATACAGTTTTGTGTAACTCATTCTCTTTTTGTCACTTGAGCGTTTTTCATTTTGCGAGGCAGTGCGACTCTGAAAATATCGACTGAAATGATTCAGTTATTATGGCATTCTATGCATCTAAGTAGTGTCTCAGACACGCTTCTTCAAATCATTCTACCTTTTAAACTCCATTCCAAAGCTTTATTCAGGAATGTCCAATGTAACATTAGAATCGTGTTTATTCATAAATGTTACATAGGACATGTGGTTGGTTCTTTGATCAAAGGTCCAATGTAACAATTGATTAAAAGCGATGCAGTTTTGAACATTGGTCATTTTGTTAAGCTTTGAATAGATTAATTTGTTGTTAATATATCAGAACGAGTGTTCTAGTGTGCTGCTAAGTGGTGCAACGCAAATGATTTGCAATGATAATCTCGATTTGTTTACATTTGTTACTTAGGACGTTTTGAAAAGTTACGCGAGAATTCTTTGATAATAGATAACTTCATCGAGAAAGTTTTTCAAACAATTTTTGCAGATCTTCTTGAAGAAATCTTAGGAGGAATGTTTGGAGTAAAAGGTCTATGAACCTTAATTACATTTTTGGAGGAAATTCTAAGACAGTGGAGGCATCTCTGGAGAAACTATTGCTTAACACTCCGGCAGCTATGACTACTTTCACTTACACGAAGTGCTGTGACCCAAAATTAGTAGGAACGGTATTTTCAACTCGCTATATCTCAGTGAGTTTTCATTCGATTTCTAATCTTTTTTCACGTATCAATTTTCCCAGGTATCAAGATTACTGCAAAATGTTGAGAACTCAAATTTGTACAGTATTATAATCTTGAGAACTGAAAAACCCGAGGCAAGTCTTAAAAAAATGCTGTTTTTTGCAAATAACTTTCTTTTTATCGCGAAGATCTACACATATTTTTTGCTTAAAATGAGCACAATCTTATAAGATATTAGAATTTGAAAACTTTTTGGTAATTTATCTTGAAAAGAACCACACAATCTTCACAAATTTACGTATAATACAGATAAAATGCTTATTTTGTTTGTAACTTGAAATTTCTCGCGATGACCAATACATATTATCACCTTCAAGTGTACATATGTATTTAGTGAGCAACTTTCCAGAACATTTTTGTAAGTTTAACTTTCAAGACACTACAAAATTTTCACTAAAATACGTATAAAACAGAGAAAATGCTCATTTTTGTTTGTAACTTGAAATTTCTCGTGATAACCAATACATATTATCACTTTCAAATGTACATATGTATATAATGAACAACTTTTCAGAACAATGTTGTAAGTTTAACTTTCAAGACACTACAAAATTTTCACTAAAATACGTATAATACAGAGAAAATGCTCATATTTGTTTGTAACTTGAAATTTCTCGCGATGATCAATACATATTCTCACCTTCAAATGTACATATGTATTTAGTGAGCAACTTTGCAGAAAAATTTTGTTATTTAAACTTTCAAAAGACTACAAAATTTTCCCAAAACTACCGTGTACGCACCAAACTTTGCGCAGTTAAGAAATTATCATCCTATTTTTGCTTCAAATAAGGATAAAATATGTATATTCTTATTCAAATTTCTGCCAAAGATAGGCATTTAACCCTTCAGTAGAACACATGATTTAAAAAGAATAAAAATAATTCATAAAAAATTAAAAAAATGCAAAAGGTGATACAACATTTTGTGCCTAACATTGCGCACAAAATCTGAATTGTTCCTAACTTTGCGCATGATGTGCCTAACTTTGCGCATGCCTTAAAAATGCTCGTTAGCTCCAAATAATATTACTTTTTTATTGCTTTTGTATTAAACAAAAAGGGTACAACTAATATGAGCTTTTTTTAAAGCAAATCTTCTCTGTTGTACATGTTGGCAGCTGGAAATGGAGGATTTCCAGATGAACTTGACGAGTCTTAATAAGCAGTTATGTGCTTCAACTGAAGCTCAGCCGAACTATGCTCGAGAGTTTTCTCGTTTGCAATGCTGTCCATTAGTATATTCAAGCTTTCCACTGAAATCGAATTAATGGAAAGCATCAATTAGTACGGGAGATGTATCGTTGATCACTAGGGATTCATTATTTTTTGTTGCCGTACGTACCGGATATTCCATAATTGAGCGGGTTTTTTTGCTAGACAACTGGAAAGTGAATCATTGTCTATCCACTGAGAAGCCAACCGCTATCAATTATCCAAGTTTACAGTAAAAGTCTCCTCCTGCGTCAATACAGTATTCAGTAGGGTATTTCGAGATTTTTCGATGCACACTATGCCTTCAGCTTCATACAAAAGGTACTTTCAGGAATATTATATGTAGCCGCTGCCTTATGGATTGAGTGACCATTCCTGGTTAGACCGACAGCTTTTATCATTTGCAATGACGTACATGTATTTACGTGCCATTTTGAATTGCTAGAAGTGCGCAAAAATTAAGACCCTTATGTAAAAAGTGGGTCCTAACATTGCGCATCGCTTTTTTCAAAATAAAAAATCGACATATTGTCTGGAAAATTAATGGAATTAATAGAATATTACCTTTTTGCAAATATACCGCAAATATACTTCTCACAACACAGTTTTGTTCAGAAAAATGTTGATTTTTGGCAGAGCCACTTCTTAGCGCTTGTGTTAAGACGGTGTAAAAGTTGAGATTTATACGAGTAACGTCAAGGTTTTTTGATTATTTACAAACATTAACGAGGGTTTCTTAGTAAACAAATGTATGTCAAATACTTATTTCACATAAACGAACATGTTACTGAAACAGAATTGTTGAAAAAATCATTGATAAATTAACATTTTTTCATGCTTGTTAAAAATGCGCAAAGTTTGGAGCTGCGCAAAGTTAGGTGCGTACACGGTACGTATAATTCAAAGAAAATACACATTTTTGTTTGTAACTTGAAATTTCTCGTGATAACCAATACATATTATTACTTTCAAATGTACATATGTATATAAGAGCAACTTTGCAGAACAATGTTGTAAGTTTAACTTTCAAGACACTACAAAATTTTCCCAAAACTACGTATAATACAAAGAAAATACTCATTTTTGTTTGTAACTTGAAATTTCTCGCGATGACCAATACATATTATCACCTTCAAATGTACATATGTATTTAGTGAGCAACTTTCCAGAACAATGTTGTAAGTTTAACTTTCAAGACACTACAAAATTTTCCCAAAAATACGTATAATACAAAGAAAATACACATTTTTGTGTGTAACTTGAAATTTCTCGAAATGACCAGTACATGTTATCACCTTTAAATATACATATGCAAATAGTGAACAACTTTGCTGAACAATGTTGTAAGTTTATCCTTCAAGAAACTACAAAATTTTCACTAAAATACATATAATACAGAACAAATACTGATATTGTTTGTAACTTGAAATTTCCCGCTATTACCAAGACATGTTATCACCTTTAAATGTACATTTTTACTTATTGATCAACTTTCCAGAACAATGTTGGAAGTTGAACATTTAAGACACTACAAAAATTTCACTAAAATACGTATAATATAGAAAAAATACTGATATTGTTTGTAACTTGAAATTTCTCGGGATTATCAATACATGTTATCACCTTCAAATGTACAAATGTGTTTAGTGAACAACTTTCCAGAACAATGTTGTAAACTTAACATTCAAGAAACTACAAAATTTTCCCAAAAATACGTATAATTCAGAAAAAAATCTGATATTGTTTGTAACTTGAAATTTCTCGCGATGATTCATACATATTACCATTTTCAAATGTAAACATGTTTTTAGTAAACAACTTTCTAGAACAATGTTGTAAGTTTAACTTTCAAGGAACTACAAAACTCTCCCAAAACTACGTATAATACAGAGAAAATACTCATTCTGGTTTGTAACTTGAAATTTTTCGCGATGATCAATACATACCCGCATAAATATGAACTATACTCTCTCTGTTTCCCAGACCATCCACAACAATTTGCGACAATAGCTAAACAATTCCGCAAAATAGACAAATTAACAATAAGGCTACAGTACATCAAACTATTTTCACAGTCTGGAAATGGTAAATTGGAAAATAACAGTATGGGAAATAGGCGGTTAAGTTATGTAACCATTTGAAAATGGCGATTTTCCCGAACAAAATTTTACGTGTACATTTGCGTAATGGTCTATATATTATCCTTTTTTTCTCACATGCACTGTAAAGCAAACTGTTTGAGAATAGTTGAACAATAAAGTTAGAATAAACCAAACAATATATGTGTTACTGTTGGTTTACAGTAAGTTATTGTAATTTCACCCTTTACTGTTCCATTCTGATATGTTTAGAACTTAATGAAAAAACGCATATATACATTATAATGTATTTTAATTACTTTGTCGCAATAATCTAAATCATATGTATACATCAGCACGTTTTTGGATCAGATAACTGCAGCGGAAAAAGAGGCTTGTCCGAACTTCGACGTTAAACAGGGATAGGTGATTCCTCATTATCCGGATCAAAAAATGCCAGCACCGCCATCGATAGCATCTTGGAATGTTGGCTCCTTGGAAGTAGGTTTGCCTAAAGTTGCTCGAAAAAAATGTCTGCTCTCGTTTGATGCTGCGGGAAAATCTGCAGACTATTGGCCGATGATACGAAGTCAGCTTATGGGCACCGCTTTCAACCTGAGTAAAACAAACATTTCGAGGATTTTCTCGGTATAAAATAATGTAGAAAATACCTGCCAACAGATTACGATCGAATTCATCCGGCGGATACTGGGAACGGAACCTACTGGAGAGATTTCAACGCTGTTGGATCGATGAAGACAAAACTGCAGTGCTGGACGAGGGCTACCACTTGCCCGGCTATACTAAGTAGCTGAATGTCGGCTGCCTATCAGAAACAGCGGCAGCTTCCTTCGGTGTTGTACCGGCTGCTGCACTTTGTTTTGAAGGATTTTTTTTAATTTTTTTTCCACTCGCGTTTTCACAAAATAAACAAACGGAACAAATCACACGCAAATGCGGTTAAAGCATGGAAATTTTGAAGAATATCGTTCACAAAACCAACGCATAAAACTGTTTGTCAAACTGTAAAGAATTAGTTTTGAATAGTAGAATGCACATGTGTCAGTGTGTTGTGAAAATCGAAACGCATACCATTCGAAAAATGGTTAAGTTAAACTTTTACCATTTCTAAAAATTTCTAACTTCTGTAATGTTTGACTTTTTCTGCACACTGTAATAAACTGTCACTGTTTGGTATGAATTACATAAACCATCTTTAACAGTTTACTGCTCTATGCTTCAAATTGTTCAATAGAAAAGGCACTGTTTGAGATATTTTAACCGTATCAGTTAGGATTAAAATACTGTTTTCAACATAAGGCGAATTGTATTTTTCTATGCGGGATGTTATCACCTTCAAATGTACATATGTATTTAGTGAACAACTTAACAACTTTCCAGAACAATGTTGTAAACTTAACATTCAAGAAACTAAAAAAATTCCTAAAAATATGTATAATACAGAAAAAAATACTTATTTTGTTTGTAACTTGAAATTTTCCGCTAAGACTAATACAAATTATCACCTTTAAATGTACATTTTTATCTAGTGATAAACTTTCCAGAACAATGTTGTAAATTCAACATTCAAGAAACTACAAGATTTTCCCAAAACTACGTATAATACAGAAAAAATACTTACTTTGTTTGTAACTTGAAATTTCTCAAGTTGACCAATACATATTATCACTTTCCAATGTAAACATGTATTTAGTGAACAACTTTCCAGAACAATGTTGTAAATTTAACATTCAAGAAACTAAAAATTTTCCCAGAATACGTATAATACAGAAAAAATACTGATATTGTTTGTTACTTGAAATTTCCCTCGATGTCACCTTTAAATGCACATTTTTATTTAGTGAGCAGCTCTCCAGAACAATGTTTTAAATTTAACATTCAAGAAACCACAACATTTTCACTAAAATACGTACAATACAGAAAAAATACTAATATTGATTGTAACTTTAAATTTCTCGCGATGATTTATATACTATATCACTTTCAAATGTAAACATGTATTGAGTGAACAACTTTCAAGAACAGTGTTGACAGTTTAACTTTCAAGAAACTACAAAATTTTCCCAAAACTACGTATAATAATACTAATAGAGAAAACACTCATTCTGGTTTATAACTTGAAACTTCTCGCGATAACCAATACATATTATCAATTTTAAATGTTCATATGTGTTTAGTGAGCAACTTTCCAGAACAATGTTGTAAATTTAACATTCAAAAAATGACCAAATTTTCCTAAAAACGCGTATAATACAGAAAAAATACTTATTTTGTTTGTAACTTGAAATGTCTCGCGATGATCAATACATATTATCACTTTCGAATGTTCATATGTGTTTAGTGAACAACTTACCAGAACAATATTGTAAACTTAACATTCAAACTACAAAATATTTTCCCAAAAACATGTACAATACAGAAAAATATATATATTTTGTTTGTAACTTGAAATTGTCCGAGATGACCAATACATATTATCACTTTCAAATGTACATGTGTAGGTTTAACCTTCAAGAAATTACAATATTTCTCCAAAAATACGTTTAATACTACAAAAAATATCCGTCTTGTTTGTAACTTGAAATTTCTCGATTTGAACAACTTCAAATTTGCATCTGTGTGTAGTGAACAACTATCCAAAACAATGTTTGAGTGTCATTTTCAAAAAAGTACCATGTGCTTTTCAAAAATACAGAAATACAGAAAAAAGTACCGTAAAACGGGGTAACTTTGATAGTTTTTTCGAAGAAAACTTGGATATTTATACATGTTGTTTCAAAGAATAATAGTTTATATTTTTATATCAAGTACTGGCATCCTACCTACCGATTGCCGTTGATAGATTGCCAAAAGATTAATTTTGAATGAATATATAATTTTCCATACAATCGAAAGTCGGCTTTCTGTTTTGGGGTAACCTTGATAATCGAACAAAATTGAATGAATTACGTAACATTTATAGGGCATTACAAACTTCTAGGCGTTTAACGATATATAGAAATTTCTGACTAAGATTACAAAAATGGTCCCAGTTTGTGAAAATGATATTCGCTAAGAGATTTGAGACCATATTCAAGTTCTATGATAACTAGGCTGTCAAAGATAAGTGACCAACTATTCAAAACTACATCAAATTGTGATTGTTTGTGAGCGTTTCGAAAACGCTATAATCGTTTCAATTTCTAAAATTCTCAATTCGAATAAAAACAGCTCTTACATGAAGTGTCATACTAATTTTCTTTAGTTTTGCATTCGTTTTACTTAACCGATTAAAATTAATTATGATATTAGGTTTAGTATGTAGTGGGTAACGCACTATCAAAGTTACCCGCATTATCAAAGATACCCCGTTTTACGGTACTCATATTGTTTATTACTTCAATTTTTTTCACAATAAAAATCACATATAAATGTGTATATGTATTTAGTGAACATCTCTTCAGAACAATGTTTTTAGTTTTTTTCCTAAAAAAAAACTATAATATCAAAACAATACCCTCTTTATTTGCAACTTCAAATGTCTAGCCCAATTTCTTGACCAATGCATGTTATAACCTTAAAATCTCGTAGACTTGTGATCTCGCCCCAAAAACCAATGGTAATCGAGTGTGTAGCTCCTTGTTTCTAAGCAAATGAACGAGCAACTATTACCACTGAGAGATAGAGGATGATCTTCTCTTCATCGTAACATTATTGAATAGCGTGTAAATCCATTTGTTTGCTTAGTGATTACAAGCTACTCATTTGGTTACGAATGGCTTGTAAAGCGAGATCATAATTTATAGAGAAATTTATAGAGAAATGTACTTACGCATTTAGTTAACTTTTATGAATGCTGCAAGTTAAACCCTGAAGATTTTTTTTTTCAAAAATACGTATAATACAGAAAAAATACTCTCCCTGGCTTGTAACTTGAAGTTTCTCACAATAATTAATACATATCATAAACTTTATATGTTCATATGTTGTGAGTGAAAAACTTTCTAGAGCAATGTTGTTAGTTTGATTCTTAAGAAACTACTATATTTTTCCATAAATACGTACGAAACAGAAAAAAATACTCTTCTTTACAGTAACTTGAATCGCGATAACCAATACATATAATTAACTCCATATGTATTTAGTGAACTATTGTTCAAACAATGTTGTCAATTTACCTATCATTAAACTAAAATATTATCTTTAATATCTACGTATAATATAAATATACATTTCTTCAATGTGACTTTAAATTTTAAATTTTAATTTTAATTTGAAATATCTTGCGATAATCAACACATAATATCACCTTCAAAAATATATTGGTGTGTGATAAAAACTTTCCAAAAATACATTGGTATGTCGTAAAAGACTTTCAATAACATTGATGTTATTTTAACTTCCAAGAAACTGCAATATTTTTCCAAAACTACGTGAAATACTGAAAAAATATTCTGGAATGAAACATTTTTTTTTTGGAGGCCGATACATATGTTGTGTGAATAACTTTCAAAAAAAAATCAATATTGTTTTAAGACTACGTATAATACAGAGAAAAAATGTGTTGTGTTTATAACTTATAATTTCTCGCGATGACCATACAAGTTCAAGTCATTACTCCCTTGCTCAATATTTCGTATCTTGATATCGCTGAATACATACACTTCAAACATATGTACATTAAAATTTGATAATATGTGGAGGTTGCGAGAAATTTCATGTTACAAACAAAAATGAGTATGCTTTTTTGTATTATACGAATTTTTTGGGAAAAAATTGTAGTATCTTGAATGTTAAAATTACAAGATTGTTCTGGAAAATTGCTCACCAAACCATATGTACACTTGAAGGTAATAATATGGATTGGTCATCTCGAGAAATTTCAAGTTACAACCAATATTAGTATTTTTTCTGTATCTTACACACTTAAGTGAAAACTTTGTAGTCTTTTGAATGTTAAACTTACAACATTGTTCCGGAAAGTTGCTCACTAAATACATATGTATATTTGAAAGTGATAATATGATTTGGTCATCGCGTGAAATTTCAAGTTTCAAACATATATGAGTATTTTTCCTGTATATACGTATTTTTGGGAAAAATCTGCTGTTTCTTGAATGTTAAATTTACAACATTGTTCTTGAAAGTTGTTCATTAAATACTGTATATACATTTGAAAGTGATAATATGGATTGGTCATCGCGGAAAATTTCAAGTTACAAACAAAAATATGTATTTTTTCTGTATAATACGTATTTTTGTAGTTTCTTGAGTTCCAAACTTACAACATTGTTCTTGAATGTTGTTCATCAAATACATATGTACCTTTGAAGGTGATAATATGTATTGGTTATCGCGAGAAATTTCAAGTTACAAACAAGATTTTTTTTATGTGTTTAACGCATTTAGTTTCTTGAATGTTAAATTTACAATATTTTTCAGCAAAGTTGTTCACTAAATACACATGTACATTAGAAATGTATAATATGTATTGGTCATCGCGAAAAACTTTAAGTTACGAACAAAAAAATATTTTTTCTTTAGTACTCGTATTTTCAGGAAAAATTGGTAGTTTGTTGGAAATTAAACTTACAACATTGTTCTGGAAAGTTGTTCACTAAATACATATGTTTATTTGAAAATGATAATATGGATTGGTCATATTATGGAGAAATTTCAAGATACAAACAAGAATTTTTTTTCTGTATTATACGCATTTTTGGAAAAAAAATGTAGTTTCTTGAATGTTAAATTTACAATATTTTTCAGCAAAGTTGTTCACTAAATACACATGTACATTAGAAATGTATAATATGTATTGGTCATCGCGAAAACCTTCAAGTGACGAACAAAAATAATATTTTTTCTTTAGTACACGTATTTTTAGGAAAATTTGGTAGTTTCATGAAATTTGTTCTGAAAAGTTGTTAACTAAATACATATGTACATTTGAAGGTGATAATATATATTGGTCATCGCGACAAATTTCAAGTTACAAACAAAAATGAGTATTTTTTTGTATTATACGTATTTTCAGGAAAATTTTGTAGTTTCTTGAAAGTTAAACTTACAACATTGTTCTGAAAAGTTGCTAAATAAATACATGTGTACATTTGAAGGTGATAATATGTATTGGTCATCTCGAGAAATTTCAAGTTACAAACAAATATGAGCATTTTCTCTGTATTATACGTATTTTTGGGAATATTTTGTAGTTTCTTGAGAGATAAACTTACAACATTGTTCAGCAAAGTTGTTCACTATATACATATGTACATTTAAAGGTGATAACATGTATTCGTCATCTCGAGAAATTTCAAGTTACAAACAAAAATGTGTATTTTCTTTGTATTATACGTATTTTTAGGAAAATTTTGTAGTGTCTTAAAAGTTAAACTTACAACATTGTTCTGCAAAGTTGTTCACTATATACATGTGTACATTTGAAAGTGATAATATGTATTGGTTATCACGAGGAATTTCAAGTTACAAACAAATATGAGCATTTTCTCTGTTTTATACGTATTTTAGTGAAAATTTTGTAGTTTCTTGAAAGTTAAACTTACAACATTGTTCTGGAAAGTTGCTCACCAAATACATATGTACACTTGAAGGTGATAATATGTATTGGTCATCTCGAGAAATTTCAAGTTACAAACAAATATGAGTATTTTCTTTGTATTATACGTATTTTAGTGAAAATTTTGTAGTTTCTTGAAAGTTAAACTTACAACATCGTTTAGCAAAGTTGTTCACTATATACATATGTACATTTAAAGGTGATAATATGTATTGGTCATCGCGATAAATTTCAAGTTACAAACAAAATAAGCATTTTATCTGTATTATACGTAAATTTGTGAAGATTGTGTGGTTCTTTTCAAGATAAATTACCAAAAAGTTTTCAAATTCTAATATCTTATAAGATTGTGCTCATTTTAAGCAAAAAATATGTGTAGATCTTCGCGATAAAAAGAAAGTTATTTGCAAAAAACAGCATTTTTTTAAGACTTGCCTCGGGTTTTTCAGTTCTCAAGATTATAATACTGTACAAATTTGAGTTCTCAACATTTTGCAGTAATCTTGATACCTGGGAAAATTGATACGTGAAAAAAGATTAGAAATCGAATGAAAACTCACTGAGATATAGCGAGTTGAAAATACCGTTCCTACTGATTTTGGGTCACAGCCGCCGGAGTGTTAAGTCGTTGAAAATGTCCTAAACGAAAATTCTGGCGAAAACAATGGAGGATATTTTCTAGAGAAATTTGAGAAAGGTATTTGCAAGAATTCCTGATAATAGTTATGTTAAAGTCTCTCGATTTCTGGAGTTTCCTGAAAAAAAAAACAGGTAAAAATCTTGATGGTGTGTTGAACTAAATTTATTAAGGAATTCCTTGAACGTAAAAAAAAAACAAATACAGTTAACTCTCCCTTACTCGATATTCCGTATCTCGATATCGAGTTAGAGAACCATAGTAAAAGTTGGTTTTCATGGCTAACTCGATGGTCCCTTGGATCGCAGTTGCATTGGTTTTGTGTTCTGTAACTCGATACCTCCCTAACTCGATGGTCCCTTCAATATCGAGTAAGGGAGAGATGACTGTAAAACATTTCTGCTGAAAGCTTCGGTGTAATATCTCAAGCAAACTTTGAACAAATACTTGAATCATCCAAAAACTCCTGATTCTTGTTTGGATTATTTGTGTTTTTCATCTTTTCATTATTTTGCTTCTTGTTTGGATTATTTGTTTTTTGGTTCTTTTATTATTTTGCTTCTTATTCGTTCTCTTTTTTCAAGCATCAGGTCCAGGAACTTGTTTATTGTAAAAGTATTCGATTGCAATTAGCTCTGTTTAAAAATACTTAGAGCATTTTTTCAGAGTTTGCTCCAGGAAATCCTACAACTGTTTTACTTCCTGTAATTTCCACAAGGATTATCGTGGAAATTTTTCCAGAGGCTATTATCAGGGTTTTTTCTAGATATTTTTTGACTTGTTCTTCCACTAATTTCCTCATATGATATCTTCCAAAGATTCCTACAGGAGTTCTTACAAGAAAATCCACAAATAATCATTCCTAATTTTTGAATGATTTCGTTTATTTATTTTTTTTTTTTTGAGGAAAATCAAAAAGATTTCCTACGCCAATTTCTACGGTTATCTTTCCAGGCATTTCCTTATGGATGTCTTCAAGAATTCATTCAATTTTATTCCTCGAAAATGCTCAGTAAATTCCTCTAAAGATTATACGAGGAAATATATTTAATACTAAATCTTCGAGCTGTTTAGTAGAATACCTATAAGTAGATGAAAAAACCGAATTTAGTACTATACCTTTTAATTCCACTAGAGTTTGTATTCCACATCCACAATAACTGCTAGTTTTTTTTTTTTTCTAAACAATACTCGAGTAATTTTTCAAGCAAAATATTCATGGATTCCTCATGATTTTATTGGAGGTATCACACCAGTAAATACTACAGCAATTGTTTCGACCATTTCTACAAATGTTTCATAAAAAAAAAATTCTATGCTTTTAAGGAATACCCTGGAAAATCTTGTAGGGTTTATTATTTCAGAGACAACTAATTATTTGATTTAGCTTCCCTTGGTTTAGCAATAATTTTCAATTTTTTTTCAGGGGATTTCTCCAAACAAATATTTTTAATATGTCCTTGACGATTCCCTACCAACATCCCTGGGAAATTTCTCAAATAAGTTCTGCTGGACTAGGAGGAATCTCTGGAGTCTGAACTAATGTCATGGGGAATTCCTTAAAAAGGCCGTTAAAATCAATAAATGTAGGTTGAGTCCCCCAGTACTGGACAGCATTCGTTAGGGATGGTACACAAATTATGTCACGCTAAATTTCAACTTTTTTGAATGGGGTTCTGCACAAAAATCATTCCTTGTCTATCACTCCTCCATGAAATTAGTAAACAACAAGGCCAGTAAACGCCAAAATCCCATACAAAATCAAAGCAGTGCAGAGCCCCATACCACTGACACTGAAGACGGCCTTACAATTGAGGTCGAAATACGCGTATCTGTCAAAAGATACAAACTCTAGTGGAATCGAATGGTACAGTACTAAATTCGGTTTTTCATCTACTCAATAAGATTCAGAATATTAGTTGAATTTATAATAGCATTGAGAGAAGGTTTCTTTCTTGACAGCAATTCTGTTTTCTTGGTCCCTTTCTGGTCGTTTTTTTATTGTAGTAAAGTCTAAAGTTCCTTTATTTTCAATATACTTATTCGCTACCAGCCCTGTAGTAGAGAATCCGGTTTCGAAGCGCTTCTAACACTTATCAAAGTCGCCGCGGGAAGGAGAATGTCACTTCCTGCTTTGCTCAGCCAGAGCAAGGAAAATCGTCGTCGTCAGCTGAAAGAAGGCCAGCAAGTGAATAAGTGAGTGACCAAACGAAAAAAATAGTTGAAGATTCCTTAACAGCACCACCACCAAGCAAGATCATGGAGGGCGACATCTGTCGGGTTTGCCGCTGCGAGGCGCAATCCGATCGGCCACTGTTCCATCCCTGCATCTGCACCGGAAGCATCAAGTGGATCCACCAGGACTGTCTGATGCAATGGATGCGCTACTCCCGGAAGGAATACTGCGAACTGTGCGGCCATCGGTTCTCGTTTACGCCCATCTATTCGCCGGATATGCCGCGGGTGCTGCCCCTAAAGTACGTGGCCGGAGGATTGCTCAGTTCGATCGGGACGGCCGTTAACTACTGGGTCCACTACAGCATGGTGGCCATTGCTTGGCTTGGCGTGGTTCCCCTGACGGCATACCGGACGTATCGGTTTCTTTTTTCCGGCTCGATCGATATGCTACTCACCCTGCCGATCGATATGTTCTCGACGGAGAATATTGCCATCGACGTGTTCCGGGGATGTTTCGTGGCCACGTGTACCTTGTTCACCTTCGTCGGGTTGGTTTGGCTGAGGGAACAGATTATACACGGCGGAGGACCGGATTGGTTGGAGCGGGATGATCCTCCGCCGGTTGTGCAACCGGATCCAAACGAGGAACGACCCATACCGGAGAATAACGGGCCGGAAGCGAACGATGGTAACAACAATAATAATAATGATGATAACAATAACGAAGAAGAGCACAACAACAACAATAACAACAATTTCGTGGATAACAATCTGGTCAATCTACAGAATCAGGTAAAAATGGAATTTTTACACAGTTATTTTGAACGATATTTATAGATTAGAATCCTTCTATAGCTTCAGAAGCTGTTTTTCGGCTCCACGTTTTGCTGTGCAGTGCTTTGCTCAAGCCTAATAATTCGTTTCGAGCGTCATCGGAGTGATTTTATACCCAAGCTTTTGCGTGTTGTTGCCAAGATTGTAACTTCAGTCTAGAATTACCAACTGGTGAGCTCGTTTCATGCTTGTGATAGCACAATTTTGTATCGGGGCAATGTTACATTTATTTAATTGTTAAACAAACTATGGATGATTCGTCACTATAAGTGTCGACATAAACCCTTATTCCTGTTTGATAAAAAAATAGATACATGTATATATTCTTTTATCTATTTTTCGCAATTACTAAAAATGACCTTTGAACAGTTCGACATTAAAAATGTCAACGCACTGATAGATAACATTTTAAATTGAGGCTACATAGATCGTATCACTTACCAAGGTGAATCCTGATCATGTAGAACCCTTCCACGGACAAAACACCTTCCTGTGGAAACCGTGGAGATGCAGAGGTTATCTCGGTCTCTAGTAGCAATGGACGTCACACTAACATTCCTTTCCTTACTCGATGACCGTAAGGACGTGACCGGCGCAGTTATTGACATTAATTGTACATTGAATATGCTATGCTACTCCAAGCAGCTTGAGTCAAGCTACATCTGTCGATTCCCTGTATTATTTCGATTGTTCCGATTAATCACGGTTTAACAACTACAAATTGTACGGCCATTAATGCTTGTGCTTAAGTATTATGACCCAGCACCCTATTTTACAACTTACAATTTCTTAACGTTCAACGCTCCATCATCGTTCAAAAGCAGTTTTTATGTTCAAAACTAAAAATTATTCGATGAAAATGTGTTCACTGTGTTACAGTTGTAGAATAGAATACAGTGAACACATTTTCCTGTAAATTTTCTGGATTTTGAACGAAAAAACTGCTTTTGAAAATTCGGAAATCAATGACGGATCCTGCCCCCTTAATGGCTACTCAAATGATTATCCTGATTTTTTTAAGTAAGTTAGGAAACTTACTACCTGACATTGGGGCTAGACAACTCTACGCTTTAATTGTTAGGGGAAATAGGCTACAGCGTGGCATTTTTTGACATTGAGGGTGCATTCGATAACGCTTCCTATTCGTCTATAGTGTCAGCAACGCATAGGAGAAAATTTGACCCATGCATTGCTACCTGTGTACATGCTATGCTAACAAATCGCTGAATCTTATCCGAGTTGAGCGGATCGTGCGCCACTGTCATGCAGGGTGTCTACTACCTGGAAAACCTAGAATTATCAGGGAATTTTATTTAACCTGGAAAAAGCTTAGAATTCTCAGGGAATTTCGATCACAATCAGGGAAATTATTTTGAGGCAGTGATAGAATATGTTCACGACAAAGGATTTTTGCGTTATAACCCAGAGCTATCATTAATTGCCATAAAACTATCTCCATTCGATAAAAAATTCGGCTGCGCCGCTCGCCAAACACTATATGAGCTGTTCAGTGAGGATCCATTCGAGTATGAAATTTCATCAGCTTATCAAAAAATGATTGATGTTTTTAATGTATATAAATTAATTCGGTAAAGGATTAACATATCTAGGGCTTTTTCTGTTCGGAACATAAACCACTGCGACCGATCTATTGTAGTATATCCAGTGGCGATTCCCTAACCTCAAATCTACCTGTTCCACGAATAGAAATTCTTGAATTTCAGCAACAAATTTAGATGCAATGAGTATAGATTTGTTAGAAAGGACTATTTAAATAATAAACTTTTTGATTTATAATCTAAATTTGCCGAAATAGTCATTTTTAGAGTCGTAGAACAGGTAGAAAGTGAGGTTACGAGTCGCCACTGAGTATATCCCGTGTCCTTTGTTTAGTGCATGTCGTGTTACATTATCACTATTGTGAAGTGATAAAGTATTCGGTTTTCTTACAGTTGTAATTCCTAACTTTATCGCAGGAAAAGATTCTAATTGGAAGGTTCCGCTATTTATACCCTTTGAAGAATGTGGTGGGTACACTCTCCACAGGCGCGCCCCTCTATCAGTCAAAATCGGATCCCTTGATAAAGCCAAGAAATTGCAACGATATTGTCCATGCATCAGAATCCTAGTCCTTACTTCTTCAAACTAGAGAACTAAATAAATAAAAGATTAAAAAACAAATTGTTGTATTCGACTCATTTTTTTCCTTGTCTCAAGATCCTTCTCGGCAACCGGGAAAACCGAGACTTGTCACTTTCAACAAGGTTTAAAAATGTAACAAGGACAAAAGAATGTTCCTTTGATTACTATAATATCCTGTTCTCTTCGTTTGAAGCAGTCAGGACCAGGGTTCAGTGATAGATCTTTACCCCATAACGCACCACGAAAAGGTGATCTATCCGCGTTATGGGTCTAGGGCTGGTAGCAGATTTCTTTTTAGATACAATTTTTATTCAAGTCTCTAAAAAGTCTCTATTTTTGATTAAAGGTGTCTGAAGTCTCTATTTTTTTTTTTTAGTACCGTAATCCGGGGTAACATTGATCATTTTTTTGAATGTTTCTTTAATATTTCGTTTGAAAATGCAAATGTTGCAATTTTTTTTATTTTCAAAACAAGTACGGCCACCCATAGCTCGAGACTATATACTGTATTTTGTTTATTGAAAGATTTAAGCATGTTAAAAAAAAATGTTTAAGGCGATTTTTTGATTTAGCTGATATGGGGTAACATTGATCACCTATGTAAGCAACGTTCGGTAATACTTAAAATGTCGTTACTTACTTAAATCATGGCCCTTGAAGCCAAATATGAAGGCCAATCGCTTACAAGTCATTTACTTTTTGAGTTATTTTAAAATTAAAAACACCTTGAATCACGGAATACGCCTAAAGGTATGCAATTTCCTAAGGGAATTCTACATTCTTAACAGTAATTCGGTAATGTTGCCTAATTGAGCAAACTTATAAAAAATTTGACAACGGAATCGTTTTCGGCGATGTCATTTTTAGTAGGAACCACATTTTCCTTGCTAATATCGTTTGCAGAACTTATGTGAGACATGAATCTTTGGTAGTGTCATCCTTAACAATTAAAATCCTTATTTCGAAAAGTCGACAAAGTTACGCATAAGGTAAACGCAATTTTCGCAAAAATATTAACTTTCATTAGCTCATGAATATAAGAAAGAGAAGCACCATTCATGATTTGGAAATGTTTCATCAATAAATGATAATACGTACCTTTGATGAGATGAGTCATTCCGATCAATGTTACCCCGCTGATCAATGATACCCCGGATTACGGTATCTAAAGTCTCTTGCAAATATAGTATCTTGCTTGCTGATAACTGAGATGCAAAATTTCTTCTCGTATTTCTCGAGAACAGCCTCAGGAAATATCCTTGTGGTTTCTTCAGAGATTATAAATTCTTGGAATCTTGAAAATCTTCTAAAAGTTTTTCAAGAGTAAGTCTTCCTGAAAATCCTCTTTGATAAAGGGTGGCCTAAGAAATTACATAAGTAACTGTAACAGAAGATATCCGTAAATTTGCTTTAGGAATTCGTCACGAATTTTCTCAACAATTTATCAGCTTTCTGGGAAATTACATTCAAGTTTCCTTGGTGAAAACTCCTGGAAGAATGCTTAAGAATAAAGTTTTGAAAACTTCCTTGAGAAATATCTTAGAATTATAAGAGGAATTTCCGAAGAAATCCTAGGAGCAATCTCTGGAGTAATTCCTGAAGGTATCCTCGGAGAAATTTGTAGTCAAAATCTTATAAAAATTCTAAAAAAAAAAGAAAGTTCTGAGAAATGGAGAAGTTTCTGGTTGAATATAACAACATGTTTTAAACGGGAGTCTTGGAGGATGTTCCAGAAAAGCTGATTGGAAAATCACTGGATAAAATCCTCGAGGACCCTTAACAAAAATCTGAAAAATATGTGAAGGAATTTCTGATGAAAGCCTTGAGGTTTTTTTGTGATAATGTTTGGGAAAATCTTGGTTCTATTTTGTTATAAAAAATTTTTTTGAGGAATTCCTTAGGAAAATTTTTGGAGATATCAATCCATTCAAGGCTGGTAGCGAGTCACTTTTTAGTGACTCTGTCACTTTTTTGAGGTCAGTCACTTTAAAGTCTCTTTTTTGAAGCCATTTCAACTAAAGTCACTTTTTTCGTCAAAAAGTCACTTTTTTCAACTATTTTGAGCTAAATTTTCTGGAGAAAATTATGAATCGGCCTTTTTTAATTAAGGCTAAGTTTTAAATTAGGTCAGAACAACTTCATGTCATTATCAAAATACTGGTTCATGGTTTTCATGTGAAAAAAAGGTTAATCTCTCTCACGCCGAGGACCTGGGATCGAATCCTACCCCCGAGATAGTCACTAAAAATTTCATGGTCCTGAGATGAACTAGCCCAGGGCTAAAAATCTCGTTAATAAAGATAGAAAAAAAGGGGTTAATCTTTCATAGAGTTCCACATAATGTGTAACAGTATCTAAGCTATTATTAGTATGGTGTAACTTCAATGTTATTAAACTAATGGTTCAAATGTTTAGTATTCCCTATTTTGAATAGGGTTCAGAGCTACTTGGGCACTTTCATGATTCACTTTGCCATGGGGGGGTTTTCTCGGTCGAATTGTCTGAGACTTTGCAATAAGATGTTTATCCTGCCCATAAACGCATAATTGTCCCATGTGAATAGGAAATCAAGTAAACATGGCACTGACATGCATTTATGGGCAGTATCTTCCATTGTCGAACATTACGTTTGAGAATATGCATCCTAATTATTCTCTTTGTCTTCGAAATTCGTTTTATTAACCAAACTATCATGATATAAAGCACATTAGCTACTCAAAATATTACAAAATCTATAATATGTATAGGTATTTAATTGTTTAATGTTCTATTTGAGAATAAAAACTTATCATACTTCTTAGGACAGACTTTACTTGCAAGTCAAACCTTCAAAAATTGCCGGATACCCTAAGGTTTTTTTTTCACGTCGGTCGTCCGCGTAAAAAATCCGCGTTATTCCAAAAAACGACGTTAAAAAGACCTCGTGTTTTTCGACGATTCATTTACCGCGAATTTATCGTTTTCATTGAATCATTCATGAAATCATGCATGCTTTTTTCAAAGATAGGTTAGTTGTTAGATCTTCTTTATGGCTTTTTTGATTCACTTCGGCAGGAGGTTTTTGAAACCCACAGAGTTATATTCGACCAACTATAATCCCCAATGTCAAGTGAAATATGAAAGTGTTCAAGTAATTTTGATTGCAAAATTAGAAGCTTAGTGCTATTAACTACTTTGACAGCATAACTCAAAAGAATAGCCTATTAAGCCTATCGTCTTCATGCTAAATGCCCATTCGGCCAAAAGTACCTCCCATTAAACTTACTGATGGAAAACTTCAATGTCACTCAGGCTTATATCAACCATTTGTTTTTCCTTTGGCGGTGTTTGAAGGACGCGGTTTAAGAAGTATTTCAATCATGTTAGATCTTCTATCATCATTTTTCATTTGAAATATTGATTAATGTCCAAGTATAACATTTTCGGTGATTTTGATCTAGTTACATAAAATATTGACCTTATTAGGTAGAAGTGTTAGAGCCATCCAAACTCTAAGTAAATGTGAAATGACAAAAAAAAAAACAAATGTTTCAAATATTATTCAAATTTACAAAATAAAATACTTTGGTGATATAAAAGACACAACATTTTTGAAAAATTGAAAAATATTTAATAAATGTTAACTTTTCTGCTTAAGAAAATTGTAGGCAATAGAGAGCCGGATCCTATTATTGGCAATTTTGATTCACTTCGGCAGTAGGTTTTTGAATTTTTGAATTTTCTTTATTAGAGAGACTTTCACAGTAGGTTTTTGAAAGTTACAGATCTCATATTTGGCCACAATATGCGTCGTACTAAAACGCTTTTTATTGCAAATTTCCAGACAATTCGGCTGAGATAAACCCCCATGCCAAAACGAATCATGAAAGTGCCCAAGTAGCTCTGCACCCTATCTTGAAATTTTGGAGGTACAATAAAATTTTACAAATATGGTACTCAACTAGACATACTACCTGCAGAAGATCATATTGAATAATCCCTATAATATTGGATATTGATCGAAAAACAGTATATTAGAATTGAAATAAAACTGATTACGGTTTGATTGTCAAATCACTTCTAGTTACTTTTTCGAGAACCGAAAGTCACTTTTTAGTCACTTTTTTGAGAACTGAAAGTCACTTTTTAGTCACTTATTTCTCAAATGTGGTCACTAAAATAACTTTTTACGGTACCACTTTTTGCTACCAGCCTTCCATCCCTCTCGTAATGTCGTCGTAATGCATCAATGAATGTTTGTCCTTTAATGGCATATACCAGATGTGCTGGTATGTCGTCGTAATGCCGCGAAAAAATTATTAAAAAAGTTTTAAAAATATTTCCAGAGAAATGTCTGGTCTAATTAAATTATTTTGTCCTGGTTCCTGTTAGGTTTCGTTTTTTGGTTACTTTTCAATCACTTTTTTCCTGGAAAGAGGTTACTAAATTTCATATTTTCAAAAAACTCATGATGGTGAAAAACTTCATGCACAATTTTTAAAACTATTGGAAAATATTTAATTCCAGAAAAAAAAATTCGAAAGGTAAACTGGAATTTGAACAACTTTAAATTCGAAATTTTGTAACAATCATGATTAATTTAGAACTTTTTCGAATGAAATGCAAACATTTATAATTTAATTATACAGTGGGATTCCGTTTTTGGCAACAAAATTGAAATTTTCAGTTGCCGAAAACGGAACCGTGCCAAAATCGGAACCCATTTTTTAAATTTTATTTTTCAATTATTGGTTCTAAAACATCATTAGACTATCGATATCTATCATCCTTATGGAGCCATATTATATCGAGACTACGGAATGGTCCACTTCGAAGCCGATATCCGTAGGGTTGGACTATGCTATAAATCTATAGTCCCGTTATGTTAACTGTGACATACGTTCTACGTTTTTATTGCTTAAATATCTTCAATGATTTTTGTAAGCTTTATGTACACTATTTGTATGTGTGGGTCATGTAGAATCAATAATCGCATAAGTGTACTGTATTAAAGAATTGGATATTTCCTTTAAACTATATAGAAATTCGATAGAAACAATCAATTCTGCAGTCTGTATTATAAAAAAAAGACGTATTTACATAAACTTGATCTGGTTTCACAAGATTGCATGAGTTTTTAATTGATTGAGTATTAAAAATCTGTATAATTTGAGGGCCCTTGCGTAAAATTTGCGAACATTTGGTAAAGCAGCTGTTTTTGCTTTAATTTATTTTTCTGACAAAGTGAAGCATCTGAATTATTGACTGCAGTCAATAGAGCAAACATAAACAACTACATTTCATCAATAATAAATGCAGCAAAACAAAAATTCGCAAAACACACAAATAAACTACTTCTTAAGTATCCTTGATCTTGATCATTCTTGAAAATCTTGTATGGAATGTTGGATTGTCTCTTAAAAAATTTCTTACTAAGCGAGAACGTAGGTCTAATTAATTGTTAAATTATGAAAATAATAATTACAACACTCAATTGTATGTATCGCACGCTTCAATGATATTATTGATAATAAAGTGTAGTTTGAACTGTTTTTCGCATTTGTCATATTGGCGGTATTAAATGGCGCATTATAATACTAAAAATTGATATTAAATATAGCGAAATATGCACTCTTTTAGGGATTTTATGTTTACACTTCTGCAATTCACGTAGAATAACGCAATTTATTTTGTAAAACTCCAAAAAAGTTGAGACACATGACTTTCGTTTTATTTTTTTTAATTTACTGCGGTGTGTTTTTACATAAACAATGTGTGTAATTCCAAAATTATGATTGAAACTCTGTGTGAGTAATAGACTTTTTAATGCTCTAAGGCTAGTGGCCAATTTACGAAATATAACGTAACTACGCGATCGCTCCTTGTGCTTTGTTCGAACGATCTGTTCCAGATCTGAAGAACAATGTTTTTTTATGTGTATCACCCACTGGTAGACTGATCAGCTTTTTCATTTCCTTCTATTCCGCAATGGCCAGGAACCCAATATAGATTAACCTTTTTACGATAGGGCAACCTTCAAAGCATTCAAGGCTGATTTGCTATCCAAACAAATACATATATTAGCATTCCTGTAGCGCCTTTTAGGACAAATGCCAGCGCATTCAAGAATTGCATAAATTTCGGCCTGAAAAACTGTTGGCCAACTTCCCAGTGCATAAGATACTCCACAAAGGTTACTGGGAGGGATGTTTGTTAATGGGGAGGATCGTTGGGTCACAGGATTCACTTTGATAAGCGATTATACCATTCGTATAAGCGATTATACGGTTATTCGTGAGATATAAATAAGCTTTTCAATATAAAAGTAGGAAACAATCATGTCGACACTTGAAGTGATGAAGCTTCAAAGCTTGTTGAACAAATAGCTACAGCTGTCAGGACAAAAGCATGGGTTACCATATTTTATTCATATGAAAAGAAAAAAATCATGCGAAGAAATTATGGATGTTATCAGAAATTCAAGCAATGGAAAAGCAGCAGGGCCAGATCTTATTTTTACGGAATATATTAAAAATGCAGACAAGGAAACCCAGGATTACCTTGTGAAAGTTATACAAAAGTCATACATAGAAAACATTTATCCGAGTGATTGGTTAAAATCAACTCAAACACCAATTCCAAAAAAAATAAATGCGACAGAGGCAGAACATTTTAGAAGAATCTCTTTATGTAGCGTAGTTTATAAAGTATATGCAAAGTGGATAGCTAATCAAATAACTAAATATGCAGGGCAACCAGATTTATATCAAGCAGCATTCACAAACAATCGATCTACAGATGACCACATATTTGTAACTAGAAGGGTAATGGAGGAGAATTGGAATGCCGGAAAAGATTTATATATATTAGCACTAGATATTAGAAAAGCTTTTGACACAATTAAGGTACACAATATTAAAGATATACTGCTAGGTTTGAATGTGCCAACGACGTTAGTAGATAGAGTAATAGCTTGTATGAAAGACGAAATGACAAGAGTGTTATGGAATGGTCAATTTTCTGAGGAGATAAAAAAAGGCAAGGGCATAAAGCAAGGATATCCATTGTCTCCAATTTTATTCAATTATATTATGCAGGATGTTATAAGAAAAGTAGCCTCAAAAATTCCAGAATTGAAATTGATGGATGTGAATAGCCTCATAATACCCTTGCTTTTAGCCTTTGCCGATGACTTGCTAATTATTGCAGATAGTAAGAAACAATTGGAAAAAATAGTTAAAGAATTAGTGAAACAGCTAGAAGAGGTAGGACTGGAATTAAACTATGACAAGTGCCAACTATTATTAAGGTTTCCGAATTACAAAGGACAAATGCCTAACGAAATTATGTTAAATGGTAGGCCTTATAAAGTGTGTGATAGCATAAAATATTTAGGAGTGTGTCTAACGGCAACTTTAGATCGAAAAGCAACAAATAGGCAGAGATGCGTAAACGCATACAGAACAGGTACCGTCAAGCTACCATTCACCGTGCATTTAAGAAAAATTTGCACTTCAAAAAATCATATAACTTTTCCAAATAATTTGAAGCGTTCTAGAATACCACTACGTAGCGTGCAATTATATAATAATTCAGGGAAAAATCTAAAACTAGTGATGAATAACAAAAAGTTACTCAAAAATCATGTTTGAAAATGTCATGTTAAGGTCGCCTTGTTCCGTTCTATGTCACCATTTACCGTGCACACTGGTGCACCATTCACCGTGCGTATAGTTTTCGTCATGATTCAATTTTGTATCTTGAAGAAGCGTTGTTGATGGAGCAACTATGTTGTTAATAGTGTGCGCACTCATTTTTAAGAGTATTCAAATCTTCATTTACAATAAAAACCATAAAAAGTTTAATAATTGGTTAAATAATTATTTTTTCATTAAAATCGTTATAAGAGGTTTGACTGTATTGTCTAAACCATTCCATGTTCACTCAAAAAATAAAAATTAAGGAGTTTAATGACCATATAACAATAAAGCTAATATTATTGAATGATTTCATGCCTTTTACACTAATGCACGGTAATAGGAACCACATATATTGAAACGGATCCATTCACCGTGCATTTGGGTTTCGACTTAAAAACAATAAAAAAAATCGAATTTGCATAAAATCTCATTGCTCATACGATGAAATACATCTTACTAATAGTATCCACGATGAAAACTTGTTGAAATTTTGAAAAATTTCATCCACAATCGTTAAAATGAAAAATGTGAATTTTTGGCTTTTCTACTAAGAATGATGAAAAATTTCATTATCAAAAAGAATTCACATGATTTTGACTACATAACCTGGGTTTTTCAAAATGCTTTGTGACAAGAACTACTTCGTTTCATCAGTTTTATCTTATTTTGCTAACAAAAGAATAATATGTGAAAATTGTATGAATATTCTGCAGGAATTTGTATATGTGCACGGTGAATGGAGGCCGCACGGTGACTGGTGACTTAACGGTAGATCAGTTATAGAGTTTTGTAAGAGTTTTAAACCCTCATGGGAATTAGGGAAGTTAATTTATAAAACAGTTTTAGCCCCTGCAATAACTTATGGAACAAAAGTCGCGGTGTTGACGAAAAAAAGCAGAATAGGAATGGCAAACTATGAAAAACTTATACTTAGGAGTATATATAATCATTGTAGGAGACCACAAAACATAAGATTTAATGCGCGGAAACTGTTAGCTTGAGCTTGAGCTTGATTGATGCTACTCCAGTATCGCCAGATCAGCTGCACTTACACAAGGAACCAACCGAATGACTGCTTGGGACTAACAGGCATCCTCAGTGTATAAGTGCTGGTGATCTTCTATTTTTAGGCAACAATGGCACCTGCCACGTCAGAATGCAGACCAATGAGGGGAAGGGGGAGGAATTGATGATGCATTGAACTGGCTCCCACGTAGACCGTATATTCCACTGCATCTACGCCAGTTCATGCGGGAGTGTATGGATTGGGGGAAAGGCATGGCAGAGAGGTTTGCTTTTGTGGTTAGCAGACTGCCTATGTATCAGACGTAAGAAAGGCGTGCGCGTGGAAGTAGGAAGCGTTAGGGAAACGGTTTCTTGTCCGTCTCTGGTTCTAGCGTTTGCTATGAACGAATAGTTTGAGTGTGATATATTTAGAATGGAAGATAGAAGCAAGTGAGAGATATACAACTACAAAGTACGAGGAAAGGGACGGGCCTGGGATTGAACCCATGACCTTCTGCATATGAAGCAGAAGCGGTAGCCATCAGACCACCAACCCCGTCATTTAATGCGCGGAAACTGTTAGATGGAAAAACTATAAATAGAAGAGTCAGAGTAGGAAGAATTAGTTACTACGGACATATACTTAGAAGAGAGAAAAATCACCCCATCAGATTAGCATATAGACTAAACTTCAAAAAGAAAAAAGAAGGAAGACCAAGTTTCACGTGGAAAGACTCCTTAGAAAAAGATCTGAACAGATATAGCGAGGTAGATAGAGAAGAATGGAAACAATTGGCTGAAGATAGAGATAAACTGAAGAAAAAAGCAGAAGAAATATATAAAGAAACTTTCAGTGAAATTTCAGAAGGCGAATCATCAGAAGAAGAAGGTAGAAGTAAACAGTACAAGCATTGGAAGAGAAAAATGAAGAGATGAAGAAATTAGTGATGAGATTAGATAGATAATTGAAAGGTAAAAATAAGTAGGAAAGAAACATACAATTCGATAGTACTGATTAAAACTAACGACCTGTGTACCACCTTTAACAATAAATAGCTGTAACGGGACACGTAATCGAATAAAATGTTTAGGTTAAGGTGAAGATGAATCGAGGCCAGGGTTCAGATGTTCGAGAGCACGGATCTGGAGAGCCGGACATCCGTTTGAGCTGAAGGCTTGATCGATGGGTTACCACCAGCTGGTGAGCAATCGATTAGGTTTTCAGCTTGAACGGATGCTTGGATCACCGGATCCGTGCTATTGAGGATTTGAGGTTTGGCTTCGATTCATCTCCACCTTAATTAAAGCAAATTTATTAGTAGCAGTAATTGCAATGGTAAATTTCAACATAATCAATGTAGCCATGGAGGGTCATGTTCAGCTTAGTTAATGTCAGATAAATGTTACCCACAAACAAAAGCAATATGACTTACAAGTAAAACGATTAAAAAAAAACAATAATAATACGGCCAAAATAACGTCGGTTTTACGCAAACATATACTATTAATTGATAAACACGGCAACACGTCAATGAACTACAAAGGACAAATAGGGATTAAATGTATAGAGATACATTAATATGAATAGCTACTGAAGAACACAATAAAGGGTGAATACTGATTAAAAAATCGTACTTAAATACACACAAATAAAGGTAAGATGAATTGTAACCGATTGTATATTACATAAACATACTACTATAAATAACGGGGTACGGGAGGGACCAACAGGACACCCGATTGAAGCGATCTGGACAGGGAGCCTGGGACTGCCTCCTCCCTGTTGTTAACATTTCGTGGATTGAGGGCGGGCTCTTCGACCCCATCTATTGGGAGTATTCTGTCAATCGAGGGCTTGATTTTACAGTTGTTCGTGAAAACTTTCACATCCATTTTTGGCCCTTCATACAGAAGACTGACTGCTCACAAACAAAAGTACAATCGCAGACAGACGTTCAAGTTAGACTCAGCCACTTGTGTAAAAACATGGCCGCCACAAATCGCCAAGTGGCAATAAGCTAACAGATGGCGTTAGTGGCGTATGCGTCCCGCCACCACCCCGATCACATTTCGTTGACAGCATGACACACAACCGCTCCCACAGTCGACGTACTCAACGCTAAAAACGATGCACCGTTTTTTTACGCTGGGTGGATGATGTTCCCTTTTAGATCTAATTTCTCATGTAAAAGTTCATTAAATCCATTGAAATTTTTACCACAAGTTGGAATTTAATTTACTCACAGATTCATGCTAGTATAACACCCTTGAATGATCGTTACTTATGTAAAATAAATTGGCGTGAAAATATCACAATTGTGTGAATCATTTTTAAAGTGATTGTTTTGATATTTTTGTTCAGTGGGTGGTGGACTGGGTGGTAAGCGAGAAGATGAAGACACGTGCTTTTACGAACTGTCACTGTACTGCAGCAATTTGCTCCCTAGGTGACACCACGGTAGAATTTACACAGGAATTTTGAATAAATTTGTTCCTGCTTAAACGTCTGTCTGCGGTACAATCTTGATCAAATCGCTTTTCAGATTATTCCAGTGCTATAGGCAGATGCCTTGATACAATAGATGGTAGAACCATATCATCATATCATCATCATAAAAAGAAAAAAATCTAGACTGTCTAGTTGACCATCACAAAACACTCTTATAGCGACACTTACTGTGGCGAACCATTCAAAGTTTTTTTTTAATTACAAAGACATTAATCATAAAAGAAAACAATCTGTAAAATATAAATAATTTCTGAATAAGAGTTTATGCCGACACTAACAGTGACGAACCATTCATAGTTTGTTAAAAAAACATGTTCACGTCCGGTATTTGATATAAAAGCATGAAACGAGCTTACCAATTGATACCGACTAACTAAGAAACGCGAATCTTTTTCGCACTCGTACCACGCGGATCAAACACGATTGGTCTTGATTCTGTTGCTCACTTCACAGGCGCATGCAATGGAATCGAAAGACCCCACACTACTCGACTTTGATTCGAAGCATATTGCGGCTAAATATGATCTTTGTTGCTTTCGAAAACCCCTCTGCCGAAGTGAATCAAATGTGCTAAGAATTGGATCAAGCTTTCTGTGTAGTGGAATTTTTTGAGAAAATCATGAACAAATATTTCAATTAATGTTAGAATAAATTACTCAAAATTCTTTGAAGAACTCTTTAAAGAAATCTATCTAGGTGTTCATGAATGATTATATTGAACAATTATTTGTGGAATCCCTAGACAAAGACAAAACTTAAAGAAATTGCTTAGAATCTCTGACGCTAAGTTTAAATAGTTTTGAAACCGTAGAGTACGCTGCGATGAAGAACCTGCTACTAGGCAATGCTTCAAACTTTATAGCAGCTGTAGTTGAATATATAAATTTACAGATTTATTTGCGTCTCCTTGGTATTGGCATTTTTTTAGTTTAATTGAAAACAAGATAAACCATTTTCAATGTTAATTCCAATAATTTCTCTTTTTTTTAGGATCGCCCTCAAGAACCTCCGGTTGCACCGCCCGTAGTACCCCTTCTCGGTGCCCGAGTCCCAGCAGCGGCTGCACCAGGTGCAGCACCGGCCCCAGCAGCACCCCGGCAGCTACCGGAAGCGCCAGCCCCTGACCATGTCCCGATCGATCCGGCTGAACCGCCACCTCCGGTTGCCCCCCTCGACGCCGAAGCCGAACCGGAAGCGGTCAACGAACCGGCCGAAGGTGCCGCCGATGAAGCCAACTGGAATCCGATGGAATGGGAACGCGCTGCCGAAGAACTGACCTGGGAGCGACTACTCGGCCTGGATGGATCGATGGTATTCCTGGAGCACGTCTTTTGGGTTGTTTCGCTCAATACCTTGTTCATCTTCATCTTCGCCTTCTGTCCGTACTCGATTGGAAACTTTCTGATTTCCTTCCTGGGGATTATCACGCCTGGAAAACCGTTGCTACACTTTCACGGGCTACTGACGACGCTACTGGGCTATTGCGTGATTGGGATTACCCTGATCAAGTTGCATGCCATCGCCCGGTTTCTGAGGTGGCGCCGTCAGCGGCGTATTCTGGGCATGTGCTATATTGTGGTAAAGGTGTCGCTCCTATCGGTGGTGGAAATCGGAGTGCTTCCTCTGGTGTGCGGATGGTGGTTAGACATTTGCTCCCTGCCGATGTTCGATGCCACGCTGAAGGATCGTAAGGCGAGTTTCAAGGCAGCCCCGGGGACATCGCTCTTCATCCACTGGATGTTCGGAATGGTTTACGTATATTACTTTGCTTCGTTCATCGTGTTACTAAGGGAGGTGCTGCGGCCTGGAGTGCTCTGGTTCCTGCGTAATCTGAACGATCCGGACTTTAGCCCCATTCAGGTAAGGTTGTTATAGAGGGTCATTGAGGATTTACTTAGTAATGTTCTAATTTCAGGAAATGATCCACTTGTCGATTTTGCGCCACGCCCGTCGTCTTATCGCCTCAGCGATCATCTTCGGTTCGGCCGTTCTCCTAATGCTGTGGGCTCCGATACAAATTCTTAAATCCGGATGGCCAACGTTCCTACCCTATACGCTGTCCGGTGATTCCGAAGTTAACGAACTAAGTTTACAGCTGCTGTTGTTACAGGTTGGTAATCAGTAATACCATTCCCCAGAAAGCTATATGGTGTAATTTACGGTTTCGGCTCCATTCGACTATTCTGGAGAGTGAAATTCTAGGGAACGTTTTTCTTGAGAATGCTATAAAATTTTACCATTCTTTTCCATAATCCGCAGATCATTCTACCCGGGTTCTTTGAGCAATCGCATACGCGTATCTGGCTGAAGGGTCTGGTGCGCATCTGGTGCAACGTGGTGGCTCGCATTCTGGGCATCAAAAGTTACCTCCTCGGAACGGAACCGCGACCGAACGACGATGAAGTCCCGCCCCGTCAACAGCCGGATCTGGGAGCTGGGCTTGCCGCTGCCCATCAGGCCATCATGCAGCGGGATGTACCCGTTGGATTCCAGCCTTACGATCGACCACCGTTCTTCGCCGTGCGCTTGGTGGGACTGCTCGTGTTGATGTGTATCAGTTTAGTGATTGGTTCGCTAACGACCCTGACGGTTCCGGTGTGGATCGGTCGTCACGGAATGGCTCTGTGGTCAATGGGATCGCAAATAACTCCTCCGCCTAATGCGGTTGCCACCGGTACAGAAACTCCCCCAAGGCCGCACGAACTCTACACGGCCGCAATGGGAACCTACCTCTGTTGGATCTTTTCTCGAGGTATTGCTGTGGCAGTGAATCTGTTCCCACAAGGACGAGCTGTCGTGATGGAGCGCGTTAAACACTGGATTTCCGTGGGAACCTCTTACGCTCTGGCAGCCATCATTTTCGTACTTATGCTCGGTGTGATTCCACTGATGTTCGGATTGCTGCTGGAGCTAGTCGTAGTCGTTCCGTTACGTGTTCCGATTGTACAAACGCCAGTGCTATTTCTGTGGCAAGATTGGGCTCTCGGGGTTCTGTACACCAAAATTGCCTGCGCTCTCACATTGATGGGACCGGATTGGGCACTGAAACGTGCAATCGAGCAAGCCTATCGAGACGGTCTCCGAGATATGAATCTACGATTCATCATACGGGAGCTTGGAGCGCCTGTCATTACGTGCTTCGGTCTAGCCCTAGCCGTTCCCTACGTGATCGCCCATTCGATAATGCCGATATTCTTCACCAACCAAGTGACACGGATACTGATCGCCCGGCAGATTTATCCATTTTTCCTACTAATAGCGTGCATCGTCGCGATCGTGATCCTTCAAATACGCCAGTTCAAGAAACTGTACGTAGCAATCAAGAATGACAAGTACTTGGTCGGACAACGGTTGGTAAACTATGACCACCAGCGGAAGAAGGCGGCACAGCAAGCAGCGGCGGCCATAGCCCAGCAACAAGCAGCGCGGGCCCAGCAAGCTACACAGCAGCAACTGCAGCAGGGACAACAGCAACCCGCGCAAAATGATCAACCAGATGAAGGCGATGTACGGGACAGACCAGATCCGGGAGCAGCTGCCGTGGCCGCAGCTCAGGCGGTTCAGTAGAATCGAAACAACAATCAACCAACCATTATGGGACTCTCCGAAATCGTCCGTAAGCTGTTCGAAACGAGTAAAGCGTGGATTTGTAGATTATGAAGGTAAGTGGTTCATGAATGTTGTGGATCGTTCTCATTATTTATTGTTCAGTTGTATTTCAAGGATACATTTGTCGAAGATTCATGAGATCTTAAGTTGCTTCTAAAATAATTCTTTCAAATCAGATTAGTTTTTTTTGTTAACCTTTGCGCCCCTGACCTATTTTTACAACTCTAATATCCATAATTATCAGTCGATTGTAATAAAATTTTGACACAACGTCGACGTTTGATGATTGGTTTCGGATTTATACGGATGTTCCGTGGGATTTGTCTGAAGGTCATTTGAGACATTTCCATCATTATTTTGCACGGATTAAACAAAACTACTGTGTTTGTAACTAAATCATAAACTATTAGTGTATAGTATATAATAGGAAAAAAAATGAAAAAGCACTGATTTCTTAGAATTTCCTCTAAAATTGACTTCCGGGAATTTGTTGAAGGATACATTCAGAAATTACTCCAGAGGTAGATGTCCTACAAACATTTTTCAAGGATTTGCCCAGGGACGTTCTCCAATAGTTTTTCGACACATGTCTCGAAGGAATTGCCATAAATATTATTCAGAAATTCCTGAAAAAATCCGGGAAGTATTTTCAAAACATATCCTATAGTAATCCCTGTAGAAATTCCCAACAAAACACTGACAAAATTGTAAAGATAGTGCCATTTCTGGACGATTTTTTTGAAGGAATTGATGGTGAATATCAAAAGGAATTTCTTAAGAGATGCCGGAAAAGTCCTCGGTAGTATTGCAGAAGATATTTTCGCATGATCAAGATTTTTGGGTGCGCTTTCCATCAATAAAGACAATTACGAATGATGGTGGTAAGTTTTGAATTTACAAGTAATGGAAGTAAATTCAAATCTTACCAGCATCATTCGTAATTGTTGAGCAATCTTCTCCATGTTTCGAATTTATGACATTACAGTAGTGAGCCATCATATTCTTCATCATTCGTCATATGTTCATCATTTTCTATCAACGTTTGGATAAGGCAACACAGAATATTATTCTTCTCTTCAACAGATATTGCAATTTTACTTTAGTACGTCTCAGAAAAACGCAGTTGGACGAAAACGTGAAGGTGTACACGCATCCACACAAACACATCAAGTATAGGTTCTTTTTTGTTGTATTTTTTTTTAATATTATATTTGGGAATTATGTATCATAGCAGGAACTAAATTGAAGGAGCAAAAAGATAGAAATCAAAAATTCACAAAAAAATGAAACAGAAACTAAAGATACTGTTGTTATAGTAGTCATAAATAGTGAGTTTAATCATTAATTTAATATATGATCCAATGAAGTGAATCATGCAGCGGAAGGAATGTTAGCACTAAGTTTAAGCGAGTATGAGTATTTATAATACTGCAGAACACACACTAATACCTACACCTATGAAGAAAGGGGACAAACAACAGGAACTTCTATAGAATCGGTAGCGTTAATAGGCAAATTGTACACACCCTCCAAGCATGAACTTTATCAAAATTGTTGTTCCAATCGGTTGAACGCCTGCCTCCAAAGAAGCACCCACATTTCAGGGTCAAATCGCACACGATCGAGGCAAGAAGTTTGAGAAGAAACCGTTACAGAATCGATCATTTTACCCCCTTAATGAACATTGAATTTCATCGCATTAGGTAAATGAAAACTGATGAAGAACTGATAAATGCAAGTAAATGAGTAAAATGGCGTGGGCTGTCGGTTATTGTGAAAGAAATTCCTTGAGTTTAGAATATGAATTTATTTGTTTATAACAAAGGATCATTTAACAACAGCGCAATACCAATCCGGAAGGAACGACTCCTCATATCCATTATGGACACTATAGAAAACATTTCTAAATCTGTTTGGATCGTACTCAAATCTGTAGACCGTGTCTTTAGAGTCTACTCCCCGCATAACGTCGGCGACTTGACTTAAAAACTGCGACCCGAAATTCACGCAAACCGACGCCGACCAATGCTGCCGGGATTCCCGATCCAGTTCCTTCAGGCTCATCTCCTGAATTTCGTCCACAATACCTCGATCGTCTCGTAACCCAACGAAAATCTTCCCCACATTCACCAGGAAGCTCTGACACCACCAGTTGCGCGTTTTAAACCTGTAGAAATTATCGACCTGCCGTTGATTGGTTTCGCGTCGCTTCACCTTCACCTCGACGAATTCCAACCGGTTCAGAACGTCTGGCGATGGGTTGTCCTTGTCGATTGGCTTGTTCGGGGAAAGAATGCCATCCATTTCCGCTCCGTACAGGAGTCGTTTACCTTCGAGGGTGGTGCTGAACATGGCGCAGAATTCTTCCGATTCCTGCACAGGGGCCGTTGTGTCAGGTGCGGGGCTGTCGAGGTCGTCTGGAAATGTAATCAAGAATATCACATGTTTAGGTGCAAGTGTGCACAAACTGTACTAATGAAGCTGAAAGTAAGTTCTACGGTACTATTGCAAACAAACTAAGATCACGTGATCCCTTTTTGCCATTGGAAACTGTAACTGTTGAGGCCCAGATGCCCAGATAGTCGTAGCGGTAAACGCGCAGCTATTCAGCAAGATCAAGCTGAGGGTCGTGGGTTCGAATACCACCGGTTGAGGATCTTTTCGTAAAGGTAATTTTCTCGATTTACCAGGGCATAGAGTATCTGCCGTATTCGTATCTGTGGAAGTGCTCATAAGAACTCTAAGCTATAGGCTAAGAAGAAGAACTTTGAACCCTGGGAAAGGTTGTAGTGCTCTGAAGTATTTTATCGAATTCCTCAACATGGTTCTGTCGGAATTGTGATCAGGAATCTGTTGAAATCCAAAACAGGATTCTGTAGAAATCCTGAGTAAAATTCTGTTGAATCTTGGGCAAAATTAGTGTAAAATGGTAACATATATTTTCTGAGATTTTATCGTATGCTAACAACAGTTTCAAGCTATATTTCTACAAAGTTCATGAAATTTATCATTTATCAACCATTGTTGCTCTTTCTCCTCATGGTGCCCCTTGCCCCACTTGATGACCGTTTAGTAGGATTCTGTTAGAATCATGTGCAGTATTCTGTTGGAGTTTCAGTCGGTGCTTGAGCAGGGTTCTGTTGAAGTCTTGAGCAGAATGATGTCGAAATCCCGAGCAAGATTCTGTAAGCATCCTGAGCAGGATTCTGTCGAAATACTGGGCAGGATTCAGTCGGAATCCTGAGCAAAATTTTGTCAGAATCCACAACAGGATTCTGTCGGAATCATGGGTAGACATCTGTATGAATCATGACCAAAATTATATATGAATCCTGAGCACTATTTTGTCTGAATCATTATCCATGTCTCAATATTGAGCAAGATTCTAGAGAAATTCTTAACAGAATTCTGTCGTAATCATGAACATGATTATTTTGGAACTTTAAGCAGGATTCTGTCTAAAACTTGAGCAACATTCTGCCAAAATCTTGTGCAGGGTTCTGTCGAAATGCTGATCAGGATTCTGTCACAATCCTGAGTAAATTGTGTTGGAATCATGTGCAGGATTTGGCTGGAACCCTTCAACATGGTTCTATCAGAACACTGAACAGAATTCTGTCGGAATCATGGACAGGATTCTATTGGAACTCTGAACAGGATTCAAACGGTATTCTAGGCAGAATTTTGTCTGAATCCTAAGCAGGATTCTGTCAGTCGGAAGAATCCTGTTGTATACCTGCGTAGGTTTCTGCCAGAATCCGGAAAATGTCGGAATTCTGACAAAAATTCTGCTCAAGTCCTGAGCAGAATTATTGCTGTTTAAAATCTGGACAAGACGCTGTTTGAAGCAGGATTCTGTCGCAATCATGAACAGTGAGCAAGACTCTATTGCAATCCTGGGCAGGATTCTGTTAAAATCCAGAGTAAGATTTTGAACTGGGTTCTGTCGGAATTCTGAATAAGGTTCTGTCGCACTACTGAAAAAGATTCTTCCGGAACCCTGAAGAGAGTTCTGTTGGAATCCTGCAAAAGATTTTGTCGGAATCCTGCACAGGATTCTGTCGGGAACCTCAATCCTAAACGAGATTTTCTTGGAATTCCAAATAGAATTTTGTCGAACTTCTTAACCCTTTTACGTTCATGGTTTCTGTAGAGCACCAAAACATTTCGATGAATTCAATATTGTAAAGTAGTTATTGGAATAACCTTCAGGGCTTATTAGAGTACTAAAAAAAGTCTACCTATTGATTCAATAGTGTAGCTTTTGATTAACAATCAAATTCCTATTGATTAACAATCAAAAACTTTTTTTATTATTTTCATACATTTACACTCAAAAAAATCCACACGTCAAGGCTACGTGGAAAATCACGTAGATTCCAAAAAAATGATTTTTTCTATAGTTTACCTGACGACGGTAACAATCACTGAGACGTAGATATATATGAAATGAACCCTCCATAACATTTACTGTTGGAGAACATCACTCTTACGTGAAAAGAACGTACGGGTGAATGAACCGAAATTTTGACAGTTCAACTTCTAGTTCATTCTGTGTTATGGTGAGTTGAAAAATGGCCGGTCGTTGAAAGAAAAAATGCAAGTTTGACTCCAAGAGCTTCAAAACCGCATACAATATTTAAAAGATGGTAAGTAAACTTTGTTAAAAATTACCTTCAATTATTTTTTGATTTATTTTTTATTTCTTCTAACAAGGCTGAGCGGAGAGTGCGGCTCCTTTAACGGCAGTCGCGTTTTGATCAATCACCTATAATGTACCCCGTTTCGGACGAAAGGCAGTATCGTCGACACGCAAGTATCTATTTTTTGCAAATCCAACGTTGGAAGCGGATCTGGTGGTCTACAAACGGGTTGCAAGCGGATTGATACTACGATGACAGGCGGAATTCGTCAGTTTTTTCAATGTGTAGCAAGTGTTTTGTAGCAAGTGGTTGAATAAATGTTCAAATGTAATTGCCTGTTGGTTTCATTTCAATTTCTCTACTATAATTGAAAAAAAGCATGTTAGAACAGTGAAAAAGAACCTAAAATAAATGTCTTTCCTATCTAAAGTTCCCGTAAAATATACTGGAAAAAATGTTTAGAATCCAATGAAACGCTTCGTAAAAGGTACGCACAACCCTGATAACTGCTACGTGAAACTCCGGTGGATCGAAAAAAGTTCATTAGCTCGTGAGTTCATTCAGTGCCACCTATGATTCACGTAGCTGCTACGTGGAAAGTGCGATGGAAAAAAACTACGTATGTTTTCACGTAGCCTTGACGTGTGGATTATTTTGAGTGTAGGTACCATCAGTGCAAAAGTACCGTAAGGACGCCATTCACCGCTCATTCAACAGAATTTCAACACGGTCATTTCTGTCAAAAGTCGGTTTGACGATATTTTTCCCAATTTTTTGCGCTAGACGCAAGATACAACATTAGTTTTTGTAGGAAAAAAATTGAAATGTGAATGACGTATAATGGTATCGAATAATGCCAATGATATATGTGTAGAGAGTCACCGCTCATCCTAAGTATGAGGCCCTATATACACCACTAGTTGCAATTAATTTACCTTCATTAGCTGGTTGTTATCTTTGTACTACAGTACGACAACATATTAAACCGTGGCAGCTAAGAAGCATTTTTCAATCTGCCCTAATAAAATCATTGTTCCATTCATGTTTACCGCCTTTAACAGCCTAAAACTATTTTTCATAAGTATAGTACATGTTGATGACTTTTATTGCAAAAATTTGTTTAGATTTTTCCAAATAATTCAATGAGCGGTGAATGGCGTCCTTACGGTAACCGCTCATGCTCCTGTTTCCACTCATTAGTGTAAGAACGGATTTTTTGTGTTAAAATGCGATCTTTTCCCACGGATATCTTCTAGCAACATCAACAAGCCGTCTAACATTACTTTCATTTGTTCAAATAATTCTTTATATTAAAGCCACAAGATATTGTGAGCGGCTATTGGATCAGTAAGTATTTTGGTGTGTTCCAATTACCGCTCAGGCCAAAAATTCAACAAGACAGTTATGTTCCATTTTTGTCACGTTCCGATTTCTTCAGCAAATTATTCCGTTTTTATCAACACAAAACATTTTTTTTTAATGTTTAGAATATAAACTAAAGAGCTTGCTTCAAAGCCAAATTTTTTCAGAGATTCAGGGGTGAATTTTCGACATGATTTTAGTGTTGAGCACATGTATCGTAAGCGCCAAGCCCTATACCATTCAATGAGTGTTGACTTCTTCTCGACTGCTGTCCAATCAAACTCAAAGCTTAATCAGGGTCGAGAGTTGTCTTGGCCACGTTCTAGCAACAGCTGGATATTGTAATTAGTTGAATCAACCACGTATAAGGTAGATGAAGATATCCTTTTTTTCTTATAAAATATAGCATCATAGAATGTTCGATAAAAGTGTGATAGACATATTCGTTCAGACAATGTTCAATTCTTTGTTATAAGTGATGGCCATGGAATGAACTCAAGATATTCTGTCGTAGAAGTAGAAGCGGTGGCTTTTAGACTAAAGACGAAATAAAAACGTTGTAGTGAAGCTTGAACTGGGTACCTGTTCTAGTACTAAATTCGTTACCCAGCTGCCATTCAAGGGGAAGGAATCAACAAAACTTAACAATCTAGTAAATCCGGAATCTTCATACTGTTTTGTCTCAAGTATCGTACATGACTCATATTCCGAACGCAATACTTTTTATAGAGATTTTTTAAGAAAAACACTCAAATTTCTTCACATGATGAAATTTTCATCTATGACTCAAGTCCTCTATCAATGTTTGCCTCTGACAAAACTGTGCAATAAGTTTTCTTCAAGGGAACTAATATACTCAATTTTATTATCACAAAATTTGAAAATTTTCACACTATCGGCTAAAAAGTTAAACACCAGGTGAAATCGCTGAAAATAATAGTAGTTTTTATTTTGTAAATTTTTGTTCAGCAACATTTTTTTTTTAAATTGGCTTGTTTATACATTTATAGCTTGGGTGGAAATGGTTGAAACGATGAGTAAAGAAAAATTCAAAAATTCAAAATACAGCAGATGTTTGAATTATGAAAACTACTATTATTATCAAAATTTCACGCTGATTGCTCATATGGAAACAAAGATACAGCATGCCAAAGTTGAGTATTTTGTATGAAAATTGGCTTTCACTACTACCCTGTCCATAGGTGATGGGATTGACGGTGATTAATCAAGTGATTACATATTGTTGATATTGTGAAAAAATACTCTTATGCTAATATATTGATCGCGAAAATTTATCGTAATTATAACTTATAAAATGTAAGCTAGTCTAATAATGGCATGTGTTTCAATGCTTAAATATATTTTACACTTGATTTATCACAACTTCAGCATGAGTTTAGTTACTGTCGCATGATCTAACACCAGATAACTACGCGTAATGCTGGAGGGACCGGCAGGGTCTACTACCAGTCTCTACTAACATTCAAATCACTAACAAGACTGGGAAACCAACGATCACCTTCTTCAGTAGCACTATTTTTAATAGTAGTATTAGTTCAATATACATAAATTTTTTTCAGTAGATAACGAAGCGCAAGAGTGGGTGCGGGTGGTCTCTGCGTCTCACAGGTCATTGAAAATAGGCATTTATGTTAGGTTTACTAACAATGTAGTAATTATTACCTTAGTAATACCGTAAGGTGCCTAATTCAGCGCATCGCCTAAATCCGTAAGCGTATTTGGTCCAAAATTTGTCGAAATTTAAGAAAAATTTTGAAATTTGCCCATACCGCTATTTGTATATGCGGGTAATGCATCATAATTCCAATTAAAATTATCATTAACAATAATTTACGATTTTTGAGAAATATTGCAAAATGTTCTGAATTACGGCATTTTACGGTCTTGCGTAAGGTAGGTTGTAGCGGTATTAGAGATAGTTTAGTAGTGTTACTGATATATGTATAATAATTAGAAAACTTATGGCAATGTTGTTACTGAAATGTTTCATTTTTAAATATCTTTAATATAATATTGTTGAACAAAATGCTGTAATTTATAACTTATTTAATTCTCTAAGCATTTTTGCACTACTTTGCATTTATCACACCAACACTGGCGACATTAGCGTTCTTTGAGTAGTATTTCTGTTATGTAGTAGTAACCTCTATCGTTTTTATTCTAACGAGCATAACATAATTACCGTGAGCGTAGTAGTGGAAATAACATAGAAGTAGCTTTTGTATTTGTATCATGGTATTAGTTCCCTGTCCTTTAGTTCAGAAAGGGGTATAGGCGCGTTCTGTCAACTCGGTCGAGGCAGATTTCTTGTGTGAACAAGTTACAACATGGACGTTCTAAAGTTCCAGAATGAAGTGTTGTGCATTTGAAGATGGGATGGATTCGCGTTCGTGCTTTACTTCTGCTTATCTATAAAGTTATATACAATAACTGACCCTTAGCTTAACTATTTAAATTAACAGTTGCAAATACAATAATCGTTTTGAGCTTACTAACATGTCGTCGCGTTTATCTTATCATAATGATCTTTTATCTACATCCGTCGAACCATTCTGAATGGCCGTTGTGAGAATATCACGAAGAACTTCTCACATGCAATAAAGCTGGATTGTCATACATTGAAACATCAAGGTTCTCGCTCTTTCGGATTCATTTTTTGTTGTTTATCATTAGTTTCAGGGATTGTTATCGTGGGAATCCAAAGAGCGAATTTTGTATGGCTTCAATGTACGCCAATACTGCCATAAAGCATGTAACAATCACTAACATTCCTTCTCTCTTTATCCTTGTTTTCATATCTAACCCGCTTCGAGGAATAATTCATCGAAGAGGAAAGGCATCTCTTATCATGGCAGCGTAGGGTAACGTATATAACTTGGACATGCATATAATTTGGACAGGCTAGTCGTTCTATGCCCATTTCCAATGAGATGGTGAGGAATATATGTACGGGAAATCATGTATTGAATTATTAATACACTATGCTGCTTATTAATGATGACCTTTTTTTATAACAATTACAAATTGGCTTCAAAAATATCAAAATTGTAAATTGTATCAACCGAACATCTGTGAAACCTACGAATGCAAGAGGATGTGCATTTCAACAACATACATTAAATGCAATAATAGCACTCAGAATTGGCATTCATAAAAAGTTTAAAAGTGGCAACATGATAAAATATGTCTAAAATTTATGCTAAGCTCATCTAAAATCTTAACATGAGTATATAAGGCATAAATCAGGTGATGTCCAAAATAGATTATGGTTTTTGTTCAGTTGATATAATTTAGCCATCTGATGAAACACACTGGAATGTCGCATACATGCATACTTGCAGGCGTTTTTCGTGGACCTGATGATACAAGCAAAGCATTAAATGAAATTATAGATTATCACTAATATACACATCCGATAAGCTAAAAAATGCATAAGTCACATGTAAACTCTTAACATTTTATGATATTATCGTCTTTTTAAGAAATCATTGCATGGATATTGAGATTACGTCCCTGTCCAAATTGTATTCACGTGAGGGTGACCAAAATGTATAACAGACAGGCCGCTAAAAAATGCTTTTTTGGTAGCTAATACTACAGTTTGTAAGCTTTTGCTCCCTAGAAACTCAAAGTACAATGGGACATCAAGCGTATAAGTAACATTAGGTAATACAATATTTTTATCTAATGCAGTTAATCAATCGCCGTTCGCAGACATATCCTTAGCCTGTCCAAAATACATAATTTACCCTAATGGCCGAGAAAACGTCGGTTTGCGGTCGCATCTCTCCATCCTCGGTTCTGTCACACGCTCGCCAAATCGATACGCACTTGATCCGCCCACCAAGCTTGCTGCACTCCACGCCTTTGTTAAGTATAAAGTTTCTGTAATCATTGAATACTAATTGAAAGGTAAATCAAATGAACTTATTATTTAACTAATAACAAATTTGTTCCACAGAGCGATTTACAAAACACCACACAAAATCCCTCCTTTGGTTGGTTGGTTTGACTTTATTAACGAGATTTTTAGCCCTGGGCTAGTTCATCTCGGGACCAACGGCTTTACTTCCCTTCCGAAGGAAGTCGTCACTATAACTTTTTACGTCATAAGTGACTATATCGGGGTCGGGATTCAATCCCAGGTCCTCGGCGTGAGAATCCCTCCTTTCACATTTCCTTAGGCAAAACACTTCACTACCGTGTGCTACCGTTATATGTATGACTGATTCATGTTCTTTCGACCTTGCATCATTCATACGTGTAGGGGAAGTCTAGAGTAAAAGCAAAACTTAAAAAACCTTCTGGTCAAAGATGTTGCGTTGCCTACTTCCAAAACTCCAAATCCCCCGGTGTATTATGGACGGTATGAGTTTTCAAACTTATGCTGGAGACTTGGCCCCTGACCCCCTTGTACATCAATAAAATAAAAATAAAATAAAATTGGCTTTCACTACTATTATTCTGAACACAACTGTATTACATCCCAACTGGGAAAGATTCAGCTTCTCAACATAGTTTTCTTATAAACACTTCAATAGATCAGCTTCAGGGGCCCTTCTTTTTTTTGGCTTAGTTTTCGACTTTGCATGCTGACAACTTTTGTTCCAACACTTTTCGTAACGCTTTTTGTATGAAAATTTCAATAATTTATTAAAATTATTAAAAATTGCCCCTTTTTACTTCAGAACGAGATGTCATTATGTGAATTGAAATGTCATTATAATATCAATCAATATCGCAGTTGCACTGGTTTTGTGTTCTGTAAGTCGATACCTCCCGAACTCGATGGTCCCTTCAATATCGAGTTATGGAGAGTTGACTGTATTTCATGAACAGCGGGGATTCGTCCCCGTGTTCATAGATTTATTGAAGATGCAAGGGGGAGGGGGTCAAAAATTTCCAAATTAAGCGTTACGTAAAAAATGGATGCTGCCTAATAACACTTTTGACAAAAAGTATCAATAGCTGAAGCGGAAATCGAACCCACACCCCATGGCATGATGCGCTTAACTGCCTGACGACACTAACCGTACGGCTACAAGGGCCATATTTTCATTAGAATCTCGTGAAAATTCACAATAAGGATCTCGCCCGAAAACCATGAACCTACTAATTCGAAGTTATTAGGAGAAAATTGACAGAGATTCTGTCAGCATGGAGAATAATTCTTGAATGAATGAAGAATGGAGATATGATTCTTGCACTATGTTTTCCTAAAATGATCGTATAAAAAGGCATGCACTTTTTCCATAATAAATTTTAAAATTAGTAAATTTCAACTCTAATTTGGCCTTGTGTGATTTGGCTTTTTGTGATTCTTCTTTTGTGATAATCCCCATTCTGTGAGCATCCTGAGCAAAATTCGGTCGGAATCATGGGCAGTATTATGTATGTCTAATTCTTCAGTAGGATTCCATCGGCATCTCGGGCAGTACTTGGAATTTTGGACTTTTTCTTCTCTCATTTCCATTGAAACTGTAACTGCTTTTCAATTCCCACAGTCCTTAACTGAAAGCTCTCTTTGTAAATTTTGTATTCGTTTATCGTGTGACAGGTACAATGATACTCTGATCTAAGGGGGAAATTTCCGTTACGAAGAGATCAAGAATTCGCATTTATTTATTGAAACGTTTGTCTTCACCTTCCTGGAGCGAAACCTTGTGAACCTATAATGCACAGGTATTACAACAACTTATTTCCCCCACATACTCACCCGTAAGAACGTGCTGCTCGAACTTGAACCCGTAGTAGCAGAACCGCTTCTGCTGTTCGGTTTGCTGTGCCTCCTCGTGCAACTTCTCTGGCGTATCCTTCGCACACAGGTAAATCGTTCCCTTGTACCAGGTAGCCAATATGATCCAACTGGTCCTCCTCTCGTACGGAGTGCACATCACCATCCTCAGCAAACCCCGGAAGCACACAAAGTCGCAGATCAACGGTTTGGATCCTCGCCCAGGCTCATCTTCAGCACGTAACCGATCCAAATTCCCCACAATAAACCGCAACAGATGATCAATGCGCTCCTGCTTGGCACTGTCCGGTTTGGGCACCCGGATTTCGAATCCTTCGTTGAGATCGATTCGTAGCCGATCGTCGTCGCGCGGTAAACTTAGATACTTCAGATTATCGCCCGTAGGAATGAATTCCCTTCCGGGACCTACGCTGAAACATCCCACGATTTTTGGTTGCGATATCGACGGGAACACTTTGGTACCGTTCAGAACTGCGATCGGATTGAGATTCGTTTGGTACATGGTGGAAAACACTTAGGTACTTTATCACTTTATCGTGCGTGCGTGAGACGTAAAGTGGGCGGCGTTTGTTTACAATCGTCGACGACGCTAACGCACAGTGGTCGAAAGATGCCTGAAAGTAACAAAAAATGAGTCGAATACTTCAGGTAAATTCAGAACTCCAAGTCTGAAAGACTTCCTGTAAGGTCTGGTGTTCCTGAAGGCATCATTTTGATACAATATTTCCACGCCTGACTTACCTGAGTTACCTCGGGGATGTCAAAAACCTTTGTTTTCGGGTGAAACAGGCCTTTCTGCCTGCGTGTCATTCCGTAGTAGATTGCAAAAAAGTTTGGATATATTTCCTTCATACTTGCAAAAACGGAAGATTTCTCATGATTCTTCTGAAACTCAACTTACAATATTCCCACATGAACTAGAAGCTATTTATTTGGAACCATGTTGTCACCATTGAGAGGGGTTCCAATGAATTGGTTAGATGAAGTTAAGTATCTAGGGCTCATGTCAGATAAAAATCAAAACTTTGACTCCTATATAATCGCGTTTACTGAAGATTTTTTGCTGTGTGAGAGCATTATATGCTCAGAAACAACAAGTTATTCACACATGGTTACTAATGACTTTTTAGGATTTATCATAAACTATGCGAGATTTAGAATATTTTTTTTAATTTTAAATTTTGAACGGTTTGAATAAATTTTATACTTTTTGCTTGCACTTGTATGCCCACTGTGCAGCGTTCGTAAACAATGGGCACTCATTTTCTGACCAATCCTTGCGTGCGATGAGTCCGCGATGTTTCACTTGGCAAAATGTCACTCCGTCTTCACGTGCTGAAGGTTATGTCAAAACAGTGTTATGTGATTAGAGTTTGCGGTCGATTCGTTTGAACTTCTTGAAAAGCATTGTAAAGTTTAAGGCATTTATCTCTAAATTTAATTGTAAAATGTTCAGAAAAAGTTTGGTAACAGTGCTGCGTCAGGGTAGTTCCGGTAAGTTACCCGATTGTATTAAAATTCCCCCTCAAAACTGAGAATCACCGTTTCAGCCGTAAACACCGGTGGCGCCCTTAAAGGTTCAAATCGCACTTTGTACTCGGCTTCGGTGCTTGGCCTGGATGGGTACGAGAGCTTCCGGGAGAAGACGCGCACCCAGCACCTGCACAATGTGGACAACTTCAAGCGCAAGATGCGAGACTTTGTCGCCGGGTCGGCCTCGAACATGATTTTCACCGAGGACCTGAAGAACATCATCCACCTGGCGGACAACACCGACGAGGATAAGAAGCTGCTGGTGGACATGATTGAAAAGTGAGTGGACTATTTATCTCAACTTTACTAAGTACCCTATAAGATTTCCTAGAGGAATCCCTGGAAGAGTTGCGGTAGAAGATTTGATAGACATACAGTCATATTGAAGGGACCATCGAGTTAGGGAGGTATCGAGTTACAGAACACAAAATCAATGCAACTACGATCCAAGGGACCATCGAGTTAGCCAAGAAAAACAACTTTTACTATGGTTCTCTAACTCGATATCGAGATACGAAAGGGAGAGTTAACTGTAATTACTGGACGAATGAGAGAATCGCTTAAATTTATTTTTGGAGTGCGATTTTTAAAAAATTTATAGGTTTTGTCATGTCATAGTGGTGGGGAATTTCCTTGACTTTCAAGGCAAAGAGTATTTTTGTACTTGCCACACGATCTACAAATTCAAAAATTGACAATTGACAAAGCTTTCAGTTAATAACTGCCGATGAACACTAAGCTAACAAGTCGACTCTGTCCATGCAGGGACTTGACGCCAGAAAAAAAAACTAAAATTAAAATAATAGGCCTACTTATAACAAATAAATCAGAGTTGCTATCCGTCTCTCATCCAGACAACACGTATTCGCTCGCGCGTTCGGTTCTCTTGTGGTTTATTTTTTGTCTGCAATAATGCCGGTAACGAGAAAAAATTGCATTGTGCTAGACACATCGGTTCTACCTAAGCGGCCTAGCATCGCCGATATAAAAGCAATTTCTTGATTGCGAGTTGAAGCTAGATATGTCGCTTGTGAAAAGCATCCAAATGCACAACGTAAAACATGTCATTTATTTGGCCATGCATAGTGAGGAGGCGGCTGCCAATATTGCTTTGAATCACCATTTAAAGCATTTTATGAATTGTGAGGGGAAACGGCTCACAATTCCGTTGCCGATATACGTTGATAGCTGCGCTGTTGATGTCCGGCTGCACGATTTCCCGGAGGAGATTGAAAACCAAACTATCATCAACCATATGCAGCAGTATGGGGCCCAGATAGCCGTAGCGGTAAACGCGCAGCTATTCAGCAAAACCAAGCTGAGGGTCGTGGGTTCGAATCCCACCGGTCGAGGATCTTTTCGGGTTGGAAATTTTCTCGACTTCCCAGGGCATAAAGTATCATCGTACCTGCCACACGATATACGCATGCAAAAAATGGTCATTGGCATAGTAAGCTCTCAGTTAATAACTGTGGAAGTGCTCATAAGAACACTAAGCTGAGAAGCAGGCTCTGTCCCAGTGGGGACGTAACGCCAGAAAGAAGAAGAAGAAGATGCAGCAGTATGGGGAAGTGATCTCGCTACGTAACGACGTCTGGCGAAGCTACTTCCCAGGGCTCAGTAACGGTGTACGTATAGTACGTATGAAATTGACCCTTCCCATTCCGTCATACATTACTGTTTTCGAAGAAACGACCTATGTGTCATATTTTTTGCAAACACGCACCTGTCGAAACTGTGGAGCGAAAGAACATCCGAAGCTACGGTGCTCCGATGCGACGGCACCGAATGCGAACAAACAGCAGCCTAAGAAACCGAACAATAAGCAAAATCACCGCTTCCCGAGAAACAATGGCCATCTCTCTCCCAGCCGGAGCCGGTTGGTAAAATCAAAACCAAACCAGTCAACAGTAAGCTAGAACCAAAACGACAACGATCAATTGATTCGGATACCACAAGCCCCAATGCATCCAAACGCACCGCGAAAGCGATAGCAACGAAGCAACTTCTGATGTTCCCCCCCCCTGCAAGACGAGCTGGGATGCGACGTTGCTCCTTTTCGCACATCGATGATCCGGTTCTTCGTCAGCAGTATATCGACGAGGAAACTCAAAGAATTGAAGAATTATATAGACAAGGTTATACAATTTAATTATATTTTTATTAAATTGATGTGGGTATTCGGCTCCGTTATGCCTAGCGCGTTTGAGCCTTCTAAATAAAGAATAAAAAAAATAAAAAATAAATAAATCACAATTTAAAGAAGATCTGCATATTTCTATAGGATGTCTGGCAGAAGTTTTAGTTTCTTGGAACTATTGATATGGTTTTATTGAAGTTTCTCCTATCTGCCTTAATTTCCTCGTAATCTCTCAATAAAATAAATCCTGAGATCTACGCCAGATATTCTTTTACCTGTAATTTATCAATACATATTTTGAAAATATTAAAAATAAACTTTGCTCAAATTTCTCAATGAATCTTGGATGATGAAAAAAAACGCTGTGAATAATCGCAAAATTAACCCTCATTCGATATTTCGTATTTCGATATCGAGTTAGAGAACCATAGTGAAAGTTAGTTTTTATGTCTACTGGTCACTGGATTCGCAGTTTCATTGGTTTTATGTCTATAACTCGATACCACTCTTACTCGGTGGTCACTTCAATATCGAGTCATAGAGAGTTGACTGTATTGTAATTCGACATTTGGGATTCCGCGCAAGTAATTCTTATTGGAATGTTTAAAAGTGTTTAATGATTCAATTTATATTTTGTTACACTATGCTTCTTAAAAATGTTTCACTTCTCACACAAAATTCTTAGAACATCGCTAATCAAATTTCGAAATATTATTTATTCCGTCCACTAATATCAGAGGTATTGTTTTTTCAACTTTTTTCTTACTAATTTTACTCAACATTTTGAACAATCCTTAATTTATTACAGTCTCGAATTTTCTCTAAAATCGAAAAAATCGGGAGGATATTTAATAAATAAGGTAGAAATATTTACATATGTTGCTTTGTTTCATTTTGATTTTAAACTTAATTGCTTTAGATAATACTTCATTTTCATGAAGCAAAAAAAGAAAGCTTAAAAATTGAGCTGACTTACCTTCAAAAATCAAAATTAAAAATCGTAAAAATTCTGAAAACTATCCCGGGAAAAAAATTAAAATTTAACGCTTTTTTTTTTCCACAGCTTTGTACGACAATTTAACTGTCAAAATGGCGTTTCTTAAAAAAGTGCTTGAAATAAAGTTGTTGCAAATAAGCTAAATTATTCAAAATCACTATAAAAATGTTTGATTGTTTTTCAATAGTTGGACCTTTAGGTCAATTATTTCAATGTTTGATGAGACAAATGAGCGCATAAATTTATTCCTATCATTATTGAGCTAATCGTACCACTTCGGTTTAGCTAGCGTTCGTCTAAAATCAGTGGATCACCTGTGCTACCATGGGAAAGAGAGGATTAAATTTGGTGGCTACCCTGAGAATTTTTGCTTTCAATTCCTTAAGGTGCTTTCTCGAATCTATCTTAAATTCTACCAATAAGCCATTCGTAATTCGCAAAATGTTCAACAAATCTATCGCCAGTAATTTATTTAGAAGTTCTATCAAAAAAATCTCTTGGAAATTTGATAGTCATCAATTAGTTTTGTCGACAAAACTTTGAAGGCCAAATACAATCTCACTGAATAATAAGGTGGACAATTCTAACATATATTAGGCAGATTAATAATTGAACTGTATAGATAGGATTCTAACATAAATTTGACGGAAAACATGGTCAGGATTCTCACAAAATTTTGGGCAGAATTGGGTCCTAAAATTTTTAATAAAATCTTGTTTTTGTTTGATAACACGGAAGAACGTGTTACTTCAACTACTTAAGTAATTTTTCCCGCTCAAATAACGGCTACATCATGTTTAAACTTTAATTTAAAAATTGGGTCCATAAATGAACCTTGACACTTGTGATCATGTTTGACGTTCGCTTAGTCGACAAAAACACCACAGGGGTTTTAGTTTTAACACTGGGGTTGTTCCTATCTGCACGGTGAAAGTCGAAAATACTAATTAGTATTTGATATATTATTTTCCCATCATTATCCTCTTTTAATCATTGATAAACCTAAACATTAATCACTGATATATTATGTTTTATACTTTTCTATGCTTAACCATGAGATATTTTTTAACGAGCATATATAGTGAGTCACGCTACTCTAGGGACTTAACAAAAATTATTTTTTGCCATTTTGCTCTACTCTATCCTATAGCAGTCATGTCGCGACAATAATTTCCGATTGTTTCGTGAAAATACGCGTTTCAAGATGTTTGATTTGCAATATTCAGCTTAAAGCCAAAGTTTCTTCCGCGCGAAAATCATTAACAGTAAAATCAAAATGTGGAAAGAGTTCTCTAAACGTTTTTGTTTCACAGTAAAGGCCCAAACGCAATGATAGCGGAACGGCAACGGAATGCGGAATCGGTTCGCCAGCATGTATCACAACATCTCGACTGAGCTGACAACGAATGAAATTGGATCAACACTGAGTCGACAAGCTGATTGTAGTTCATGCTGGCGAACCGGTTCCGCATTCCGTTGCCGTTCCGCTATCATTGCGTTTGGGCCTTAAATCATCCGCCACCGCCACAACCAGCGTGGGAGTGAAAAAACGAAGCGATACAAATTAATATGAAGGTAAGTTCGTTTGCACCATGTATCTCGGTATTTAGTCATATCGTCTTAATTTTTCAGTTTAATTCAGGGAAGAGCTCCATGCGATTGTCGGGAGCTAGGTGGAAAAATTGTGGGAAGAACAACTGCAATCTTCTGGATACTTGTTTGAAACAGCACAAAAGAAGCAGTGAATGGAATTAAAATCAGCGATGAGCACCAAATGCAATATACTGGAACCTAAATGATACACTTCTGCAGATATAAGTGAAAATAAATTTGTTTCTTGTGAATATTGACCGTTGTTTCATTTTTTTTTTTCAAAGTTTTGTTTACAACAAGAAAAAAATGGCATATTTTATTCACAGTACAGAATTTCAGATCTTTATGCATGAATCAAATAATTTCCGAAAAATCATTTCCGGAAATAAAATATGTTTATACTAGCGAAGATTAATGCGTCAATATGCATCATAATGAGTGAACAGATCGAATATGGTTTTAGAATGGTATTTAAGCCATCCAGTATAACATTTTCTTAGCGTGTGACATTTCTGAAGGGACACGGAAAACAAAAAACACCCAAAATTTGAGTTTAAGCCAAGGGGTGTGACAAAATCTAAAAAAAACATAAGATTATGTGTTTTGGACTTAAACCAACGGAAAACATTAGAAAATTGAGTAAACATGTGTTTTTGGCCTAAACTTAAGCGTTTGGCACTAAAATCGAGACAGGGCTCTAGGACCCTATTGTCACAAAATCTGTAGTAGAATTTCATAGAATCTTAGCCAACACTAAATCCGGAAGATTCTCTCATAATCTTACAATTTATTACTGAATTCTGGGCAGGACAGATATCATCAGATTCTGGAACAGGATTTTGAAATGGGTCTTGGTGGGGTTCTGACAGAATCCTATGGACAATTTTGACAGAATCATGCTTAGAATTTGCCCAAAATCTGCGAATTAATTCTACGAAACTCCTGGGACGGATTCTCAAATCATACTATATGAGATCCTGACAAAATGCTAAGAACATTTCTGTCAAAATTCTGAGAATGATTTCTATGAAAACCTGTACAGTATACCCACAGGATTACGGGCAGAATTTTTAGAACAAACCTACGATGAATCTTGCCAAAATCCTGAGCCTAGCTCCAACAGAATCATCGGCAACATTATCGGAGAAGCAATTTTTTTATTTTTGGATTTTTTTTAATAACTTTGATTTTACCAAAATATATGAAATTTCGGCACTAAATTTCGTATTTATCCCGCGATTCATAAAAGTTAGCCTGTCTAGAGTTTGCATCCATTGACAGATACCCGTATTTCGACCTCAACCGCAAGGCCATCTTAAATGTCGTGTGCCATAGATTATTGGTTCTACCCCAAAAAAAAAAGGAATCGATGGTAATATTTTCCGAATAATCTCTGAAAGAGACAATTCTTGAAGGAATTTGCGGATGGTGCAGTTTACGGAAAAGTCCCTTATCAAACTGTTTGATTTTTGGTGAAGTGATTTGTGAAATTAATTGCACAATCTTTTAAAGATATATTGCATATGTAAAGCACGTGATATCAGAAAAAATAAAATGCGAGTGGAATCTCTGGAGAAACTTCTGTAAAAATTAGCATGAGCATGAACGTAGATGACCGTATAATTCTTAGTTGCTTCTGCGTGATTGACCAGAACAATCGGAGAGCACAGAAATTCAGTGAATGAAACTTGGAATTTGCTTACCATTCTTAATGTGTACAAATCGAAGGCTCAAAATTGAAAAGTCAATAACGGCGCCGGCCACATCGTTACGGTTATCGGGGAAGGGAAGGAATGTTAGTTAGGCAACCATTGTTACTAGAGACCGAAGAATCTTCTGCATCTCCACTGTGGACAGTTGTCATGGAAAGTATATTAAGTTAGTGGGATAAGGAAGTCATCAATTGTGATGTGATCCATGATATAATCACGCCTAACCAGATTCGCGATATTATTTGATAAACGAATTGTACGACGGACAAGTGTTTATCGCTCGGCCCCGCATGAGAAACTTCTGTAAAAATAAAAAAATAAATCTTCAGCATTATAAAGAATTGTTCTATTTCCCACCCATCAGATACAACGCCCAGTCCCAGGAACTGCGCTTCGGCAACTACATCTTCGGACCGGTGGTGATGCGTGCCTTGTACTCGTTGAAGGATCCCATCCTAGCGTTCAAGCTGTTCAAGGATGAAAAGCACAGTGGCTTTTTCGATCAACTGTCCACCTACCAAATCCTGGGCGATATGCTCTACGAGAACGGCATGTACGCCGAAGTCCGGGAACTGTTTGATCTGATCAAAACGCGCCAAGTGCAAGGGGGCCGCTATCCTAAGCACCCAATTACGCTCACATTTGCTGCCTGCTACCGGGAGAACACCCCTGAATCCTTCCAATATGCGATGGATCTATGGAAGGAACTGAACGCTGTCGGTCACATCCCTATGCGGAAGGCAACGGCTTTCGCGGCGGCTCTAGCACTGAAGCATAACCAACCGGGCATTGCACTGGAAATTGTGGGAACCGTGACCAAGGGCAACTACGTCACAATCCGGCAGTTGAGGGTAATTGATGTAATAGAATCCTAAAATTTTCAAATTTCTCACACATTTTCATCCAACAGATCTTAGCCCTCACCGAAATGGAACGTTTGGATGATCTGATTCCAGTGTTCCGGTCAGTGTTGGAAGTTGGAGGACCACTAGAAAAACGGCACACTTTCTGCCAGGAAGTGGTAGAAAAAGTTAAAAACGTTCTGGCGACGACCAAATCCGAAGTGCCCCAGGACCTCCAACGAATGCTGGAATACCTGGAGGCGAACGGTCACATTTCAGACTCTAGCTTGGATTCGTTACTGTGCCAGGAAATCGTTTCGACCGCCCAGAGAAAGGATCCAGCGAGCAATCTAGCGGAAAGCTACCGCACCCGAGGAGGTTCCCAGCAGTTCAAAAAATTTAACCCGACCAGGCAGCAAAAATCACGGTTCGCGCGGCCGGGACTGGCCGAGATGCACTGAGCGGGTAGGTTGATGAAGTTCGTAGGCGTTAGGCGTGATGTTAATAAAATGAAAACAAATTGCATGTGATTTGGCTACTTTATTGTAGAAAAATGTGAAAGAAATTCGATTTCGTGAGTCCAAGTTTGAATCCTTTTTTTATTTATTCTTACCACAGATAGGTAGATAAGTGTAGAACTAGCCCTCGTGCGTTAAAATACACTCAAATAAAGATTTAAAAAAAAAAAAAAAAAAAAGATAGGTAGACGTAAAACTGGCGAATTTTTTTATCGATTGCACTTTAAACGGTCGTTTAAATTAAACTCATAGTCAGAGGCGCGCATATTGTGTTTCTTCGCGTTCTTCACATTAGCGCCTTCTGTAGGCCTTGCTGCACATGCTTGTGTTTCGTGCAACATGCTCAACGGATGATGATTGTGTGAAATAGGCGATTGATTTGGAAGGAAATTGTTCTAAGTGTTAAGGTGATTATAAAGCGATTATTAAAATTGTAAATTTATCAAATACTAATGATATTGCTACTTGGCGTAACTTTTTCCAATGAGACGTACCGGCGTAACTACAATTTCATTATCAAGCATATTTTATGCCACCGGATAAAGGGTATACGGAATCAAATTGCGACACGCACACTAATATTTGGCAAAATTTGCACGTTCAACCAATAATCTTCAAACTTTCAGGGAGTAAAATAAAACATGTTATAAATATGTTTCCATGTTTGTTTTATTCAATTTCAATTCCATATCCAAATGCACGAACTTTTCTCATAAGGTCCTGTAAACGGCAGTCCAATTTTCTTCATATCTTCTTCTGATTTCACTTCCTGATTAGACAGTTTCACAAAAATCAAAATTTCTGGGATTCAATCAGTCACCCTCAAGTCCTAGTTGTAATACTAAAACAAACTACCAGACAAATTTTCATCCAATTTGGAGAAGATTAGGAGGTGCCTCAAGTCAATTTGTGTTTTTTGGCTATTTTTCACATTCAAAAATTTTTAACAAGAATTTGGAAAAATGAAAATCAGAATGAATACCACTAGTTGAACGTATTATTAGTACTTTACAACTTTTGAGAACACTGTATGCCGATTAGAGATGGTTTTGACCTCAAAAAATTGATTTCTGTTCATTTAAGTACCTGTAAATCATACATTTCTCTACAGTTTTTGTTCTACGAGATTCTAAAACTCATGCCTAATCATAAAAGTTCAATCGTAGCATCATTCCTTTGTCATTTCTGAACATTATTGTAGAACATCATTTTTGTATCCGAATTACAGATAAATTGTAAAAAATCGTCGGAAATACGACATTCCTCATTCCCCTGCATTTAGAGCTGCTGCCAAATGGCGCAATTGCTGACATGTTTAAAAATTGAACATAGTAGCTTTGCTTTTTCAATGATGGATGATGATTGGAGAAAACATCTAGCAAATGTCATCAACGCAGTTGTGTTTCAAACAACATTCGCATTTGATGTCAAGCATTTACATATGTGATATAGCCCCGAGGTCAAGCTTCTCGACTGCTGATCTTGAGGATCAGAGTTTGATTACGGGAGTTCATTTAGTGTTTTTTTTCCAATGGACCAAATGACTTGAGGCCAACAAATTTCATCACGATTCATCGTTGAAAAGTGTATCTTGTGGCTGAGTCTTAATCAATAGAACTCACAAAAATCTCCCACTCCTAAGTAAATAAAGAGAAATGCCCAAGTAGTGATTTGCGCCTTTAGTCCTTTTTCTATGTTGCATATAATAAACATTGGTTTCACTCGAAAAAAAGAATCAAACTCTGATCCTCAAGATCGGTAGTCGAGAAGCTTGACTTCGGGGCTATATCACATATGTAATTGCTTGGCATCAAATGCGAATGTTGTTTGAAACACGACTGCGTTGATGACATTTGCTAGATGTTTTCTTCAATCATCATCCATCATTGAAAAAGCAAAGCTACTATGTTCAATTTTTAAACATGTCAGCAATTGCGCCATTTGGCAGCAGCTCTAAATGCAGGGGAATGAGGAATGTCGTATTTCCAACAATTTTTTACAATTAATCTGTAATTCGGAGACAAAAATGATGTACTACAATAATGTTCAGAAATGACAAAGGAATGATGCTACGATTGAACTTTTATGATTAGGCATGAGGTTAAAAATCTCGTAGAACAAAAACTGTAGAGAAATGTATGTTTTACAGGTACTTTAATGAACAGAAATCAATTTTTTGAGGTCAAAACCATCTCTTATCGGCATACAGTGTTCTCAAAATTTGTAAAGTACTAATAATACGTTCAACCAGTGGTATTTATTATGATTTTCATTTTTTCAAATTCTCGGTGAAATTTTTTGAATGTAAAAAATAGCCAAAAAACACAATTTCGACTTGAGGCACCTCCTAATCTTCTCCAAATTGGATGAACATTTGTCTGGTAGTTTGTTTTCGTATTGCAACTAGGACTTGGGGGTGACTGGTTGAATCCCAGAAAATTTTATTTTTGTGAAACTGTCTATTCATGATGGCCCAGTACAATTGGCAGCAGTTCGGGGGGTTGAGATGCTTCGGCTCGAAATTGACTAAGGATGTCTTGAACCAGTCCAATAGCTCTTTCGAGTAATGGCATCCTTTTTGTTTGTTCAAAACTTTAAGGTCGATTTTTTCGGTTTCTTTGAATCTGTAGTTACGCTCTTATGATACTAAACGCGAGATTTGTTTCATAATATGTATTTAATGAAAAATTAATAGAACGAAATTGCCTTCGCAATCTTCCAAGCACTATGTTTATAGATAACTATTTCGGTTCGAAATATTAAAATTAAGGGCTTTATGATGTACGATTAAAATAATTTCAGTGTTACGTCTGTTTGTATGTGGTATTACTGCTCTTACTATATAAGGTACAGTGGGGTAAGTGGATCATTTGTCCATATTGAGCATAAATACTTGAATATGTTGAATGTTTTCGCACCATTGCATCGTTTTAGGCTATATTCTTACGTCCACACTGATACTATTGTAAAACTGGTACTATACGTACACTAACACAAGCAAACTTGTTGGCTGCTAAAATAAATTAATTTCAAAATTGTTTTCCGTCAATCAAAAATCTATTGTATCTTTGCCTTAAATCGAATTCTACTAGTTTTTTCAACGCATGGTGAACATTTCAGTTCTAATTGAATGAATCACAATGAAAAATATGTGATTTTTTATATATAAATACAGATATTTTGGACATGGTACACTTACCCCCACTTTTTAATGGGGTGGGGTAAGTGGATCAAGTATTATTGCCATTTATTGGCAAACTGCTTACGATAATTTGAATAAGTTTAAATACTCGCAAATATTGTTTTGTTTTTACTTTTGCTCATTACTAGCTTAAATTTATCTAATTGACTATAGAAAATTTGAATTAATACACCTACAATTTATTTTAATACTTCTGGTACAAGAAAATATAAAAGAACGAATATTGCAAAACTCAAACAAAAAACGTGGTTTATTATAGCAGAGTTGCAAAAGAGCAAAATATACAACTTTTCCAATTGAAAACATATTATCTTACCTTATTTGACCATCTAAATTGTTCTAGACAGATGATAGAAATACATTCATAAACAGAATAAGAAGATTTCAGTTTGTTACACAAAAATAGATGTAACTAATATTTTTAAACTACCAGTGTTTTTCAAAAACTTCTTTAGGAATAATTCTACAATTATTCAGTTTAACTTTTGTAAATATATAGAAGAATTTTATCCAAATAATTCTAGCTACAGTGTTTTTTTTTTGTTCGAATAAGTATGAACTTGTGTGAACTAATGTATTAATATTTTCAATAATAAAATGAAGACACTTTTTAATTTTTAAAGTATCAAAACATGACATAACTAGCACTAATAACAAAAATAAGAGCAATATCATTCTTAGTATACATAATTACACCATATATGTTTTGAGAATAGATTTTTTTTAGTGATTGTCCACTTACCCACCATGGTGGAGTAAGTGAATTATTTGGCGCAAATTTTCAAGACCCTCATACTCAATTAATAAAAATCAGAAAAATCTAAATAAATGACGATTTGAAGTATATAATCCCTCATTTGTTATCTACAAAAAAAAGTTTGAATTACATTATTTACGTAAGCTGTACATAATAATGAAGTTGACTATTGATTTTTCTGTATCCACTTACCCCACGGTACCTTACATGATTTTTTATGATTTTCTTTAGGAATGTCTGTGAATTTAGGTATTTTGCAAAAGATTTAGAGATGATTCCAAAGATTTCTACAGGGGTTTATTAATTATTGATTAATTAGTTGAATTCCTGAGGAATTCATAGAAAGAACTTTCCTAAAGGATTTAACCAAACATTTTGTCTCGGATATTTCATAAATATAACCTAGATTTTCCCAAGGATAATCATATAAATTACCAAAGAGATTCCATAAGGAATTTCTCCAAATATTCTTTTTGATATTTTTTAAGGTAGTCCTAATTTCTCCAGGATTTTATCCGGGGATTCTTCCGTAGATTTCCTTAGTACATCCTCCAAGATTTACGTTAAGAACATCTTAAAAAATCTGTGTCAGTTCTCCTAGAGTAACACAACTGTAGAATTCGGATGAAGGATTAGTAAAAAATAACTGGAGGAACTTCTATTATGGCCTTGGAAAAAAAAATCGGGTTAATCCCTGAGGAAATTACTGGAGGTAGAACAGTTGGACTGCTCAAGGACTTCCTGAAGAAAATTCTCTAAGCATTCTTTGAAAAATCGCTGGAAGATTTTCTGGGACCATTGCTAGAGGAATCGATCCCTGTATGAGTCCCTGAAAGTATTCCAGATGAAAACTCTGGGCAAATCACTAGAAGATTCCTTGAAGTTTTTGCTTCAGACATGGGAGACGAAATTCTTAAAGAACCTGCTGAAGGGTTGCGTTAAAGTCTTTGTTTATTCTCTTGAGCATGTAGAATTTTGCATCAGGATTTATTGCAATCAGAATAAGGACAAAAGAGACCTTACATTACAAACAGAGACTAGGGAAAGTGTACCAGTTATGGCTATAGTGGTTCCCTATTTGGCCGTATGTGTTTTCTCGAAAGCTTTCACATTTTGAATATTTTTTAATGTTTTAACATCAAGATTCATTTGATATCAAACTACTGAAACACACAGAATGATTAAAAATTTGAAAATAATCAAATTATCACGTATGGCGAAATAGGGAACCATTATGTCCATAACTGGTACACCTACCCTAATTCAAATTTAAAATTGGCTTACGTTCATTGGGGATTTGAAGCATTTTTTAACGCTATAAAATAGTTTGACTTCTGATAGTGAAAATCGTACAAAGAACATTTAAAATATCTAGTCTTTAAGCCCTCAGTACACTGTTTGTCAAGTGTGCAAATTTTTCCGCACGCATAAACCAACATGCAAACATCGGTCTCAACAATGACAATACATCTGAAGTGTCAAGTGTGGATATTGAAGTGTTAGTTTATGCGTGTGGAAAAATTTGCACACTTGGCAAAGAGTGTACTGAGGGCTTAAGGGATGGTACACACATTATGTCACGATAAATTTGAACTACGAGTACCTATTTATTTATAAAAATCAATTTTTATTTTTCATTGTGATTCATTAAATTAGAACTGAAATTTTCATTATGTGATGGGAGCTTCAACGATTCTTTAGTCGATGCACACGGCGATCGGCTTTGATTCGATTTTTCAAGCAGAGCTTTAATAAAACATTATTTTTTGGTTATTGTTTATATTGTGTATTTAAAGTCACTGTAATACTTATACCAGGCTATCGACATGGATGAAGACACCATCTTCTATGGTGACAGAGGGCTCGATTGGCTTGTCAGATGGATCGGGCCCGGGACATCCTGTCTACTGCGAATCGCTGCAGTTCATATAGGGCATGTCAATGGCCTGACTTATACACACTTGTGGCCTTGTGGTATTCGTACCATGGTACAATTTTCTTGAAATGAGTTTTATACTGATAGTCTTCGATCAAGATAGTATTGGAATAATTTTCTCGATAACTTGTCCAAGGTATACGCCTCGAAGTGTTCAGGATCCGAGTCAAAACAGATGGCGGTGGAAAGAAAGTGGGTGGCATCGTCATTCGGCACCTGCCACTATGGCTTATCAGGTGGCCAATAATCAAAAAAGTGATGTGCCCCAAATTTCAATTCTTGTTCGCCATTTCATTGTAAACATGTCTCCTAAGAAATCCCCAAAATATTAGGGCATGATTTGCATTGCACAATCAAAAATGAGGTGCCAAAGTTGAGCCTATGGAGAAAAACTTGTTTTTATTAACAAAAACCATGGTTTACTCAAATGAATATAAGTTTTTTTCGATAATACCTACGTAAAATGTTTTTACACCATTTGGAAGCTTACAAAAAAAGCTTCCTAGACACAATAAAAAAATTAAAAAAACTTCAAAATAGTGGCTTTTATGGTGTTTTTTTATAAAGCGGTTAAAAAAATCGAATAAGCTCATAGTTAACACATCGAGTACTTTTTTGTCCCAAGTTGTCCCAGGCTTAAATTCAGTTCCAAGGGTACTTTGAGATGTAAACTAAAGGATCGTGAAAAATTTAGCTGCACAAATTTGCACTTTTTTATTTAAGGCTTTTTGAATTTATCCAATATTTTTAACCATTTTCTATTGAAAACAGCTAAAAAATAATTCAGAAAATAATTGAATTTCGCTAAATCATCATTTCTATGTAAGTTTTAATATTTATAATGGTTTGCACAACGTTAATCGCATAAATGGCTTACATGCATTATAAGTAACAAAGTTTAATTTTTCGCTATAGGCCCTATTCAAAAGTAAGTCTCGAAAACTTGTTTTTGAAAATAAAACATCAAATTTGTATCATAAAACTCATAAATACGACATGAGATGGAAAAAATATTTTTGGCCGCCAGTCTATATGGAAACCGCCCATAGTGCCTGCCTGTGTTTTCCACTCCGCACATCCACCCACCCAAAAATTCTGCACCCGCCCGTTGACACGATTCCGATATCAAGACTAACAATTCAAAAGGCCTCATCTCCAAAAAGTAAACAATGAGAAAAATGCAATCTCGTTTTGTCAAACAATAAATCAAATTTATATTATGAATTTAAGCTTTTTATGTTATTTTATCGTCCAGAAAGTCGATGGATAAACTGATTTATAGCTATGAATATTCATTACTATCATTTTAGCAAAAAATCCTGCTAAAAAAACGAGTCAAAGGAAATGAGGCTTTTATTTCACCAAAAGCTGTGCAGCCCTTTTCATTTGTGCCCATAGACGCCGGCCGACGCTGATGAGGCCTGTGAGTTGACGCCTTTGTTTACTCTAAAATGTGTTGAGGCCTTCTAGTTGTGGCTTGTTTTTTCATCATCTGCTGATGTGGCCTTTTGAAAATCATTCAAAATTGATGATGAAATAAGAAATTTGAAGTGTAGAAGAGTGTTAAGTGGTGAAGTAAAGTACATGGAGATCCCTACAGCAAGAGAAGATTCGTGCGGTCGATTAAATATGTGATTGATTGAACCCTTCGTCATCCATGAACATTATGTATGTGCTACGCGAGTTTTTCGTCGAGAAAATGTATGGAAAATTGGTTCAATTGATATAATATTGCAATTAAACGTTATTTTTCATGCAATTGAAACCAAATCGTGTTTTTGTTGATAATTTGTGAAGTACAGACAGGCTGACACAGGTATTATTAGGTAGTATGATACAAAATACATCACTTCACAGGAACCCGACAGAAAATTTGATTATGTTCGCTGTTGAAACTATCGCTGTGTAAAATAATACAGGGAGCGGAGCGGCTGAAGTATAACTTGTATCTGCTAAGTAAATTTGAAACATTTTTTCGTAATTTTAGTTGCAATTTTGATGTTTGTTTAATAGGCCTCAACTCGGTTTCAAGTAAATATAGAAATGGGGCCTTTTTGGAAAAAGGCCGCATTTACGATTAATATCCTAATTATCGGGAAATGAGATGGGGCCTTTTAGAAAAATGATATTTTTTCAACTTTCATGCATATTTTTGCATGACTATTGTATGTTACAGTAAGAATAGGCTCTTATACACTTAAATCAGCAGAAACCCGATTTGTTTACATTTTGGACTTGAGGCCTTTTCAATTGTTGGTCTTGATATGTCAAAACGTGAGTGCCCGTAAAACATCGCAACGCAATTTCAAAACAACAGTCACCCAACGGCTCCCCATCCCACTCTAGCCAACAGGTTTTCCCGTAAACACGCGGTTTTCCTCTTGCTCCACTCTCTTCTCTCACGACGAGCGCTCATAGGGAGAGACGAGAGAGAGGCTCCACAAACGCAGCGAGAGCCCCAACTCATTCGAATCGAGTCGAAAACGGAAACCCGTCGTTCTTAGTTGGAGTTGACTCTACGCGGATTGCGGACGTGTTTGTTTTGTATCGCGTTTCTCCGGCAGTGCAAACTCGGGTTTGGAGCCTACCTACAATAACCTACGTCACTGTGTACCATTTGGATTGGATTGGAGTGTGTGAAGTAGGTAGTGTCCGGCTGGGAGGCATTCCGTTCCCATAGTCAACAACCATCACAGAGCCTCCAGCAGAAGATTCCTATACAGCTGGCTGCTTTTGGAGAAGTTGCATGTGGTGGCCGTTCGAAGTTTGCGCTTCTGGTTACGCGATTTGTCCCGTCTTACGAGCCACGCAAGTTTTGGATCTTTACTGTTTTGTCGCTGGCTATCTTGCAAAAATCTGATTGTGAATACCATTCGGGGAGCTTGCTATAGGTAGTGTAGTGTGCGATAACAATCGAAGAACAAGAAGGTGAAGGCTTCTCACGGTGTGCCTGAAAACGTTGTTAACGACAAAAAAATCTATCAATTGTTCATCATCTCATAGAATTTGAAATACATAGGGTGCCGGTGCCATTAGTGGACTACCTAAGCTATAAAAAATCATAACAAACTAACGAAAAGCCTTAACAGAGATCTTTTGGCGTCAAAATAAAGATTTCAACCTCTACTATATGGGAAAAATATAAAAAGATTTATAAAACTTTTTTTTAACATAAAATCGCTTGAGCCACTATTGGTACACGTGTTCCAGTAGTTGCGCTAGTGCTCCAGTAGTAGACGTTCGGGAATGATACAAGGAATTTTGAACAAACTGGTATTTTTTTTACATAGGTGTAATATTTTTCTTTCGGAACAGCAACTAATATCTTTCGAATGAAGCATAAAGATCATCTCTGGGACTTTTCTTCATTTTTATACATCAATTTCAAAAACTGCTTCCATCCGTTGATCCACTACTGGAACACGACGGCAACTACTGGTGCAAGGGAGCAAGTTTTTTGCGTAAACTTATTATCTATATGACTTTTTGATAAAATAAAAAGCTGAAATTTGGAAAATCGACTAAACTAGAGCCGATCTATCCACCAAAAATAACACATGTCGTTTTTATCGAAAAATGTACGTTTTATGCCATAGTCCAATCTGCTGGTAAACTACAATCATTGGTACCGGCACCCTTCCTATATTATGAGGGGAATGAAACTAATCGTGATTTGAAGGGTTTGGGCGATTTCGAATGATTAATAACATGCTTTAAAATATTCCATTCAGTGCACCAATATTAATTTGTAAAGCAACTAATCAGGTTTGCATTCAGTATTGAACCTTAAGCCATCATTCAATCATCAGTAATCACCAAAATTAAAAACCATTTATGTTGTTCAAATTTAAAGAAATTCGTATGAAATTCTACCACTTGCAATGCCGATCCAAAGAGCAATGCTAATTATTAATTTTCATGAACATTGCTTAGACCTTGAGCAAAATAACTGTTTTTGAAAATTTGTAAATCGATTAAAGCCAAAGCGCTCGTAAGATATGATATGCAACAATCTTTTCTGTGAATTTAGAATGATTTCTTCGAGTGAATTAGGAGTTACACTTACCATTTTTTCCAAGTAGTTTGAATTACAGTAGAAGCTAGTCATAACGACAACTTTTATAGTGACAAAAGCTCTTTATAGAGACATTTTCTGGTCCTTTAAAAAATATGTTGATGTTATACCTATTCTCTATAACGAATTTTCTCTCTTACGAACGTCCCTATGTCGATGCCGTTATAACAAGCTTCGACTGTAGTCGATTTATATGCATTTGTTATATTAATATATGCTATTTATAAATACAAAGGCTTTACAACGGCTGGTATCCAAAGACTACCCTAGGATTTCCTCCAGATGTTTTTCCACTAATTCTTCAACCGAATTCTCCAGTTGTTACTCCAGGGAATCTACCAAAGATTCCTACAGAAAACCTTCCAATAAAATCCACAAAAGTTTACTCCAGAGTTGCTGATGAAATGCATTTCGGGAGTTTTTGGCAAGACATCCTACTCCTTTTCATCCACGCTTACTCTCAGGAATTGCTCCAAAAATTTCTTGAGGAATTATTCAAGAAAATCGATCACGAACTTTTCCATGAATTCATCAGTAGATTCATCATTAAGTCCCTATGCATTTTTTTTCAAGAATTTCTTCAACATTTTACCTGTATTTTTCCAAACATTTCCTAATGAATTTATCAATAAAAAAATCTTAATGGAGTCTTCGAAATTCAATTATGGTTTAACACCAGTTAACACAACAGCACTTTGTTCACGGAAATCTTCCTACACAAACATCTTTAGGGATTCCGTCCGATTTTTTGCAAAGATTTGCTTAAGAAAATCTTGCGGGATATTATACAGATATTCGATTGATTCTTTTTTTTAACTATCTTAGCAATTTATCTAGAAAAGCTCCTAAAACAAAACTTCCTCAACCGTGAGTTCTTTCAAAACTTCATCAAGGGTGATTTTAGAACTTATGATTTCAACAGATTTTACTTCATAATTTTCTTAAGAAATACTTCACGATTTTTTTTTTTCAAATATTTCTTTATTATCTGAAAAGTTTGTTTCACGTTTCAAGCATGACTGGAAAATGCCTGGTCAAATTTTTGAAGACTTTCTTGAAAAGTTTTTAAAATTACGATAGGAATTCCTAAAGAAATCTTAAAAAAATATTTCGGTGTTAATCTATGAAGGTATCCTTAGAAAAATTTCTAACAAATCCTTAGTGATATCTCTGGAAACATTACTGATTGAATATTTGAAAATGTTCTGAACGGGAGTCTTGGATGATGTCGAAATCGATGAAGTTACTGATTGCATATTTGAAAATGTTCTGGATAAAATCCTAGCGGAGTCAAGACTTATTTGAAACAGAAAGAGAATTGCTGAATAAAATCCTGAGGATACCCAAAACGAAATTCTTGATAAAATAGGTATATTTATTTATACATAAAATCTGGAGTAGTTTTTAAATCTTTAGACAGATATCTGAACAAATTTCTGCTGAAATTAAAAATAAAAGTATGGAAAAATACATAGCGGTATTAAGGACTATTTATTTTGTAAAGTAGACACCCTGTGCATGCTATATCTTTTTAGTTTATCAATAAAATCGCATTCGTTTTTATATACATCGTTCGATTTCTAATTGTACGATGTGATAATAAAAAAGACACCAACATAATTATATTTCACACGAATAAAGAACAACGTTTAGAACCGTCGATTTTTTGAACAAATTATTATTGAATAAATTAGCTGAAAAAAATCAAAAAGGGTTTGTTCTTCGAAAGCATCATAAATACGAAGCCTCCTTAAAAATACATATAGTTATTTTTGTAGCAACAGTTTTCCAGATATCATAAAAACAATTCCATCGATTTTTTTTGAAAAAAAAAATATTTTAAATAAAAAGGGAACTGAAATGAATAGAATTTTTAGGTTTAAAGTACGTCCTGGCGCAAGCACTGATAAATATGAAAAATAATCTACGTCTTCAAATTTAGTTCCCACGTTGTATTTGAAGTAATTATATTTCACACGAATATTTTCAGAAAATAATAAAAATCATCAAAAGTAGCAATATTGCTGTATCGAAATCGAATCAATTTTCCATGTATTATTAGTATTATATGTTTTTCATAGATTACCTATTGAAATATTTGAAGAAAACGTTTAAAAACTGCTGTAGATTTGCAAATATGCGTAATTTTGTTTTAGAAAATAGAGATTTTCCAATAAAACAATCATAATGATTAAAATTTATTCCTTCGAATGCAGCTAAAACTTCCGATTTAGCTCTCTATCATACAACTATAGTTTCTTCAGTAATCTAAACCAATTTTGAACACGTTTTTTATTTTACTTTTTTCAGGGAGTAAAAAGGTGATAATTCAGCAAATTTAACCTTCAATGTATAAATCACTAGAGCGAATTAGTGCCAGAGATTGGTGGAATATTATTATCTTTCTTCAGTAGAATAGTGATGGATACCAATAACAATTTGTTCATAAAAATGAGGACTTTTCATTTACTTAAAACTATTCAGTTCTTCAACCGGAAGCATTTGGTTAGATCTTATATTTTCGTAGCATTGTAGAATAGTAGTTGAACGATGCACAGAAAATTGATTACGATTCCATTATTAAACAAAAAATCTATATATCATATTCAAGGTGTCCATTTGATACGATTTTCTAGAGTACAAAGAGAATCAGACAAAATTTTGTGCTGAAAATTAAATTTTGATTGATTGGTCACTTGCTGGTAAAAAATCGAGGTTTGGTTTCAATATATCATCTTCTTTAAAATAGCCCAAAACCCTCAAATCACGCAAACTTTTGATTACCTCGTTGAAATATATTCAAATTCTTGGAGATGATGCTCGAATACTATAACATTCGAGTGGTGGGTGCCAAATGTGTAGACATTTGTTTCTGTTAATACCAATTCCAGACACACCGTGTTCGCCACTTGCAACCAAAGTGCTGCTGCTGAGCTGGAACTGGAATAATCGTTGTTCTTGGTCTTATTGTTGCTCCGAGTGTGTGAAGAAAGGGGAGCGGTTTCTGGTGTGTGAGTGACCTGGCGAAGAAGCCTGCGATAGGCACCTTGCTGTGAAAGGGGCCACCGTAGTTTAAAGGTGATTTTTTGTGACCTCACGCTTCCATAGCTCCAACTCAATCTGCGAATCTGCTTAAGATACCTAATTGAAAATGTGGCGAAAATTGAATCCCGCCACGGGGCATTAGTGCATACACCGTGAAGTGAAGTGAAGTGAAGACCCCCCCTCGAAAGTGTTTGGCGTGCTTTGCCAATTCCCTAGAGCATCTTCTGTTTTTGGGGCCACCGTGACCGAACAGCAGAAAAGTTTCTCCAATTAGCGGAATTTCGGAAGTAGTGTAGTTGCAAAAGAGCCAAGAAAGAGCCCAACAAGAGCAACAGCGAAGCAGGAACGGAACAACGCCGCAAAAAACATGTCATCAACGGAGCTTTATGTGAAGGTAAGTGTAAATACGTGGAACCTTCTTTAGGCTATGGGGGGGTATTTCGTCACTCGACTGTCTGCGAGTGCGATGCGAAACGAGCTGAGCGCTTTAACGCTATAAGGGAAGGAAAGCATGTGGAAGAGTTAGGGCGAGAATTGCGCCAATTCTGCGGGAGATTTGTTTTTGATACAGTGATGGAAAGCCGAGGAAAAATCAACAAGCGAAAATTAGGGGTTTTCCTGAAATAGCGTGATAGCAAACGTCGGAATTGAGCGCGCTGGTTTCGTAAAGTGGAGCATAGTCGATGAAGGTATCGCAAATCGATAATGAGACAAATTTTATTTTGTTAGTTTTTGAATGTGTTTAGACTTCATTCCTAAATGTATGACATTTTTCTACTTCTTGCAGGATATTTTTGTAAAATCAAACTGTATGTTTGGACACTTCTTGTTTAGAATTGTAATTCAAATTGGCGGTAATTTTGTTGTTCTACGATTGAACAAGCGAGAAAGTGACATTTAAAGTCTTCAAACTTGAGTTTTTAAAGCTATCATTTGTGTGATGAATTATTTTGAGTTCTATGACCGAACACTAAATTCTTTAAGCTCGCATAAGTATACTTCTTAATGGATATCATGGATAGGGTGATGTGCCAGTATCCATCGTATTAAGCATTGATCAGTGAGAGCTGCAATTTTCCCAGTATTGCAGTGAATGATGCTGATACAAACCGATGCCAAACAATTCTTTCTTAAAACGGCTTTAGCATTGTACAATAACATTTTGATAAATCTTGATCTCTTTTTGGAAATAATGCAAAGAAAATGCATCTTACCGTATTCTCAGTCCGTCGTATCGTTTTCAACTCCGTCGCAATCAGTTTCCAGATTCGTTTCACAACTCACGGCTCACTGTGTGTATTGAATGGTTAAAACACAACATATCAACGCTATAATAAAATGTTTTACTAGAATATATAGATCTACGGGCATCTCTCTCCATTCCACCAGCATGATGGAATATACTAATTTCCTTAAAAATTAATTGTTCGTCATCAAAATTCAGCCCAAATATATGAACACAATTCCTTTTGACCGTACAATTATGGCATTTGCCCACAGTACAGCGAAAACAACACAATCAAAGGAATCGTATTTTTACGTCGAGCGTCGCGCACACATTGATGCGCACAAGCTTTTTTTTCTCAGTACGACGGATTGAACTTTGTTTACATTCTCAATTATACGCGGCGGTTGAGGAAATTTCGTAAAATTTGCTGATTTATTGAAGTTTTACGGCGTGTGATTGCAATGAAATCCTTCAGTGAAGAAGTACGAAGGTTTTCCATAGTGAAAATAAGTGCCCGGCGAAGTAAGTCACCCACGGGGGCGGGAAGAAATTTGTGTTGGAAAGTGGTGTGGCTCAGTCGATCGCTAAGCATTTCTCTCAAATCGTGTTCGTCCATGCGATTTCGGTGAAAAAGTGAAAAGTGGATAATTGAGCTGAAGTTATTTACCGAAATACAGTAGTTTTATTGCATTTTTGGTGTACAAGTGTACAAACCATAACAGCTTTCACAAAATTACACTTGGATAATGAATCTATGTTGCAGGTAAGTTTGGATATCCGCCGTAGTGGAGCATTTAAAGTTTGATACGACGAATCGTAGCGCTTACGACGAAGTAGAACAAAACCCTATACAAACAAATATTGTTTGTATGAAGTTCTAGCACGTGTTTTTCATGCATCATATCAGTTGGGTGCTGTTTTAAGCAGTTTTATCGACAGACGCACTGCAATTTATGTAGTCCAAAATCAGGCTAAAAACTTCGACTCAATTGCATAATCTGTGAAGGCAGAAACGGCATTTGTGGTGTTTGAATATAACTACTCTAAAGATTCAATGCCAGAGGCGTCGCGTGACCTAATTATCCACCTGTGCACTGCTTACTTAACTTTATCTCTTTTTTGCAATATGTATGCTCCACTGACATGCTATGTTTTTTACTATAAAGAGCGTAATCACCATTCTCGAATATGTGTTTTTCTAAGCTTTTCAATAGAATTAAATATTTTATATTTTATTTAGTAATCAAGCTCTTTAGTTGAATTTATCAATAGAGTTGTATATGGGTACCGTAATTTCGGGTGAAATTGATCACTTTTCACTGTTTTCCATGTCTGTTTTCTATGATGTTGCCAATTCCAAACAACTTAATGCAGGAAAACAAGTACGACAGTGAGCCTCATTGATTTATATACTCACATTTTCATACAGTTGTGATTTTAGTGCTGAAAATCGTCTCTAAAATAAAAAATCAAGGAATTCCATTTCGGGGTGAAATTGATCACCTGTGAAAACCATTATTGTTAGTTTTGAAAACAACTTTACTTATTTAATTTGAGCCTCCTGAATCCAAATATGCTTGCCAAATTCTTAACAATGCATAATTTATGAAAATAATAAACAATTAATTTTCACCAATACCGCAGAAAACGCCTAAATGTAGGCAATTTCTGTAGGAATCTTCTGATATCAATAAAAACATTCAATTATTACAAGAAAATGAACAAATTGGTACGAATTTTGATGATAAAATTCGTTTTGGGGATATATTTAAAGCATCCTTACAAATTTTCAGGTTGACACCATGTCCAAGTCCTTGTTTAAAACTATAAGTTTATTGATGTCTGCCAATACCACACAGAATACGATTATGGAATTTTCAATTATTTTCATAGAAATAAATATTCCTTAACACAAAAAGCTTCACAACATGCAATTCGACAATAGTTTACGCAAACAACGTTCATTTACGTAGGTTACATTGATTTCTGTGCTCTATTAGAGGGAAATAAAATCGTGTGACACAGTGATCAATTTCACCCTACTGATCAATTTCACCCGAATTTACGGTATCCAATTTATATATTCTAAATCTTCGTTAACTAGAATCCTGTTTCAACATTTTCCATGCCCTGAAACTGTTAATCCCCCTTCGCAAATTTTACTACAGGACGAGCTGTCGGGATGAGATATCATTGAGCTTGAAATCTTTTTGATCATTCAGAATATCAAAAATAAGATGTCGATAATATCGTATAATATCGTTCTAAACAAGAAAAAAGTGCGCTTTCGGTCAATGGATCATTAAAATAATCAAAACGGCCGCAATGAAAAGAACAGATAGCGCCACCGTAGTCTTGTGTGTTTGACATAACAGCGATGCTGTCACAATGTTAAATTCCATATACGGTAGCGCCACTGTTTTGATGCGGTGAGTACCGAAAGAGTTACCTTCAATGATCCATTTATTCGTGATCAAACGTCAAAATCCCACCGCAAAATCGCTAGTGTTTGGAGGTGATGTTTTCTTCCAAAATGCAAAATCATCACCTCCAGTTTAATTCTAAACCCACCGTTATATGAATAATGGGGGCGCGTCAGTCGTCGCAAGTTTCTTGTTAACCCTTTCTTTCCCACGAGGTTTTTCGTAGTTTAAAAATATAAAATGTGATATATAGATAAATCACCAGAACAAAAGATGTAAAGTTTTACTCGAAAAAATTAATAGAACTGAGAAAAATATTTTTTGTGATGGATCACCTGTGATCCATTGGGAAGATGACTGCAACTAGGGTAAGACAGAGGCATCAATATTTTTTTCCATGTTATTGTTTTTACTCATACATTTTTTTCATTTACTCATACAGTATGTTTTGCACACCTCTCGTCAATTCTAGAGGAAAATAAAAAGCTGGGAAGAAGTTTTTGTCTTTTTTGAGACACAAGTAAACATCACACTTAGTGCATTTTAATAAACTGAATGATCATTGATATTTGCAAAGAACGGTATTCAACGGGCCAATGTTCTACTCCGTCATACCGTGATTATAGTTGTTGCTGAGTATGTTAGTTTGTTGATCGTCCTCAGCGTCTTACAATTTCCTTTTCAACTTAAAATCATTTTCCAAGACATGGTGATAGTTTTGTTTTCAAAAAGAGAGGTTAGAATAGAATTGACGAAAATGTCGTTTTATTCCCAATGGATCACCAGTGATCCACCTAATTTTCCGCAAAATCAATAGTTTTGTGTAAAGAATATTCTAAAAACTGAATCTTGGAAAAATAATTCAATTGAGCTTGTTTTTATTTTTGTTTGGTGAAAATCATGTTTATATTTCTAAATATAGAAGTTGGAAAATCCACTTCATTTAAATTGGAAAAAATGCTGACTTTATTTCGGTTATTGTGCTTTAACTAAAAATTCAAGTGATTATTTTTGATGAAACTTCGTACATTATTTCATGAAACATATGTGGACATGTGGTGAAAAAATGGATATGATCTAACTTGTACATTTTTATACGACGTACGCAAAGTGGTGGATCACCTGTGCTACCATGGGAAGGAAAGGGTTAAGCAGTCAATAAAAACTGGTAAATTTGTCATCGCAAAATAACCCAATAATCAGTCATCATTCAATGATGAATCCTGAAGAAGTAGTGCCAATTTCAACAGCACTGGTTTCAAACTAATCATGCAATTTAAAACTGTGACTATCTATGGTCACCATGGTCATGTATATCTTCACATAGAATTGAACCAAAACAGTTCGCATCGTGTAAAATACTCGCTTGTGTTACATATAGAACAAGCGTGGTGACGACGATGGCGCTGGGGGTGGGGCGTCCATTCTACGATTAATTATTGCAAAAACTACTGCGCAGGATGCGAAAAGCGAGGTTTGATTACTGAAAGTCAACTAAAAAATAATCCACCTTCCGCTGCCTGAGACACACCCGCGCTTCACACCACAAGCATGGTGATCCTGATTGCTGACGGCGCGAATTCCAAAAGAGAGCAAGCAAAATGAATCTCTCTCGTGGATTGATTTTCTCTCTTTTCATGCCCTTCTGCACTCTCACACTGGTCGACTTGGTTGCTGTAACAAGATGTGCACTGGTCGGAATTGACGCTTTGGCTACTCACACACTGGCATTTGTAGTTCAAAAAGCTCTCTGGCAGCATTGCGTGTACGATACCGGGCAGCCCGTTTACCGATGAAAGTGCACTCGTTGGGTTTCATCGCCCCAGCCAGCAATGTGTAGCGTGGGATAAAGTGTTGCGCAGCATGCTTCGCGCTGTGCGTGAGCAAAAGAATAGTTCTCAGATCGTGGGTGGCACGAAAATGCCTATTTCATTTCATTTGCAAAGCAAAATTTTAACAACTATTTTGATGAATGTAAATTATTTATCAAACTATTGATAATAGTGATACTTGTAAAGGGCTATATTTTGTTAGGTGAATTTATTAATAAATTGGCATTGATAAGTTATACATATTGTTGGCGGTCAGGATGAACGAGATGCCACCTGTGCAGTGCACATGTTGCACATGCGGACGCGACGCCTCTGTTCAATGCTAACATTAACTAATAACTACCAAAAAGGTATTGTATTATGACGTTTAGTTCTAACATTGCTGTTGGTTTCAAAAAAATGTCGAGTGTCTGGGCATAGCGGCTGTCCGGTCATACAGGACTTTTCCCTATTCATCTCAATAGCCAGTGATGTTTAAAGAAACATACTTCACTCATACTTCACTGTCTTCAAATTCTCTGAAAATTCTGATCAGGATTCTGTAAAAATCTTTCCGAAACTTTCTCCAGCTCTAGGATTTTTTTACGGATCTTCAAAGGGGTTCTTTCGTGAAGGAATCCATCAGGTGCTTCCAAATGCAGTAGTACAAGTAGTTTCATTAGATATTCAGTTATAATTTTCTTTGAAATATTACCTGGAATATTCTTGACAATTTCCAGACGGAATCTATGGATTTTTCACAGAAATTTGTGAAGCAAGCCTAGGTGGAATCTATGCGATAATTCGTGGGGTTATCATTAGAGAACTTCTTGGATGTATCTTCAAAATATGTAAAACAATTATTAGATACTTCTTCGAAAAATTTCAGGGCGAATTTTTGAGGAATCTCAGGAGCTTTTGAAAAAAGAAGACAATACTAGTTGTTGGGTCAATAGTTTCATGAATGCAACCAGTATTTTTTCCCTTTTTCCAATTGCTCCTGATATTCCTCAAGTTTCTATCAGAATACTAGTAGTTTCAGCCAGTAGTACCTAAATCACACTTATTGAAACTCTGGCATTTTCACCGAAATCTCCCAATACCTACTATAAAACCATAATTCTGGATAATTCTCAGATTTTCTACTGAAAAATTTCTAAAGAAATCAAGAACCCATTGGAAATCCAGAAGTTTCTATCAAAATCCTAGGCTGGCTTTCAAAATTCCAGAAATTATATTAAAATCACATCGGAATTCAATAATTCCCTCATAAATGGCATCTACTTCTTCCACAGAACTCCCATTTAGTATGGCCCATAAAAAATGCGACAATCCTATTATGTTCCATGTATCATGTGCTATTCTATTTTTATTTGGAAAATAGAAGCGCATCACACATTTTATTTATTATTTGATTTGTTAATCTCTATAGACTCTGTTTTTAGTTTTGGACTTGATTTTATTTATCATTTTCCCCTTACATGAGAGGATTTGGAATAATACCTTCTAATTTTATCCTGCAGTTCAATATCTCTCTAATGGAATAGTTTTAAGCGTCAACGTTTCTTTACAGGCCTTGTCTCGAACATTCGCCTGTATAAATATCATATCGTTAGAAAGGATTTATATCTAGAGTGTGAATATATAAACATATTTCAGCATAAACTACATATTTTGAAGAACCGCTATTGAGGGTTCATTTGAGCGTGATATGCGGCTTTGTCGCGCTTAAAAACTATGAACCGGTGTTCATCTTAGTTGTTTTTTCAAACCTAGAATAATAACTTTTTATTGAACTGTGACGGATTACGAAGCCACATTAAACCCATAAGACACCAAAAGCATGATTCTGGTAGAATATTTTATGTCCTACAGTAACTATAAACTACAAATTCTACAAAAACAAAAAATAACGCGCACAATAGGAATACATCCCATTTTTTATGGGCCATACTGGAAAAAAAGTACACTTACTTGAGCACCAGGATTCCTATTTGGTTCGCAGAATTTCCTTTAAAATCTTAGGTTCCATTCAAAACACGTAGAATCACAGAATACTTCAAGTTCAAAGATGTCTTTGAAATTACAGCATTCCCACCGAAATTTTACAACAGGCACTATAGAATCACATGATCTTTTCATAAAGGAATTTTTTTTCGATTCCCAGGGCATAGAGTATTTTCGTACCTGCCATACGATATACACATGCAAAAAATGTCAATCGGCAAAGAAAGCTCTCAGTTAATAACTGTGGAAGTGCTCATAAGAACACTAATCTGAGTAGCAGGCTTTGTCCCAGTTGAGACGTATAGCCAGAAAGAAGAAGAAGAATCACAATTTCCACCACAATCCCATAATTTTCGTTGAAATGTCAGAATTACATTTGGAGTTTCAAAATTTCTTGCAATATCTAGGTGGATGCATTTTTCAATACCAAACCTTCAATTGAAATCTTAGAGCCCAAAAAAGAAAATTATCGAGAGTTTCTTTCGGAATCCTATTATTTTTTTTCTATCTTTATTAACGAGGTTTTTAGCCCTGGGCTAGTTCATCTCGGGACCAACGGCTTTACTTACCTTCCGAAGGAAGTCGTCACTACATCTTTTTTGTCCGTGACTATCTCGGGGATGAGATTCGATCCCAGGTCCTCGGCGTGAGAGGCGTGTATTCTAACCACTACACCAGGTCCGTCCCCGAAATCCTATTAAAATGCCAGGTTTCTCTAAAAATCTTATAATGTATATTGTAATTTCAGCAATTTCACCGACAGTGTTGAACACACTACAACTACTGCAGAGGGAAGATAAACTCTCTTTGTTACATTGGTCCTTAAAGTTTAACGAGAATTTCTATTGAAATTGGTACATTTCTACCGGAAATTCCTGGTCACATACTAGAATTGAGAAATACCATGAGCATGAGCATAGATGACTGTTAAATTCGTAGTTGCTTCTGCGTGATTGACCAGAACGATCCAAATTGCACATAGACTTAATGAATGGGGCTTGGGATTAGCTCACTACCCTCAATGTGTACAAATCGAGAGCTCAAAATTCAAAAGTATCTAACGGCGCTGGCCACGTTCTTACGGTCATCGGGGTAGGTTAGGAATGTTAGTTAGACAACCATTGTTATTAGAGATCGAAGAATCTTCTGCACCTCCACAATTATCATGGAAAGGATATTGGGTTACTGGGATAAGGTAACGATCTGGGAGTCACCTTTGAATGGTGATGTGATCCATGACATACTCACGCCTAACCGAATTTGCAATATTACTCGATTACGCATTGCTTCTGTAGGCTTCCTTCCGATTACTGCTGTAGACTTCCAGTCCCATCGCTCGCTCTCGCTGAAGCAAGTGATGGATGGACCAAACACTACTCTTTACTAAAATTCCATTATTTATTCAAAGTGATTTCCCAGAGTGCTCATCGAAATTTATTAATTCAGTCGTTTTCATTACTTTGAGCACTTAAATTGGTTGATTATTAACAGAGATACAAGCAAGTAAGTGAATTAAATGGTTTGTCTTGCGTTATTCGAAGCCACAAATTATTCAAATACTCGTAATCTGTCGATTGACATAACTTTGGTGGGCTTCGTGAAGTTATCTGAAATTTGGACTGGATGTTAGTCGAGCTACTAAATGTAATTTAAAAGCCAAGAACTTTTTGATAATGTGGAACAGTCAAGTGTTATTTGTTCCACGGAAAAAAATCCGTTACCGATTTGATGAACAAAAAGGCATGAAATCATTTTTTTTATGTATCATGATATCATGAACAAGTCATAAAACTAAGTATGATTATTCTGTGGTGTTTTCAAGTGAAATAAAAAAAAAATGTTTGCGAAAAAGGATTAATTGGAAACCGTGCTTTTCGGAACTTTGTCATTTTTCGGTGGAATTCTTGGCGCCATTTCCGAGAATTTACAAATTGTTTCACGACTCAATTAATCTACCGGTGCCGTTGGATGTTCCAAAATGTACTTGCAAGCTTTCAACGTTAAGCGAAGATTTTGCTTGATAAGCTCGTTGGATGTTTTAACTCGAATGTGATACGTTTCTCCACCTCTTACAATAGAACGGCTCACTCAAGCAAAATGTTCGAGCTACACTTTCTACGTCAGCAAAATAGTGACACCATCGTAAATGACTATATCATCGCCAAACTATCAATCAGCATTTTGTAAGTTCAGGAACGATTTGCCACTTCAATTATCGCATAAACTTGAGATCTCACCCCTAAAAGCCATTGGTAACCGAGTGTGTAGCTTGATGTTACCGAGCAATCGAATGGATTTACACGTTATTCAATAATGGCTACGATGAAGAGAAGATCCTCCTCTATCTCCCAGTGGTGGTTTCATCCTGGTCCTTTCAATTACTTGGAAACGAATAGCTACAAACTCGGTTACCAATGGCTTTTAGGGCGAGATCACAAGTTATGCGATAATTGATGTTTGAAATAACATTTTCCGTAGAAACCTAAGCACCAGATGTTCGCGGATCTCCAACAGGGATGTGGCTTTCTTGGTGACACTCGTTACGGTTGAAATTTTTGGAATGTTTTTCACGCTTTATTAATCTTGTTTCTGTCGCGGTTGACAATTTGTCACCCCTGGGTAAAGAGCTAACGCTGTGACTATATGCCCAAAGAATAATTCGACACGCCCGCATAAAAAATAAAATACAAAAAAACAGTATAACGTATTGTAACAGTTCCATTAAAAACATCGGAAATACAAAACAGTATTTTGTAAAATAACAATACATTTACAGTACAATATATTGTTTTTAACGATTCACTGTATGATATACGAGGATTTTTTCAATATAATGTATGGGTTGTTAAGTATCGTAACAATACAAATATTGATATTTTCTCATACATTAATTTGAGAACAACAATAAGACTTATTGTTTTTTATTGGTAACAAAATTTAGCAGATTACTGTGAAATATATTGTTTTTGTATTGTTTTGAATGGCAATTTGTGTATTGTTCTACTATACCCAAACAATTCAAGAAAATGCATTTTGATTGGCGGTGAAAAGAATAAATTTTGTATATTTTTGGGTTATCCCCAGCTTACCGGATATTTTTGTCAACAGTAGCAAAAGAGCTTCAACTCCTATATAGAGGTATAGATCTTTACCATTGTTGTATTCTTCCTTAGAAAATCATGGTTTAAATCACTTTTTTACAAGACTAAATATTTTTACTTTTTAACTATTTTTCACTCAATATTTCTTGCTCTCTGAACTTGTTTTGTTTACTTCTGTCAGTCAAGCTACACAGGAAAATTTACACGAAAATAAATTTGACCAAAATTGTAACGTATAAAATAATTAAATACCAATACCGTGTTCTGTTACAATACATTAAATTGTTATTGAATTGTATATTCAATCAAGAATAATGTGGCGTCGACATTCAATTACAATACACTGTATTGTATCTAATACGTTATATTGTACATTATTGGTTTATTCCATTCATTAAATGGTTTGTTTTTATTCGGGCGGTTTATTCCAAAACAATAGGCACAAAAGCCGGAACGATTACAATCTTCATGTTATTTGTTTACCTGTGACAAATATAACCTGGAATCTTAATTGACGTATAATGTTTGTTTCCATGAAATGAGTTCATGATTCCAGATCCTGCTTCATGATTTCATGACTCAACTTGCCAGTTTTCACAACAAAATCGGAATAATAAACGACAGGGCTCATTTTTTCATGAACTGTATTTTTTCTAAGATGAAATTGCAACATTTCAGAAATAAGAATAATAAATGACCGGTAACTAAATCCATAAATATGTAGTACATATGATTTCATGAATTTCATTCGTGGTTCCATGCATATTTCGTACTTCATAATTTCATGTCAATTTACACTTTTCTTCGCTAAAAATTAAAAAAGTAACTTACATTTGATTTCATAAATTTTAGTCATGATGTATTTTCATAACACAAAAATACACGTTCCTCCTAATGTCATGACTCTTTTTACTTGTTTGGATACGCATTTTTCAACTGATCTACTGAAGTCAAAAATCGATCTAGTCGAACTTTTCAAAGATCATTCAAATCGTTTTCGCTACTTCGCGTTCCCCTCACGATGTCCATACCGATCAACTGCTCTCCTTCGCTTCCAGCCCAGCAGCAGCAGTATTCTGCTCAATGGAATGGAGCAAAAGGAAACAAAACAGAAACCCAAATGGAAAACGGCCCCAAAGCCAACCTAGAAAAACGGAATGGAGTGAAGAGAGCAAAGGTAAAGTGCCTATCTCTATACCTTCCTATAAGGAAAGGTATTCGATTACCAATCCGGCTCTTGACTGCCTCCCCCAACCTTACCCCGAACATCCTCAACACAATGAGCTCCCCGCCAATCAGCTTACCCCAACGCTAAGTTACCCGAGCAAGAAAAAACTGCTGCTGAATATCAAATTGAGGTGTTGCATACCAGATAATTTACAATACTTACTATCGATAGCCCTACACAAGAAGTAAAATACCAAAAATAATATATCTTGCATATTGTACAAACACTAAACTGGCAATTGGATCAGGTTATTGCAATACATGACGGATTTTTCATATAAAACCGATTTTTTTCAATAGTGGCGTAATACCTCAAATAGACCTCAATAGCTTATCAATACTTCATTGAGTTATTTTTGATTTTTTTAAGTAATAGAGTAAGGTGGGGCAAAAGTTCGACCTTAGTAGTAAAATCAAAGTTTCCAGGAAAATAATAGCAGATGAAACAAAACAAATACCATACAGCGAACCTTCAACATATTGGCTATAACTTTGCTGAACAAACTTGTGTCAAAATATTTACCCATTTTTAGTTATAACAGTTTCAAAATTGATTGTCTTAAACGAACTTTTGCCCCACCGATGGGGCAAAAGTTCGAATCTAGTGTGGGGCAAAAGTTCGTTGGCTAAAACACAAAATATCAATACTTTTATGCCAGGCATACTTTATACCAGCCGTAAACTTATGTTTGCCGAAAAATACACACTAAATTTTCATCAAAAAATGTCCAAAACAGGGTTAGTTGTAATACACCCAAAAAATAGCAGTTTTTCGCAAAACTAAGGGAAAATGTAAAATTTTTGTGACATTTTTCGCACGATCAGGCAAATTTCGCTACATTTGAAGATAATATGTAGATTTCAGGAAATTTGAAAAATTCTCCGTGGGTTTATACATAGGTCGAACTTTTGCCCTGCAGATTCGAACTTTTGCCCCGCTATGGGCCAAAAATTGATCCCAACTATTTATAGAAAAACTAATACACGTCAAAGCATCCTTATGATATGCCTAGAAACGCCCTTACATAAAATATTGAAAAATATTTTATCTTAATTTGGTTCCATGCATCGGAAGTTTGACCAAATATTACAATATTTACGTCGAAAAACAACAAATTGCCATAACTTTTCCAAATCTCAATCGATTTTTATGATATTTGGAGTGAAAGTCTCTTACTTGAATAGCATTCGAACCACCATGACATTTCTAAGTTTTGATTTGATTTGAGCTAGAAATCTTAAAAAGAAACTCTTGCCCCACTCGAACTTTTGCCCCACTTTACTCTATTTTAAAACCTTAATAATACCAAATTGAGGTATAGTCAATACCTTGATTACTAAACGATATCTAGTTATGGTATAATACCGTTTCTGCTCGGGTAAGGGGTCGATTTCGATCGACTGCTGGAAGTTTGTCCGGCTGTCTCGCGACTGGCTGCTTGTTTGCTAGTGAACCCTGGATGGTGTCTGCCAAACCAAACCGACTACTAATGGCTTCGAGTTCGAACTTTCGATTCGGTCATCGTCATACTTCTTGGATCGGTTGTTTGCCAGCAATGCATTGGTGCTGGTGCTGGCTATAGAGATGACAGTATGCGCTTCCAAAAGGTTGCGATAATCTTCATGGCATCGGTTATTACGGAGCCACTCAGCGTTGCGATTGGTCATTGTGTTTGTTTACTGTTCTTATCTGGAGGGAAGAGGCTTACTTGACAAGATAAATTTGGCGAACGACAATAATTGTGAACAATTATTGTGAAGGGAATCATTGTGGGATAAGCTTCGAGATTACTAATATTGAATTGAAACGTGTATTTGAGTAGAGGTACATAAAATCTATTCATAATTGACCAAATTAGGTCAAGCTTAGTTGTTTAAGACTATCTGAATCTACATTGAAATGAAACAAAACTAAAATAAAAAATGGTGGCTTAAGGGGACACGGGAGACCGTGTTATTTTCCCTATCTTTTGTCTCACTATAACAATTATCATCAAAACTTTGCGGAAGCAAATCTCGAGTTTTAGTGAACCGATGAAGCTGAAAATGTATTAGGTTGTGCACTACATATATAGAAACATAGTGATACATTTTTCGCATCGATATATGGAGTGGTTCTTGGGATTTGCTTCTTCAAATAGATAGGGTGATTATGATGACGTCCCGTGCGGCCTTAAAGCTACTTAGAAAGTTGTGAAGAGCTGATTTTATATGAATTGCAATGTCATTAAAGTTCTTCTTCTTCTTCTTGTTCATCTCTAGGACAGAGCCTGCTTCTCAGTTTAGTGTTCAATTAACACTTCCACAGTTATTAACTGAGAGCTTTCTTTGACAAAGTTGCCATTTTCGCATTCGTATACCGTGTGGCAGGTACGATGATACTCTGCCCAGGGAAGTCAAGGAAATTTCCATTATGAAAAGATCCTGGACCGACCAGGAATCGAACCCAGACACCTTTACCATGGCTTTGCTTTGCAACCGTGAAATCTAACCACTCAGCTAAGCAAGGCCCCTCATTAAAGTTGAACAATTGAAATCTTTGTTCATAATTTATTGTACTAAAATTAAAATATTGAATCATAATTGAATTGTGCTAAGTATAAAGCGCATTGCGCACATAACCATAAAAGTTCACGGTGGAAAAAATCGTGTGTTATTCAGCATGAGATGACGAATAAGTGCAGCGAAGACACCAAACCGATTCGACGTAATCCCGCACTTATATTTACGATTCCTTACTTAGAGGAATGCAATTTATAATATTTAGAAAAATGAGCTCATTCAAGCAAACTCGAGCAACAACAAAAACTGAGACTTTTTCATCACCAAACAACCCAATTAGCAAGATTGCGAGATAATCTTACTGAGATTACCATTCTGAACACAGAGAACCTAATTTTATTTATTTATTTATTTATCTAGGAGAAAGCTTTTGGAGGGTTAGTTGTTAATTTTCTCAATTTCTTGGCTGCCCATATTCGCAAGATTGACGTAAGCGCCATTGCCAATTTCAACATTTATTAAGCGTATGACTGCAATTAATATGATTTGATATCTATAGGGCGTTTGGTCTTACCCTTATCTAGATATCTGCGTGAAAAAAAATAGATGATTTGTTTTTTTGTCGTTGAAACAACAAAAATATGCCGAAAATGTCAGTGATGCTTACGTCATCCTTGCGAACATGGGCAGTTGAGCGTAAGCATGGTTTCGGAGCTTATAGTTTAAATGTCACTACTTGAAGGTCATAAAAGTCGCTTCTTCCGGAAAATATAGAGTTTAGTAGAGTTCGACGATTACAGTTATTAGTGGAATATCGAATATTAATATTAGCGATACTCCAATTATACTTAAGTCGCTATTATTATAATCTGATAACAAAAAGACACAAATTTGGATGCGTTCATCAAATCAGAACAGCAAAACAATAAATTTTGTAACAGAGTTCCGTCATTCTTTAAATATACCACAAATTATTTTTAAGGAAACACTGGTATATCTTTTGAAAATGCTAGGAACAACTCACTCAATTTTTAAAACAACTCAGTGATGATCAGTATGCCTAAAGAATAATCGATAAATGAATTGCTCAGGATTTTCTCAAAATCTCACAATTTTTCTTATCTTTAAAAACACGGGGATCATTAAAACGAACAATATATTTGGAAATCATAGAGATTTGCCATATATGGTTTGTAAACTGTGCATATATGTTATTTTTTTTACTTTTTTATAATCAAAACTTAACTTACTTTCAACTAATCAACACTCTACTTAGTCTGTATATTTAGAGATGACCAAACAATGAATCATTCTTGTGCACACTCACATCCTTCTTGACTTTAACAACGTCCCGAAAAAAAGTGTAATGACATATACTTGTGGGATTCTGTGGATATCCCCAAAAACTGTACGTGTTACGAAAGTTCTGAAAACAGGTCTAAACAGATCTGCGAGTCAAAATTTGTTTGAAACATTGCAGAAATCAAAGTGCGTGAGAAAAGTTTCAATTTTGTTGACTAGGAAGCTGATGATTTTTACTAGAATACATTTAAAAAATCCACCAAGAATGTCTTTATAATTCCTATCAAGAACTGCTTCGGGACACCTTACAGGCATGTTTTAACACTTGTCCGCCTAAGATATTCGTCACTTACACGGACGACGAAGCCTCAAAATCAGTTGGAACGCTAAATTCCACCCACTATATCTCGGCTGTCCTGAGCCCGATTTACAAAATTTTGGCACCTACAGAAATGTATGGGCTTCTAGATTCATGATAGATTTTTGAAATATTTTTGGGAACTACTGTTTGATTTGTAGTACTTAAAACATCGGAGCAAGTCCCTAAAATAAAACGAAATTTTGCAAATGCCTGTACACAACTTGAAATTTATCGCGATAACCTCTAGATTTTTTTTTATTGTATGATGATTGAATTAGCGTAATCAAACATGTGGCATTGAATTTTTGATTTTTAGCCATTCAAATAACTGCAATATATTCACAAAACTGCGTAGAATACAGAAAAAATGCATTTTCAACTATAACTTGAAATTTATCGCGATGACCCAAACATTTTATGATCTTAAAATATACTCATATTTAAGGCCATCAAATTTGCAGAACACTGATAATAAATTTCGGTACGGAAAACTACAATATTTTCACAAAATACTGAAAAAATTCAGAAAAATATAGGTTTTCTACAGTAATTTCTTATATATCGTAATGACTCATCAGTTTTATAATTCTAAACTCTTTGTATGTTCATGAGAAACAAATTTGCTGAACATCGTTGATCGCTGTTTGTTCAAAGAACTACAATATATTCACAAAACTGCGTAGAATACAGAAAAAATGCATTTTCAACTATAACTTGAAGTTTATCGCGATGACCCAAACATTTTATGATCTTAAAATATACTCATATTTAAGGCCATCAAATTTTCAGAACACTGATAATAAATTTCGGTACGGAAAACTACAGTATTTTCACAAAATAGTGAAAAATACAGAAAAATATAGGTTTTCTACAGTAATTTCTTATATATCGCAATGACTCATCAGTTTTATAATTTTAAACTCTTTGTATGTTCATGAGAAACAAATTTGATGAACATCGTTGATAGCTGTTTGTTAAAGAACTACAACATTTAAACAAAATCTTGTATAATACAGAAAATTCTTAAATTTCTTCTGCAATTTATTGATTGCCTTTAGATCAATTAAAAGATTTGAAGTATTTTTAGTTATAAACATAAATATATTCACAGAACATTTTTGATATATTTTAAAGAACTACAACAGTTTCACAAAACTATGAATAATTCAGGGAAATTACGATCCTAACAACAGTTTGAAATTTATTGCAATGATACATGGATTTTGTGATTTTAAAATATTGTCATATATAGGGTTATCCAGTTTTCACAATATAATCGATATAACTTTATTGAAAGAACTACAATATTTTCACAAATTACCATATAATACAAAAATATTCTGTTGCTACCTGCTATTCTGTTGTGTATTTTCAATAAAAATAAGTGTGCTCAAAATTATTAGAAGCTGTTTGTTCCAAAAACTACATAATTTCCACAAAATCATGTATAAGAACTTTTCGTTCGCTGTCAATTCTCACCATTCGACGTTTCGTCACCCAACCATAAAAAACAATGATGAATCCAACCAGTTTTTGCTGTTTTTTATAATTTTTTTATTAGCATCATTTCAAACATTACATTAATTTCTTATATCTTGCTGTTCTGTGTTATTAGACAATCAACTAATTTGTATATGAAAAAAATAGCTAAAATATGGAAAAATCAAAACTTCACCTATGAGATGAACCAGCCTAGGGCTGAAAGTTTCAATAATAAAGAAAGAAAAAAAAACTTCACCAATATTGTTAAACTTTCTAATTATGAAAACATAACCCAATTACTGAACTGCAGCGGAAATAACATTCGATTTGCATAATCTGCTGATTTAGGTGATAAATTCTAGCAATATTAACAACTTCAAATGAAGTCGTCTGACTTTACTTTTATGTGACAAAATTATTCTTTATATTAAAAACACAAGACGTCGTGAGCGGCTATAGGATTAGTAGGTATTTTGTATGTTTCAATAATCGCTCATTCAAAATATTAATTATTATGTATACTGATTCTTTATGCTGAAGTAGGTATAATTTGACCATAAAAAATAGCAGGATAAATAACGAAATTCTAATTATGTAATGCTTTTTATCCAGTATGTTCGTCACGAAATCGGTTTACCGTGAGCGGAATAGGAACACTTAGATGCAGTAACAATTCCAATTAAATATTTTTTATGAAAGTATTTCAAATAATTTCTTTATTAACGCTGATCATCTATACGTGGAGCTACAAACTCAATAACGGTTTTCAAAAATAAAATCAATTAGTCATCTTGATAAATATGAAACAAGAGCAGAAATAGTATATTTTTGTATTACATGGTATTTTGTGAAAATATTGATGTTTTCTAACGAAACTTCATCGGTTAATTTATACAAGCTTGTCAACTCTAAATGATAACATTTTATTTAACATTTTCAAATCGTAAAATCCATGGAACATTGTGGTCAATTTCAGGTTGTTATTATGGTCTAACTTTTCTGGTATTTTCCACAGTTTTGTGTAGATGTATTAGTTCTTTAGAAATCACCAACAATGTTCTGCAGATATATTTACTTTCATATATAAGTATGATAAAAACCCTTAAAATAATATGGTTTTGTGAATATATTGTAGTTATTTGAACAAACAGCGATCAACAATGTAAAGGAAATTTGTTTCTTATGAACATACAAAGAGTTTAAAATTATAAAACTGATGAGTCATTGCGATAAATAAGAAATTACTGAAAATATTGTATTTTTTCCAACAGAAATTTATTATCAGTGTTCTGCAAATTTGATGGCCTTAAATATGAGTATATTTTAAGATCATAAAATGTTTGGGTCATCGCGATAAATTTCAAGTTATAGTTGAAAATGTATTTTTTCTGTGCTCTACGCAGTTTTGTGAATATATTGTAGTTCTTTGAACAAACAGCGATCAACGATGTTCAGCAAACTTGTTTCTCATGAACATACAAAGAGTTTAAAATTATAAAGCTGATGAGTCATTGCGATATATAAGAAATTGCTGTAGAAACCCTGAATTTTCCTGTACTTTTCAGTATTTTGTGAAAATATTGTAGTTTTTCCAACAAAAATTTATTATCAGTGTTCTGCAAATTTGATGGCCTTAAATATGAGTATATTTTAAGATCATGAAATGTTTGGGTCATCGCGATAAATTGTAAGTTATAGTTGAAAATGTATTTTTTCTGTATTCTACGCAGTTTTGTGAATATATTGTAGTTCTTTGAACAAACAGCGATAAGCGATGTTCAGCAAATTTGTTTCTCATGAACATACAAAGAGTTAATAAAACTGATAAGTCATTGCGATATATAAGAAATTACTGTAGAAACCCTGAATTTTCCTGTATTTTTCAGTATTTTGTGAAAATATTGTAGTTTTTCCAACACAAATTTATTATCAGTGTTCTGCAAATTTAATGGCCTTAAATATGAGTACATTTTAGGATCATAAAATGTTTGGGTCATCGCGATAAATTTCAAGTTATAGTTGAAAATGTATTTTTTCTGTATTCTACGCAGTTTTGTGAATATATTGTAGTTCTTTGAAAGGCTAACAATGAAAAATTCAATGCCTTTTGTTTGGTTACACTAATACGATCGTCATATAATAAAAAAATCTATAGGTTATCGCGATAAATTCTAAGTTATCTACAAATTACTGCCGGTTAGAAATTTTTTTAGGACTTGCTCCGGTGTTTTAAGTACTACAAATCAAACAGTAGTTCCTAAAAATATTTCAAAAATCTGACATGAATCTAGAAGCCCATACATTTCTATAGGTGCCAAAATTTTACAAATCGGGCTTAGGACAGCTGAGATATAGTGGGTTGAATTTAGCGTTCCAACTGATTTTGAGGCTTCGTCCTCGGTGTGTTAAGGAATACCTTCATATTAATTGTTCCCAGAGTTTTCCCAGAAATTTTCTCTTGGAAGCAGGGCTTTTTAGAGACTCTATTTTAATACAAGTCTCTATTTTTAACGGAAGGTTCTCTAAAGACTCTATTTCAAACAAAATGGTCTTAACTTAAAGTCACGTTTTTCCTTATACTGTTTAAATAATAATAATAACCTTTAGAGACTGTTACGCGACTATTTCACGGGATAATCATTTTTGTCGCCGGTTTCTCGTCGAAAAGTTTCATTTGTGCTAGTGATTGCTTCAGAGATATTTCATCTGGCTTTTTGGGGTTCCTTCAGAAACTCTTCTAGTGATGTCTCTTCCTATTATCCCAGAAATTCTTCCAGCGGTGTCTCAGGGACTTTAGAACTTTAGAAACTTTAGAATTTGCTCCAGGAAATGCAGAACTATTCCCAACGCTTCTTTTTCCAGTGATTCCCCATAGACTATCTCAGGATTTTCTCCAGATTTATTTTGAGTTATTCTTTCACCGTTTTCCCCAGTTGTTATTATAAAAAAATAATTAAAATATTGATACAGGTCTTATTACATGATGTTTCATATCTGATTTTTTTCAATTGCCCATGGATTTTTCCAGGAAGATCTACATGAAGTCTTACGCCAATATTTGGCATAATTCTATCAATTCATCAACATATACACCAATTAATTACTCTAAAAATTCCTCCAAAATCCGAGAAAACAAAATGCTGTTCAAGGATAAAGGATTAATTATGTAGTTCTTACAAATAATTTCTCTATTAATTTCTAAAGTAAAACCTACATAGATTATTCAAAAGTTTATTTAAGATTGCATACCTGCTAATACTGCAGTAATCATTCCAATGATACCTCCGATAATTCCTACATAAATTTCTTCAAAGAATATTACCAGAGATTTGCTTGAGTATTTCTTTTAAATTCTTTTAAATTAGCTAGGAAATTCTCCAAGATTTCCTCAAGGGGTCAGGATTTCTTTCCGAGAACCTTGTAGGAGCTTAACGAGAGTTAATTTTGAACTAAATCAAGTTTCATCAGATGTTACAATAGGATTTCCTTTTTAAACAGCTCAAGGTTCAAAACAACCTACAAATTTCTGACAAAAATCCTCTGGAAAATGACTGGAAAAAATATTCGAAGACTTTCTTGGGAAACATATCAAAAAAATTGTGAAAGAATTTCTGATGGAATCTTAAGAGGAATCTCTGGATAAATTTCTAAAGACATTTTTAAAGAAATTTTAATCCTGAACGATAATTTTGTTGAAATTCATTGGATTGAATGTTCTAAACTAGACTCTTGGAGTAAATCCTAGAACAAGTTATGGTAGAATCATTGGATAGATTCATGGAGGACTTATGTTTTTCTTGGAAAAAATACCGAATAATCTTTGGAGACATTTCTAATGGAATCTCTTGGAGTGATATCTGACGGAAATTTTCAGCAAATACCTGAGTCAATTCCTACATACATCCAGGAGTACGAGTAGTAATATTTGTGGTAATGTTATGAGGAATTCCCAAAAAAAAAACTTAAAAAATATTCTTGAGGAAATGTCTGCGAGATTCGCTGAGTATAGACATCTTAACTCCCAAATCCCATTAGGATTATTTTTCTTTGTACCTATAGGATTCCTTTTTGGTCTCTTTTGGTTCCTATTTGGTCTCTTTTTTGAAGCAAGATCTCTAAAATTTTTATTTTCAAGACACTTGGTCCACTACCAGCCCTGCCTTGGGGTTCCTGCAGAGCTTATCCCAAAATATCATAACTGAGATATTTCTGACAGTACTTAATTTCCACAGCGATTTTTTCAATAATTAATCCTGAGTTTTAACAACAAAATCTCAACTTTTGTAATACATAAAAGCAGCGAACGAAATCCCTAAAGAGATAAAATCCATTTTTCTCGCTTGTTTACCATTGGAGGTGGGTGTTTTATTTTACTGGCTCGATAAACAGTCCCCGAACATCCGATAGTAATAGTATCCCCCAGTTTTGGAGCTTGTTTTGAGGCGTTTAATCATGCACTGCTATCCCTCCCGATATAATCAGAGCTATAGCCTGTTTATCCTCTCATGACGTGCAGCAAATCATGATTGTTGATTGCTAAATGAGAGATTCTCTCATATCTTACAAGAATTCCTGTTTCACACACAAACTTTTAAGTTATCGCAAATAACTTTTTTTTTTCAGAAAAACGAGATTTCATTCATATTAAAGTATTTTGAAAAAAAGTCAGTTTTACTGGAAAATGTTACACTAAAAATTTGTTTGTGTTCTCAAATTGATCATACAGTTGAATCTCCACAACTCGATATACTATATAACTCGATGGATTTTTCGGTCCCTTCAAATTTCCATATATCGTGCCTCCCATGAGTCGATATTTCTATAACTCGCTACAGCCACTAGTCGATGTCTTGTGAGAGGTAAATTTCACTCCATAACTCGATGTCTATCTCAAAATCTTTTTTATTTGAAGAAACTTAATCTTATTCTTGTTTGGAGGTGACTAAATATTTGCAAGTTGTAATAAAAGTTTAAAAACGAAAATAATAAAAAAATATCAATAAAAAAATATCGTAATTTTTGGAGCATCTCGAAAAAATTTTTTAAATAATAGTTTGTAAAATACTATCAACAAAATCATGACGGGGTTGGTGGTCTGATGGCTACCGCTTCTGCTTCATATGCAGAAGGTCATGGGTTCAATCCCAGGCCCGTCCCTTTCCTCGTACTTTGTAGTTGTATATCTCTCACCTGCTTCTATCTTTCATTCTAAATATATCACACTCAAACTATTCGTTCATAGCAAACGCTAGAACCAGAGACGGACAAGAAACCGTTTCTCTAACGCTTCCTACTTCCACGAACTGGCGTGGATGCAGTGGAATATACGGTCTACGTGTAAGTCAGTTCAATGCATCATCAATTCCTCCCCCTTCCCTTCATTGGTCTGCATTCTGACGTGGCAGGTACCATTGTTGCCTAAAAATAGAAGATCACCAGCACTTATACACTGAGGATGCCTGTTAGTCCCAAGCAGTCATTCGGTTGGTTCCTTGTGTAAGTGCAGCTGATCTGGCGTTACTGGAGTGCATCCACGGGCGGCCAATCAAGCTCAAGCTCAAGCTCAAGCTCAATAGTTTGTAAAATACTATCAACAAAATAATATTGCTTTCTCACAAAAGTTATCAAATACGTACTGGAAATACAGAAATTTGTTCCTTCGATTCTGTTTTTTTTGTTGGTATATTTTATAATTCGATAGTTCTATAAGTCGATGGCCCCTTAAATATCTAGTTATGGATAGCCGACTGTATTTGCAGATCAGTATGTAGCTCTCAACTGGAAGAACGCAATGGACTCTCGCCAGTCCAAACGATTCATTGAACCAGATGCCTATCAAACACAGAGGTTATTAAACCTCAATAAACACGATCTAAGTACTTATACTGGCTTATTAACAGGCCACTGCCCCAGCAAACGTTACCTCAAAATTATAGGTAAATTGCAAGAAGATATGTGTCGTTTCTGTAAATTAGAAAACGAGAGCACTGAACATTTGTTGTGCAAGTGTATTGCACTATACCACAAGCGTTGCAAACATTTAGATAAAGGCCTGCTAGAGCCTAATGAAATTCGAATCTACCATCCAAAACAGGTACTAAATTTTATCCGAAATGTAGTACCTGATTGGGATGCACGCCAATAGCTGTGGAGATAGTTACTTCATATAGTAATATATTTCTACAGTACGGCAAAAACAAAGAGGATAACACCACAATAGATCAAATTAATGGTCGCAGTAGTAAATGTAGCTCTCAATATATACACTTAAAATTATTGCTCTTTGAAAATATTGCTGATTTCGTCAAAATAAGAACATTGTGATAACTCAAAGTTTTTTTTTGAATCTGTAAATTAAAAAAAAAAAATAAAAAAAATTTAAAGTTATTAACAAGCTTTGTCAAAATTTCTGGTCAGACGAAGCACTAGAAGCCGAGCTGCAGGTCTCAAACTTAACCATTTTGTATGGAGAAACACGAATCTCTGAAGGAACACCCAGAGAAACAACTAGGAGTATTCATGTCAGAATGTTCAATGCATTTCTTTTTATTTGATAAAATCCTGGAGGAAAAATTAATAAAGAAATCCTTGAACGTATCTTGGAACGGATTCCAAGCAGAATTTCAGATTCTTGCAGAATACTTAGATTAGATATTAAGGTGATTATAAAACGAAGCCAAACTTTGAATTTTCAAGTGCACAAGACGAAAGAATCTGACAGCAGATCGCGTTGAAAACCAATCAACTTGCTTGCATGCAGGTTGTGATCAATGGGATAGATTTTCAACGCAGAGCGCTGTTTGGTTCTCAAGTCTTGTGCTCTTGAAAATTTGAGGTGTGGCTTCGTTATATAATCACCTTAAGATATTGTTGTAAGCAAATAGATTGGTATTACACTCTTTCTTTTACATTTGTATAACGATTGAATGGCAAACGATTTTCCTGAAGTTTTGGCAATTATTTACATATTCTCGACATTTTTATCAAAGATCTCGATTTAAAGCAACATTGCCTACTAATTTAAGTTGGAGATAAATTAGTCATGCATGAGTCATTATTTGCCATAGCAAATTCACTTTCTGTGCGACCAATTTTGATAACCGTATGTACTTAACTAAAAAAAGAAATACAACACCGAAACCAGTCACCAAGCTTTATCATAAAAAAACACCTGCTTAAAAACTCTCACTGCTTTTCTCCCGCTCTCGTTAGCGTTCAAAAGTCAACAGCATAGGGGAGACCACTGATAAGAATCCATGAGAAATTTTCAAGGCCAATCATTGTGTACGATAGCATGTTCCACTTCTGACGTTTGTGGCGTGGCGATGCAGTCAGTGTCTCATTTCATCCATCCATATGTTGTTGGCCCGAACAAAAATCAAGTTGTGAAAATTGTCCAAATTGGAGAAAAATTCACACCAATTATAGCTAAATTGCTCTGCCATTAAGTTTATTGAGCTTTTTAAAGGCAGCTTGTTCGCTGTTCACGGGCTCGTTTTTATTGCTTCCGATCGATCGACAAAAAATTGCGCTCCATAATGAAGCGTGAAATATCGCAATTTTAGAGGTATTTAAACATTGACACATTTTTGGCGCGTGCCATCGCCGAAGCTGAAAACAGGAGAAATGATCTGGGGTGACGAAAGTGGCCAAGGGTAATCATCAAAATAGGAGCACTTTCACAGTCATTCACTGAAAGCGTCGGGAGGGGCTGGATTTGAGCCTTTGTGGCGTTAGAAAGTGCACAAAGGAGCGAATAGGATACGACAGACTACAGTGGGCTGACCCTTAAAAAAAAAAAACAAAAAAAAAGAGACCAAGAGCAAGAATCAAAAAAAAAAAGCAATGAAATTAATTTTCAGTACGTCGACTGGCCCATAGAAGCCCACGAGTACGCCAGCTTCATTCAGCATGAAGTTGAGAAAACTTTGGAATGCTAAACGTTCGGTGCAACTGGGAAAATACTGAAAGAACATCAGCTGAGATGCTTTCCTTGTCTCAGTTGGAATGGTGTGCCACACAGAAGAAGAAAAGCTTGGCGTATTGTTTTGTCCGTCACTGTGTTTATCAAATAATGCTACAATCTTTTGATCTGTTTTCGAAGAAAAGAAAACTTATGCACCCCGCATATGCCAGCTGTGCTGCGAACAGCGTGACCTGATGCGAAAATTGCCGCTGCTGCCCCTGTTATTATCTATACACAGTATCGTATTCCATGCTTTTGCCATTATTGCGACCTGCTGCTGCTGCTGCTTAGTTGGGGTCTCGCCGTTTGCATCGAATCGTCGGTCGTCAGTCACACCATGCTGCAACGTTTTACTAGGTCGCGAAGAGCAGCACACCCGCACAGAAGAAAGGTGAATATCATCGCATCAACCACCCCCATGCTGTGTGCGTTGAGGGTGTGATTATAATGAGATGATCGAAGCACCTAACAGTGCGAACGGGTGGTCCCTCAGTAGATGGTCCCCTATAGACGCACTTGTGGCTTTTTTGCCGTTTTGCTATAAATCGTTGTGGAATAAAGGGTGTCCACGAAGAAATTGCCACACACAAAATTGATTCGCAAAATTCGAGTTTTCATCCAATTGCCATCAAATTTTCAGGGATTGAAAAATAACTATTAAACTTCATTTTACTCGTATTTTATTCACAATCCTTACGCAAATGCCCGCACCTTGGCCTTAACCCCGGCCATGAGATTCTGCATAACCTGTGAATCAACCGTTTTTTGCATGTAAACCCATAAAACAAGAAACGGTTGTATGAATATGGGCAGTATAGTAGCATATTTAACCCGTATAGGCCTGAGTGAAGCCAAAACAAATAAAATTCTCACCACTCACTTAGCGTAAGCAAATTTCAAGTTACCGGTAATTTCCGGAATCGGTTATAATGTGGCTACTCTATTAAATATTTTTTTAAAAGAACTCATTAGTGTAAACCTTTGGGAAACAATTGAATTGAATAACCAGATTGCTTGTATTTGATTGATCCTGTTAACGGACATTGTTTGGGTTCTTTGGAGCATCTGCAACTTACCTGAAAAGTGGCTAATTTGTTTTTAGAGATTTATCCTAATCTAATGGAAATACATTGGTGAGAACGATGATGTTTGATATCTACTTTTCAAAGGTTGAAACGGTTTAGTATCCAACAAAGCTATAGTCAGATCTTCTTCTTTCTGGTGTTATGTCCCATGGTGTAAATACCCTGCTTCTCAGCTCAGTGTTTTATGAGTATTTCCACTGCTATTTACTGAGAGCTCTTTGCCAGTTGACCATTTTTGCATTCGTATATCGTGTTGCAAGATGCAAAGATACTCCATGCCCAGGGAAGCCGAGAAAATTTCCGTTAAGAAAAGATAATCGACCGGCGAGATTCGAACCAACGACACTCAGTTTAGTATTGCTTAATAGCTGCGCGCTTCCCGCTACGGCTATTTGGGCTACAGCCGGTTCTTCTGGCATTAAGTCCCTTCCAGTGCATTCGAAACGGTACAATAGGGTAAAAGCGCCGGTTTTGGACAGTCTAACAGAAAATGTTTTTTTTTTAATTATATAAGAAGCCCTATTTATACTACAAATATGTCAAAATCAAGCCTTTAATTCATTTTATGTATGATAAATATCGAAAGTGAGCTGAAACCCTTTTTTTTCGTATTGAAAATCACGTTCGGCCAGAGATTTAGCTTCGGTTCCTAAATTGGCCAACCACATTGATTTCTTATGAGAGTGGTCAAATTAGGAATACCTTGGTCAGATAAGGTGTATAGGAATTACAATTATAAGGAAAATGTTTTTTTTTCTTCTGTTTCGAATCAATTCAAACGAGTAAATGATTGTAGCTCTATTGAGTGAATTGAGTAGATCGAACACAGAAGGTTTCATGCTGATTTGCTATGTGAAACTATGTATAATACAACTATGGCCGCAACAGGCGTATGGCCAAAGCAGGTGCTTCTATCCTACTCCTCATTTAAAATGTTTAATATAGAACCTTAATGATAATAAATCTTCGAGCTGTTTAGTGGAATACCTATAAGTAGATGAAAAACCGAATTTAGTACTATACCTTTTAATTTCACTAGAGTTTGAATCTTTTGACAGATACACGTATTTCGACCTCAACTGTAAGGCCGTCTTCAGTGTCGTGTACTAGAGTCGACTCTAGTACACGACACTGAAGACGGCCTTACAGTTGAGGTCGAAATACGTGTATCTGTCAAAAGATACAAACTCTAGTGGAATTTAATGGCAAGGTACTAAATTCGGGTTTTCGTCTACTTAAACCTTAATGATTCATTCAAGTTAAAATGATTTTCATTGCAAATAAATACTGCTAACTTAGCATGTCCAAAAAATATCTCTTACCCAACCTGACCCAGTGTCCAACCGGAACTACTCCTGCCACAGCAATAGCCCTCTAACCAGTTTTAGTATAGTATTCACAGAGTTTTAGCTTTTTGGCTTCACTCAGGTCGATACAGTTTAAGAGAAACTATTTTTATTGAACTATATAAAAGAAGAACTAAGAACTCTTTTACATCAATCCAAAGATTTTGGTCTATTCTTCATAGGAGTCATAAATAATTAAAAGTTATGTAAAAATAAGATCATGATTCGTGTTTTCCGGCGCCGTGAACCTTTTTGAAGCTACGATCCCTTTTGAAGCTCTTCAAGCATCCCACGAACCCTTTAGAATTAACCTTTTAACGTTTACTCAGTTCGATGTTATAATGTAGATAATGGAATAATACTATGAGCTTATTCGAACATTCATACATCCTACTTGTTGTTCCAACAGTGTAACCATTGATAAACAATCATAAAACTATTGATTTATAATCATAACTGTTTTTACTATTTCGATAAATTTAGACAACATCTTGCTTAGTCGAAGCAAATTTTGTTTATAGCATTTGTTCTTTTTCAGAAAATTGTCGTGAGTGGGAGTAGTGAAAGCCGAGTTCCATACAAAATGCTCAACTTTGGCATGCTGTAACGCTGTTCCTTTGTGAGCAATCGGCATGAAATTTTAGCAGAGAACTACAAGTATACTCAAATTCACTTAAATTTTTCACACTACCGGTTAAAAAGTTAAGCACCAAGTCAAATCGCTCAAAATAACAGTAATTTTAATAATTTTTTGAGCTTTGAATTTTTCTTTACTCATTGTTTCAACAATTTCCAAGGCATTTGTTTGATTGGTATTGAACAAAAATAACTATTATTTTGAGTGATTTCACCTGGTGCTTAATTTTGTAACAGGTAGTATGAAAAATTTCATATTTTGTTATACAGTTGACTCTTCACATCTCGATGTTCTACATCTCGATGTCTCTCCCTATGTCAATAAATTCATAAGTCCCTTCAGTCTGCATACATTTTCACGCTTCAGATCTCGATATCCTCCTTATCTCGATATCTTCATATCTCGATGTGTGTCTATTGATTGTTCGTTCTCAATTTTCTCTCATTATGTCGATATGATCAATATCGATGGTTACTAGACCAAAGTTTATGGGATTCAAAACAAATTAGGAGCGCAAAATGACGTCTGTTCGTGTATTACTTTATTACTTTATTGGCAACGGAGTGTTTTTCAATCTAGTTTTCATCAAAAATTTGTTCTTTGTTTCGATCTCTCCCTATCTCGATGGTCTCTTCGATATCGAGATGTGGAGAGGTAATGAACTGTAATGAAATTGAGTACATTTGTAGTTCTCTGTTTGTTCATGCCGATTGCCCACAAAGAAACAGAAATCGGCTTTCACTACTATTATCATGAATACAACTGTACAAGTATTATGCTGCGATCCTTTAGAGAAGTGCATCAAGAATATAGTTAGGATTCTACCATGTATCTTTCCAGGAGTCCGATAACAAAGTTCCGAAATTGATTTTACCAAAATCCAATAAAATACTGCAGGGCAAGTTTTACTCTACTTGAATTACCTTGGCACCTCCATAACTCACTTTAACATAGGTGGTCTTGTTTGAAAGATGCTTATACGGTGGTTGGCTGAAAGATGCTTATACGGGGCATAATTTTTTCCAAAAAATCTTTCGGAAAACCCTTCATCTAAATTTATCAAATGTGTCGGCAATATATGTCTTTTTACTTTAAAAGATTCTAACTATTAAAATTGACAAAGATTTTCCCCAAGTCTAGATTTTCCCCATAAGTTCAAACCATTACCACAATATTCGAAAGAGAAAGTCATCAAGTATTTCTAACTAATATCAGCAGACATTCAAGAAAATCTAATCTAATTTCAATTTTCTTGTCGGGAGCTCTATAAAAATCTTCTCAGATATCCATCAAGAATCTTCACATAAAATGTTCGTCACTTTAAATCATCCATTGAGAAAAAACGACAATTATTTTCAATGGCTTCGTCGACCCCCTGAGTAGCCGTCTACGGACCCCCGGTTGTATGGGTGTATGGGCGGTTTCCATACAGACTGGCAGCCAAAAATATTTTTTTCCATCTCATGTCGAGTTTTCGAGACTAACTTTTGAATAGGACCTATAGCGAAATAATATTTTTTGTTACTAATGATGTATATAAGCCATTTATGCCATTAACTTTGTGCAAACCATTATAAATATTATAACTTACAAAGAAATGATGATATGAATGATTTAGCTATATTCAGTCATTATTCAGAATTATTTTTTAGCTGTTTTAAATAGAAAATGGTTAAAAATATTGGAAAAATACAAAAAGTCCTAAATAAAAAAGTGCTAATTTGTGCAGCTAAATTCTTCACGATCCTTTAGTTTACATCTCAAAGTACCCTTAGATAAAAATTTTAGCCTGGGACAACTTGGGACAAAAAAGTATGGGATGTGTAAAGATTCGATAAAAAATCAATAATATTTTTTATATTTTTTTTTTTCATTGCACTCCCCGCATTTTTCCGACCTAAGGTATGAATGTTTATTTCATTTTATTTTTCTTAGATAGCGTTTTGAATGAGCTTTCGGACAGTGTATAAAAATCTGCATAAAATATTACGATTATGCAGTATATTGTATTCAATGTGTACCTTGTGTTTGCACTGAATTTTTTATTTTTCTTAAAAACTTTAACTTTGACATACTGTATCATTTCAACTATAAAAGATCTTGCCCTTATATTCCAGGAATATCTTAATAGAAGTGTTTACTATGGAATGATGTACAAGAAAAAACTATCAAAACAAGTTTTTTTTCAATTATTGGGGGTCTACGGACCACCGGTTGGGAAACCCTGTACGGCTCCATCCCATTACCCCGAATGCCACTACCCCGAAAGCCATTGACCCGCATGGTTCATTAGCCCAAAGGCCACTACTCCGAATGAGTCATTAACCCGAAAGTATAAAATACAGTACAGTATCTTGTCTTGTGGCCAAAAAATTTTGAAGATACTGTAATAATGTAAACTAGTAATTAATGGTGTGTAAATTTCGTCGGTAAAATGTTCACCGTAAATTTTTCCTTCTTCTGTATGTCAGCGTTTCTTTCGAAATATTCTTTTGGCAACTATCTTCTTCTTTTTCTTTTTTTTGGTGGTCTCCCTATTTCAATTTTGTTTTTGATAAATATTTCTCTTTCTTATGGACGAAGGTTTTTGTTGTTACAGTGATTATTCATGTCATAGCTGCAAGCATTTTATCATAGATTTGCCCTTCTTTCATAAATAAGATGTTCTTTCAAGTTATCATTGGAGAAGCTGGTCACTAATATCTTCATAAAGAACAGCAAATTATTTTTGTAGCAGGATATCTTTACAGTTTTTATTAAAGTTAAGGGTTAGTTAAGTTAGGAAGAATCGATCATTTGTCATGACTGAAATAGCAGTTTTCATTCTGATTGATCAACAAATCAAGAAAAAAAGAACGTTCGTGAATCATAATTAACAAAATCACGAATGGACGTTTTTATTTCTAGAATTTCTGTCCGTTTGAGAGAAATTGCCGTTTCAGTTTTGGCAAATGAACATTAATAAATCAAACCTTAATCCTGCTATAATTTTGTTCAGAAAATTTCACTACTTTTATCTTTTTGTGTTAAACAGTCAGGTCTTTTATGGATTTGCTCACCACTATTCTACCATCATCATTTATTCATTGTCTTGAACTTGGGTTTCAAGTATGCCAGCGAAACGATTGTTCATATCATGTTGGTCTTCAAACGGGTCCCATAGAACAAGACTCGTAGCGATAATATCAGAGAGATCAACCATTGCCATCGTTTAAAAGACAAAATCGTTGGGAAGATACCCAAGTGCCGTCACCTGAAAATTACGAGTGAAATGGTGCAAGGTCAAGACTTTACTCCATCATTATTTTGCACATATTATAGCTGTCCTTTTCAAAATGAAACCACCCTTCTTTCCAAAATAGGCTGTTCTTCAGATCATTACATTGTATCTGTGGGAATCTCTAAAAAATAGAGTACAAAGCCAAACGACACTTAGTATGTAAGAAATATTTGCTGAAAACATAGATCCTTAAAGATAAAAAAGATTTTAATCTTAAAAAAAAGTTAAGTCAAAGTCATTCGATGCTTATATGGAACCGTACAACTCCCTACCTTCTAATCAGAATTAATCTAAACGTGTTATGCATTCGGGGTAATGGCGTTCGGGATAGTGACCTATTCGGGGTAGTGGCGTTCGGGGTAGTGGCGTTCAGGGTAATGGCGTTCAGGGTAGTGACATTCGGGGTAGTGTCATGGAGTCCCCTGTAACAGAAATTAGAAAAAGCGCTACTATATACATGCTTATATAGCAGACTCTAAAGTATACACACAACAAATTCTAGCCACGAGTTTTTAGCTAAAGCTCTTCAATTTCTCATAATGTAAAGTGTGCAGATATACCGCTTTTCGACACAGCCCCCGTTTTTTGAAAATATGCCCTGCGCTGAAAAGCATCCCGCGAAATGTCTCGCATTTCACTCAAATTTACGAGAATGTCCCTCATTTATAGATAAGTTTTTACTAAAGCCTATTTTGCTGCTATCATTCAAAAATATCTGTGACGTTACCATACATTGAAAACTTAAAATATTTCTTCGCTTAGCAGATACATAAAATATTTATCAAGTTTCAATGATGAAGACTATGCATTTGCAACAGAAACAATTTTATAGGTTGATTCATTATTTTGGTGCCTATCTCAAACGAACTAAAAAAATCGTTAAAACTAACGAGTACCAATTAGTGGAAAAAAAATCTAGGGAATACTTAACACTGGATTTCTCATATGTGAAACAATAGCTCTATTGCGTTTACTCATATTCTTATTTAACTGTATTACGATTCTCTGAGAATTTTTCGCAGAATAATCCATTAATCAATTGCAGTCGCAATACTATGTAATAATCTTTCTTATGATCCTGTGAGATTAAGATCGGGATTTCTTCAGAATCTTATGTTTTGGAAATCCCGAAGGGCTATGAGAATTTTTTCTAGGATTCTATGAAAATCTGTCTCACATATTTTATCTGAAATCCATTGAAATTTATGAAAGAGTTCTCCTCTGAATTCTATAATAATATATGTATTCCCTGTAATTCCGGAACTCTGTAATAATTATATTTGCTTCACGAGAACATGCAAATCATACGAACAATTTTAAACATCAAACTACAATTTAATCGAAAAAACTATACTTGGGCAGTCCGGCTGGGTACAGATATTGAAAAAAACATATAAATGTCTTGCATTTGCAATGGCAAACTTTCTCCAAAATATAGATTTATATCGTTTACATACGATATAAATCTATACTTATTGGAGAAAGTTTAAAAAACTTATTTTCGTTCAAATGTTGCAACTACTTTACTCATTTGAACAGTTTCATGATCGGACATTAGGTTCTATGTATTATTTACCATAAAAAACAATTAAATCTTATTTTAAATTTGAAATTTGTTTTTTTAAATAAAACTCTATGGAAATACGTGTACAATAGAGCAGTTTTCATCACATGTTGTACATTTTATTCAGAACTGTAGGGGGAAATATGGTTAAACTCAAGAAGCAAATATATAACTAAGGGTGACCTACTTGCGCCAAACTACGCTATCCAACGAGGTCGATGACAAGTAAGACGGATCAAGTGCTGTGAGTTGCTGAACTGAATGGGGGTGAAGATGAAATATAGATCACCCAAATTTAAGCTCTCTTAAGCAATCGATTCCTAACCTACGTCACGTCTGATGCGCGGGTGTCGGCCTTCGAATAGTAAATCAACCTGCTGCTACTGTTTCGAAGTTTTCAAGCAGAGTACCGACGCGTTCACGGTAGGTTGCCTAACCAACAAGGGGGCTTCTGGGTGTAGGTCTCGATGGACTGATTTAGATCACTTCAACGCTTTTTGTACCATCTTTTGGTTGGGTTGTTCAAGACGTTGGTGCAGGTGTGCAAGAGTAAGCGGAGAACGAATGGAGTGCACGAAATTCAATAAAAAATAGGTAGTTGCCTCGTTGCGTATTTATCAGTTTGTAAACATTGTGCAGCAGAACCCCTAATTTGACACGTTTCACCAAAATCGTATGATTCAGCCAGTGCGAGCGTTGTTCGATAGAAATAAGGTGAAAATTGACAGAAACAGGTGATAAGTTAACCTGTTTGCACGTCTGGGTTGAGTTCTTCCAAGTTTGGAGGTATGATTCATTCTCTAGAACCGTTAGGTGAAATAGAAGACTCTTGAAGCACTTTATGAGTGATCGATTTGAACATTTTTAATTTTCTATGCTAATTTAAACTTAAGGCACACTTTGAATATTAAATCTTATATAATAAAAGAACATTAAATTAGATGCGTGTCTGCCAAAAACTATACATGTAATGTGTCAATTTATGAGAAGATTTACAAGTTAATTATTTAGCATGGCATTTTTGGTCAAGATGGTTTTATAAATAGCTATCTATGCAATAATTTTCTTCAAAATACTCATATCTGAATAAAATTTCTTCTAAATTCAGTCCATCACAATCTGATTCAATCTAAATCCAAACTAAACTTGATTTTACGAAAATTACAACTTAATCCAATCCAAAACATTCAATTCCAATCCATTTCAAATCCATTCAGAACCATATACTATCCAAATCTATTCCATATCCCATCCATATCGCATATCCAATCCAAATCCAAAGCATTCATTATTTCACCAAAAACAACACGAACAGACCATAGCACCTACGAATCATGCTTACCCAAGGTCAAGTTCATATCTCTCGCACCGCAAACAGCATCTTTTGTCGCACATCCTGCTGTAGCATCGACCCCCTCAAGCTACTGGTTCATCAGACGTAAACGTACGATTGCATAATACATTCATTCCAACCCATACACGTGCAGATGCTATGACCAATGGATCGATATGTGCCAGTCTTCTCTTCGTCGTCGTATGTCTATGTAGTTTCCTCTGTAACCTAGTGCATGCCCTAACTGCGCTCCACCAGACAACTTGACTACTGGCTTCCGTTCTCGAAATTGCAGCAGCAAGTGTGACATCACGACAATTAAGCTACAATTACAGTCTGCAGTGAAGCAGCAATATTTATCGAGTTTCGGCTCAAATTTAGGCTGCTTACGGGTCGAATTATGGCTTCCCAGGAAAGCGTTTGATAGCAGCATTAGCCAAATATGTCGATGCGACAACTATTGAACCCGACTTGTTACAAGACATTTGCATTTCTGATGGTAATTCAATCGTCGGCTGCTTGCCCTTCGCTACCAATTGTTGATTGGAGTTGAGGATAGTGGAATAAAATGTATGGTCCCAACTTTTGTTGATTATCTACTTGCACTAAAAATACATACAAATTCAAGTTTTACTGAGAAAAACTCGGGGATAAGGTTATCCGAGCAGAAAAAAAATGCTGCAGAATATCAAACTGCTGTTAGGGTGCCAGTACCAATGGTTGTAATGTACCAGTACATTTTTCGATAAAAACGACATGTGCTATTTTTGGTGGATAGATCTCCTCTAGTTTAGTCGATTTGCCAAATATCAGCTTTTTATTTTATCAAAAAGTCATATAAATAATTAAGTCTACGCAAAAAAATGCTCCCTTGCACCAATAGTTGTCATCGTCTTCCAGTAGTGGATCAACGGATGGAAGCAGTTTTTAAAATGGATGTATAAAAATGAAGAAAAGCCCCAGAGATGATCTTTATGCTTCATTCGAAAGATATTAGTTGCTGTTCCGAGGTAAAAATGTAAATTAGGTAGTCTACTAATGGCACCGGCACCCTAAATGTCATGAAAATCACGGGAATTAGACAATCGAATATTGCTAATATCATTTTTTTCCCTGGAAAAAGTCATCGGGAAATGTTTTTCTATTATCAGTTGACAGTATTTTCCGATACGATTTTTCGCATGGAAAACAGCTATAAGCATTTTAAATTTTCTAAAATGTTGACATTTAACAGCACTAGGGGTTTCTATACCAGATAATGTTCAATACTTACCACCTGAATAAGGTATGGAAGAGTCCTCAAATAATTATATCTCATGCATATTCTACAAATACCTTACTGATAACTAAATCAGGTATTTCAATACCTCAATAATACACTGGGGTTGAATTTTGAGAAAATAGAGTCTCTCACTTATCGCTCTCTATTCAGATCGGGGGCGAAAATGTTGCATGTAAAACTCATCTGACCAAGCTCCAAACCTGAGGGACACTATTCATTATCACATATTTGGGAACTATTTATAAGGTCAGTAAAATAAAACACCCACCGTAAATGGTAAACAAGCAAGAAAATGGGTTTCATCATCGCTCCTTCTATGGGGCTCTCATTTGCTGTCGTTATTAATCAAGCTTGTAACAGCTTGCGAAACATTGCCGATCATGGACCGATACAGGTATGAAGTTTTTCTTCGCTTGCTTTAATCGTGATCGAATGAGAACGAATTTTGCCGAATTTTGTAGTTCCCCGACTAGAGGCTTGTAACAAAAATATAGTAAAATTTTATCAGAATATGATATGCATATCATATTATGATAAAATTTTGTTAGGCTCCGTTATCCATAGAACATAATATAACAGAAATATAACATAATGTGTTTTATTTCCCTTTAAGATATTTTTTGTTCATTTTTAATAACTTTATAACAAAATAAATACATAGTTATGCATTTCAATAATATGCAATATTATCGTATATCAAACAGTATTATAATTTTGATACTTTGTATCAAACATTATAACTTGGTTTGTTATGTTTTTGATAGAATTAAAACACATTTTGTTATGTTTATGTTACTACTCATACACTTTTTGTTATAATTTTAGTTATTTTAACAACATCCTGCATCAAGTTTGCAACAACCTATGTTCGAAAAAAACTTATAACATAATAACATATGCTGATATAATTTTGTTATGTACCCTTAGTCGGGTCAATACCTCAAGCAGTACTCTTCTTCTTTTTCTTATTGGTATAACGTCCTCATTGAGACATGACCTGCTTCTCAGCTTAGTGTCCAATGAGCACTTCCACAGTTATTAACTGAGAGCTTTCTAGAGCACTTATACAATTGAGTGTGATAACCACTATACCCAATTACAGTACAACACTAAAATATGCTTCATAGGTGCGAGTGATTCGCTATTTCTCGGGTGATGGGGACATTTTGAACACCTTTCCCCAACGCGGACCTAGAATCAAGCCAAAGAAACGGAAGCCCGTCAATAGCGCACAGAAGCAAATGCCAGGCACCGTGTCCGACTGGAAGACCCAGACTTCCAGATCGGCTTACGGTGCGTAATATGAATGGCAACCATCCATGCCTAGTTTCAAGGATAGGTGCTGACCGTAGCTTACAGTATTCAAAGGAAACTTGACACCCAATCTATTCAGCTCGTTACTTACATGTTGATGTAGTTTCGCGTTCGTCGACCACCGAGGGCTATGACCTTGTTCGCATAGTTGACATAAGCGCCAATATGATCAAAATTCAGTTTTTTTGCTATTCGTTGTTTACCTAACAATATACTCGGTGGGCACGCGAACAACACATAAATTTGTACGAAAATATTCGAGTTACTAGCTTACCCACGTGCCAACATCATTGGAAAGCTAAACCCATGAACTATCAAAGGTTGTCTATGATCAATTCTCGATATGATCTAGAATCTTTTCGTTTTTTAAATTTCTTGACTTTCTCGTGGCCCTTCCATTACACATTCATTTACTAAAGCTATCAGTACAAACTTTGCCAAATGTGTAAATATTTGGCTAAGCATATATCAACAGACAAACATCGGTTTCAAGTCTGTTAAATTCTGAGCAATGTCAAACATTTGTTTGGTTCTGTAGTCTGTACCAATCCAAGCCAAAAATTTGCTATAGTGTTTTGCTTAAATATTGCAAAATCAAAATACTGCATTTAACATGTGGCCAATATGCTTATTTGTTGTAGTGTTCTACTCTCATGTTTTTTTGAAGATTGTTGTACTGTTCTAAAGGGCTGTTGTAGTGTTCCTGAAACTGTCATATGTTGAACTTCATCTTCATCAAATGTCTAGTTTTTTTAGAATTGATAACATATACAAGATTACAGCCCCAAATCGGAAAAACGCATTTTACCAGCAATGATGGTGGTTACGTCAACCATGCAAACACGGGCAGTGATGAACCAGGTTTGTTTGATGCGATAAAATATAGAACGCCCTGTCGTCGTCGTCGTTGCACGTACTGTTTCGTGCGAAATGGTAGTTTATGTGTGGGCACGTTGTTATCCATATCAGTTTTTACACCATACTGCTAGTCGATATGTCGCGCAAATTCGCTGTTTGACCGAGTTTTTGTTCGATAGTGGTTTAACTATATTTTGGCTTTACATTTCTGCAAATATGGAACAAGGGAACGTTTATTCTATCATTGATATTTCTTCAGTTATCTAAGTAGAGCAAAGGCCGCCTGTCGAAAGGCTTGGTTTTGCCTTCTAATGAGTAACGTAGTTCAAGAGCCTTATTCGATGTTGATTATTTCAGCAGTAGATTGTGTATTAAGCTCACAGATAAGCCATGACGATTCTTTTTATCAATTTTATCGATTTTGTAAGATTATATGAAACTCTTTCTGTTCAACGGCTTTTAACTATTTCGCTGACAAAACTGCATTCAATCAAAAGTGAACAAATTATGTCCAAAAGTCTCAAAAGTCTTACTAAATCTTTAACATAAAGTTGTCACAATCTCTTAAGGGTTTCAGAAATCAGGCAGGATTAGTACCGAAACTTGGAAAAGACTCACTTATTTCCAGATTAAAATGACGAAAAATCCTACACAGCCCGACTAAGGGTACATAACAAAATTATATCAGCATATGTTATTATGTTATAAGTTTTTTTCGAACATAGGTTGTTACAAACTTGATGCAGGATGTTGTTAAAATAACTAAAATTATAACAAAAAGTGTATGAATAGTAACATAAACATAACAAAATGTGTTTTAATTCTATCAAAAACATATCAAACCAAGTTATAATGTTTGATACAAAGTATCAAAATTATAATACTGTTCGATATACGATGATATTGTATATTATTGAAATGCATACCCGACTAAGGGTACATAACAAAATTATATCAGCATATGTTATTATGTTATAAGTTTTTTTCGAACATAGGTTGTTGCAAACTTGATGCAGGATGTTGTTAAAATAACTAAAATTATAACAAAAAGTGTATGAGTAGTAACATAAACATAACAAAATGTGTTTTAATTCTATCAAAAACATAACAAACCAAGTTATAATGTTTGATACAAAGTATCAAAATTATAATACTGTTTGATATACGATAATATTGCATATTATTGAAATGCATAACTATGTATTTATTTTGTTATAAAGTTATTAAAAATGAACAAAAAATATCTTAAAGGGAAATAAAACACATTATGTTATATTTCTGTTATATTATGTTCTATGGATAACGGAGCCTAACAAAATTTTATCATAATATGATATGCATATCATATTCTGATAAAATTTTACTATATTTTTGTTACAAGCCTCTAGTCGGGAGGTTAATCAATTACCCTTTTGAGCAGGATTACACTAATTTAATTTGATGTATACGAATCCGACCCAGAGTTCTCACAATTTTAGCCGACATTTTGGCTAAAATCTGAGTAGGGTTTCCATAAAATATATGACAGCATTTTTACAGAGTTTTAAGCAGTATTTCAAAAAGAGTTCCTGGTGAAATTCCAACACAATCTTTGACAAGATTATCATAGAAACCTCAAAGGCATTCTTGCACAAACCTGAGCAGTGAAGTGAAAAATGATACAACTGTTTCCTTAACATCAGTGGTTCTTCACATTCTTAAACCGTGTATACTTTATAGCTTTTGTTATAATGTTGGGGTTATAATGTTTCATAAATCACTCAATCCTACCCAACTCGAAGATGTTTGTTTTGTAGATGGCTTTGTGATGTTTACACTGTTCAGTCATGAAATTTGTTGTGTTCTTATGATTCCTACAATGCCTAGAAAAATCAAAATTATCTTATTGGTGTCTATCCATCCGGGAAATCCGGGAAAAGCGGGAAAAACTGAGATTTACAAACGACCGGGAAATATCCGGCAATTCAAAGAACACCCCGGGAAAATATGTATTTCAAACATAAAACTACCGGTATGTTTAAATTTTAACCAATTCGGGTGAAAATAGATTTTTTTCCCAAAAGGTTCACTGCCTGTCACTCGTACTTCGCATCATGACTAACTTTTAGTGAGCTGGTAGAGAGGTAATTAACGATTAGGATCAGACGGATTTCACGCCAACTCGACAAAGGGATTGGCAGCACCCCTTCAGAATTCGATGAAACTTTCTGGGTGTGAAGACTATGTGAAACTAAGATAATCTACATACTTTGTTTTTTTCAAAATCGATCTAGACTAACATTTCGAAAGGGTTCAATTTTTTTTTCTTTTTTTATAAACCCGTATAACTCGAAAACGATAAGACCTACAAAAAAGTGTTGTATGGGGGACTGTCGTGAAATTTCCTGACGTTTTAGAGAAAAAAATGGAAAAAATAAAAACACATTTTCTACACTGAAAAAAAATATGATTCAAAACTTTAAAGTCGATTTAAAAAAACGGCCAATTCAGATTTTGATCATCCTTAAGCATAAAGTTTCGTAATTAAATTTACTAAAAGTCGTCCATACATTGCAAATTGGGCATATTTTAGGGAAAAAAGTTTTTCTAACTTCAAATTTTTTAAGTCCCAAAGTTTTTTTTTACTTATTTTTATAAACCCGTATAACTCGAAAACGGTAAGACCTACAAAAAAGTGTTGTATGGGGGACTGTCATGAAATTTCCTGACGTTTTAGAGAAAAATATTGAAAAAATAAAAACACATTTTCTACACTTAAAAAAAAAATATTCAAAACTTTTAGGTCGATTTAAAAAAACGGCCATTTCAGATTTTGATCATCCTTAAGCAAAAAGTTTCGTAATTAAATTTTTTAAAAGTCGTCCATACATTGCGAATTGGGCATATTTTAGAGAAAAAGGTTTTTCTAACATCGATTTTTTTAAGTCAGAATTTTTTTTTTAACTTATTTTTATAAACCCGTATAACTCAAAAACGGTAAGACCTACAAAAAAGTGTTGTATGGGGGACTGTCGTGAAATTTCCTGAAGTTTTAGATAAAAAATATTGAAAAAATAAAAACACATTTTCTACACTGAAAAATAATTATTCAAAACTTTAAAATCGATTTAAAAAAACGGCCATTTCAAATTTTGATCATCCTTAAGCAAAAATTTTCGTAATTAAATTTACTAAAAGTCGTCCATGCATTGCAAATTGGGCATATTTTAGGGAAAAAAGTTTTTCTAACTTCAATTTTTTTAAGTCCCATGACGACGGGGTTGGTGGTCTGATGGCTACCACTTCTGCTTCATATACAGAAGGTCATGGGTTCAATCCCAGGCCCGTCCCTTTCTTCGTACTTTGTAGTTGTATATCTCTCACTTGCTTCTATCTTCCATTCTAAATATATCACACTCAAACTATTCGTTCATAGCAAACGCTAGAACCAGAGACGGACAAGAAACCGTTTCCCTAACGCTTCCTACTTCCACGCGCACGCCTTTTTTACGCCTGATATATAGGCAGTCTGCTAACCACAAAAGCAAACCTTTCTGCCATGCCTTTCCCCAATCCATACACTCCCGCATGAACTGACGTGGATGCAGTGGAATATACGGTCTACGTGGGAGTCAGTTCAATGCATCATCAATTCCTCCCCCTTCCCCTCATTGGTCTGCATTCTGACGTGGCAGGTGCCATTGTTGCCTAAAAATAGAAGATCACCAGCACTTATACACTGAGGATGCCTGTTAGTCCCAAGCAGTCATTCGGTTGGTTCCTTGTGTAAGTGCAGCTGATCTGGCGATACTGGAGTGCATCCACGGGCGGCCAATCAAGCTCAAGCTCAAGCTCAAATTTTTTAAGTCCCAAACTGAAATTATTTTTTTCAAATCTTTTGTTTTAAACCGTCAAATATGATTGTGTTTTCAAGTGATGAATGAGTTTGAATCAGAAAATAGATTGTATTTTTTATTGAGAATAGTTAAAAAACGGAATTATACAGTGATTATGTTTTTTAAATGCAGGCAATCAATGGACTTCGCCTCTGCCTATGAGAAAATCAACTCCGTCTAACAATCCGACGGATTTTTATGGTTTGAAAGGTATTACAACAGTATTGCAAACATTGAAAAGTAACAACCTTATCCATACCCCATTAAATTCTCTTCTAGAAAAAGTTTTGTGAAAAAAAAACTTACTAAACGTACCTGCGTTAAACGCCAGATGAATAAGAAATAATGAATATGTTTGTATTGTTATCTACCTAAAAAAAGTTGATAAGCTCATAACTCATGATTTTATTGCAAATAACAGTCTGCTTTTCTACGAAACAAAAAAGACTCCTTAAAACAAGGTTAAATACTGGTAATTAGCGGCTTTCCTGAAAATTATAACGCTGCTCAAGGATATCACTGGAATAATTCCCAAGCAACGATACAATAATTCGAGATTTACCATAAAAAAGATAATAAATTGGAAAATGTTAGTTTTATTATAATATCAGACCCATGACACAGTAGCAGTTCAGCTATTTATTTCAAAATTGACAAATTTTGTTAAACAAATCAAAAGTTATTTTTAAGTCAGATGGAGCTGCAGCTCATTATATAAAAAATGTCAGCTTATGTAATTTCAAGAAAATACATGGATTGGAAGCAGAGTGGCACTTTTTTGCCACATCCCACGGCAAAGGCCCCTGTGACGCTATTGGTGGCATTCTCAAGCGAATGGCAAAAACAGCAAGTCTTGCAAAATACTATGGAAACACAATCGCAATTCCGCGAGAACTATTCGACTGGGCAGTGAAACAAACTGATACATGTATCACCAAATTAAATTTCTGTTATATATCTAATGAACAATATGTGAAAATGTCAGAGGAATTGGTGGAATTTTTTGATAAGGTTAAAACTGTCCCTGGTAACCAAAAATATCATTGTTTTATGCCTATTAGTGATACACAAATTGCAACCAAACGGTATACCAATTCAGAGGATGAACCAAAAATATTCAATTTATTCAGTAAAGCCCAAAAATAATGTAAATATTTATGTGCAGATACTACGTTTTAGGATAACCACGATTTTTTTCATAAGCATAATATTGACCCTTTCCAGACACCTGTTATGATTGGCTTTGACCAAATAAGAAATTAAATATTATTGTGATATCTTTCCAACTATAAAAACCCATCGGATTGTTCGACGGAGTTGATTTTGTCATAAGCGGTTTGGTGCGAGATCAATTGAATTTAATTAAAAAAAAAAACTGTATAATTCCGTTTTATTTCTTTTAACTACTCTGCCGTTTTACGCATACTTGTCCCACGGTCCATAGGGTTTACATAAAACATGGGACAAGTAAACGTAGAAGGGCAGTACTTCCAATAAAACAAATATGATCTATTTTGTGATTAAAACTCATTTATCACTTGAAAATATGATCATACTAGACTATTTAAAGCGAAATAAAAATAAAATAAAAAAATAATTTTGGACCTAAAAAATCGATGTTAGAAAAACTTTTTTCTCTAAAATATGACAAATTTGCAATGTATGGACGACTTTCAGTAAATTAAATTACGAAACTTTTTGCTTATGGATGATCAAAATCTGAAGTGGCCGTTATTTTAAATCGAGTTCAAAGTTTTGAATCATATTTTTTTTTCAGTGTAGAAAATGTTTTTTATTTTTTCTTTTTTTTTTCTAAAACGTCAGGAAATTTCACGACAGTCCCCCATACAACACTTTTTTGTAGGTCTTACCGTTTTTAAGTTATACGGGTTTATGAAAAAAAGTAAAAAAAAAACTTTGACCCTTTCCAAATGTTAGTCTAGATCGATCTTTATAAAACAAAATATGCAAAGTATATTAGTTTCACATACTTTTGACATCCAGAAAGTTTCATTGAATTCTGAAGGGGTGCTGCCAATCGCGTGTCGAGTTGGCGTGAAATCCGTCATCTTTGAAACATTTATAGAAGGGTACTTAGGGATAGCTGTCAAAATTCTTGGTGATATTCTTGTTAGATTTCCATTTAAATCCGTTACAAATTTTCAATGAGATCTTCGCTGGAATCATAACGGGAATTGAACCAATAATTGACCAGTTTCTTAAAAATTCTTTCTGGTTATAAGATTGCTAATAAGGTTTTTAGACAGCGTCCATTTATTACGTAACGCTAAGACCCCTACCCCCTCCGTAACGCTTTTTGTATGAAAAAGCAAATTTTTGTATAAGCCGTAACGCTCGAGCTTACATCCTCCTCCCCCAAGAGCGTTACGTAATTTGTGGACTGCACCTTAGTGGATTCTAGAAAAGATCTTTGGCTGATTTTGTTTGTAAGTTTGGCATATTTCTTAGGATAAAAGATCTACTAAAATGCTGGACAGATTCCTTGGCGGATTTGTGGGGTTGTTGATGATATTGATTCTTGATGAAGCTTTGTCGGTTGCTTGTTTGACTAGTCCTTGAAAGCGTAGCATAGACTGACTGTACATGTCAATGGTTGCTACTCCGTGATTGATCCGAACCGGTAAGAATTCCCGACTAAGGGTACATAACAAAATTATATCAGCATATGTTATTATGTTATAAGTTTTTTTCGAACATAGGTTGTTACAAACTTGATGCAGGATGTTGTTAAAATAACTAAAATTATAACAAAAAGTGTATGAATAGTAACATAAACATAACAAAATGTGTTTTAATTCTATCAAAAACATATCAAACCAAGTTATAATGTTTGATACAAAGTATCAAAATTATAATACTGTTCCATATACGATAACATCCCGACTAAGGGTACATAACAAAATTATATCAGCATATGTTATTATGTTATAAGTTTTTTTCGAACATAGGTTGTTGCAAACTTGATGCAGGATGTTGTTAAAATAACTAAAATTATAACAAAAAGTGTATGAGTAGTAACATAAACATAACAAAATGTGTTTTAATTCTATCAAAAACATAACAAACCAAGTTATAATGTTTGATACAAAGTATCAAAATTATAATACTGTTTGATATACGATAATATTGCATATTATTGAAATGCATAACTATGTATTTATTTTGTTATAAAGTTATTAAAAATGAACAAAAAATATCTTAAAGGGAAATAAAACACATTATGTTATATTTCTGTTATATTATGTTCTATGGATAACGGAGCCTAACAAAATTTTATCATAATATGATATGCATATCATATTCTGATAAAATTTTACTATATTTTTGTTACAAGCCTCTAGTCGGGATTGTATATTATTGAAATGCATAACTATCTATTTATTTTGTTATAAAGTTGTTAAAAATGAACAAAAAAATATCTTTAAGGGAAATAAAACACATTATGTTATATTTCTGTTTTATTATGTTCTATGGATAACGGAGCCTAACAAAATTATATCATAATATGATATGCATATCATATTCTGATAAAATTTTATTATATTGTTGTTACAAGCCTCTAGTCGGGTTGCACTTCGATCCAAATGAATAAGGCTTGTTTGACTAGTCCTTGAAATATGACAAATTTCTTACGAGGTCCCTGACAAGATATTGTATGGATTTCTACAGATTCACAGCAAATTCTCCAGGAACCAGTCATGGGCCACCTCTATCGCATAATCCCGAATGCATTTTTAGAAGGTAATGGGTTGGCTATTGAACGTTGCCCTTTTGTGGAAGTTTACATAAACAGAGCTGAGTTTGTTTATATAATTCCAAACTATCTCTGAACTTGTTATAAGTTCTAGGGGGTTGAAGGGTTTTTCAGATATTTGAAAAAAAAAACATATTTTATATCTTTTTGTTCAAATTTTTTTCGAAATTCAAGACATTTCGAGGTTAGTATTTTATGAATTTAACAAAAAAAAACATAAATAAGTTATATTTAGTACTCCAAATTTTACAAACATATTAAGAGCAAAATCATTTTGCCATCCGTTTTTTAATTTCTTGGGCATCCGGGAATTGAAAAACTTATTTTGAATGAACACCCTGATTGTAATGAACACAAAACATCTGCTTATTCTTCTTCTTTCTGGCGTTACGTCCCCACTGGGTCAGGGCCTGCTTCTCAGCTTAGTGTTCTTATGAGCACTTCCACAGTTATTCACTGAGAGCTTACTATGCCAATGACCATTTTTGCATGTGTATATCGTGTGGCAGGTACGAAGATACTCTATGCCCTGGGAAGTCGAGAAAATTTCCAACCCGAAAAGATCCTCGACCGGTGGGATTCGAACCCACGACCCTCAGCTTGGTCATGCTGAATAGCTGCGCGTTTACCGCTACGGCTATCTGGGCCCCTACATCTGCTTATAAATCATATGATTTCCTTTTCCTGAATGTAAGATACCTGAATGCCTGCTATCAGCATGTCCCTTTTCCTCGAAAATAATCTTCCATGTTCAGCATTCTTGTCCCATGGTGGCTGGGGTTTCCTCTTTTAAAAGGACCAGTATTTTGAACAAGGTGGTGATGTGATTCAGTGGCAGTAAACTAAAAAGTGCAGGCAGTAATTATAGGAAGGAGATAGTATATTATTCTCTACTATATACTTCTTATAAAAATGACGACAACAACAAACAACAAAAATAAACTAATAATTAAGTAAATAAAGAAGAGTGTTTATAAGATTTCCACTTTATTCACCATCTGGATACTATAGGGAGCTCTGTACTGTTTTGTATGAGATGTAGATTTTACGGGCCTTGTTTTTTGCAACATTATGAAATAATGGAAGAGACTGAATAGTTTTTGTGCAGAGCCCTTTGAAGTTGTGCCAATTATGAATGATGTTTGGGGGAATGGGTTATTTGAGGAAAAAAGGTATTCAAAGAACTGGCTTTCGGTAGAGTTGCATAATTTTAGTCACATCAGTTGATCCGTCAGTTGATGGCTGATATGTATACAAAATCATTCAATGTCACTACCGAGCAAGCAATATTGTTTCGATATGACAGCTAACAGTAGTGATCTGACATCGCACATCGTTCAAAATCACTGCAAAAATGTATCTACATACGTAGGTTAACTAACATTCAGTTTTAGTTTATCTGCTGGGTGAGCAGAAGAAAAGGAATTTATCGTGTTTCATGTCGTTGTTCGCGCTTTTGATTTCAATGGGCATAAACTGGCCTTTTTCACAATATTTTTGAACAAATTTATATTTTTTCCTACAATCCATAATTAGGACGTCTTCAACATTGTCCATGCATAAAAGTAGTCGGAAAAAGATTTTGGGCTATTTAAGACCGGTGTCCGCGATTCGAAGCATCGGGACACTTTGAATCAACACGGTATAATAAGGCATGATTAATACACATGCACATAATACACAAATTTTAAAATCGCGACTAGGGAAAAAAAAATGCTCTTAGTTAACCCGTTAACGCCCAAGGTATCTCACAATTGGAATTCAGCTCCGTTTTTGTTATTCATAGTCGTATTCCCATAAATTAAACCTTAATTCACCAAAAAAATTCAATTCTATGGTGGGGATATAAAAAAATTCTTGAAAGTGTGTCGTCCATATCTAGCTGTTCTATAAGTTTATTTTCGAGAATAATCAAATATATTTTCATGCAGTTCGACCCATTACAATGTAAACAAGTTGGAAAACAACTACTGGTGAGGGGTAATTCGTAAATTACGTCACGTACAGAAGAGGAAGGAGGGGGTTACAATGAAACGTGACTACCCGTATAAAATTTGGAATCCATACAAAAAGGAAGAGGAAAATTGAGGAGGATGAATATGGCAAAACTTTGCGTGGCGTAATTTATGGACGTACCTTGATAAAGAAATTGCACCATAAAGAATAAAAATTTCAGAGGCGAAAGGTTCATGCCAGAACTAAATCATTTAGTGACTTCAATTCAATTTCTGCTCTACCACGTAAGAAAGATACAGGCATACATACATTTCCATACATGTACATGTACAATTATGCACACTTAAACCATTTATACCAAAAATTAAATAAAATCTTACATCAAATATTTTGATTTAGAAAAAAAAAAACGTACAGATGTTTCAGATTTATATAAATTATATAAATCTTGCCAGCTGATAATGGAAACATAACTATCAAAATATTTTTTTCTGGGTCAAGTTATTAGTATACAATGTGACTCGGATCTGACAGTGATTGAAATATATATTTGGCAATATCAGAATTTCGTTAGTGCTGATCAAAAGTTAGTTCTTCAGTCCAATGACAGTCAAACATTGGACTCCAACTATTACATGCTTTACAGATGTGAATACTTGAAGCCAACATTATTCGGCTATAACGTTGAAGTTACTGCATCACTGATGCATATATTCACATATTTACCGATAGAACCGAATCCACGCGGTCCAAGATTTTTGACACTAGAGCTGGCCAGAATACCTGGGGAGCATACTGAAGCGTGCCCGCTCAAATGTCACAATTCTTGGTCTTAGTGAGTTCAGCAAGGAAGGCTCTTTACTGCTACCTCAACGCGTCGCTGGTTCTAAAAAGTAAACAACCATACAAAACTACGATCAAACAATGGTGAAGGCGTAATCAATTTTCTCGAAAACATTCATTTTGGGAATTAAGTAGAATTTTCTGATTAAATTGGCAACAACGCACTTCAGTAGCGCGTAGTAAATAACTGCTTGTAAACAATATCTTTCAAGCGCATTTATTACTTTTAATTTTGCGAAAAATAATTTTTACTTTTCCACGTTTAAGTCATAAAACTGGTTCTGGACTTAGGTTGGCGGCTATTCAATTTTACTCTCATTTGACAGCCGCCCTTCACCCTTGGAGTTTAGTTCATGGATGGATAAGTCAATTTGTCGTTTTTTTCGTTCATTACTCCCTTCAAAAGATCAAAAGATCTAAATGGTGTCAAGGTTCATCTAAAAACGTAAGGAGCATTGCATCCGAAATAAGCGATTGTTGCTCGGATCGATAGTAAGTATCCATTGTTTTGATCTAGGCTGACCAATTTCTTATTGGTTGTTTCCTTGATGTTTCGCACATAATAACAATACCCAGCTAATATGTTTTTTAGCGAAAATATTTCCTTTTATGTCGAAGATACCAATTTCGAGAGTTCGATTTTTTTCAGTCTCATCGCTGGACTGACATAAAAAAATAAAATATTTGACCACTAACGCCACCTTGTGAGTGTTTTCCAAACTAATATGGTTTTAGGCGAATAGGATTCATTTAATTGTTCAACATTGTCCATGACATAAACTTTGTATCTAATCACTTGACTGAGATATTAGCAAATAAAATCTTTGCCCACTAGCGCCATCTTGTGGTTGTTATAAGGTTTTATGTGACTAAGTATCATTTAGTTGTTCAACATTGTCGAAGACAACAATTTTGTATCTCATAACAAAACTTAGATGCAAGCAAATACAATATTTGCTTACTAGCGCAATCCAGTGAATGTTTTCCGAACTAATAAGTTTTCAGGCGAATAGATCTCATTCAGTTGAACACATTTGTCGAAGACACCAATGTTGTATCTCATCACTGAACTGAGATATAAGCAATCAAAATGTTCGACCATTAGCGCCATCTTTTGAGTGTTTTCCGAACAAATAAGGTTTCAGACGAATAATTCTCATTTAGTTGATCAACTTTATCGAAGACACCATTTTTGTATCTCATAACTGAACTAACATATAAGCAAATAAAGTTTTGGCTCACTAGCGCCATCTTGGGAGTGTTTTCCGAATTTATAAGGTTCTATGCGAATAGGTATTATTTAGTTGGTGAAGCAAGCCATTTTAAAGTCAGTAAGCATCGAAGCAAAAAAAAGGTAATATTTAGCACCATTTTTGTATCTCATAACTGGGCTAAGATAAAAGCAAATAAAGTTTTGGCTCACAAGCGCCATCTTGGGAGTGTTTTCCGAATTTATAAGGTTCTATGCGAATAGGTATTGTTTAGTTGTTCAACATTGTCGAAGACAACAATTTTGTATCTCATAACTGGGCTAAGATATAAGCAAATAAAGTTTTGGCTCACTAGCGCCATCTTGGAAGTGTTTTCCGAATTTATAAGGTTCTATGCGAATAGGTATTATTTAGTTGTTCAACTTTGTCGAAGACACCATTTTTGTACCTCATAACTGGGCTAAGATATAAGCAAATAAAGTTTTGGCTCACTAGCGCCATCTTGGGAGTGTTTTCCGAATTTGTAAAGATCTATGCGAATAGGTATTATTTATTTGTTCAACTTTGTCGAAGGCACCATTTTTGTATCTCATAACCGGGCTAAGATATAAGCAAATAAAGTTTTGGCTCACTAGCGCCATCTTGGGAGTGTTTTCCGAATTTATAAGGTTCTATGCGAATAGGTATTATTTAGTTGTTCAACATTGTCGAAGACACTAATTTTGTATCTCATCGCTGGACTGAGATATAAACGAAGCAAATATTTGTACGCTGGAAAGTTGTTTCATATGTTGCTTATAAATGCGACATTTGTTGGCGTCTGTGCGCCACCTGGTGAGTTAATTCTGAATTAAAAAGTCAGCAGTCCTGTGATCAACTTTGCAGAAGACAGTTTTCTCCTAAACCTCTTTATTTTCAAGATATTTGCACTACAAGTACTGTCCTATTTATAGGACGCTGGGCGTTCGGGGCTTCTGTCCTATTTTTAGGACGCTGGGCGGATATGGGTTAATAACTGTGAAGGGCACTTAGAATACGAAGCTGAGAAGCAGGCTCTGTCCTATTGGGGACGTAATGCCAAGGAGAAGAAAATGTAATATGATTTTTATGATGTTACTTCTTCTTTCTGGCGTTACGTCCCAACTGGGACAAAGCCTGCTTCTCAGATTTAGTGTTCTTATGAGCACTTCCACAGTTATTAACTGAGAGCTTTCTTTGCCAAATGACCATTTTTGCATGTGTATATCGTGTGGCAGGCGGCACGAAGATACTCTATGCCCTGGGAATCGAAAAAATTTCCTTTACGAAAAGATCCTCGACCAGCGGGATTCGAACCCACGACCCTCAGCATTTTATGATGCTAATTCATGCCAATATTCGTGTTCAGTAATTTGTGATTATTATTAATGTTTTATATTTATCAGAAAATACTATACCAATCTCACACTCTTTTCAATCTATCTCCCCCTCAGGACGCCCGCGTCTGGATCCCCCACGCAGAGAACGTATGGCAGGGAGCGGTGGTGCTGCGCGACTACAAAGAAGGTGACACCACGTTGGAACTGATCACCGATCGCAAAGAATCACACACCGTGCAGCTGAAGTCGCCCAGCGATCTGCCCCATCTGCGGAACCCTGCCATCCTCATAGGACAGAATGATCTCACGGCGCTGTCCTACCTACACGAACCGGATGTCCTGTACAACCTGGAGGTTCGGTTTTGCGACCGTCACAACATCTACACCTACTGCGGTATCGTCCTGGTGGCGATCAATCCCTATGCGGAACTTCCGCTGTACGGAGCGGAACTTATACGAGCCTATCGAGGTCACTCGATGGGCGAACTGGAACCACATATCTTTGCCGTGGCGGAGGAAGCCTATGCCAAATTGGAGCGTGAAAAGTGTGATATTAGTATTATTGTTAGTGGGGAGTCAGGGGCGGGAAAGACCGTATCGGCCAAGTATGCTATGCGATACTTTGCCGCGGTCGGTGGTAGTGAATCTGAAACGCAAATCGAGAAGAAAGTGTTGGCCAGCAGTCCGATCATGGAAGCGATCGGCAATGCGAAAACCACCCGGAACGATAACAGTTCTCGGTTCGGCAAGTTTACCAAGCTGCTGTTTACGAATAACCTCTCGATGATGTCGCTGACCGGTGGCACCATGCAGACGTATCTGCTGGAGAAGTCGCGAGTGGTATTTCAGGCTCCTGGAGAGCGAAACTACCACATATTCTATCAGTTGTGTGCGGCGCGGCAACAGTGGCCCGAGTTGGTGCTGGATCACCAGGATAAGTTTCACTTTCTGAATCAGGGCAAATCGCCGGATATTGCGCGAGTGTCGGACGAAGATCAGTTTCGAGAGACGATAAATGCGTTCAAGATATTGGGTTTCGATGATGGAGAGATCAGTGACATAATGAAAGTGTTGGCAGCGGTGCTGCATTTGGGTAACGTCGCGTTTACACACAAATTCAAGAAGCAATCACAGGAGGTGGACCAGGAAGCATGCAACGTTTCGGTAAGTTGGCGTGCAATTTTGATTGACGAATGATTAACAAACTAATTAACATGGTTGAGTACATCTGCATCATATACTGTATCTAATTAATTTTAGCAATAACTTTCATTTTCGTTAATTTGTCAGACAATAGAAATTTACTGTTGTATTCGGATATTTTTCAAAACTATTTGACTATTGACTGTCCAATATAAAGCGCTTAAAAAAAGATCGAGAATAATCGCTATCCCTGAGACAAAAAGTAATACCTTGATAGGAATTTTATATTTCATTACATTAAATGGCAATAGATGGCTCTTTTTCAGTGGTAGTAAAACGAAATCCTGAAGCAAAGAAAGCACCATGGAAGATGAAGTAAACACAAAAAGTTATGTATTCACATTACGCTTGATTTTCAATCACTACTTTTTCCATCCAGTTTCCTTATTGCTAGTAATTTACGTTTACCATTATTTCCCATACGATTTGACAGTTCTCTACTACCATTCTTCCATGTGCTTGTGTTGGAAGTTTGAGAAATTTGAGAATCCAGCGTAGCGCGATCAGTGAGTGGAATACACACATCAGTGTCGCCGCCCAGCGGCCAGCGAGAGAAGCTGAATGTTCGAAAGGTTGTTGACTGTACTTTTTGCCGCTGGCTCCAACTGTTAGCGTTTAAGATCAAAATAAACAGTCGTTACTCTATTTCTTCTTTATGGTCTCCTGAGCAGTCATTGTATAAATCCTTGAAGGATTTAAAAAAAAAACATCAGGACAATTTTTTAAAGTAATTTTTGCAGAAAAGGTTTGAGGAATACCTAGTATAACCGCAAAGCCAAGAATCTTATGCGATTGTGTAATGATAGTGCCGTTTCTCTGCACTCCATATCACCCCATAGCATCCTTGCCTGCAATGTTAAACAGCAAATTCGAAAATGCGTCTCCTTGTTTCAATCCGTCAAACGCCACAAACGAGGTCCATCTCCAATCGAACCATCCAGCGTTGCACGTATCAGCTAAATAAGTTTCGCCGGAAAACCATGATCAGACATTATCCGCCACAGCTCATTTCTTTACGCTGCCTTGAAATCAATGAACAGAAGGAGAGGCCTGCATGTTATACTCTCGGAATTAATCTAAGATCCTTCGCAAGGTAAACATCTGCTCCGTTGCTGATCGTTCCTCACGAAAACCTGTTGTTGTTCGCAAGCGAAAGAGCGATGGTGGATCTATCCTACTTCGACAAAGATTTCCCCGACAGCGGAAGATCTCTCGAACCGATGCTATCCGGGCAGATGCTGAGGTCGGTCCTGCCCGGTTCACTGGCGCCCCGACGACCATTTGCCGGTGCAACTACGCGATCTATTCAGTTAGTCTCCGATTCTTAGCCTACTCCGAAGCTGGCCGGGCGATTCCGCTAAAAAGATGCTTCCGGTACACAGGCGCCCCGATGACCATTTGTCGGTGCTGTTTCGCGATCTACTCAGCTAGTCTCCGGCGAAGGATCTAGCCTACTCCGATTTGATGGTGGGCAGTATGGTGTCGAGGTCAGTCCTGCGATTCCGGTGAAAGAAGGCTTCCGATTCGTAGATACCCCGACTACCCATCACCGATACTACGTGACGCTTGAATTACTCGGCCATTTCTATTTCCAGCGTCTCCACCGTTAGTGACACATCATCGGCAAAACCAACAATCTTCACCTTCGAGGGTCAAGACTCCTTCGTACATCCCGCTTTAAAGAGTTGACCGAGTATGGAACCTTGAGGGACGCCCGTTGTCACTTGCATTGGCTTCTGCCTTTCATGTGTTTCATACACCTGGATACTGCTCTGAAAGTAGCTCTTCAGGATCTTGCACAGATAGTCGGGAACCTGAGTTATGTGTAGTGCTGCGGCGATGGCTTCCCAGCTGGCGCTGTTGAATGCGTTTTTCACATCTATCGTGACCACAGCGCAGTATCGATCTCTTCTTTGTTTCTTCTTCGACACCTTTTCATCACACTCGTATACTGCTCGAATTGCGTCTACCGTCGATAAGCCTTTGCGAAATCCAAACTGCAACCCGCGCTTACTCTCCGTACACTTCGTCAGCCTGTTAAGGATGATTATTTCCAGGTATTTTACTAGCGTATCCAGTAGGCAAATGGGCCTTAACGAGGCTGGATCTCCCAGTGGCTTTCATGGCTTTGGCAGCCTGGAAAGTCCTTTGTCATGGCACTTCTGCAACACCTTTCTGAACATGTCAGGGGCTTTCTTCGTTTTTAGTTGTTTCGCCGCTTCTACAAGCTCGTCGCTAGACACTTGCCGTTTCTCAGGACGTTGGATCGTGGTTCAGGAAGAGACCCTCCACGATTAACTTTGGCTTGTTTGGGCACATCACAGCTGGTGTCGCTGCTTCCCATAACGACTCGTTCTCCAAAAAGTGCTAACGGAGCCTTCATTGCACAATCGTACATCTAGCTTCGCTAAAGCTTCCTGCATTATATATCAACTTGCATTGGTCACTCTGCTGCCCCACATCACAGCCCAGGCGTATGATGTCATCCAACTGGTAGGCATTTCTTCGTTCTCCCATACCTTCAGAAGCACTCGGTGGTTGGATTGCTAAAGCTGTTCACTTCCGTGCTTGAGAAGCTCGACTGGGATATCGTCCTTCTCAGCTGCCTTACTGGTGTTCACCTCGCTGAAACCCTTCTCAGCCTCTCCTATAGACGGTGGGAGCACACGTTGCATAAAATCTCCGCATAGCTTACCAGTGCATGCTATCTTTAGTTTCAACTACCAAACTTTCTTTGTGCTGCCTTTTCTTTATGCGGTGGATTCGCTTTTCTTCTTTGTACCGCTCTCTGTTCTGTCGGTTACTGGTCACAAGCATCCAGTTTCTGGTGGCATTCTTCATGTCTGTCACTTGTTGGCACTCTTCATCGAACCAGTCGTTTCGTCTTTGAAGTCGTTGGATATTGAAGCGCATGGTTCAGTAATTTCTGGAACTCTTGACGCAGGATAACCGCACCCGAATTTTAGCAACAACGAGATAATGATCCGGGTCGATATTAGGGCCCCGAAAGGTGCTTACATCTATGACATCTGAGAAATGTCACCCATCAACCAGCACATGGTCTATTTGGGAGCAGGTATCGCCAGATATTCTTACATTCAGAGTAGGTACTGGTGATTGCCATCCTTCTAGCAGCAGCGAAGGTTATGAGCCGTAGTTTATTATCATTGGTAACGGAATGAAGGCTTTCCGTTCCAACGGCGGGCCGGAAGAAATCTTCTTTTCCGATCTGCACATTTCCATCGCCAATGGATTCCATCGTAGGCCTTATCTAGGCTTTCATAGAACTTATCCATCATGTTATTGGACTTATCCTTCGTTGGCGCATATATATTGGTTGCGCTGTAGTTGAAGAACTTGCGATTAATTCTCAACATACAGCTTCGGTCGCTTATCGGTTTCCACCGAATTACTCGCTTCATCTGCTTCCCAATCACTATAAAGCCACTCCACGTTCTGCTCTGTCGCCGCCGATGTAGTAGATGTTGTAGGTACTTTAATAAATTGTTGGCGATGAAATCTACCGCGAGGAATTCACGTTCTCCGGTTTTGGAGCAGCGTATTTCTTGGCTATCTGCCACGTTTACGCCGACATTCCGCAGTTCACGAGCGGATTTATTCTAATATTCCAAGATCCGATTTTCCCATCGTTGTCCTTTATTTGTTGCCGTGTCTGTTACCGTAAAATCTATCCGTTTGCTCTACTTTTGCCTTTTGGCAGAATATATAGCAGACTTCAATATTTCTTCAACGAGTTGGGAAATGATGGCTACATCTATTTCGTGCAAAATTTTACGAAATCTAAGAGTATTCCCTTTAAGAAGGGAGTAAGATATTCAATGATCATTAGAATAAAAAAAGTTAACTGCCAATGAATTCCAAATACAAAAAGATTTCCACCTCCAGCAAAATCGTAATACGTCCAATAATCATAATCCTTACCCGCAGTCCGACGACCTGCACGTGAACATCTTCAGTGACATCCTGAAACTGAACCGGGACGAACTGCGGAAGTGGCTCATCACGCGCCAAATCGAGTCCATCAACGACACTGTGCTGATACCACAGAGCAAGGCCCAGTCCGAGGCAGCCCGAGATGCACTGGCCAAACACATATACGCGGAAATGTTCCAGTACATCGTACACAAAATCAACCGCAATTTGGCCGGTGGCAAGAAGCAGAACTGCTTCATTGGTGAGTATTGAGGAGTTGGAACGACGCTTTGGACAAATTAGTTAGGTCTAATCTTCCCCCAGGTGTACTGGACATCTACGGCTTCGAAACGTTCGAAGTGAACTCGTTCGAGCAGTTCTGCATCAACTACGCGAACGAGAAGCTTCAGCAACAGTTCAATCAGCATGTCTTCAAGCTGGAACAGGAACAGTACCTGAAGGAGGGAATCGAGTGGAAGATGATCGATTTCTACGACAATCAACCGTGCATCGACCTGATCGAGACCAAACTGGGCATTCTGGACCTGCTGGACGAAGAATGTCGAATGCCTCGGGGATCGGATGAATCATGGGTGGGGAAACTTTTCGAGAAGTGTAGCAAGTACAAACACTTCGACAAGCCCCGGTTCGGGACGAGTGCATTTCTGATCAAGCACTTCTCCGACACGGTCCAATACGAATCGTTCGGGTTTCTGGAGAAGAATCGGGACACGGTTTCGAAGGAGTTGGTGAACGTGCTGCGGTTGTCCAAGATGAAGTTGTGCCATAAACTGATGACGGCCTCGGATGAATCGCCACAGTCGGAGGATGGAGAAGTGGGGAAGTCCGGTGTGAAGCTGGTGGTCAGTGCCGCCAGGAGTCAGGTGAGAATTAGCGACGGAGTGGTTTTGTTTGTGATGTTTCGTCTAATGTGATTGTCTTTTCTTCTGTGTTCGTGCTGATTGTAGCCGGGTGATAGAAAGCGAAAGGTTAGTATCGTCATTTATTGCGTCCTAAATATAGGACTACAAACGAGCGAACCGAACGCCGAACGAAGACGTTAATGTTTGTTTGTTCGTAGTCCATCCATGCACTATTTTATGTTCATGTGGGGACCACAAATGCATGTCGCTGGCTGGTTATTGGGTGGCGATTTGTCCTTTGCGGCGGCTATTTGATACTAATAGGATTATTGTCGCGTTGTGTCTTTTTTTCTTCTTCGCAGCCAATGACCCAGAAGCAACAGAGGAAAACAGTCGGTTCGCAGTTCCGGGAGAGTCTGACCCTGTTGATTACAACGCTGCACAATACGACGCCACATTACGTCCGATGCATCAAGGTGAGTTTTAACCATTTGTTTTTAGTATTATAAGTGTCGGCATTATGCTTGTTTTATACAATTCATATAAAATTTTTGATATTATTTAAAATATTTTTTGAATTGTTCGACATTATGAATGTTGACGTAGTTTTTAAAACTTCTATCAAAGAAATTTCTTCTTGAGACAAAAATGCACAGCAATACACTTAAGGTACCCCGGGGCAAGTGAGAATCAGGGGTAAGTGGGGCGTTTTGTCATAGCTCACTTAGGAAAAGTTTTTCATGGGGGTATTCTTCTAGAAAGTTGAAGATACAATGACAAGGAATGTATTTAGTACTAAACATTAGACTGGCCCAGCTCAGTATGGGAGAAAAATAAAGTTGTATGATTCCACGGGGCACCCCCCAGGATTATTTCTTGGGGTTAGAGGAAGCCTTTCTGAAAAATTTAGCTCATTTGGTCGTTCCATGAGCTGGCGCAATTGAATTGAAGTTAATATGGGATTTTCAGCTCAGACATATGAGCAACAGCACATCATCTACTGTTTGGTTCATGGAAATTGATGATCGCGTTGAATTGAACACAAAATGTCAAAAACACTACTTGATGTAATAGCGAAGAATATTGTAGAAGATTGTACCATGATCAAAATTAATAAAGTTGGTGTTTTAACCATCTGAAGTATATCATGCAATACTGCTTGTATTTCTTCAACATAGCTTGGAGGTAGCCACTAAGCGCTTCATAGCCACCTATGACGCTGGGCGAGCTGAGGCACATGTCGCATGCATATAAGTGACTGTACGGGAGTGCGGATCTAAGCCTAACTTTCAACAACTGAAAGAGTAATGAAAATGAGATTAAATCCAGATACAACCTTCTGCAATTATGTTCATTAGGGTATCAACTAGTGTATTTGTCATTCTGAGCTTATTTGAACGCGAACAATTAGTATACGGAACGAAACAGTGACATAGGATCAATTTTCAATATATTTGAGAAGAATATCCCATACAAACTTCAAATCGAATGCGCCAGCTGGTGGAGCAACCAATTGAGTTGAAATATTGAGAGCGCGTTTTTCTTACCCTAAGGCTCATATCTAGGGGGTGCCCCGTTGAGTTTTACAACTTTATTGTTTAAGGGCCAGTCTACTAAACAAATTGTTATTTTTATTACCATGTGGTTTATGTAACAGTTGTCAGTTCAGCGCCATTTTCAACTTGCATGATAAATTGTGACACGTTTAACGTCTTGCATTGAATCGCAAAAAATAAATGTGTTATAAATCGATTTTCCATCAGTAAGCTACAATTTTAAGTATTATTATAAGCTGCTAACGATAAACCAGTATTTTGTTTTCATTTCATATGAAATTTTTGATGATCTATCTTACCCCAAAATATCTTTGTACCCGGGGTAAGTGAGTCCTATCAAAACAAAAACCAGAATCAAAACTTTTCGTATACGTTTCATACATTTTCCTAGAGAACATCACTAAAACATTTAAACAAATGATTTTTATCAAAAGAGATCAATCTCAAATTACGTAATTGTATAAGAGGTAGAAGAAAAGTGTAATTATCCTTTATTTTGTTATTTATTTTTTTATTTTTGAAATACGACTTCATACAATTGAACAAATACAAAGGGGAAATTTTAAATACATTATGAGAACGATTACTTTTCTTTTTTATTTGAACTTTATTTGTTATTTCTACCAAAATAAGTAGTGATGGAAAACAATTCCACCCCATTAAGTTGTTTTCTGCCATGCACATAAATAATCACAAAACAAAATTTCGTAAATTATTGATTGTTTATGTGCTACATTTTAATTAACTACTTATAAATTATTTATTTTGAACATGTTTAATTCCTGTTTACGCTTTTATTGAGGAATTTTCAGTTAATATTAAAGGTGAAGTGACATACAATTAAATAAAGGTGTTCTTCCTAAAACGTTGCGTATTTTATGGTTGATCCCTTATGTACATCAAATATGTACTTAAAATTAAACATCTATGATTTATCAATCCTATTATTGTAATGGTTGACTTACTGATGTGGATTGACGCATGAAACTGGATGTGTCCCACTTGCCCCGTTTAGCGAGGTAACTGCGTCCAATGGCTCATGCTAAAACTTTCTTCCAAGGTTTGTACAATTTCGAAATTATTCGATCAATTTCATGCACACACCAGAAAATATATTGGCAAAATGTGATTGTGTTGTTGGATTTGAAAAATATTGACATTTGAAAATTTTATTGAACAATTTGTTTGAACTATCGTTTTTTTCGTTCCCACTTGCCCCGCGGTACCTTATGTAATTTTCAAACAAACTATGTATGGTTCGTCATTACAAGTGTCGGCATTATTCCTGTTTCATATGATTTAAGGCTCAAGAATCCATCATTCAATCATCAGCAATAATTAAAAATGAAAAACCAGTTTTTTCGTTCAAATTTAAAGAAATCCTCATGAAAACCTATCATTGCATTATACATGGAAAGTGTAATGCAGTGATAGATTTTCATGAACATTGCTTTAAATTTGAGCAAGAAAACTGGTTTTGAAAATTTGTAAAACGATGATGGTTATTTTCCTCTTAAAATATATGCATATATTTTTCTCTTTTCGCCATTAATAAAAACTTCTTTTGAATGGTTCGACATTTTAGATGTTGACGTTTATTTTAAATCTTTTACCAAAAACTTCTCGAGACAAAAAAAAACTAGCTTTAAGTATAAGTCGTATTTTTCCTCCTTATCCATGGATCGCATCACCAACCAAAGGTGACTCCCAGATCTTTTCCTATTCCACTAATAAACACCCTTCCCGTGATGATTGTGGAGATGCAGAGGTATTCTCGGTCTCTAGAAGCAACAATCATTACACCCTAACATTCCTTCTCCATCCCAACTGACTGTAAGGACTTGGCCTGCGTCGTTATTGATCAATAATATTTGATCTGCTAGAATTGCACTCCGAGAGTAAGCGGAAACTCCCATCCATTATTCATTTGGATTGTAGTGCAATTCTTACCAGTTCCGATCAATCACGGAGTAGCAACCATTGACATGTACAGTCAGTCTATGCTATGCTATGCTATGATAAACAATCAATTTACTATTGAAAAACAACTTAAATTTTTCGAACTGATTTCGAAAAATTTAGTCCATTTGCAACATTGTTTGTTCAAGCAGTTTCCTTAAAAACGCAATTTTCGTAAAGAATAGTCGAACAAAATTGTAGAGAAAGAAGGGTTGACAGCAAAACACAAGTGTAATTTTGCGGTGAATTCGTGGTGCAATTATTGAAGGCTATTTTGGATGAATTCTTAGCTTAATAGGAATGCCTTGAGTCGTGAATGTTTTCGTTTTTGTTGATTTATCGGTAAAATTAGAGAAGAATTGTTTTTGAGAAATTCATAGATGAGTTTTTGGCAGAGAAAAATACTTTGCGAAAGTGTGATGAAGTTTTGCAAAAAAAAATGAAGGATGTTTTTCTATGTCCATGATCCGTTTCAGTATGAACTTTGAATGTAAAATTTTGTGCAATTTTATTATAAATAATTCTAATTCACACGTTTTTATAAGGTCAAACAAATCTTCCAAGAATTATTCCAGAAAAAACTTGGAGTTTTTCCTAAGAGGTTTCTGAAACAAGTCTTGCAGAAAACTCCAAAATATTTGACAGGCCCAAGTAACCAAATAGCACTTCAATTCGCCCTGCGTGCTTATATAGTGCTATAATACAGCTGACATGCCCTATATTAGCCGTATAATAGCCCTATATGGCCAAAAAGGAGAATCAGTGGGCTAGTGTTTACTTGGGAGTAATGAAGAGTGACTTACGAATTTATTTTTTATTTATTTATTTTTTAACCCTCTAATACCCAACCCCGCCTTTAGACGGGGTACACTTTTGGAATTTTGTGTATTTTTTCGTAGCTCGGAAATCAAAATGATTTTATTTTTGGCTTATACCTTGACTCATAACACGCATATAAGAAAAGTTTTTTATGACTTTTGAAACTTTTTTGTATTTTTAGAAATTGTTTGAAAAATTGCATTCTTATATAACCTACAAATGCCTGGGCTTCATTTAACGAGTAATATAAAAAATCGTACCTTTTATATTTTTCTACAATTAACCTATCACAAACGAAGAGCTTGGTGGTAATAAAATCATTTCAAACCTGTTTTTCCGTTAGTTACACGGAAAATAAAATACGCTCCGAAAAAAAAATAAAAATTTAATATTTTCAAAAATACCGTTACAATTTAAATTTTTATTATTGCCAAAAATCAACAACTAGAAAAGGCTTCAAGAAAAAATGAAAAAAAGCTAGGGATGTTCAAAAATAAAAATTATAAAAATCAAAAACCAAAATTTAAAAATTTGCTAATAAAAATAAATAAATGCTCAAAACGTGTTTAGAACGATTTTAGATAACGAAAAATAAAACTTAAATCGAAAATAAAAATTTGGGTATTAGAGGGTTAAACAAAAAATTTTGAAAGAGGGAAAAGCCCCTTTGAGTGATTTCCTTATAAAATTCTTCTCAAAAAGGCACAAAACCTCTTTGTCTTTTCAAAATTATATTACAAAATGATAATAATAATAACATATAAATCTAAAGGCTCAGGCGGTATTTATCCATTGCAGAGCCAAATATCTTGAAAAAGGGCCATGACTCGAAATCAACTTGATGCCATCCTTAAATGAGTTTATTGAAAATGTTTCCATCAAAACTGAAAAGAGGAAAAAGAACGAGTGAATTACGAATCATTGCTGTTCTTTTTTTGAATTTGACTCCTATTTAAAACTATTTGAGTAATCCTCGAATTAATTACTGTAAAAATCTGTGGAAGGATTATTTAGAAAACTTCAGAAATTTACACATATCGCTCTCTGTAACAATCATGATACACAGCACATCATGAGAGTCTGTTTATCATCTTCTGCTACATCTCTGATCAGATCAAGGGGATAATAGTTCATAATAAAACTAATCTAAACAAGCTTCAAACCTGGGGGATACTCTTACTATCGGATGTTTTGTGGATTGTTTATCATGCCAGTAAAATGAAACACTTACCCCCAATGGTAAATAAGGGAGAAAAGAAAGTTTGATTATCGCTCTTTCATTGGGGTTCTCTTTCTTTGCTGTTATTTATCAAGCTTGTTACAACTTACGAAACATTGCCGATCATGGACCGATGCAGATAGGATGTTTTTCTTTGTGCTTCAAATTCAAAAGAGAACAAATTCTGCAATGTCTAATCAGCACACAAGATGATCCCACAAGGTAAAAAACTTATATCTTGTCGTTTTCCCTACACAAAACTCACTTCATGATTATTGCGTAAAATTACTCAGAAATAAGATCAAATTACAATTAAGATCAAATACAATAATTAAGATCAAATTATAAGAAATAGACAAAACGTCAATTTTATCTGACATCTTCCCCACGTCTTTTGTACATAAAACAAAATGCATGGATCATGGTCTAAAATCCTTTACTCGCTACTAAGAGCCATGTGTATTTTTTTAAAGAAAGGCGAAATCTGACTAAAGTTTACTAAAAGAGAGGGAATCTGTCCGATGTCAAAAATTATGTTTTTTTTTATTTTGAGCATTCTTCAGAATCCATCTGTATCGTCGTTTAATCAATTAATGTTCAGCGATCTATTGCGATATCAGAAGCCTCGAACGCCCAGTGATCTGTTTTGAGATCAGTTACTTTTATTAATCTTTTATGAATTTTTAGACAAAATGGAAGGATAGTATCTTCGGCCAAGGTGGTAGTTGGTCCCTAGTGATTTATCCTACCTCCGTTCTGGTCACGATCTTCAGATTATCGTGATTCGTCAACATTCGTATTGATAAAGTGGAGGGACATGGTTGAAATGGAGTTTAAAAGAAACGAATGTCAGAACAGGTATCCACCGGCGACGCCAAACGGACCAACGTAATGTGGTGTAATTTGGGATTTGTGGATTGAATACTGATATTTTTTGCCAAGCATCAATATGGGTGACTTTCGAGGATAGCGAAACGTAAGAGGGGTTAGGACAAGGTTGTGGATTTACTTGGTAAATCCATCATATTGGGGTTATGACTCTGTGTCTTGTCAGGAATAAGGTCTGATTGGTATGGTAGTATGCAATAGAGTTCGGAATTGATAGACAGACTTTGAGGAAAGAAGTTTTGAACGTAAGGCAGCAGCACCTTGGATCTTGGAGGGCGCAGGTCTGGAGAGTTGGGCAGCTGTTCATACTAGGTTACATTACGTAGAAAGTGGAATCTGTTTTGCCGTGCACAAATTATGGGAAGTATTTGAAAATGTTTTCTTGTTCAGATTGGGTAACGCAAGAGAGGATTTTTAGCTCTGCGTTATATTAGGAGGATATTATAGTGCATGGTCTACTGATGACTGTGTATTTTAAGGGTGATCGAATGAAAGCTTTGTTGAGTAAAGTTACCGTTGAATTTTTGCAGTTCGTAATTGTTTTGAAATGTTTGTCGGACAATAAGAAAATTTTCTAGGGTATTTGTTTGGATGCTAATGCATTATATTGATAAATCTAATTGTTCGTATCACACGCGAAGCATAGCATAACCCAATGTATAATGAAATTAGGTTCGAAGAAAGGATTAATATTTGATCACTTAAACTTTACGCTGCAAGATATTCTTAATCGTTTTTCTTTTCTTCTGATGTACAGGAATAACTGGTATATTTAGCTAAAATAATGAACAATCATACGCATAGAGCCTACGGGTCATACAGTTAGGATTGAAATTAAAATAATATTGCGCATTTCTTTCACACCACAGGTTTATCGCAGAAGTTTTTACATGTGCGCAGGCGTTGGTAGAGGTGCCCGATTGCGTCGAGTCGGGTCGGTGTTTTCAGCGGACTCATTTTTCGCAAATCGAAGGGCATCTCTCTGAGGGCATCAACATGATTCGATGAGGTCCCACACTTTTATTTGCGCTTTTGCACTTGTAAATGTCTCACTAAATAGGAATACTTTGTGTTAGGGAAAGTGCAGGAGAATAAAATATAATTCATTAGAATTTTCTGATAGAAGCAGAGTTCACATAATAGATAAACACTAATGGTCATATTTTTATATTTTCATTTCATCGCGGTCCTCATTGCTCGAGCGGAGACGACAAAACTCGAGGTGGATAGAATCGACGCAACTACGACACGGAAAAGAAACAGATGAGAAACTATCGATACATTTATTCAACTATAAAAACCACGTTTTAACGTAATGACTTTATTTCTTCTCGTTTCAACAATCCAACAACCAAACCATCTCTACTATCTTTTCATTTCCTCTTCGTTACATTTATAGTCCCTCTGGCACTGAATCGAATGACGCATTCCGCTTTTTATTAACGATGTCTTTGCTGTACGTTGAGCATGGTGTCGTAGGTGATGTGCTGTGTAGAACATCGGATGTTCTACACGGCACGCTACTTCCGGCATTTTGTTTGGCGTGCGGGATAGGCAGTGCTAGTGATGATATGAAGGCCGCTATTCGGTTTAGTGCCAGAGGGACTATATCTATTTAATGTATCTGAAGCTTGTGGGACCGCTTTAGTCCGGCGCCTGCTTGTGGAAGATCCCGGTGTGCTGAACGGTATAGGACATGTTAACGGGGGAGGCTTGGTAGGTCCTCACCCAGCCCGTGTCTAGATGGGCAGATAATTGTCTGCCAGGGTGTGGATAGAGCAATTACAATTACAATTAAAATGGAAGGATAGTATCTTCGGCCAAGTTGTGAAAGAGCTCAAGAGCAGTCTAATGACAGGTTTTTTTTAATTCAGATTTCTTCCATTGCGCTTTACAATAATCTTGGTATGGATCTTGGGTCTCTAATGCGGCTCCTGGTATTTCAGAGTGGATCCTTTGACTCCCATGTGGATAGTAGCATTGGAGTGTAGATCGTAGGACTTCCGTGTGGATTCTGGGATTGTAGAGCGGATTGCAGAGTTCCAGTGTGGAAATTGGGATTCCAATTTGGATCCTAGGATTCTAAAGTGGGTCCTGGAACTCCAGTGTGAATTATGGTATCTCAGTGTGAATTATGGTATCTCAGTGTGGATCTTTTGATTACAGTGTGGATCCTGGGTTTGTGATATGGATCCCTTTATTTTAGTGTGAATCCAGGGATTGTGTAGATCGTAGGATTTCAGAGTGGATCCTGGGGCTGTGATAAGTACCCGTAGGGTGACAATGTGGATCTTGGATTTCAGTGCGAATATTGGGATTTCAGTTCCAGTGTAAAACCTGGTATTCCAGTGTGCGTCCTGGGACTTCAATATAGACCTTGAGATTCCAATGTGAATGCGGAGATTCCAGTGTAGATCCTTAGATTTCAATATGAATACTGATATTCCAGGATCCTAATATTTCAGTATGGATCCTTAGAAATCCAGTGTGGATTCTGGGATCCTAATGTGGATGTTGGGAATCCAGTGTGAATGGGATTACATCGAGGACCCTGGGATTCCAGTATGAATTCTTAGATAGTAGTGTTTATCGTATTTATATTCTAGTGTGGATCCTCGGATTTCAGCGTGAGTCCTAGGATTTCAGTATGGATTATGGTACTCCAGTGTGGATTCTGGGATTCCAGTGTGGATATTCATGTTCTAATGTGAATTCTGGTATTCTAGTGTGAATGCTAGGAATCCAGTGTAGGTCTTGGAATTGCAATGTGAATCCTGGTGTTTCAGTGTGAATTTTAGTGTAGATTGTGTAACTGTATTGTTGATCTTAGGCTTTTTAACATGAATATTGGATTTCCCGTGTAGTTATAGTTCAGTGTGGATTCTGGGACTGTTGTGTGTTTCGTAGTATGTCAATGTGCATCTTGGTATTCCAATATGGATCCTGGGATTGGAACATGGGTCCTTAGAATACCAGTGGGGATTATTAGTTTTCAGTGTAAATCCTTGGATTTCAGAGTAGACCTTGGGATTACAGTATGGATCCTGGATTTCAAATGTGTATTTTGGGATTCCAGTTAAGATTCTTGTAGTCCAGCTGGAATACAATATTCCAGTGAGGATTCTTGTATTTCAGTTATGATTTTTGTATTCCAAAAGGAATACTGGTATGCCAGAATCTTGGGCTTTCAGCAACAATACTGCGGGAATTCTTCGAGAGTTACGTTGAAATACTGTGCAAATGTTGTGGAAATATTGCGGAAATAGTGAGCAGTGATCGGCAGTATTACGGGAGTGCTGGAATTCTTGTGTATATCTTGTGGAAATTTTGGAAAGATCCGATGTGAATTTTGGAAATCACGTGAGAGTTATGTAGCAAACAATTAGTATTCCTGAAAGAATTGTAATTAATCGATCAAAGATAAATGATATATTTTTGATCATAACAAATCAGTGAATCATAGTTTTACTAAAGATTTGGAGAATACGAACGTCACACGGACATCATCGTTGTTAAGATTGAATTAAATACTAAAATCACTTAAGTATTCCGGAGTTTTCGATTCATATTACAGTCAACTCTCTCTTACTCGATATTTCGTATCTCGATATCGGGTTAGAGAACCATAGTGAAAGTTGATTTTCATGGCTACGTCGATGATCCATTTGATCGCAGTTGCACCGGTCTTGTGTTCTGTAACTCGATGGTCTCTTCAATATCGAGTTATGGAGAGTTGACTGTGTTTTAAAACATGCAAAATATCCTTCTGGTATTCATAATACACCCATATAATGTTCTTATCTTTCGCAGCCCAACGACGACAAGGCCGCCTTCCAGTGGGAGGCTCCGAAGATCGTACAACAGCTGAGGGCATGCGGCGTCCTGGAAACGGTTCGCATCTCGGCGGCCGGTTTCCCATCCCGTTGGACGTACGAGGACTTCTACGACCGGTACCGGTTGCTGTGCAAGCGCGTCCAAATCGTAGACTGGAACGTGAAGGCCACGTGCGGCAACATTGTGCGCAACTGGTTAACCGACCCGGACAAGTACCGGCTGGGCAACACGCAGATCTTCTTCCGCGCTGGTCAAGTCGCTTATCTGGAACAGTTGCGAAGCGATCTGCGCAAGAAGCACATCATCAAGGTGCAATCGCTGATAAGGAGATTTATTTGCCGCAACAAATATCTGCGACTGAAGCGCACGGCTCTGGGGCTGCAGAGACACGCCCGAGGCATGCTGGCCAGGAAGTACGTTTTATTTGGAAGATTTGTGATTTCTGATGAAATAAATATCTTGTCTTTTTCAATTTTCAGGAGAGCGGACAACCTTCGGAAGAATCGGGCAGCTATCAAAATTCAACGGTACGTTCGGGGATGGTTACAGCGCACCAAGTATCGACGAATCCGTCGAACGATTCGTGGGCTTCAAACCTATGCCCGCGGATTACTCGCCCGGCGAACGTTCAAGCAAGTGCTGGACAACTACAAAGCGACCCAGATTCAGCGGTTCTGCCGAGGCTACCTGGCGCGAGAAAGAGCCAAACAGCGTCTGGCGAATATCATCAAGTGTCAGGCAACGATTCGTCGATTCTTGGCTCGTCGTATGTTCAAGCGATTAAAGGCAGAAGCCCGGACCATTTCCCACATTCAAAAGATGTACAAAGGTCTGGAGAACAAAATTATCGAACTGCAGCAGCGTTACGATCAGCTGTCGAAGGAGAATGCTGCTCTGAAAAAACAGAATGCCGACATACCGGAGATGCGGCAGAAGTTGGTCGCCATGAAGCAACAAGAGAACGACCTGAAGGCACTAAAACTACAGTTGGAACAGAAGGACGAAAAACTACTGGTGGTGATCAAGCAGTTGGAGAACGAACGAGACGAGAAGATGATTCTGTTGGAGGAGAAGCAAAAGGAAGAGGAAGATCGGATGAAAGAACGGGCGGCCATGGAGCAAGACCTCGCAAAAATGCGAGAGCAGGTCAATGAAATCAGCGACGTCACGAAACTGGAACGAGATCGACTACTTTCACAAGCCGATTCCAAAGAGATTCACGTAGCTTACCAACGGATGGTTGAAGACAAGAACCAGTTGGAGAATGAAAACAGCAATTTGCGAAACGAACTGCGCCGGTTGCAGCACATTGTCAGCAACTCTCACGAACTGAAAACTCACTCTCGATCGGTGAGCAACGCTTCCAGCACCAACGAGGAGGACTACGGATACAATTCGGGCAAGAACACGCTGGAGATCCGACGATCACCGCAGTCGTACGAAGGTGAAATTAACAATAACTCGAAACGAAACAATAGCCTCAGTAGCAATGTTGTTACCGGAGGTCCCAATGTGGTGGTTTCTCCATCAGCAGGCAGGGTACCCCCGGTGGTTAACTCCATCAGTAATGGGCCTGTTTCAATTGGCAGTCCTCCCCCCTCGATTGGTGGTAATGTTTCTAGTCAAAATAGTATTAGCGAAGTACCTGTACGAGCGCTGCCCAAAGATATTTCGCTTGATTTCGAGCGGCTGCTGAACAGGACTCCCCTGGAGTCGTTCAGTCTACTGCAAGGTAGGAACGTGTTTTGCGTTTGAATTGGTGTGATCAATGGCTTTTGACTAATTACTACTAACCGAGGTAAATTCAGTAAAGTAATAAGTATTCAGAGATATTGACTAATAAGTTTGTATTTCATCCAAAGGGTTTGTTCTGCTAGGATGGTTTGGTGCGTCGAATTGTTGCTCTCCTTCTCTATGGTTGTCTACAAACCCAATGGATTAATTTAGTATTTTACAGTATTACTAATTTTGTTTCTCTAATTAACCATTTGTGTTTGTGCTCTTTTTTACTGCATCATTGTAACTTTTTTTTAACTGTTTTTTTTTTAACCTTTTTTATATGAGTATCATTCCGAACGTTACCTTCATATCTCATGTTTAGATAACACTATAATCCTAATTTGGTAAAACTAATTGAGGCTACTTATTATCTTCCTGGGATTCCTGAAAAATCAGTTGAGAAATTCTGGTATTCCAGTCCATATCTTGAAATCTAGAAGACATTTTTAGATTTGATGAGAGATTTTGGATTCCTATGAGAGCGGTGTGGTAAAAACCTGAGAGAGACTCGCGAAGAGGAAAAATATCAACGTCATATGCAGCCCAGTTTCCCCTCTCACGAAACGTCAAATGCAGCCCACCGTTTTTATGGCTGAAAAAGTGAAAAGTATTGTGTTCAAAGTAAACTGTTATTAAAAACCTCAGTCAGCGGAGCAGTTTTTTCCAAAGTTGCTGATAAATCTAAGCAGAAGATTAATTATTTCTAATGGCTGCTACGTTTGCTGGCATGAAATTTCACTCAAACGGCTATCAATGATTCGATGTGATGCAAACTCAATCATTTTTTGCTGAGAAGTTCATGTGAGGATTTGAACAGCATGCGCATAATTGATATACAGTCAGGTCTCCTATTAGACACATGGTTGGGGGGCGTAATAGGAATCTACGTTATAGGAGACCCAGGGCTTATGGGATTTCATCACTTTGGGGGTGTCGTTGAATATCTCGTATGCCAAAAGACATAGTACAGTACTGTCTTCGGCGAAGTTTCAGTACTAAATACGATCTACCTTTAGGAGTTGAGGATCATCCTTTTAGTTGAGAACTTGGCCGGTAGGGGCGCTTTTTCTGATTTGCACTATATGAACCATGAGGGATAAGAATGCAAATTTTTGTAACATATGATATCTCTGAATCCTGATGTTTTGGAAGGTTGGTGTCTTCGGAAGAGTTGTTAAGTAGCTCAAGGGCTGACATGTGGTGGTCATTCTGATACGGAATTACGCCACCAGGCGGCGCTAGTGGGCATGGAATTTTTGTTTTGCGCATAGCTCAGTAGCCCGACCACTTAGAAAGATGGCGTCTTCGGCAAAGTTGCTCAGTATCACAAGGTCTAACATTATTTGAGCCGAAAGTTTCGGAATTTTTCCACTAGGCGGCGCTAGTGAGCAAGGAATTTTTATTTCGTGGATAGCTCAGTAGTCTGACCACTTAGAAAGTTGGCGTCTTCGGCAAAGTTGCTCAGTATCACAAGGGCTAACATTATTTGAGCCGAAAGTTTTGAAATTTTGCCACTAGGCGGCGCTAGTGAGCAAAGAATTTTTGTTTTGCGCATAGCTCAGTTGCCCGACCACTTAGAAAGATGGCGTCTTCGGCAAAGTTTCTTAGTATCACAAGGGCTAACATTATTTGAGCCGAAAGTTTCGAAATTTTGCCACTAGGCGGCGCTAGTGAGCGAAGAATTTTTGTTTTGCGGATAGCTCAGAAGCCTGACCAAAGTTGTTCAATATGACACTAGGCTATCGATTTTTCTCGCATTGTCACGTTTAAGTAAAAGTGCCTGGAGAAAAATATATACATTATTTTACAATCGGATAAAAGTATGGCTAGGGTCCTAGTATTTTCGACGGATTGGGAGAATTTTTGATCAATAGTTTGATATGAGAATGAGTGAGGATCCGTTTACTACTCAAATATGTGATCGTTAGCTTTTCATATGAACCAGAGAAAAAAATATGTATGTTTATTTTTATTTCGTCATTGCATGAACTTCATTTCTTGAACATTTTCCAAGGTATGGATTGGATAGAAATGAAGTTAGGTTGGAATGTAAGTCATTACTAAGAAATTGGGAAATCCATTCGCCAACAATCTTAATGAGATAACTATGACTGGCCTTATCTCTTTAGTTACACGACACTGTTGTTTGAATATTTTTAAAAAATAAACCTTCTTTTTCATAACGATAATTCAATCTTATGAAAAAACTTTCTCTCCCGATTTCTACGTATATATAAAATCTCGAAACTTTCGGCTCAAATAATGTTAGCCCTTGTGATACTGAGCAACTTTGCCGAAGACGCTTTCTTTTTAAGTGGTCAGACTACTTAGCTATCCGCAAAACAAAAATTCCATGCTCACTAGCGCCGCCTTGTGGCAAAATTTCGAAACTTTCGGCTCAAATAATGTTAGCCCTTGTGATACAGAGCAACTTTGCTGAAGACGCCATCGTTCTAAGTGGTCAGGTAACAGAGCTATGCGCAAAACAAAAATTCTTGGCTCACTAGCACCGCCTAGTGGCAAAATTTCGAAACTTTCGGCTCAAATAATGTTAGACCTTGTGATACTGAGCAACTTTGCCGAAGACGCCATCTTTTTAAGTGGTCAAGCTACTGAGTTATGCGCAAAATAAAAATTCCATGCCCACTAGCGCCGCCTGGTGGCGTAATTCCGTATTAGAATGACCACCATATGTCAGCCCTTGAGTTACTGAACAACTCTTCCGAAGACACCAACCTTCCAAAACATCAGGATTCAGAGATATCATATGTTACAAAATTTTGCATTCTTATCCCTCATGGTTCATATAGTGCAAATCAGAAAAAGCGCCCCTACCGGCCAAGTTCTCAACTAAAAGGATGATCCTCAACTCCTAAAGGTAGATCGTACTTAGTACTGAAACTTCGCCGAAGACAGTACTGTACTATCTCTTTTGGCATACGAGATATTCAATGACACCCCCAAAGTGATGAAATCCCATAAGCCCTGGGTCTCCTATAACGTCCTGGTGAGTGAGCGTAATAGGAGTGCACGTTATAGGAATGCGTTTAATAGGAGACCCGACTGTAAACACAAAGTGGAATAAGAAAAAACTCAGCAATCACAGAAAAAGAAGACCGTCTTCGCGAGTAAAAACTACAATGAGGATGCAGTTTTTTGGTGGATGTCCTAGGATACCGGTAGTTCCTCTGAGACTTTGATATGAGTTCTGGTAATAAATCTTCGAGACCCTACACTACCCGTCGATAAAGTTGATCAGAAGGTCTTGGACTTCCGAAATGCAAACAGTTTGGTTCGACAATTTGCCGCTAGGTCGTGGTAGTGAACATGAGAAATTTAGAATTTAGAGTCAATTCTGCATTGTGATCCAGGTGAAATAGCAAGTTCGAGAATTCGATGAAGTTTTCCAGACAGTCAAAGAAATCAGGAAGGCAAACAGTTTGATTAGTTATTCTCCCGCTGGGTGGCGCTAGTGAGCATGTGAATTTGAGCACATTGAGCTTGAAATTAAAGGGATCATCCTGTCATAAAACACATAATCAGTGTTACTGCGGCCCAAGGTAGTAATGAAAACCAATTTCACTCTGGTTCGTCAACTTGATATCGAGATATGAAACATCCAGTTATGCAGGGTTGATTGTACTTATACCTCATGATTTTGATAAGATAGGATGTGCATAATGTTATTCAGAGAGCCTTTGGCATTTGGAAGTAGAAGTGATTAAGGTCAAAATCATATCATATTGAAAAGAACAGGTATAATCCATAGGGGTGACCCATTTCGCATAAAGACGTTTCGCATAAAGCAGTTTCATACAAGAACAGGTAGCATTTTAAAAAAGGCATATAATTCGGATTATGCCAAATGTCCATTATACCAAACGTCCGTATGGGAGTCCGGCCATTTGGCCGAACGCCGTTTGGCTGAACGCCGTTTGGCTGAACGTCGTTTGGCCGAACGCCATTTGGCCGAATGCCGTTTGGCCGAATTACGAACAAAAACATCAAATTGACTCATCGCTGAATGTGGCCCAATAACTAATTAATTTGTTGATTTGTATTATGTGACGGGACGTCATGTTTGTCACTATATAAGTGCTCTAAGAGAACAATAAAATTGATCTGTTAATTCAGGACAAGACTCTAAGCCGATGGTTAATTCGCATGTGGGTTACCAACGTTGTGCTAGGGTTTCAAGTGTCTTTAATGGTTTTCATCAGAAATTTTTCCTTCTTTCAAACCTAGGCTATTCTTTTGAGTTTCATCACTATCGGCAATAATTCAACTTATATTTTACCTTCTTTAAATCATTGGCAGTTCTTTGTAGTTATACTGATAAAACGTTCATTTGCATTACAATTGCTTAAATTTTCTCAAAGATTTTTCCTTCTTTTGATCAAAGGCTGTTCTTTCCGGAGTGGTATTTTTCATATTTATTGGAATTGAGCATTTTAACATGTTCATAAAGTGTCCTATTAAAAAAATATTAATTCAGCTTGAGTGTTAAATTAGGTGAGATGTCATTCTCCTCCATGTTTAAGATAGCATCATGTGAACTGATCTCTGCACTATTGCTTGCGTATAGCGACTCGGTGAACACTTACGTAAAAGAAGCTCACTATTTCTCCGTTGTGAAAAGAAGAAGCCAAAACTTGTGGTCGCTAAAACTATGAAATATTTCATTTAGTATGATTCGAAGGAACTAAGCAACCCGATCCAGCAGAAGTACGGAAAAGTTATAAATCGTTTTAGTTACTGTCAAAATCTGACTACAAACGCGATGCAAAAACCTCTGCTGGCAGCTACCGTGAAGGCCCCATACTCTGCGCACTTAAGGCTTTTCAAATTTCAAACAGCTGTAATTAATTGAAAACAAAACACAATCCTCTGAAATTTTGGGAGCAAATACTTATTGATTTCATGTATAAGGAAAAAATATAAAAGCTTCACTAAGTAATGATTTTTATTGCAAATTTTTAATTTTTCTCAAGGGTGTCCGTGTTCCTAACTCTGCGCACTTATTTTTGCAATGCTCCTTATTCTGCGCATTCAGGTTCCTAACTCTGCACACTCGATACATTATTTATAACAGTTGAAGTATTTTGCTAAAAGCATTACTAGCATTCAAACTCTGAATTAATCTTAATTTTCTTGCTTTATACGGCTTTACGTCCCCAGTGGAGCGTGGAATGTCTCTAACATAGAAGTTTATTAAGTGAAGTGAATTTTATCTTTAATTCAATCCATGATAATTACTGTTACTGAATGCCATTAAGTGCAACTCTCAAAATAATCGAAATCATCGTATGATTTCCAAAACATGTAATTAACTTAGTTTTCTAAAATCCAAAGCAACATACAAAAAGGGTACAAACTACGTCTTTTTTGCATTCTCCCTTGGTGTGTAAAGGAAAATTAGCTTTGACTGTTTATGTATTTGCACTAGAAAATATAAAAACCAAATTTTCTTTGGTTCGGTTCGAGTCCGGGTTTGAGGAAAATTAATAAGAACCTGGTTCTGGTTTGTTATAAGTGGAAACCGAACATTCCTACTAAATACGAAGAATAGTTTAAGCGAAAGGGTATATCCATTCTTAATGTATTGTTCTTCACTCAATCGAGAAGTATCGCCGCCCTGTATAAGCGTGACATTATTAATGAACGATTCATATTTCAGATCAATAACATTACTTTATTGGCGTTTCTATATAGCAAATACGATTAAACCTCGATGTTTCATTACTGGATATTGACTCATGAAACTATACAAAAAATCAAAATTATTCTATTGCATGGTTAGGGAGCATTCAAAAATTACGTCATCATTCAGGGAAGGAGGAGTCTACGAAAATGTGACAATGCATCCATTAGGTACTGTTAAAATCGCGACAGGGGACGGAGTGTAGAAATCCTTAAAATATGTTGGACGTAATTTTTTAATCTTCCCTTACTATAATTGTCCCCTTAAACAATTTACCAAAGCATTTCCATTCCATATCTCGATGGTGTCGACAAGTCGATGGTTCCCTTCAATGTTGAAAATAACTGCTGCGCATAGTAAGGGACATAGTTGAAAAATGGTTCCTTACTATGCGCACTTAAGAAGAATAAGAAAATGAAGAGAAAATAAGTTGCAATTTACCAGTGATGATTGCTCGATAAATAAACTAGTGCCTACATACTAAAAATCTGAAATATATTCTCTTTAACTTGATTCAAATAACTTGAGTGATGAGGTACTCCCTTAGCATTTTTGCTAACGGGCAGTCAATTTGGACGTTTTTTAATAATTTTAAAGCTATTTTATTTTTTATTACAGTAATAAACGTAAATTTGTCAAGAAAATTCTTCGCGTACTTTTTATTACTATTGTAACAATATATGGATAACAAATTTTAAACAAAAATTTAAATGATTTACCAGATTTTGGTGGATTTTGGTAAAAGTGCGCAGAGTTAGGAGCTGCGCAGAGTTAGGGGCCCTCACGGTATTACTGCTAGCAGAGAAGTGAATAATGGCTTACATGGCATTCGGCCAAAAGACCCTTTCGGCCAAATGGCGTTCAGCCAAACGGCATTCGGCCAAACGGCATTCTGCCAAATGGCGTTCGGCCAAATGACCCGGAACCTCCGTAAGTGAAACGTCAATATGTGGAATGTTCCACCCCCGTAATCCATTTTATATTCAAGCGATTCAGATCTGATTCATATTCTAGTAATTCAGGTATGATTTACACCACGTGCGAGTGATTTAGGCCTGGCTAACATCATATTCAAATTATTCAAGTAAGAATCACTTTATATCCAAGTGATTCGGGATTGATTGTATTTATAACCAAATTGTTTACCTTCCGGATGGCCTTGACTTCCTGAATAACTTTGCTTATTATCTCCACCTAGCGGCAAAATTTTGAACCAAATTTTTTGCTTTTCGGATGTCCTTAACCTTCTGAGCAGTTTTGCCAAAGACTCGACCTTTCTGTCTCATGTGGATTACAAAATAGAACATTCTTGAAATGCTCAACTTTACATGCTACCTAGCGCCCCCTTGGGGCATAATCGCGTACCAAATGGTTTGCCTTTGGGGTGCACAAATTACGTCACGCTCCAAGGGGGGGAGGGGGTCGAGCCAAGCCTTACAACATTTTTGGAGACTCATACAAAAAGTGTGACAAAAAAGGGGGGGGGGTCAAAAGAGTTGAATTTCGACGTGACATAATTTGTGTACCATCCCTTTCTTGATCCGCTGAACAACTTTGCTGCAGATCGCTTCTTTGCAAATCATAAAGGTCGCGAGATATAGCGATATGAATTTACTTGTTGTGTTTTTAGTGTTACAATACTTTTTCAGAGAGTCCGTATTCATGACGGGTAGTGTATAAGTAGATGTAAACCGAATTTCTTCGGAAAAAAAAACTTGCATTGCGATAAGAGTTCCGAGACTTTGATTAAAATTCTGGCGCATATGGTTGATATTCCAAATTTTAAATGTACCGTGATTTTGATAGGAGCTATTTCCATCCAACCACAGGTAACCACTAGTCCACTTATTCGCCTTTTTGGCCTTATAAAACTCTTATACGGTTAATATATGGCATCTTAGCTGTATAATAGCACTATATTATCATCGCTATCGTTGAAGAAAGATCTATGAAAAATGACAGACTGGTTGGTCGGGTAGCTGAAAATTAAACAACTCGTTCTCTTTACCATTCCAATTGGGATGTAAGTTGGTTGAAACCCGGCCAACCAGTCAGTGATTTTCGATAGCGATCGATATCGATTCGTTTTAAATCTTTGGCGATCGCTTTCGCTTGACAAAGATCTATAAAGAAATAGTAACACTGGTTGATCGGGAACAGTCCCAGTTCGCGTGATTCTGTGATTTGACTTTTACTTCCGCTATTGGGTTCAAAAAAATCGAAGACTAGGATCCTAACAAGGATCAATAGGTGTAAAAAAATACCGAAAAAATATTTTTCAATAGTACTGAAAGGTCCTGTTAACTGTTTTGAGTAGTATCAAAATTTCCTTCAGCGGAAAGGATTTGTTCACTTTTTCCAATAATTTATTATTTAGGTAATTCCCCCTTTTTACTATTGTTTCATTCGAAACCTTTCTTGCGAAACTAACAAATGGACTGCATCGTCTTTTTGATTCTATTAATTCCTTGAAGATGTTTATTTTTCTCAAACCTTTAAGTTGAGATTGATCTTATTTCTTCGTTGTTATTTGTTTTGCAAATTAATACTGAAACCCTAAGTAACTAACATTGTACTGTTTAACCTTTGACTCTAGATCACTCCTCATACAACCTCAATAATCTTATTATCTCGCATAATTTACATCTCAGATCATTCCACACCCAACAACACAGAGTCTCCAGAGAAGGACCAAACGGCTATAATCTTAAAAATGCGCAAGCTTTTCGAGGAAGAGAAATCTAAAAGCGATCAGCTCCGCAAGGAAATCGCCCGATTCCGCAAGAGCGCTTCCTTCAGTACGGAGGACTCGATCCGCGCATCGGAACTGGAGGTGGAGATCGAAAAGCTTCGCCAAGATTACAACCTGCTGAGGAACAGCATCAAACGCGGTGTCGAGGATCGTGAACTGGAGGCACAACACAACGCCCTGCAAGAGGAACTGAAACGGCGACGAGACGAGTGCATATCGCTGAAGGCCGTTTTGGCACAGCAGAGCCACTCGCTGAGGACACTGGGACAATCGCAGGTTAATCCGAATGGAGACAGCAGCTTACGAATTCACGATGAAGGAGAACTGATGGAAGCGTTCCAAGCGCAGAAGTTGGTCAATAGGCAGCTGGAGTCCGAACTGCGCGCCATGATGGATGCAAGCAACGAAACACTGGTCGAGAACAATAAGGTAATCGAAGCACTTCGGAAGGAAGTTCAGGAACTTCAAATGATCCTGCAAGGAAGACTTGATACTTCAAACGAGGATAATCTGGAAGCCTTGCGGCAAAGTGATCAATATTTGAGGCACGAGTTGAAGAAATCCACCGCAGCCTATGTGGACCTCCAAGAACAGGTGAACGAGCTGCTGGCGAAGATCAACGAACTGACGAAGAAAAATAATATCCTGTCGAATCGGTTACGAGACAACGGAATAAACGAATCCATCATAATGAATGAAGAGTTCCAGTCCATGGTTGTGGTGAAGAAGAAGGCGCAGTCATTCCAAGGTATTCTGAAGTATCGACATGAAGATGAGAACAAGATCATTCAAAGGCTGGTGACCGACCTTAAACCAAGGGTAGCGGTTACGTTGATCCCAGGTTTACCGGCCTACGTGGTGTTCATGTGTATTAGATATACCGATTCGGTTAACACGGACCAACTGGTACGATCCCTGTTGACACGGTTCGTGCAGATGATCAAGCGGTTGTACAAGCTGCCCAACGTTGCCGAAGTTCGAGTCATGTGGCTAGTCAATACCCTTACGTAAGTTTTATGGTAACTCTGATAAATACTTCAACTAACCTATGTTCTTTCCCCCCATCGCAACAGCCTCCACAACCTGTTGAAACAATTCGGTGGCTATGCGGAGTACATGCAATACAACACCGAGGAGCAGAACCAGCAGCAGCTGAAAAACTTCGATCTGTCCGAGTACCGGCAGGTCATCTACGAGCTGATCATCCTGATGCACGGCGTGCTTCTGCGGCAGGTACAGGAATCGATCAAGCAGTACATCGTGCCGGCCATTCTGGACCACGACGAAACGGCCCGGGGCAAGAGCCGGGGGCGGACGATGTCGCTGGACATGTCGCCGGAGCAGAGCCGGGAACCGAAGTCGTTGGTACAGCAGTTGGACACCTTCTACAAGCACCTGAGCAGCTTCGGCATGGAAAGCAACTACATCGAGCAGATCTTCAAACAGGTAGGAGTTGGGTAATGTGTTGGGGTTGCACAGAAGTGGATATTTTAAAGGTCAATAATACATAGTTATTCGACGGATCGAACTTCGCAACTGCTGTTCCCTGTCGTACAGCATTGAATGACAATAGGGGAAAGTGGGGAAGTTTGGCCACCTTAAGAAGAAGTCGATAAAAGTGTTGAAAATATTATGGAAACTTTGGGTCTTTGCGTGATTTTCAACAATTCTTAGATCAATACACTAGATCTGTATGATTTCCGTTGTCTTATAAAATTCCCGAATAAATGATAAATTTTTCAAAATTTGTCATTTTTTGAGTCGCTTTTTTACCGTTGGGGTGAAATGAGCACCCTATTTTTGATTGTAAAATTTTCTCATATAATCTAAAAAATCAACTATTTTTTTCATCAAACTTGAAAGTTATTAGTATTTATAAACACTCCGTGCTAAAAGATTGAATTTTAAAAATTATTCTAACAGTCAAATTTCATCATTCTAAAATGATGAAATTTGAAAGAGCCATTCGGGGCAATATGGGCAATTTTTTCGAACTTCATTTATTTATTTTTCTTTGAGTTTAGAACACTAACTTGTAGCATGTCTATCGTTTCATTTCCTTGTCAGCTTTAGGGTTGCATGTTATTTCAGATGAATTTCCAGAATTTATACAGTTTTCAAGGGGTGCTCATTTCACCCCATTGGCCAAATCGCCCTGACTACCCCTACTGATTATATTTGTTTACCGGAAATAGGCCTTGACTGAATAAGACTGAACTGAATATTTTCACCTGCCAACATAACAGGTGAAAATCGTCAGTTCAGGTTCAGTTGTTTAATTTTACCATGAATTCAGTACTAAAAAAGCTAAAAAACCTCTGCAAGAATAGATTCCGCAAATGAACTGGCGGAGTTCCGGGAGTATTTCCAGATTAAATTTGTGGAAATAGTTTTACTAAATCACAGAGATAATCACTGATATAATTAATGAAATTTGGTGAAATTTCTAAGGAAATTTATGGAAAAATATTTAGAGGAATTACCGATTGAATGACTGTAGTTTTTTTTTTTTTTCAATACTGGATAAATTCCAAGATATATCATTAAAGATGTCCCTGGAGGCATAACGGGAGCAATTCCTGGAAGAATTACTGGAGAAATTTCTGATGAAATTTCAGGAGGGATCTTTGGAGAAGTTTAAGGGATCCCTTCAAATACTCCTCTACTGATTCTACCAGAAATTTATTTTTGTGTTAATCTGGGAAATCCTCAAGGACCTCCCTCATAAATTATTCAATTATATTCTAAGTAGCTACTACAGGGATTACTCCCAGTAATCAAAAATGTAGCCTATGTATGTAAGTACAAAGTACAAAAGCGCGACAGCCCGAGGGTTAATGTTGGCGTAATGTACCAAGGGCCCAAAAAATCTTAGAAATAAACTTTGATAGATGTCTGATCGGATTCTCTTAGAATTCCGCATTCAAACTTGTGGTCATTTTCTTGTCTCTGTTCAACCTCTTGTTGATATTTTTCCAAGCATGAGTCTCTGAAGTGCTTATTTTTTAAGCCTACACCAGTCATACGTTTCATTCGAAACTGTTGTTGAGTTCTACAGCGAACTATCTAAATAAAAAGCACTATTGCTTTTCAGAATCTGATAAATACACTTTTTCTATTACTAATCGTTCTCATCCCATTCACAGCTCATGTACTACATCTGCGCCGTTGCGGTCAACAGTCTCATGCTGCGAGGTGACCTATGCGTGTGGAAAACCGGCATGAAGATCCACTACAACGTGGGCTGTTTGGAGCGGTGGGTCCGATCGATGGCCATGGATCCGGACGTGTTCAAACCGCTGGAACCGTTGTATCAAATTTCACGCATTTTACAAGCCCGCAAAACCGTTGAGGATGTCCCAACGTTACTGGAACTCAGCTCGTGTCTGACGACGGCGCAAATTCTGAAGGTTTGTTTTGTTGGTCTTATAGTATTTCTTGTTACAATGCTCAACCAACGTCCCAATTCCAGATCATCAAATCGTACACCACGGATGATTGCGAGAACGAAATTACGCCGCTATTCATCGAGACGCTGACGAAGCAGTTGAACGAGCGGTCCAGCCAAAGCGAGGCGGACACCTACATGATGGACGAGGAGATCGTCAGCCCGCTGGTTGTGGTGTACAAGTACAGCGAGATCAACCTGAAGGAAATCGATCTTCCCGAGGAGCTGAACCTGGACGGTTTGGTCACCAAAATCTAAAGACCGAGGGTACAACAAGTAGCATTCATGTTTTAAATAGGATAATTGACATATTTACAGATGTATTCCAAAGTAGAATGGAATGGTCCCAAGGGCCCAACTTCTATTACAGACCAAGAGCGAGAAGTTCGATCTAAGCATTGTTATATAATTCAAATGAGAGTTTATCGTTGCATATTTACACGGTATTCGTTTGTTAAAACCAATACGAAAATATAAAACTATTTTGCATCTCTATATGCTGTTAAAAAGTCATGAGTTACTTGCGTACAAGTATGACACTGATTGGCCTTCATCATGGTTCATTTTGAATCACAAATCAACGGTTTCTATCGTTTTTTTGAATACGTTAAGTGCATTTATATCAACCCACGCGCATTTCTCGCAATTTGTATCATACGTTACGTTTTCTATTTCTCGTTAAGCCTAGCTATTCCATAAGTTGTTCAATTGTTATTTATTGCTGAAATGAGTAAGTCTGAATCCGTGTGTGAACAAAAAAGGCGATCAAAATATATATATTTATTCAAAACTGACCCTAATAAAACAGCACCTAGCAAATAGAGATTACACATTTCACCACAGCAAAGCGAAGCAAGGAATGGAAACAATAATCATGTTACTGTAATTAGAAACGAAAGTACATATTATGCCGTTAGGAAAACTAAATAGTACACACATACACCTGTTAAAGCAAGTATTTCTCCTTGTTAAAGCATTTATCGTGATATAGATGAAATTTACCTAATGTACTTACAAAAAAAGTGAGTATCTATTGAGCTAAGCGTTCGTCAGCAAATAAATATGGATGCCTAAATGCTAACGGAAGTGTTAATCCTGAGAAATATCCGTACTTTGTACAGACGATAGTTGTCTTCTGGGGAACTAGTGTACGTTGTTTATGTTCTCGTTCGTGATGTTTTTGGAATTTGAATATTTAACCGCTTATTTCTGTTGTTGTAAACAAACTTCAAGATAAGTTGGTGAAGATCGCAATTGAATTTTGGAATTTTTGGATAGCTGTCAAGAAGAATTTTTAAAGCAATCTCTGTTGAAATTTTTGGAGGCATACTACTGTAGAATTCCTGATAAAATCTTGGAGGAAAATATTTAAGAACAGCTGAAGAAATCCTTGTTTGAATTTCTGGAAAGCGGAGCATATTTTTGAATTCTATAGGATTAAAATGAATTGTTAGACAAATTTCTGAATAAATTTGTAAAGAAATGCCTTGATTCCAAGAAGAATTTCGTGTTCGGGATATTAGTAGCACTAGAGTTTACCTCTGGCAAAAAAAGGTACAAGAGTAATTCTCGCAGAGACCGGGCTACAATTTACTCTTGGGTCTTTCAAAATGTTTAAAATTATGCTCATTCGAAAGCTCATGTCGAGTAACTAAAGCAACTACATATAACATATTATAGTACCAGTACAGGCAGTAAAGTTAGCTCTTCAAGCTTTTACTCCATTGATCAATATGAGTTACTACCAACACCCTAGAATAATACCAAATGAGATACTATTGTTATGCAGGCTATATAAGCGAAGGTCAAATAAAATATTGTGCTCTTTCGACTTCATAAACCAAGTGTGTCTACAGGGTGTCCGCAAATTATCCGTACAAACTTTGAAGACATGGCTCTATACAATCAAGCATAATAAATTCAAAATTCTAGTATGGATTTAAACATTGGCGTATTATATCATTAAAAAGTAAGTTTGACACATTTCCGATTTCAAATATTTGTAAAATCAAGCGAAATGTGTAGAGGTGTCTTAAAGGGAGCTGTTTTTCGAGCTTTATGACGGAAGAGAAACGTTCATAGAACTCACTGGATTTGAACCGTATAATTTTCTATTTCCAGTTTAACTTGAAGCCACTAAACTAAGGTTGCTTCAAATAATAATAGAACATTTGGATTCATTTCTTGTGGATTTTATGGATAACACATCTCCAGTATGAATAGCGACCCTCAGGAAAAACGTTATCGGAAAATAATAATAATTTGCCTATCTCAGTAACAAGCAATCATTTCGAAATTATTTAAAGTTGTATTTTGTTTTACCATATAGATGTATTATTAAAGGTACATGGACATTGATTTTTTATTATTTTCAATGCGAGATACTTTTATTTTTTTTGTATACTTTTTAGTGGCGACGACGGATTAAAGATAGTAGCGAAAAATTTTAAGTAAAAAATTTTGAAGAACGCGGGTGTTAAGCCGAAGTAAATTTGAGTAATAGTTCACTTCAGTTAGAAGACCTTGGCAGGAATCTGTGTCTTCTGGAGAGCACTGATTGCTGAATAGAACAAAGACAGTGTAACAGTACGCCATTAGAGCCAGTAGTCTACAAGGCCATTTTGTAGTTGATCTGAAGGCCGGGTTGAACAGATCAGTGTGCAAACATAAAGAAGAACGTGTACTGAAAAGTGATCAGAACCTCGTTTGCTGGCTTTAATTCTGTAGAGGATTATAAAAAGACGTTTCCTAGTAAATGTGCATATTTCGAATCGAATCTTCTGAATCATTTCCTTCGTCGCATCAGCCACGCCATCTCCTTCGCCCCATCAGCCAGCCACCTAGCCTCCTACGCCGCTCAGACAGCCTCCTACGCCATACCAGCTCGTCGCCTTCTCTATCATTTCGGGCACATATCCTGGATTCCTTTTTTTTCGGATTGTTTACATCGATTCGATCGTTTGGAGCATATAATTTGCATTGTGGTTTGCCTCGAAAGGTTTCATCGGCTAGAGCATTAGAAGCCCGAAAGTGTCGGAATCATCAAATACAAAGTAAAAGGTACGTGGATTTTCTTTTATCTACCTTTGGCTGCCATTATTTGTATTGTTCTATAAAGATCTTTTGTTTCTTTCATTACGGTTCAGCCATAATGGCGCTATACGGTACGGTCGACCCTTATGTGCCTGGCACAAGTTTTGCGAATTATGTCGAGCGTCTTGAATATTTTTTTCATCTAATGACATTCCTGATGGTCGCAAAAAAGACGTTTTAATGAATTTATGTGGTATGACTGTGTTTGACGAACTTAAATTGCTTTTTCCGGCTACCGACCTAAAAACTATTTCATACGCGGAAATTACTAAGAAGTTAAAGGAACGATTTGATAAAGTGGGGTCAGAGATTTTATTGAGATATAAATTCCGGTGCAGAAGACAAGGTCCTAGTGAAAGTGGCGAGAACTTTATCCTCGCAGTGAAACTTTTAGCTGAAGCTTGTGATTTTGGACAGTTTCGTGACACCGCTATTACAGACCAACTAGTTTTTGGAATTTATGATAAAGAGTTGCAGCGTCGTTTATTAAATGAAGATGATTTAGTGGTTAGAACAGCTGAGAAGATTATTAAGAGTTTTGATATGGCTAATGTTAGGTCCCAAACTATGAATGAAGAAACCGGAGTTAATTCTGTCAAACATCGACTTGGCAGGAAACCCTTCGATGACCAGCGAGATCGTAGAAGAAGCAGATCTAGAGGTAGAAACTTTTTCAATAGGGATACGCGTTCATATTATAGTAACCGGAAAAATTTTAGTGATAGGGAAAGAGTTATGTCTGGACAGCGTGAACCAGGTCGTGGTCGATATGCTAATTTTATTTGCAATTTTTGTAAATTAAAAGGACATATCCAGAAGCATTGCTTCCGTTTTAAGCAGCAGAGTCAAAATCAAAATAACATGGTCAATTTTGTAGAGAAAGAAGCTAGGCCGGAAAACGTACACGACTACTTCAAGAGATTGAAGTTTGACTATGACAGCGACAGCGAGGATGAAGAAGATTATTATCCTTGTTTAATGGTTGCTTCTGCATGTCACAACAGCGAACCTTGCCTCCTAGATGCTAAATTAGAAGGAAAAAAATGTTTAATGGAAGTTGACAGTGGGTCAGCAGTTTCCATTATGAATAAAGCTGATTTTCTTAACAAAATTGGTAAAGTTGAAATGACTGAAAGCAGGAAAAGACTAATTGTTGGTAATGGATCCAAACTGAAAATTTTTGAAAAAGCTATCATAAATGTTTCGTTAAATGGCAAATTAGCGCATTTGGAGCTTGTGGTTTTAGATGAAAAACACAAGTTTACCCCATTAATGGGTAGAAGCTGGTTAGATGTTCTATGCACTGGTTGGAGAAACAGTTTCGCTAATATTATTCATGTTAATAGTACATCTTATGCAAGTATTGAAGATAGATTGGTAAATGACATAAAATCGCGTTTTTCGAAAACTTTCAACAAAGATTTCTCCTCCCCTATTAAAAGATTCGAAGCTGATCTTGTATTGAAAGAGAATCAACCCATTTTCAAAAAAGCTTACCAAGTGCCATCCCAAGTAACACATCTAGTTATATAAGAGTTAAAAATTCCAGTTTTTAACACATTCTGTTGTATTTTTCTAGTGATATTTACTTTATATCTAATACTTGTATAGCTAAAACAGCGCAAAAAATGGCGGCTTATATAACATCTCATAAGTTTGACAACCACTTATAATCACATACCATTCACGATTTATAAACATACTCTCAACATAATAAAGATGAGAATATGAACTATAATGAACAGTTGTTATAATTAGGTTATTTTTCAGCAATAAAGACCCACAATTCAAGTGTATATAACGACATACTTCATATGCTGTAATTGAGCTATTTAAAAGTACAAACCACATATATGGCACAAGATGACTAGATTATAATTCAGGCAAATGTTCTGGTTATTGTGACGTTATTTGAAAGCTATATAACTTGCAAAACACAATTATATTACATACTATCTGCTTGAAATGTCCAAAACGAAGGAACTTACAGGAATAAAACACTAAATTGCCTCCAAAAATACATGGCTACCAAATCTGACAAATGTTTCCAAACTAAAAAATCTAAGATTGTTTTTCATCACGGAGATGAATCAAATTAAAAAGGATGGTGATCAACGATATTTGAGAAGTTTATTATGCGATTCAAAATTAATGGTGAAACTTTCAATTTCACTTTTCAATAATTCATGGGCCATTATAATAATTCCTAAAAGTATAACGAAGCCACCCAAAATTGTGCAGTTTTGTATAATTTTCTTCAATGCTCACGAAAAAAAAAAGATGGCAGATTTTTAATATGGCTTACAGCGCCGTCCAAAAATATTGGAACGGTTTAATTATTTTATTAAATTTTTCATACTCAATTGTTTTATATCGCTGTCAATGACGCAACTTATCAAATTGATTCTGATTTTTAATCAATTTATTTAATTTAATATAATCGATATGCAAATTCGATTATATTTAATTAAAATAGATTCGAAGTAAGGTGATTTAAGCTTTCAACCGGTACTGTAAGCCTGATTATTTATTTAGCAAAATGTGAAATGTTTGTGTATGTTGATTCAGATATGAGTTGGAATTACGTTGTAATAACGTCTCCAGAGCACCTTAACTAGAGGATTTAGATTGACGTATAATAACGTTCATAATACATCATAAGAACATATTTTCAACATATTATCTAAAAAATAATTCTATTGTTTTCTCAATAATCTTTATAACACCCAAATAACTTAAATATAGCTTCTTGCTTAGTGGATAGATTTGAATCTGTCAAACGTCAAACATTACTCTACAAATTTCAACAATGTGAAAATTGCAGTAATGGTGAAAGACCTCACGTAGTAGCCATTTGTTATTTTCGACGATATTCATCAATTTGAGAGCCTATTCGACTACAAAAATTTTGGCCCGCACAGAAGAAACCTGCTTTATTTTAACACTAGTGAAATATACATTTGGATCATATGTTTTCTGCTACCAGAACAAATGTTGTAATTATGGTGCCGATATACACAAAATACTCTGGACTACGTGAAGTGCCATCCACGGTTTTAAAACCGTGCGTTTATTTTCCAATGTGAATATATCAAAATTCGTTATGTGCATGGGTAAAACACCGAATTCTAGTTGAAGAAGCAAACGCAGTTGGCAGAAGTTTTGTTCACCTAAAAAAAATATTTATTTTGTCAATTCGCAGTACACTCTGAAACTACTCTTTCACAAGTTTATAGTATCAAACCGATTGTTTTTTTTTGTGATAATGAAAACAACCGAACTTAGAAAACCACCCGCTAACGATATCATTACGTTCAATTTTTCTCCACAAGGTTTGATTATGGTATTTTTGTCCCAACTTTAATAGCCGATTTAGAATGACACACAACATGTATCGACGATGATGGGTTTATTGATGTTTGAATCTTGTAAAAAGATCGTTTAAAATGCATTATTACAACATACATTTTATTATGTACGTTTGTAGATCATCCAATCGACCAAGTCAGGTTGTCATTTTTGCATTTAATGTTTTGGGATGACTTGTTTTCTGATAGCTATTTTATAACATTTATATAACACAAGATGTTATGGTATTCACCATTTTAACTCTTATATGACAAGATCTGCTATCTGCTGTCTGAAAAGATGTTTTCGGTGTTACTTGGGACTTATAATCACATACCATTCACGATTTATAAACATACTCTCAACATAATAAAGATGAGAATATGAACTATAATGAACAGTTGTTATAATTAGGTTATTTTTCAGCAATAAAGACCCACAATTCAAGTGTATATAACGACATACTTCATATGCTGTAATTGAGCTATTTAAAAGTACAAACCACATATATGGCACAAGATGACTAGATTATAATTCAGGCAAATGTTCTGGTTATTGTGACGTTATTTGAAAGCTATATAACTTGCAAAACACAATTATATTACATACTATCTGCTTGAAATGTCCAAAACGAAGGAACTTACAGGAATAAAACACTAAATTGCCTCCAAAAATACATGGCTACCAAATCTGACAAATGTTTCCAAACTAAAAAATCTAAGATTGTTTTTCATCACGGAGATGAATCAAATTAAAAAGGATGGTGATCAACGATATTTGAGAAGTTTATTATGCGATTCAAAATTAATGGTGAAACTTTCAATTTCACTTTTCAATAATTCATGGGCCATTATAATAATTCCTAAAAGTATAACGAAGCCACCCAAAATTGTGCAGTTTTGTATAATTTTCTTCAATGCTCACGAAAAAAAAAAGATGGCAGATTTTTAATATGGCTTACAGCGCCGTCCAAAAATATTGGAACGGTTTAATTATTTTATTAAATTTTTCATACTCAATTGTTTTATATCACTGTCAATGACGCAACTTATCAAATTGATTCTGATTTTTAATCAATTTATTTAATTTAATATAATCGATATGCAAATTCGATTATATTTAATTAAAATAGATTCGAAGTAAGGTGATTTAAGCTTTCAACCGGTACTGTAAGCCTGATTATTTATTTAGCAAAATGTGAAATGTTTGTGTATGTTGATTCAGATATGAGTTGGAATTACGTTGTAATAACGTCTCCAGAGCACCTTAACTAGAGGATTTAGATTGACGTATAATAACGTTCATAATACATCATAAGAACATATTTTCAACATATTATCTAAAAAATAATTCTATTGTTTTCTCAATAATCTTTATAACACCCAAATAACTTAAATATAGCTTCTTGCTTAGTGGATAGATTTGAATCTGTCAAACGTCAAACATTACTCTACAAATTTCAACAATGTGAAAATTGCAGTAATGGTGAAAGACCTCACGTAGTAGCCATTTGTTATTTTCGACGATATTCATCAATTTGAGAGCCTATTCGACTACAAAAATTTTGGCCCGCACAGAAGAAACCTGCTTTATTTTAACACTAGTGAAATATACATTTGGATCATATGTTTTCTGCTACCAGAACAAATGTTGTAATTATGGTGCCGATATACACAAAATACTCTGGACTACGTGAAGTGCCATCCACGGTTTTAAAACCGTGCGTTTATTTTCCAATGTGAATATATCAAAATTCGTTATGTGCATGGGTAAAACACCGAATTCTAGTTGAAGAAGCAAACGCAGTTGGCAGAAGTTTTGTTCACCTAAAAAAATATTTATTTTGTCAATTCGCAGTACACTCTGAAACTACTCTTTCACAAGTTTATAGTATCAAACCGATTGTTTTTTTTTGTGATAATGAAAACAACCGAACTTAGAAAACCACCCGCTAACGATATCATTACGTTCAATTTTTCTCCACAAGGTTTGATTATGGTATTTTTGTCCCAACTTTAATAGCCGATTTAGAATGACACACAACATGTATCGACGATGATGGGTTTATTGATGTTTGAATCTTGTAAAAAAATCGTTTAAAATGCATTATTACAACATACATTTTATTATGTACGTTTGTAGATCATCCAATCGACCAAGTCAGGTTGTCATTTTTGCATTTAATGTTTTGGGATGACTTGTTTTCTGATAGCTATTTTATAACATTTATATAACACAAGATGTTATGGTATTCACCATTTTAACTCTTATATGACAAGATCTGCTATCTGCTGTCTGAAAAGATGTTTTCGGTGTTACTTGGGTAAGGTGTTCTGCTCATTGGACTTAACAACTGCTTATACACAGTTAGAATTATCTGAAAAATCTAAGGAATTTGTAGTGATAAACACTCTTAAAGGTCTTTTCAAATACAATCGACTTCCTCAAGGGGCATCATCTAGTGCTGCCATATTCCAGCAAATAATGGATGAAATTTTAAAGGATATAGAATTTGTATATTGTTATTTAGACGATGTCCTGATTGCTGGAAAAAATCTAGATGATTGTCATAAAAAGTTGATGTTAGTATTAAAACGCCTGGAAGAATTTAACATCAAAGTTAATTTTAAAAAGTGCAAGTTCTTCGTTACTGAAAATTCCACAGAACTTAAAGCCTTCCTAGGTTTAATCAACTATTATGGAAAAATTTTACCTAATTTAGCTACAACTTCATTTCCTTTGTATAGTTTGTTGCGTAAAGACACTCGTTTTGTTTGGTCCGATAAATGTGACGAAGCTTTTCTAAAGAGTGATGATGATGATGATGATGATGATGATTATTTAGCCACCATCAGCGCAAGGATTACCTATGGCTGCAGAATCATACCGGGATGGTATGATCTACCTGATGGTTTGTTGTAGCAGGGCTAGTTAATATCTTTGAAGACCTTTGGAAGACAACACTAAGGCTGTTTTCTCATGACAAAAGGCTGGCGACCCCACGCACTTTCATCCAGTCACGAAGCTTTTCTAAAGAGTAAGCAAAAACTTTTAGAAGCAAATTTATTGACGTTTTGCGATCCAAAAGAAAACATTGTAGTTTGTTCAGATGTCTCATCTTATGGCTTGGGAGGTGTAATTTCACACATTATTGATGGAGCAGAGAAACCTATATGGTTTACTTCCTTTTCATTAAACCAAGCACAAAAAACTTATCCAATTCTGCATCTAGAAGCTATGGCAGTTGTTTCAACCGTTAGAAAGTTTCATAAATTTCTGTACGAGCAAAGATTTACAATTTTTACGGATCATAAGCCCCTAATAGGAATTTTCGGGAATGAAGGTCGTAACTCTATTTCAGTGACAAGACTTCAGCGTTATGCAATGGAATTATCAATCTACGACTATGAAATTATTTATAGACCTTCCAATAAAATGTCGAACGCTGATTTTTGCTCACGCTTTCCACTAAAAAAAGAAGTTCCTAAAAATTGGGATAGACATTACATTAATAGCCTCAATTTGTCTACAGATCAGTGATGAGAAAAGTACTGGAGCAAACATTTACCGCCTCTACATTTACATCTTTCTACACGACCATCAAAATCCAAAGCAAACCATGACCGTTCAAAACCAAAAAATGTCACGGCTCTTCAAAACTGTAATCTTCTTCTTCCTAACGTTTTTCAACCCCGAATGCGAAATGACTCGAGCACAGTGGTGACACGATTTTTGCGGTTTTCGGGGTTTTGCATTTTTGCTCGATAAAGGTAGCATGAAATTGAACTTGTTTATATGTATCGCCACGGAATGATTGTGCTCTTTCTGTTAGAGCTAATAGATTTCAATTAGTTGAAAACACTGGCGAAATATTAGCGATTGAATGATTTAACACTTTTTTCAATCATTCACTTTGGAATGGCTGCCCGAAAACGGTCATAGTGGAGAGACAAAAACAGTCAAGCAGTGTGTGAACCGTTGGCAGCGCAACGCCTGATGGTATTGATGCTGCTGCTGCTTTGTGTTTTGGTTGAATGGCAGAATCGATGAACTGTGGTGAATTGTGGTCACAGTTCCCAAGACTGCTACAGATATGCCTATTGATCATAGAACCGTTGCAATAGAAACTCAAAAGGATAAACTTTTACTCATATTACTCGATTATATAAAGAACGGTTGGCCTGAGCGAATCGATAGATGTTATAGAGATATTTATTCCCACAAAAATGATCTTGAAGAGGTAGACGGGTGCCTTATTTTTCAAAATAGGATGGTCATTCCAGCTTCTCTGCAGAACAAAGTATTATTGCTTCTACATGCCAACCATGTTGGCATTGTTAAGATGAAGCAGCAGGCGCGTAAAACTATTCATTGGTTTGGAATAAATAGCGATATTGAAACATTTGTGCAAACTTGTGATGTTTGCTTAAAAATGGCAGTGATTCCGGGTCAAAACAAAACGTCTAAGTGGATTCCGGGTTCAAGACCATTTGGCAGAATCCATGCTGACTTTTTTCTTTTTTGAGAGACAAACTTTTCTTTTTGTAATCGACAGTTATTCAAAATTGAAATCTACTGTATGAAATACAGAACCGAAGCAAAAAAGGTTGTTAAGAGATTTCATACATATTTCTCAACATTTGGATTACCGGACATAATAGTTACGGACAATGGGCCTCCATTCAATTCGGAATATTTCGTTGGATTTCTTGAAAGACAGGTAATTCAAGTTTTTAAAAGCCCTCCATATCATCCACAAAGTAATGGCCAAGCCGAGCGTTTAGTAAGAGTAACCAAAGATGTTTTAAAAAAAATCATGTTGGATCCTAAAACAAAACATTTGGACATGGAAGATAAAATTAGTTATTTCCTTATGACCTACCGAAATACTTGTTTATCCGACGAGGATGTTTATTCGTCAGAAAAAGTACTATGTTTCCTTCCTAAAACAATAATTGATTTGATAAATCCGAAGAAATCATATAAACAACAATTGTCAACACAGATAACTGATACAAATATTAAAAATCCGAGTATGAAAAATGTGAATCTTCAAGTCACTAAATATAAATTAGCTACTTTAACAGCAGGGGATAAGGTTTATTATTAGAATCCTAACACTAAAGATATTCCCAAATGGATTGAGGCTGTTTTTATTAAACGAATCTCTCAAAATATCTTACAGATTTCCATCGGAACGCATATCATCTCGGCTCACAAGGGGCAGGTGAACATACCACGCAAATCCGGACCCAGGCGTAATGTTACGTTCCGGATAGGTGGGCAAGATACCCAGACACCGACGACATCTACCAGCCGTGACTCTGAAAATAAATATGTTCAAGATCGTCGAAATGATTTGGGTCGAGAATCGCAACCGATGCTCAACAGAGATAGAGCCAAGAAAAGAAAGTATGGGAGTATCGATGATGAAGATTCGTTCATAGGATTTCCATCCAATGATTATGCTCCACCTCCAGCAAAATGTGAAGTGCATCCAACAGTGTTGCTATCGAATGAAGGCATGCAATCGAAAAGTGAATTAAGAAGATCTAAGAGACTAAAGCGTAAATGTTCGAAAGAAGAATATATATATTTTAAGTGAAATTTTAATTATAGATGAAACAAATTGATTAGTTAATAATTGATAATAGAATCGAGTTAAATTGCATGAATGAAGTTTTAATAATCAGTTCTGATTGATTTGATAATTGTAGTAAGCATTTCATCGGTTTCAGTAAGAATGTTAAATGGTCTAAATTTTTAAAAATGTATTCTATGTTCTCAAGGGGAAAGATATAACATATTATAGTTTCAGTGCAGGCAGTAAAGTTAGCTCTTCAAGCTATTATTCCATTGATCAATATGAGTTACTACCAACACCCTAGAATAATACCAAATGAGATACTATTGTTCTTCTTCTTTCTGGCGTTACGTCCCCACTGGGACAGAGCCTGCTTCTCAGCTTAGTGTTCTTATGAGCACTTCCACAGTTATTAACTGAGAGCTTACTATGCCAATGACCATTTTTGCATGCGTATATCGTGTGGCAGGTACGAAGATACTCTATGCCCTGGGAAGTCGAGAAAATTTCCAACCCGAAAAGATCCTCGACCAGTGGGATTCGAACCCACGACCCTCAGCTTGGTCATGCTGAATAGCTGCGCGTTTACCGCTACGGCTATCTGGGATACTATTGTTATGCAGGCTATATAAGCGAAGGTCAAATAAATTATTGTGCTCTTTCGACTTCATAAACCAAGTGTGTCTATACTTTTTACTACATTCGGTTGGTCAAATTGATGGACCCCCGGTAGTTATAATCAAAACCGACCCCTCTATTTTTGACAGTTCTTGCCTCACTCAAACTGGCATAACTCGAAAATTTATTTAACAACCCCTTCACAATAACATGATTTAGAAAAAGAAAACATCACGCTTAGCCTGCTCAACGCAGCGCATGAGTTAAGACTACACAGAATGAGGCAACCAATGCAGGACTCTCTGGCTGAGTGAAAATTCTGTGTTAGTCGCACTCATGCTATGTGTAAGCGATGTGTTGGCCATTGGCTGTGCGCGGATCGATGGAAATGGAACTGTCAGTCATCTCCCGCGCGGCAGCAAGCAGTTGGCCATTGGTAGGATGCGAAGTTTTCCGGGATTTTTTCAGACGAAAAGGCTGAAGATGAACGCAATTGCGGAAGTTTTTTCCCCATTTGCTTGCGCTTCGGCTATTCGAATGAAAAAATCTCTGAAAACTTTAAAATTTGAATGTATTTCCAATGTTTTCAGAAGCAAAAACAAAAATGGAAGCGTATTCCGCATTCCAAACGTTCCTCCTCTGTGCGCTTTTCACTCATTCGGTTTGTTTACCACCGTTTGCACAAAACTGTGTACAGCCCCCTTTGCACAGAATCTGTGCTGCATGAAGAGAGGCTGATTTTGTGTACTCGGCACTCATTTCTGAGCGGATGAAGTTAAGCGTGATAGGAGCTTCATTCGCAAAAATAAAAATATTTGGCGGCCGTATTGAATTTGGCCGCCATATTGGATTTTATCAGAAAAACTGATTTCTCATTATGTTCGCAACATCCGATTTTAAGGGGACGGACCTGGTATAGTGGTTAGAACACACGCCTCTCACACCGAGGACCTGGGATCGAATCCCATCCCCGAGATAGTCACTTATGACGTAAGAGTTATAGTGACGACTTCCTTCGGAAGGGAAGTATAGCCGTTGGTCCCGAGATGAACTAGCCCAGGGCTAAAAATCTCGTTAATAAAGATAGATAGATAGATAGATAACATCCGATTTCAAAAGTTTTTTCATCACTGAAAAGCTGAGCTAGTTTTACACAAAATATGAAAAAATAGAGGTATATGTTTTTTCAAACAAAAGTTATGTGCGATTTTGTAGACCATTTATTATCGCGCTGGTGTAATTTGCGGTCATATAATGGTGCGGTAGCGATTTACGCTTGCTGTGATGTATTTTAAATGTGAAAAATTAATTCCATAATGCTTAATACCTAGGATAAGTGTACCAGTTATGGACATAGTGGTTCCCTATTTCGTCATACGTGGTTTTTTTTTATGTATTCATATATTGAAAATGTTTGTGTGTTGTAGCAGTTAGATTTAAGATATAGCATCCAAAAAGATTTTAAATGTGAATGTTATCAAAATATTACGTATGGCCAAATAGGGAATTACTATGGCCATAACTGGTACACTTTCCCTATGTGATATTATACGCAGTATCATATTATGTATTAAACTTTATAGCTCAGCTTTCCTGGGATGGTACACAAATTATGTCACGCTAAATTTCAACTTTTTTGACTCTCTCCCCCCCTTTGTCACACTTTTTGTATGAGTCCTCCAAAAATTTTGTAAGGCTTGTCACGCTTGGCAGGACCCCCTCCCCCCCTTTGAGCACGACGTAATTTGTGCATGACCCCAGTGATAAAAAAAACTTTTAAAATCGGTGGTTGCGAACATCAAGAAAATTCAGTTTTTCTGATAAAATCCAATATGGGCGCCAAATATTTTTATTTTTGCAAATGAAGCTCCTATGTTTTTTCTTTCTAAAACCATGTTATTGTGAAGGGATTGTTTAAGAAATTTTCGAGTTGTGGCAGTTTGAGTGAGACAAGAATTGTCAAAAATCGAGAGGTCCTCAATAACGGTTTTGATTATAACTACTGAACCGTAGTCAACAGAAATAAAGTCATGACTTTGATGATATTCATATCAGACTCACCATCTGCTCAGAATGATGACTAAGTATGTTATGAAAATCTGTCATTACGGAGTTAGTTTTCAATCACGAGATACAATGTCGCTTGAGTTATTGCCATGCAATCTAAATGAAGACGAAACTCTTATGCCTGTATTGAATGTTCGACCCCAGGCAGAACCTACACTTCAGGACGAACACCATACCGTATCGAACATGAAGTATCGTCTCAATGGCTAGACAATGCATTTCCATATTCAAACTTCGATTTATTTCACGCTAAGAGTCGAACTGGTTCGAGTGGCAACTGCATGTTAGTCTTAGAGTGAAGTTTTTTCAATCAAAGAACTAAAAAAACGGAAGCGAACTAAACAAGAATTACAAAGATATATGGAAGCGAGTTGTTTATGAAAACTTTGGATGCCTATGAGGATCCGTACGATCAAAGTCTATACAATAAACCAAAACATCCTAATTATTACCTCAATTATTACTCAAAATCTCAATTAAATTAAAAAGACAAACATTTCAATTTAGGTGCCACCAAATTTGACTCCACACCGGGCCCTGAAAACCCTAGCTATGCCACTGCAAGTGATTTTCATAATGATTTCACAAGTTTTTTAAAAACACTTCCAGGATCACATATTTGGAAAAGCTAGATTCTGATTTAATTTGCAACGAAAATTCAGAATGTGTTAATAACTATAACCCAATTAGGGGTGATTCAAAAATAATTTCCACATCAACTTTGATCAAATTTTGAAAACTTGGATTATGGTTAGATTTGCAATGTAGATGTAAGGAACAGCCCACGCAACAGCTTAATTATCACTACCAGGTACCAGAAGATCGGCTCTCGTAAATTGGGAGATTTGATTTGAGGCACGTTCCCCGCCAATCGGGAGCTAACAACGCCATATTTAAGTCTATCTACCCGATGGGAAAGGAAAAGGAAGGGAAATAAGGTTGGGTCACTTGAACTTAGGCTGGAAAAGACTAACGACGTATCTTCTTTCATTTTTGAAAACCATTTTGATTTTCAGTTAAATATTTTTTATTAGAAAACGTAGAAGGTATATACAAAAGTTTTTTTTTATCATTTTCTCATAAATTCGGCAGCATTTGGAATACACAAAATCTGATGCTAAGTACAACAAAGGAGAAACGGCTTCCCCATTGCAAACCGTACGGAACGAGGACCCATGTGTGGCTTCCAGTTCGTTTGCCAAGAGGCAGAGTTGAAAGGGAACTCCACTACGGGTCCTGCCTGTCGTCGATGCAATGGAGGCACGGGAGGTATTATCGAACAAGGCGGCTCACGACAAAGCCATAGCAGTACTGCGAATCCTTTGGATTGTTAGCCGTTGGCGCACTGACTCGCGCCTGAATGGTGTGGATCAAGTATGCGATGGAAGAACATGTGGAAGAATGAAGCCGGAAATGGATAGCACAGGTACGAAACACGGGCGTGGCCTGTCGCAGGACACGGAAGGGGATCGATGAAGGAGACAGACTCGTTTAGTACCAGTATCCTCCGTAGCGGTAGTATGGGTATCCACCTGTTTGAAAGAAAAGGTATGGTCAGAGATTGAAAGTTGAGAAGCTTTTGGGGAACTCACGACCATATCCGTAGTATCCAGGATAACCGTAGTATCCACCGTAGTAGCCGGGGTAGCCGTAGTATCCGTAGCCGAACGAGGACGCACCCTTCAGGTCCTTGTCTTCGGAGGCAGCTTCCAGGTCATCGGCTGGAGCGGGGCCAACTCCGGCTGGGCGGGGAGCAATCGGTTGCCGGGCCGCTGGCTGCTGTGGAGCTGGGATGGCGGATACGAGGGCGAACAGGGCAATGACGGCGAAGAGGATGGTCTGTTTGGAAGTGAGAGAGAGAGAAAGAGAAATTATATCCTGAGTCTTTGTAACAGATTTATGTGACGAACAAATTACAGTAGAACGTGTCGTGAACCCTTTTTATATGAAATTCTCGATAACTCAAAGTAAACTGATAAGACAAAATTGACTCGCTCATTGAGTTTCCTTGAATTCTGAGGTGATTGTGACTTTCAATTGTTTAGTTTTGGTTTAGTTTTTTTTTCCTTAAAAGTGCCCTGCTGTGAATCGCAAGTCAGTCCCATCTGCATTTTCGTCATAATTGAGTTGAGTTAAGTTTTCAACATCTCTTCCAATGCTCTTTCCGCTGCACTAATAAGATAATATGATTTTTTCGGAAAAAAATAGGAAAAAACAGCAAGTCAAATTATCCCATAATGAAAAGTACAGTCGAAGCTCGCTGTAACGACAACTTTTATAATGACAAAAGCTCTCTATAGCGACATTTTTCGGTCCCTTGAAAAATATTTCAATGTTATAACTATTCTCTATAGCGACTTTTCTCTATTACGACGGTCCCTTGCGATGTCGTTATAACAAGCTTCGACTGTAATCGCATATCAGTCCCACTACAGACTTTCGCACCGTGGAACAAAAAAATGTAACTTGTTTTGATCGTCTTTATATTTTTATCGGAAAGATATCGTAGTGAAAAGCAAGTTGTGAAAGTCCCAAGGAACAATTGGTAGCTTTTAAGATACTTACGTGCTTAATACAAGCTGCATAGCAGCAAGCATTGCTGAACAAATTTTTAGTTGAATCATTAATTGAATAATATTAATTTCCGCTTATAAAAAAGCTGTTATTCCACTTGCAGTTTGTGTTTTGAATAAGAGCTGAATAAACTTCCGAAAATGCAAATATAGTAGCTTTTGTTCTACAACACATAAGAAATTTAACAATTGATTGATTAAAAGCTTCTATAGGTTGTAGCCATCATTTTAGTAGAATATTGAACATTTGATTAACAACAAATCGCTTCATTAAGATTGAAAATATTCTAATCCTCTGGAATTTTCGAATATTCGTATGGAAAACGTGTTTGAAAACCTCATAGCGCATTTTCTTAATGCCTACTTTTTACAGATGGCACTGACTTGCGATTCACGGCAGTGCCCACCACGCAAGACAAAATTTCATCTACACAAAAAATAGCCATTTTTCAAAATCGTCTTTAAATATTAAAAATCGTTTTTTTTTCAGTGTAGGCCACAAATGAGATATTTTTAAGTATTTTAATTAAAAAAATTAGATAATATCTACATTACAAGCCATCTATACAACACTTTTTTGTAGTGGCAACGCAGCCATTTTTCGATTACATTATTTTGAAAAAAAAAAACGGGTGAGCAAGTTTGGCACGAATGCGAAAATTACAATTTTGGCATAGAAAGCTCTCAGGTTATAACTGTGGAAGTGCTCATAAGAACACTAAGCTGAGAAGCAAGCTCTGTCCCAGTGAGGACGTTAATGTCAAGAAGAAGTTTGGCACTTTTCAGTCCAGATACATTTAGGAAAAACTAAGTATGCAAAGTGGGTTACTTAGCTGAGTCACTTAGTCACATCCACAAAATTTCTTTTAAATCTGAAAGGGTGCTGCCAGCTCGGATTGCAATTTGGCGCAAAATGGGTCTGTTGGTAAATTGCCACATAGAGTCTCATCGTCGTCGCCAAATGATATAAAAACAAGAAAAAGCAGCATGGTAAAAAAAAACAATCAGTTGATAACATTTACAAACATACAGTTGATAACATAGAAGCTAAGAAGCAGACTTTGTCCCACTTGGGAAATAATGCAAACAAAAAGAATAATGATGGAAATTATTTTGGCTCTCTTCATAACTTGATTCATAAAGCTCCAAATCAATGCATTGGTGATAAAGAAATGTTAGTTGCTTGTGTCCTAGAGAGTCAAAGACTGCGGGAATCTACAATGACCCTGTACTGTTTCGTACAGGGAAAAGTTTTCCTAAGTCTGAATCGCAGTAATTAGATCTAAAAATATAATCCAAAGTAATCCATCGGAAAATTTTCCACCACATTCACCCTAGTCAGCCATCAAATACTGAATAAAAAGGGCCCTTTTTTTCAGTCAGTCGTCAATCAGTACGGACGTGTTTTTTAATTGCTCCGACCCCGCGCGTGGTTTTAATTTTTTTTAATTCGTTAGTTAAACATATTTTTTGAATACGTCATGAACTGTGAAATTTGTGCATTGGATGCCTCCGTCGATTCGGCTTTGTGGACATGTGCGGGGTGTCCACGTAAATTTCATGCCGCGTGTATCGGCGTTACTGTGCACCGGAGTTCAATGCGGAGGAAGGACAAAAAAGTGGTGGACTTCAGCTCATATGTTCTGCCTTGTTGCGATAGCTGCCAAGAACTTCTCCAGGCGAAATTGGATTTTAATCGCCTTACTGAGCAGCAAAAGCTTCTTACCGAGCAGCTCCATGCAAACACCGAAGTGGCTCATCGGTCTAATCTGCAGCAGAACAAACAAAGCATGGTAAATGAAGCTTTCGAAGGGCTCGAGATTTTGATGACCACAATAAAGAATGAGCTTGCTACCATTAACAAAACCAGTAGTCTAGCTGGTTGCGTAGTAGCCATAAAAAACCACATAACGACAATACTTGATACTGTCACTAAAATGACGAACGATAACATATCGAAGTCTTCCGAATCTGTTACACTAAAAGTGGAAAGATTTATTATTCAATGTTCGGTTTTTGAATCAATTTTTTTTAGAGTGTAAAACAGAATCAAATGTTTTATTTTTCTCTGTGTGCTACCGGCGCAGACGACAGGAGGTGTAGAAAGAAAGCGAGGGTTTGTGTAGATTTGGCGCGATGCGAACGGAAGTAGGAAGGAGAAAGGAAAGAAGGAAATCAAAAAAGTAGAAAATTCCGTCGAGTTAAGACGTGTTTGTTTTCGTTAAATAAAATTCTTAAAATACAGTCCACTTGCTTTTCGTCCCTGAACTATCCGAAGAACATTTTGGTCCTTCGAGCCGGATGTCGGATTAGTGGATGGAAGCAGATTAGATTCTCGATTCGTGCGCGGAACGAGAAAGAATCGACGCGAGTTTCGGCGGTTGCGACGGTCGAATCGCGAAGTGAATCCGATTGCATGCGTTGCATCGGATAGTGTTTTCCGACAAACGTGGTCGGAAATTGAATTCTGTTCCCGATTGAGTGGTCGAAGAAAGCTCCCGGATACTTGCGTGTTCCGGAAGTGTGAGCTGCTAATCGGACGGCAGAATACAACTTTGAAAAGTGGAGGTCAAGCCTCAACGAAGAAGAAGAGCGTGAAAATTGTGCGGTAGTGAGAAGAAGAACTAAAAGAACTATTCGCATGTAATGTTTTTGCGTTCTGGTAAAGTGAAGAAAGTGTTGTTTCCGTCGACGCCATTTTCAACCCCGACCGGCGAATTCGGTGTGCATCGTAGTGTGCGTGAGCAGAAAGAGGAAGCCGAACAGCGGCAGAAAGAGAAGAAAATGGCGGCAAGTGTTGTTGCGTTAGAGCAGTGTTGCCACGCTGCAAGGTCGAAAGTGGAGCGAATAAAGTCGGCCATTTTGAATGCAGAACAGGATCCTGAAAAGTTCACGCATCATGGCTTGAAGCTGTATCTGAAGACGGTTGATTCTTCTTATGAGGAATACAACAATTTTCAGAATCGTATTTACCTCACCGAACCACAGAGAAGAGAAGAATTCGAGCCAAAATTCGTCGAATTTGAAGAGCTGTACGAGTTTGTTCGAATTTCCCTCTGTGAGATGATACAGCACTACGAAGACATCGAGAAGGCCATTGCGAACGAGGCAGCGTTGGAGCGAGAGAAGCAGCTGCTGGCTGTGAAGTTCCAATGTAATACTGTGGCAATCGGAGATCGTGCTGGATCCAGTGGCGTACCAGAAAGTGTCGTGCCGTATAGAATGCCACCATCGTTGTTGTTGCAGCAAACACCATTGCCAACATTCGACGGCAAATACGAGCACTGGCACAAGTTCAAGGCGCGATTTTGCGATATTGTCGACCGGTGCACCCAGGATTCCCCGGCGACGAAACTCCATTATTTGGATAAGGCGTTGGTCGGAGAAGCGAAGGGGGCAATCGATGAGCAGACCCTCAACGACAACAACTACGACGGTGCATGGAGAATTCTGGTCGAACGTTACGAGAACCTCTCGATGGTGATTCATGGCCACGTGACAAGGTTGCTGAATTTGAAGCAGATGGCCAAGGAGTCGTCAGTCGAACTTCGAACGTTGATCGACGACTGTACGAAGCGTGTGGAGTCCCTGGAGTTCCACAAGCTCAAGATGGACAAGATGTCTGAAGCCATCGTTATCACGTTGCTAGCGTCAAAGTTGGATCCGAGTACCCGAAGAAGCTGGGAAGCATCTTGTGAACACGGTAAGTTACCTGTGTATAAGGACACGATTGCATTCCTGCGAAAGCATTGCCATGTTCTGGAGCGGTGTGAACAAAATGTCATGCCAATCAAGAGCAAGATCGTGCCGATGAAGACCCAGCCATCTATCATTACCAGTAAGACGCACACTGTGATGATTTCGAAGACGACCGATGGATGTCCCGTGTGCGGAAGTGCTCATTCGATTGATGCATGTGGAGCGTTCAAAAGGTTGAATGTTGACGAGCGGTATATGAAGGCGAAGCAGCTGGGATTATGCTTCAGCTGCCTGCTACGAGGACATCGAACGGTAGCCTGCAAGAGCGGTAAAACGTGTCCAACTTGCTCGAAGAAACATCATGCACTGATGCATCCGGAAGAGAAGAAGCCTGTTGCAGTTGAATTCCCTCAGCCACCTGCGGCAGAGCAAGCAACGAGTTCCTCCCATCCACTGACAGCAGCAAAGTGTACGATTCCAATCGAGCCAATGCAGCCGAAGCAGATTTTGTTGGCGACAGCTATCGTGATGGTGTATGATTCCAACGAAGTAGCGCATAAGTGCCGTGTGCTGCTGGATTCCGGAGCGATGGCAAACTTCATGTCAACCAGAATGGCGGAATTGTTGCGGCTGCGAAAGGAGGGTGCCAACATCCCAATCGATGGAGTGAATGGAATGAAGACTGTCGTGAAGTACAGAGTGAACGCTAGAGTGGCATCAAGAACAACTGGTTTCCAATCATCGTTGGATTATCTGGTTGTGCCCCGAGTGACCGGTGCATTGCCGGCTTCTAAGATTGACAAACACAGCTGGCAGATTCCCAAGTCGGTGGAACTAGCAGATCCGCATTTCTACGAACCAGGTCGCATTGACATGCTACTCGGTGCGGAGCTGTTCTTCGAAGTGCTGCAAAAAGGTAAGATCAAATTGGCCCCGAATCTACCATTGTTGCAGGAGAGTCAGCTTGGATGGCTCGTTTCTGGACCGGTGTCCGACTCTGCGGTGATCGGAACCGTGAAGGTGTGTCAAGCTGGAAAATCGGTGGAAACCGAAGAGCAACTGTGCCAACTGCTGCGGCGGTTTTGGACTATCGACGAGTTTGGAGGTGATGCATCGCCAAGGCCAGACGATAGATGTGAACTAAGTTTCCAGGAGACGCACAGTAGAACCAAGGATGGCCGTTACGTGGTAATGCTGCCATTCCGCGATAATGTTGGAGAGCTCGGAGAATCCCGGAACCAAGCGATGCGACGATTTTTGTCTCTGGAGCGTCGCTTAGAAGGTCAGCCGGAGTTGAAGCAAATGTACGTTGATTTCATCAGCGAGTATCTGACACTTGGTCATTGCCGAGTTGTTACGGATCCCGAATGCGTTAGGCCGGAGTCTGTCTACTATCTTCCACACCACTGCGTGATTAAACCGGACAGCTCAACTACCAAGTTGAGAGTGGTGTTCGACGCTTCGGCGAAGAGTAGTACAGATTTGTCGTTAAACGATGTGATGGAGATTGGGCCCACAGTGCAAGAGTCACTCTTCAATGTGATATTGAGATTTCGCTTGCATAAATTCGTCTTCACCGCCGACATCCCGAAAATGTATCGGCAGGTGATGGTTCACGAGGCTCATCGAAAGTATCAGCGAATTCTGTGGAGAGAAACGAAAAATCAGCCAATGAAGGAGTTGGAGTTAAATACTGTTACTTACGGTACAGCTGCAGCGCCTTTCCTGGCGACACGATCGGTTGTCCAGTTGGCTAGAGACGAGCAAGGAGATTTCCCAGCAGCGAGCGAGGCAGTTGAGAAATGCTTTTACGTCGATGATGTGATGACTGGTGCTGACACGCTTAGCGATGCTAGGCAGCTCCAGCGAGATTTGATCGCACTATTGAATAGAGGTGGTTTCCAGCTTCACAAATGGTGTGCGAATGATGAGGCGTTACTTGAGGACATTCCAGCAGATGCCAGGGAGAAGCAGATGAACTTCGAGGACTGCGAGATCAACGGAGTGATAAAAACTCTTGGCATTCTTTGGGATCCCTCCAGCGATGAATTCCTGTTCCACGTGAAGCCAATTAGCGATGGCTCTGAATTTCCCACGAAGAGGTCAGTGCTGTCCGATATGTCAAAACTGTTCGATCCTCATGGCTTACTAGCACCGGTGGTACTCATCGCCAAACTGGTAATGCAACAGCTATGGCAACAGAACGTAGGATGGGATGATGCGATTCCAAAGGAGCAATTTCGTATATGGAACCGATTCAGATCCGAGCTTTGCTGTTTGAATTCCCTCCGGATCGATCGGCGGATTACTATTGACGATACGGTTGCTGTGGAGCTGCATGGATTTGCTGACGCTTTTAAGGTGGCGTACGGATGTTGCATCTATATGAGAAGCGTGAAGAGTGATGGTGCTGCAGAAGTTCGACTGATTTGTGGCAAGTCACGAGTTGCCCCAATGAAAGAACTACAACGAGACATCAAGGTGGACACAACCCCTGATGAGATGACGATCCCGAGGCTAGAGTTATGCGCTGCGTTGCTGCTAGCGGAACAAGTGGATAAAGTGCGCGAAACCTTAGCATTAACAACCGCAAAGGTGGTGCTTTGGTCGGACTCGAAAATAGTGTTGAACTGGTTGAAACAAATGAAGCCAAATACCCCAGTGTTCGTACAAAACCGCGTAGTGAAAGTAAGAAAACTTTTTGCGTGGCACACGTGGCACTATATTTCGACTCAGCACAACCCAGCGGATTTGGTGTCACGTGGTGTATTCCCTGAGGATTTAATGCGGTGTGAAGAATGGTGGTTTGGCCCAAGTGTGATTCCTATTGTTGAAGACGATGAATGTGGTGTGGTGGAGCCACGAGAATATGCCCATAAAATTGTGACGACTTTGGTACCGGAACGTGATTCTGTAATACCGAAGAAACAACTTGAGCCGTACGAAGTGATCCTGAAGTACAGCAGTTATCGAAAGCTGCAGCATATTTTCGGGTACGTGGTTCGTTTCTTACACAACTGCCGCTTGAAGGGTAACAAGACGACGCGCAGAAGTGGTGCACTGATTAGCGAAGACTACACCGAAGCACAGAAGGCGATGGTGACCATTGTCCAGCTGGTGGTCTATAAGGAAGAAATCAGTTGTATCCAAGCGAATCAATCAGTGAAGGGAAAACTGCGCAATTTGAACCCAATGTACGACGACAACGAAAGGCTTCTGCGAGTTGGCGGTCGCATAAGGAACTCCGACTTGCCGAAAGACCAGAAGCACCCGATGATTTTGCCGGAGAATAACCACTTCACGGAGGTGCGAATAGAAGCGTTGCATCGTGAGCATCTTCATGTCGGTTTGAATGGACTTCTTGCGGTGGTTCGACAGAAATTTTGGCCTGTGAACGCGAAGCGAACTATTCATCGAGTCCTAAGAAAATGTGTAGTTTGCTTCCGGACCAACCCCAGAGACGTACAGCAGTATATGGGCGATCTTCCGAGCTGCCGAGTGACTGCTGCCCAACCTTTCGCCAGGACTGGAATTGATTTCGCAGGACCATTCTTCATTAAGGTTGGACGAATGAGAGCCCAGGTGAAGGTGTACATGTGTCTTTTCGTATGCATGTCTACCAAATCCATACATCTCGAACTGGTGAGCTCTTTGACGACTGATGGTTTCCTGGCAGCGCTTCATCGATTTGCTAACCGACGAGGAAATCCATCTGAGCTGTTCTCTGACAACGGAACTAATTTTCGGGGAGCAGACCGAGAATTTTCCGAACTGTTGAACCTGCTACAGTCTCAGGTGCTTGACGACAAAGTAAACGAGTTCTGCCAGCCCAGAGGAATCAAATGGAGCTTCAACCCTCCCAAGGCTCCACACCAGGGAGGTATTTGGGAAGCTAATATCAAATGCATGAAATCCCATTTGTGCAAGACACTAAACGAGAGCTATTTGACATATGAAGAGTTGAACACTTTATTGATCCAGATAGAAGGTGTATTGAACTCGAGACCTCTTGTGCAGCTGACGGATGATCCCTTGGATTACGAAGCGCTGAGCCCAGGACATTTCCTAGTTGGACGGGAATTGACGGCGATAGCAGAACCGCTGTACGATGATTTGAAGGAGACGAGCTTGTCACGATACCAGCTGGTGCAAAAACGAATGCAGCATTTTTGGCAACGGTGGTCGAATGAGTACGTGACGAGTCTTCAGAAGCGCAGCAAGTGGTACAAGGACCCTACGTTGCTGCGAACTGGATTGCTGGTAATTCTGAAGGAGGACAACATGCCACCCAAGACCTGGAAGTTGGGTCGCATTGTTGAAACGCATCCAGGTAAGGACGGAGTGGTACGTGTGGTTACGATCCGCACTAGCAACAGCATCTACAAGCGACCGACGACCCAGATCGCTGTGCTTCCCATCGATGACTGCACTGATCAAGCAGAGCCCAAGGAGAAGTGAGACCTTCGCCTCACCCGGGGGAGTATGTTACACTAAAAGTGGAAAGATTTATTATTCAATGTTCGGTTTTTGAATCAATTTTTTTTAGAGTGTAAAACAGAATCAAATGTTTTATTTTTCTCTGTGTGCTACCGGCGCAGACGACAGGAGGTGTAGAAAGAAAGCGAGGGTTTGTGTAGATTTGGCGCGATGCGAACGGAAGTAGGAAGGAGAAAGGAAAGAAGGAAATCAAAAAAGTAGAAAATTCCGTCGAGTTAAGACGTGTTTGTTTTCGTTAAATAAAATTCTTAAAATACAGTCCACTTGCTTTTCGTCCCTGAACTATCCGAAGAACAGAATCTGTATCATCAAACTTGGCCACTGAGCTCTAAAACATTAATGATGGCATATGTCAAATCAATCAGCTGCACCTGGATTTGGCAGCCACAACCGCAATGTCTTCGAACCCATATCTAGGCATTGACATTCTCGACGAATTGAAAACTTGGTCAGCGAAAATCATAGCCCCGAGGAGCACTGAACCTTCTACTTCGTCACACGGTTCATGCACCAGTTTGAACCGCGAAAATGATGCCGATAACTCAGGTTGGCGCTGCCTTGGAACAAGAAAGGTGTGGAGGGCTGACTGGACGGACTACGATGCGCGCAAAATAGTCCGCCTTAATCAGCAAAAACAGGCGGCAAAGGCTAAGCGGAGAAGGAAGCAAAAAATCAACCGCAATAACACAGCTGACAACGGAATGAATCATCATCCAAACGACAGTCGAAATCGGAATAGTGCGGGTCGACTGGATGGAGACTTCATAGCGGCAGGCGGTCACAGCTTTCTACCACCGGACCGAGTACTTTTGGCAGCAGCAAAGGAGAGATTTTCCAGACCACCACAGTGCTCATCATCAGGAACACCGGCTGCTCAACGGCCCATACAATTTCAACGAGGAGAAATTTTGAATCCCAGCCGGACATGCGTCGAAAATCAGCAACCTGCGCATGGCAGGCAGTCACATAGGATTTCTACCGGATGCTCATCAAATTCAGCTGCATCATGTGAAGCGTGCCATGCTCAACATTCGTGTTTTCGGCGCAATCGACGCACTCCTTAGAGGTAGGACTCGACTTAACGCACTCTATAGAGGTAGGACAAGATAGAAGTTTACTGTACTTGACACATTCCTCACACAGTGAAGAGGTAAGAGACAGCCAAGAATCAGGTATTCCAATTGACTCAACCCAGAACACTTCTTCAAATCCAACACAAATTGGAACAGAAATCGTAGTATATTGCCAAAATTTCAACCGAATGAAAAGTTCGTTGAAGATAAGAGAAATTCATAACAAAATTTTGAGTTGTTCCTTCCCAATAATTTTAGCAAATGAAACAAGTTGGGATGAAGGAGTTAGGAGTGAAGAAGTGTTTGGGTGTAACTATAATGTTTATAGAGATGACCGGAATTTTGAAACGTCTGAAAAGAAGTCAGGGGGTGGAGTTCTAGTTGCTGTTTCAATTCAATTTAATTCGGAAATTATCAGCACTGAAAAATGTGAAGAATTCGAACATGTTTGGGTGAAAATACTTGTGGAAGGCGAAACACATGTGTTTGCCTTGGTATACTTTCCCCCAAATAATGCTCGTAAAAACTCTTATGATAAATTTTTCCAAATCGCTGACGAAATCATGTCTAAGCTCTCTCCAGAAGTAAAAGTTCACATATTCGGAGATTTTAATCAAAGAAGCATTGACTTTATTCCAGACGCTGACAATGAGTGCATCTTGCTTCCAACCGTTGGTGATAACGAAACATTGCAATTTTTATTTGACAAAATCGCTAGCTTAGGCCTCAATCAAGTTAACCACATTAAAAATAAGCAAAATAACTATTTAGATTTTTTATTAACGAATATGTATGAGGACTTCTGTGTGTCTGAATCACTAACCCCATTATGGAAAAATGAAGCATTCCATACGGCAATTGAGCTCTCAATTTTTGTACACAAGAATAACAGACCTGATGACTGCGAATATGAAGAAGTTTTTCAATATCATTCGGCAAATTATGAAAATATTAGGCAAAGGTTAAACAGGATAGATTGGCAAACGATTTTAAGAAGCGAAAGAAATCTCGAAGCCTCAGTCGACGTATTTTACAAATTGTTATTTGAAATTATTCTTGACGAGGTTCCATTAAAAAGAATAAGGCGAAGAAACCATTCCAAGACTCCAGTGTGGTACAATGAACAAATAAAAAATTTGAAAAACCGCAAGCAGAAAGCACATAAAAAATACAAAAGAAATAACAATAATGAAAACTTAACAAGCTATCTATCAATTTGTGATCTACTTAATCAAGCCATAGATAACGCATATGAGGATTACAACTTAAAAACTGAAAATGAAATAAAATCTTGCCCAAAAAATTTCTTTAATTACGTCAATACAAAACTGAAGTCAGATAATTTTCCCTCGATAATGCATCTTGACAAAAACGTTGGTGATAGCTCCGAGAAAATTTGCAATCTTTTTGCATTTTTCTTTCAAGAAATCTATACTACTTTTGATGATGAAGACCGCGATTGCAATTACTTTGATTTCTTACCAGAATATACTAGAGACATTGAAATCAGTCATATCAACGTAAAAGACGTCATGGAAGGCTTGAATAAGTTAGATGTTTCAAAAGGGTCTGGACCATATGGAATTCCACCATTATTCATGAAGAGCTTAGCTCTAGAACTTACAACTCCATTGTTTTGGCTTTTTAACATGTCATTAGAGCCTGGTACTTCATGGAAAAGCTCATACCTGGTACCCATCTTTAAAAATGGAAAAAAATCTGACATAAGGAATTATCGTGGAATTGCCATTATTTCTTGTATTCCTAAACTATTCGAAGCAATCATTAATGAAAAACTATTCAATAAATTAAAAGCAGAATAACAAATGCTCAACATGGATTCTTTAAAGGACGTTCAACAAATACAAATCTAATAGAATTTGTCAATTACACACTCACTGCAATGGATAATGGTCACCATGTAGAGGCACTTTATACTGACTTCAGTAAAGCATTTGACCGCGTTGATATACCTATGCTACTATTCAAATTACAAAAACTAGGAATAGAGTCTAATCTTCTGAAATGGATTGAGTCCTACTTAACCAACCGTCAACAAATAGTTAGATTCAAAGGAAGTAAATCGAATCCCATTCAAGTCACCTCTGGAGTCCCTCAAGGTTCCCATTTGGGCCCTCTTCTCTTCATACTGTTTGTCAACGACATCTCTTTGATCCTTACACACATAAAAGTTCTGATTTACGCTGATGATATGAAACTTTATTCAGAAATTATTAATAAAGAGGACATAAATATATTCCAAAATGAAATAGAAGTCTTCTACACCAGGTGTAATAAATCCCTGCTGCAATTGAATGTAAAAAAATGTAACTTAATAGCTTTTAGTAGAAAACGAGACACGCCAAACGTTACAATCACCCTAGGAAATCAGCCAGTGGTAAAATGTGACAGAGTCAGAGACTTAGGTGTCATCTTAGATTCAAAACTAACATTCATTGATCATTATAATACAATCATCAACAGAGCAAATAACATGCTTGGATTCATAAAACGGTTTAGTTATAGTTTCCATGACCCGTACACAATTAAAACGTTATATACTACATATGTAAGGTCAATAATTGAATATTGTAGTGTAGTTTGGTCTCCTTTTTCAATAACACATGAAGAACGGATAGAATCAGTACATAAACAATTCCTACTGTTTGCCCTACGTAAATTAGGTTGGACAAGATTTCCTCTACCTTCTTATAAAGCACGCTGCATGCTTATCAACATACAAACTCTAAAAGTGCGTCGTGAATTCGCAATGGTGTCCTTCGTAAATGATATTGTTTCACATCGTATTGACTCCGCAGAACTCTTAGCAAAACTAAATTTTTATGCATCCTTCCGACAACTGCGAAACCGGAATATATTCCTTACGTGCCATCATCGTACTAACTATGCCAAATATGGGCCTCTTAATCAGATGATGGCAACATATAATAAACATTGCGCTAGTATTGACTTCACAACGACAAAAACCAAATTGAAGCGATATTTCAATTCAGTTCGATGATTGTAAACTCGTTTATAAAACATTGCAGCATAAAATGTTCCTTTATAATTCCTGTTAGAAATAAGAAAAACATGTAAAATTAGTGTGTAATGAAACGGTCTACTATTGATTGACGACAAATAAAATAAAAAAAATAAAGGCCTGTCTTAATTTTAGTACCAAACGCTAGGATCAACCCCAGTGTCGACTAAATGAACGTCAAACATGATCAAAAGTGTCATGGTTCACTTTGTCTTAAGCTTATAAAACCCACCAATTTAGCCTCATGATGTTGGTTTCGCATCTTTTCATAAGAACTATGCCATTTAAAAATAAATAACTTCAAAAAGTATTAGCTTTTGAGCTTCTCAAATATCATCCAAAATAACCTATTTTTCAACGCTTAGGGTCAGTGTGCCCGAATTCTAATTGGAATGAACATCGCATGTAATTTTATTTGTAATGAAATTTCCTTCTTTCCCATGGTACTTACAAAGCAGATGTTAATTGCTATTTTAAAAAAATATTTTTAAGTTGACCGTCATGAGAGGATGCTTTATAATTAACAAGACTCATCACATGCGGAGCTCTTCACTAGTCAATTCGAATAAATAAAAAGTTTTGTTTGTGTCTTTTCAATATGATCTGTGTATTACTCTTATATTACGGCGGATGTGGAGAATATTACACAATATCAGCACTGAATAACGGTAAAATCTTGATGTAGATGTAGTAAAACAATACTCAATACGCCGAAAAACATGTTATTATTGAATATTTAAAAATTTAATTTTGGGTGCAAATTGTCAGCTATTCCCGTACTTAAGAAACCACTACTGGTGTCTCTTTTTAGTTTATTCTTATGATATTGTTGATAATGTTTATATTTTTATAAATATTACTCCAGCAAGTTTCGCCAAATACAGTATGGCCCATAAAAAAATGCGAAAATTGTTTGAACGTGAATATAGCATCCACAAGCGTTATTTTCATTGTTTATGTTAGTGAATGTAATTTCTGATTATTTTAGTATATTCTGACATAACTTCGCTATCCAGGACAATTTTTGTCATATTTTTCTTACTGTCCTAAATAATGTAATAAAGCAAAGAAGTTCAAAGGTTTTGTCCACCCAAAGCAAGAAACAGCGTCTGATTGTCGTATACTCTGGTGATAAACTTTCCACCTTCAAAATTCACACTTTATTGTTGAAAATTTTAGTTTGTTTGGTATCAGAGGATGGAGGAGTTCTTATTGAACGTGTTTTTCATTATCACAATAAAATATATTGCCAGGGTAATAGTTTTGAGGGCATTTGCGTCTTATAGGTTTGATATGCCTTTATTTTTTGTTAAAGTTGAATAAAAAATAAATACGGAGGCCTATAACAAATTTTTGAGGATGAAATTTGTTCCTTTGGTTAGAGACAACTTATATCAATACTAGTTCATAGGTTTTGAGCAAAACGGAGCCGCTTATCACACATATATGAAGGTTCAATAAAAGCTCTCCAAAATTAGTCGTTTTTTCGAAAATATGTTTAAGTCTCCAATAATACAGGTATGAACCAATTCTATCATTTGATCTGGGCGTATGCTGGAGACAAGGCCTGTGAAGAAGCTGACGTCATTGTTGATGTTTTAGAAGCTTTCATCACACAGATATTGAACTCGACGTCCGCATGATAAAATTTGAAGGTATGCTTCCAATTCCTTTCTGGTAAGGTGAAAGTAACAGATAAAAATCATGTGCAAAGCGAAACACTGAGTCTAAATAGATTATACAATACAAGTAACGAATAATATTTATATTTCATTCACATTTTCTATGTAAAAACTACCATAACACATGATATGACGATTTTCGCATTTTTAATGGGCCATACTGTAGATGACACACTTGAACCAATAATTAAAGATTTCAGCCAAACTAGATTTCGTATGTATAATTAAAAACCGTTCAAATGCCACAACAACTTACACATTTGAAGAGTTTCACGATGTACAGTACGTTAGAAATATCTGTTCATAATTTAATTAATAATTTTTAGGATAAAAATGTCGATTTTAGTTGAAATAGGTATAAGTTTACCAAATTGTCCATATATCACGCCGATCGAAAAAAAATGGGCAATTATAAAGCGTAAATCTAATAAATGAGTCAAAATAATAATAAAAGATCTATAAATATTCGTGATAAATGGTTAATGAGGTAGACAATGCAAGAATTTTTGGATAGAATTCAGCGGAAAGTTAAAACAATTCTACTAAAAAGCTAATCAATATTTTTATTTTATTTTTTAGCTTTCATTGAATGCTACAGAATAATGCATCAAACATTTTTGCACGTTTTTTTTCCTTTTGGAAATTCATTCACTTTGTGTGGCCAAATTATAAGTGAAACAAACACTGCAGAACACGTGTTTGTCTCAAGCACCAAAATACCGCTAATTAAGAATTGTTAAATCCATTCCCGTCGAAAATATCATAGCACATCTGGTTTTTGAGATATAAAACCCTGTAAAGCCTGTGGCTATTGAATATACAAAATTTGACTGTTTCAACCAACTTTCATGCAAGATTGCCAGGTTACATGGCAATTTATTTGCTTAATTTGCCATAGAATTCAATACTTAGCAACGAAATTCATAAAATTCAATGCTTTTTTAGTGGTTTAGAATATGACAGAAACGAAGAATTTTGTATGGAGACTATGAGTTTGTTGAAAAAATAGATTCATTCTAAATTTTATCATACAATTTCAACCAAATTATATCTTAAATCAAATTGATTGATTGATTTGACTTTATTAACGAGATTTTTAGCCCTGGGCTAGTTCATCTCGGGACCAACGGCTTTACTTCCCTTCCGAAGGAAGTCGTCACTATAACTTTTTACGTCATAAGTGACTATGTCGGGGATGGGATTCGATCCCAAGTCCTCGGCGTGAGAGGCGAGTGTTCTTACCACTACACCAGGTCCGTCCCCCTCTGAAATCAAAGTTAAAGTCTTATTTTGCACACTTGGTGGATTAAATCATATTCTAAATTGTATGTATAAATCAATGAAACCAATGTTTTATGCAACTTTGGCAGCTTGTTCCTGAAAATTGTGACGTGCTGGAACATTTCTGAAAACGGCATCAAATTCAGCGACCCTAAATCTACTAAAAACCCTTGAGACACGCAAAAATGTCTGAACCGCCTGACCGATTTTCAATTTTCTTAGACGAAATGGTTGGGGCTCTGCTAAGCCGAACCAAGTGCCATTTTTCCCGAATTGAGTTTTTTACACTAGAGGACTCAAATAACCATAACCTTTCTACCATAAAAATATCGAGTCATTTGAACAGTCCCTTGTAATCTTAGATCACAATTTTTCTCTGGAAGGACATGCAAAACTGTAATTTGTTTAAGCCAGTGTGAACCATAAACCAACGCACGTCATCAGAAGGATTATTAAGCAAGATTTTTTTCAATTTCCTTCTATATCCTTACAATTTATTCATTCAAAGCAACTCATAGAAACAAAGGCCAGTGAAATTGGGCAGCAATTGACTAATTAAAATTAACTATTGTTTTGGCGGCGTCGAACTATTTTCTTTAAAATTTTATCCAGCTACACCACACCAAGTACTGTTTATCTGAAAATCACATTTTGACATGATGTAAAGATATTGACATGCAATAAATACTTACATTTGCATGTTATATAATTTGTTAATTAACTCACACAGGAGCCGTAATGCAATTAAAAATTAATTAAACAACTGATGTGGACTTGGTGCGCTTTAGTTGTTCAGAAAATATTTAGCGTTTTTGCCATCAAACCCCGTCAGACAGAGTGCGCTTGACTAGTTCCAAGTTTATCATCCTTCATTCAAAAAGTGAAGATGACTTAGCGTCAGCACACTAGATCGACACTCAAAAGGCACAAGTTCGAATCCCGACGAAACTTTTTTTCTGTTGTTCTATACGATGGTAATAGATATTAATCAACTTTTAGATTCTGTGGTTATTTTTATATTGCAGTAAGACATCAGCAGGTTAATTAAAATGATGGTCATTTCTGGTGTACACTTCACGCATTGAACTGCGAACTTGTTCAGCAAAAAGCTCCAAATGCACAATGGTCCGAATCGACAATTTAGCCGGAAAAAAGCATTTTCTCTGTTCTCGTCGATTTTAGACGTTCAATGTCTTCAGAGAAGTTATTCGTAATTGAGTTGTACATCTTTTGAGAAAATTTATGAATAGGGTGGCCCTTATTTAAGTTAAAATTTTGACTCAAACTTTTTTGTTTGATTTAATTTGGGGCTGCGATCTTCTGCAAACTTTTAGAGAATGTTATTTTGGACAACTTTGTCGAAGACACTTTTGATCTAACTCTTCATTTGAGCTAAGTAAATTGATTTTGAATGTTTAAACTTAGGGTGGACCCGAAAAATCAGTTATTTAAGTCTAACTTTTTTATTTTCAGTTTCACGTGAATGTGGTCTTCAGAAGAGTTGCTGAGGAAGTAATGATACATATTATTGCTCAACATCGCAAGTTTGTAATTCTTGTGATTTTGAAGTTATAAGCAAATTTAAGTGAAAAACTATGAAATCTTTAGACGACCATAACTCAAGGAGTTGGTTCGATAAATTTTTTTTAGCGGCATTTGAAAGGCCATACAATAGGCAACTTTTGCTGCAAAAACTGTGAGAACGTAATTTTTGTAAATTTTGAAAAGTCACTTCAAAAATATACTTAAAAAACTCTAAACTCGCCTGTAACTCACAAGATTTTAAAGTTAACGGCATGCTGCCTTCAGCAAAGTTGTAGAATTTAACTAGATCTACAACTTTCTCATACACCACTTTTCGGAAAAATGTGAAACAAAATATGAAGAAATGATGTAGTCTGGCGGCGGGCTTGGGTATTAGAGGATTAATTAAATTTCACATTAGATACTTATAACATAGAACCTTCCTTAAAAATAGCCAAGCCCCAGTTCTGGAGCAACTTGTCCGACATCCGGAAACCACGAAGATACTTTCAATTGAACTTTAAAGATAAGGAAGTGGCTTTAGTGGTCATTCGCCTCATACTTTCGATTTTCATGATTTTTAAATATTTTTTATTTATAGCTTCGAAGAAGTGTTAAAAAGTTACTGTTTCGGCTTTAATTGTTAAAAATTGATTCATTTTCATTTCTTTCAACAATAAAAACCATTTATTCTTGAAAAATGTTGCGATTCTAATTTTTGTATCCTTTTTCGTAAATTAGAGAATTTCTGAAAATGCTTCCAATAAATAACAGAATATTTTGAAGCGCTGAGTAATGTGATCACTTTGAGGGTATTCCTTATATTTAGCAATAAAACAAAACAGTTTGATTACGATTATTTCTTTGCTTTTTGGACACGTTATTGAACACCAACATTAACAACACCAACAAGAGACTTCAACGCTTCTGAAGCGACGAGCACGTTTTGCGGCACACTGTATTTTTGTTAAAGTCCTTAATCACTGATATCACCCAACCATCTCCTGAAAATCAAACAACACTCACAGCTTTGAACGATGCCATTTTTTTCTGATGGGTATCTGACTGGGTTGGTTTTTGTTGCACTTATCACACGACTGGAGCGACTCCGGAGTCTTGAAGTTTGTTTTGGCGCTTGAGAACTGACTGCCGATAAGAAGTTTTCCGGTCGTTTATATAGCTGAAAGCGCGAGAACCCGCCTCAGAACCGTCACACTACTATTATTTAGTTCTGCCACCACCACTAACATCCACTATCATCCGGCCACTACCTACTACATATAGTACTAGTACTTTGCTAGTAATCATAGTTCTAGCCCGGTCAAGACTATTCCCAATGATGATCGTGGGCAAAGGGGGAATGCGGTGCCGATAGTGATGATTTGATTAGACGATTACGGCGCGCGCGTCTTTCGCTGAGGGGCCGCAATCAATGCACAATGGGCAAAAACGGACCCAAAACCGCATCACTGGCAGAAAACGTAGAAGAGAACCATTAGAGAACAATAGTAAAAGTTTGTTTTCAAGGCTACCTCGATGGTCCCTTAAATTTAATTTGCATTGATTTTGAACATCGAGTTATGGAGAGTTGACTGTAGTTGTTATAAATACAGTTAACTCTCCCTCACTCGATATTCCGTATCTCGATATCGAGTTAGAGAACCATAGTAAAAGTTGATTTTCATGGCTAACTCGATGGTCCCTTGGATCGCAGTTGCACTGGTTTTGTGTTCTGTTACTCGATACCTCTCTAACTCGATGATCCCTTCAATATCGAGTTAGGGAAAGATGACTGTAATATGAAAGTATAGGTGGAAAATTTTCAGATTTTCTTGCCATATTGGATACAATCGGGTATTATTGAAGTATACACAGACAAAATATGATTCAGGATAGCTCAAGCTTATTTTATAATATAGGGGGATAAGGGGCATAATGAGCATACGGGGCGAAATGGACACCCCCTCTATCTCTGAGAATATGCTTCATACGCTGCATGAAATCTATATTGCATTTGGAATATTTGACGGTATTAAAGTTTATGTTTTGCTTCAATTGTCCTTTGAAATTTGACTTTGAGTTTTTCTCAGTTTTAAATTGTCACATAAGAAAGGCGGTTGAAGAATCTAATTTTTGAGCAAACTAACGAACCTAGAGAGGTTCTTTTTTGCTATCTTGATTGAGAGAGAGCCCTTTTACATTTCGGAACGATTGACAGTCATTAACTATATTGGAATCACTAAATTTCACGCAAGTGTTCATTTTGCCCCGATACCTTTTTACCAGCCTTGTTTTCGACCCAATTTTCTATCTCGTTCCTCTGACATATATCAATTTTTTATTACCAGTGCCAGTATTAGGTTCGCTTTTGCCCACTGTGCAATGCTGGGCTGGAACATCTTGGTGCCGCGCGCGTTCCATCGGTTGGACGATCAGCCCGCAGCAGCATATGGTGAGCGCGTGTGTCGCGAACAAGTAAATCGCAACACTGCTGCGGTTAGCCGGCCTCCCTGTGGACTACGACGGTTTTGCATTAGGCATGGCACATTTTTCAATGTCAGTTTGCTTGTTTGGCCTGCTGGTTGGTGGTAAACTATTGTTCTAGAAGTGGCCGGCAGCTGGAAATTGGCACGCATTTAGCGGGGCTTCAGTGTGCAACATCAGCGTCATGTGAAGATGCGTTTGTTTTCCTTCCAAGTTAAGTTTATAAGCTCCATATGTTGCACAGAGATTCTCAATTTATTGATGATAACCTCTACATGTGGCGGTGACAAACCTAATTGGGAATTTGATAAGTAAGGGATAGTGTACAAGACATTTGTAGAGCTCGTTCATTTGAGGGTGAATTTTCCAAACTTTTTTTTTCACATTCCTCAAAGTTTTGAAAGTTTTCTGTTGGGGTAGACCAACATATTCCGGTATTGAAGATATTTAGAAAAAAGTGACTATAAAGAGACTCTAAAATTTTAGGCTCCAGAGAAATTTTCAAATACTATTACGCGTCTATTCTTCAAAAATTTCTACTCAGATTCTTCGAAGAAAAGCTTCAGGAAATATCTTAGTGATTTCTTCAGTAATACTTCCACGGACAGTAATACTATACCCCTCCTCTACCAATTCTCCCAGAAATGTTTCCAGCAATTTTTTAAAGGATACTCATAAGACTTTCTTCATGATTTGCTCCAGGGAGTCCTTGAGCACTCTAATGCTACTACCTTCAGTAATTTCCGCAGGGAATATTTTGAATATTTTTCCAAAGACTGTCTTAGGAAGTTGAAAAAAATCTGTACGACTTTTTAAAACTTTGAAATAAACCTTTGTAAATTCTCTAGGAAAAATTTCAGTAGATTGAAGGACTAGTCGAAACTGCCCGAAAGATAATATAATCATAATTTGAAAGTATGAATGTATTTTGTACCATACTTGAACTAAATATGGTCAAACTACAAGTTTGGTCCAGCACCTCCTATCCTCCAGTTTCAGGCAGCTTGATTGTTTAGAAGATATCCTTTTAATTTTTGCACCAGTGTCTCAAATACATTCATTTTTTCAGGGATTTAATCGATCACGGTATCAAAGATGCAATAAGAATTAGAAGAATGAAAATTCAGATCAACACATAAAATGTGATGTTTTTTTATCATTTATGAAAAAGGTTTTTTGATGACCAACTTGCAGACTAAGTAATACTTAAATTGCTCTTGTGAATATTGCAAATGCATTGAATTGGTAATGGAAAATTTTTCATGGAGTAAAAACGTTCAATGATAAACAAATTTACAGACTTCAAGGTATTTCCAGATCGTGTCCGGTATTGGGAGCCACCTTTTATGACAGGTCAAGTTGGTACTAAAACACATCATCAAAATGCAATGTCAAAATTAATATTTAAATTTTCAAATTTATTTTTGTACGCTACAAAAATAGTAATATTTGTCATAAATGGGCACCAAAGCTGCATAAAATCAATAGCTTATGAACAATGAATTTAGCGGCTTAAGTGTCCGGTACTTTGATATCGAACCATTACACTTTAAAAGCACTTTGCAGGGTAAATATTGTCAACATTAACCTCTGCGATTGTTCCCTGGACTACGAAGACATTGATCACATTATTTGGCAATGTAAGAGATTCGAAGAGGCTAGACTATACCTGTTACAAGAACTGCAACGACAAAATCGAGCTCCGCAACCTATATAAGATATTTTGGGAAATATGGATATCATCTCTATGTAAATCGTTAATAATTTTATCATCAAGTCATGAATCCAACTGTGAACTATTCTAATAGTATTCTTACATCATTTTTGTTCATTTTGTACAAAAAACTATCAAAAATGCTATATGGAAATAGATTGTAAACAATTAAAATGAACAACTGGCTCCGTTAAGGTCTTCAAATGAGCCTAATAAACCATTAAGTAAAAAAAAGTGTCCGGTACTGGGGGATCTCCCCCTACTTCTTCACTTCTTCAAAAATATCTCAACGACAATTGTTTTAACACTACAATAATTTTTCCAGGAAATTCTTTCCAAGGATTTTATCCTGAATTTCTTTTTTTTTTAATAAGCCTAGCCTTAATTAGATAATAAAGATACATTGTCTTTGGGCCACCTTTAAATCGTTTCACAAAAATGTGAAAATTTCACAGACATACTATTTTTATAGTAAGGATGGTAAGCATGATCCAATATACCATGGATTTTCAAATATTTTCAACCCTCTGATTATGAAATTCGTATGTTCGTTGGGTTCATATTTTATCATCAGAAAGCTTAAAAATTTGCCATGGGATGGAAGTTAGATTTTTTTAATATAAATTTTTAAAAACATTTCTATTATAAAAACATAGGTAAAATGTTTATATCTAGAGAGAAAAAATCCTGTGTACATTAGATCTTTCTAATCTATCTGGTTCAGGCATAATGAGAAGAATCATCATCATCTTTGTTCTGTTTTTTCATATATTGTTCTATTGATGTTCAATAACATATTGCACAAATAATCGCCAGATCAATAAATCCCGAATGCGCAAATGAATAAAACAGTAAAAACAGTTGAGGACCACTGCATTTGAAGCATATAGCCGTCGGCAGATCCGAATGGGCGGAAAAACGTTTTTTTTTGCATCGAAGATGATGCGCCAAAGAGGAGACGCGTGGTGCCAAGCGAAATAACATGTTGGAAAATTGTGTACACGGTCGGATAAATATTAATGGCCGGAGGCAGTGGGGATGTGGGCCCAGACAAACAGCTGAATACAAACAAATATTTACTAAACGTATATGATAGAATAGAGCATAGTTATTTCGATTGGATATGGAAACTATGTTGCTACTTCTGGGGTCAAGATGTGCGTAGGCGTTGTTCGCGAGCGGGTATGACTTTTAATAATATTGTACACTTGCGGCAGCTTCACGCTTACATAACCACATAGAGGTCAAGTTTAAAGTTTGAGCTAGTTTTTTTAGCGGTTTGTTTAGTAATTAAAAGTTAGAAGGAGCACGTGCATTTTTCTCGGTGTGAAGCAAAACCGTTTCCAGTAGGCAGTGGTTACATAAGATCCAGATCACAAAAATGCATGGCAACGGGATCGAACTCAACGAGTTCGATCTATTTTAAAAAACAATTGAAATATGCACATAAATTAGCACTTGTAAGCAGGTAATGAGCACAGTTTTGCCGCCAGCACATCTGTTCGATTGGTTTGATGATAGACGGATGAAGCGGATTGGTTTCGTTTTCTATCGATATATTTATTTCATTTAGATTACGGTAGTTAGTCACGTTAATTGAATTAAAACAGGGTGCTATCATTAGAACGTCTTTATAGAACAGGTGATCATAAGTTGTTTAAGGATTTCCATCTGCTTGAAGCTTGGAGGTGTATACGCTAATGTATTGCAAATATATGATCTCTACGTGTCTACTAATGTATGGTGAAAGGTGGAGATACATAAAGGTGAAAGGTCGAGGAGGGGGGGTTTTTTCTTGAGGAAATATCGAGCAAAACCACGGTTGGACAAGAAGAGGATTTGAAATAATACTGTATCAAACTTAATATTAAAATATTTAGTGCCCACTATGGGTAAATAAGCTGAAGTCTCATTAGAAACTTAACATCAGAAAGAAGAAGGAACAATTATATCTATTATATCTATTGACTCTGGATCAAGATTCTTGGTTACTACTCCAACATGTCAACCTCATAAATTACTGAACCATTAACTCTATACCAGATTCCGAACACCTGGCAATCCCTCAATAAATATTCATCACTGATAATACCCGATCATTTGAATAAGCTCGGGATACGTCGGGAACGCGATTGTTCAATCATAGGGGTTCGCCACAATTTACAATCTTGCACTTTGTGCGACCAATTTAGACCATGGGGGGAAACGGTGATCAGATTTATAATTTCCCTCCGCTAATTTATTATTCATCACTGTTATGGCAGCCAGCAGCTGGAGCTGGTGTCGCTAAACCCAATGTGGTCGGTCGCGGTTTTACCTTCCTCTGTTGGTTGCATGAACGTAGGAAAAGGTTTTTGCGACTGTATAGATCTTCAATGGTCCATGAATATTATTCATTATTTATTAATATTATAATGGTTGACAAACTATGTCTTGCAAATAAGTAGGATGTTGCAGAACGCCATTAAACGTTATGTACAAAATGATAGTTCCGTTCACTTCTATTTGACAGACTTACACAATATCCTGTGACAGACACAATATCCTGTGGAACAGTTTAGGAAAATAAAACAGAAAAAAAAAATCAAAATCCGATAGCAATTTTGTGACATACCACCATTCCACCATTATTTCAACACATTCAGAAAAACTACTACTTCGTTGATTTTTCATTTGCTTTCTCGCAAAGAAGATGCTTAGCAACATGAAGCATCTCAATGTGACATTAAAATTGTAAAAATGAAGCACAACATCAACACAACATCGATTTTTCAGAAAACTAAATTCACTAAATTTATTGTTTTACCGATACTATTTAAGCCCTTTTTTATTATGAAGCATATTATATATTACTATTATGACTTGCAACATGTTTCAAGTTTACAGGCGTTATTATTAATCTGTAAAAATAATTATTAGAACAGCTTTAGTTTTGGTCAGTAGGTAGCTAAATTGTGTGAATTAAAATTGTATATTTTCCTGTTTTTAGTGCTTAAAGCTAAGTATGCTGCTCCGCTCAAGAAAAGTAAAAATTTCTGCCCAAGAAATGGTCAAGAAATTTCCTACAGTGAGCTCCATTTGAATTGACATTTCTCTTCAACTGCGTACTGCGATCAAAGAAAATTGCTTTTCTTGAGCATTTCTTGCAAGAAATTTCCCACGCATCGAGATAGGCGTTTACTTTTCTGTTGAAGTGCATACTTCGCTCAATGGACCAATGCACGAGTTCACTAATTTGACGTTTGAGCGGTGCCGAATTCACTCGTTGCCATGGTCACGTAAATAACACGGCACCGCTTAAACGTCAAATAGTGAACTCGTGCATTGGTCCATAGTGAAATATGGTGATAGATTGGCGAGTGTTGCAAGTCACCCCGTTTGACGTACTTTATATGATTAGTGATGGTGCATCTATTGTTTGTTCATAGTACGTTTCGTATATTTTATGGGTGCATTCAATGGGCTGCTCATGGACGTCATCACTTACGGATTTGCACCATTGTGTGGAATAAAGCGCGATCGTCTCCCGCGCAGCCCTGCCCCCGGTCGAACGAGCGTCGATGCTGAATGTTTAAGAATGTTCTCAATTCCCATTCCCACAAATTAGCCCACATTTGCGATGCGATGCATTCGAAGAAAATTCTTGAAGTTAACTCCGACAAAACGGGACGATCGGTGTGAATGCGGGACGAGAATTTGTTTGAGGCAGCCAAATGAAGTTGCGTTTAAAGATGGGGAAAACTCTGTGTTTTATTAAAAAGTAGGCAATAAAGAATTTAAAAAATAAGCAATATTTTGATCATTTTTAGCAATACACAGAAGAAATAGCACTGGTGAATGTATTTTCTATCGATAAATTGCTTCTAAATAAACTACTGTTAGTTATCTTTTTCCTGGGGCCTGATAAAATTTTCCCCCTATGTTTGACGTTGATGGGTGCGAGCCTCGTGACCGGGCCAATTTCTGATTGTTAGCCAATCAGAATTCTAACAAAACGCGTCAGTTTCAAAGTAATGCAATAAAAATTCTTTCCAGTGGATCGTGTGATGTTGATTGGGAAATATCAGTGATCTGGTTCGACGACTGAAACAATGTTAATTTTACGATCAATAATTGTCTCGTTTCCCATGAAGTGACAATTTACTCCGGAATCACATCTGCTAGGAACAATGAGGGGAGCAATTTCAAAATGATTTAATAATTTTCATAACAAATATTCTGGTCCAGTAACTTGGTAATTTTCTGGACAAAGGGTGCATTACATACGTACAGCCGAAGAGAGGGGTCAGGGGCCCGTGATTGTCTCCGGCATTCTTCTCAATACTTAATAGACCAGTTGCGTTATGAGAGTAGATGATGAATAAATTTATAGATATAAATTAAAATTTCTGCTCAAGGTATGACGTGAAATCACTCATATTTTTTTGTCAAAAATCTGCCACGGAGCTTGCGAAAATGTGTGTACTTAAAAGTTGTCATTGATCTTTATAGGAATCGCTAAAGCAACTTTTTTTTATTACATTTTATTCATTTAGTTGATGATTTCCATTATATGAATGGTTCTATATTATCAAAATGTTTATTAATTCTTTAATAAATCTATCTAGCAATTTTTCGAGAGATGTCTCCAGAAACCTCTCATGAATTATTTTTGAAATGACTTCACGATCTTCTCCTGAGATTCTTATAAGAGTTCATCCAAGGATTCCTCAAAACATTTTCTAAGAAATTACTGAATCTTCAACAAATTAAAGAAAAAAAAGCTCCATAAATTACTCCAAGAATTCTTTCAAAGACTGTTCTATGAATCGTCCTACAATAGTTTAATAATGATTTTTTTTCTGAATACACCTTCAAAAATTTCTTCCAACTCACATGAAATGAATTCACGCTTTAGTATAACCTTTTGCAAAGAGCTTTCCAAGAATTACTCTAATGATCACTCCAGAATCTCTTCCAAAAGTATTTCTAGGTTTTTTGAAGTAGTCTTCCAAATTCTTTCTTATTGAAAATTCAGGAATCAATTCAAATTTTTTTTGGGTCCTTTATCTTCAAGTACAGTCGGGTCTCCTATTAAACGCATTCCTATAAGGCACACCAGAACGTTATAGGAGACCCAGGGCTTATGGGATTTCATCACTTTGGGGGTGTCGTTGAATATCTCGTATGCCAAAAGAGATAGCACAGTACTGTCTTCGGCGAAGTTTTAGTGCTAAGAACGATCTACCTTTAGGAGTTGAGGATCATCCTTTTAGTTGGGAACTTGGCCGATAGGGGCGCTTTTTCTGATTTGCACTATATGAACCATGAGGGATAAGAATGCAAAATTTTGTAACATATGATATCTCTGAATCCTGATGTTTTGGAAGGTTGGTGTCTTCGGAAGAGTTGTTCAGTAGCTCAAGGGCTGACATGTGGTGGTCATTCTGATACAGAATTACGCCACCAGGCGGCGCTAGTGGGCATGGAATTTTTGTTTTGCGCATAGCTTAGTTGTCTGACCACTTAGAAAGATGGCGTCTTCGGCAAAGTTACTCAGTATCACAAGGGCTAACATTATTTGACCCGAAAGTTTCAAACTTTTGCCACTAGGCGGCGCTAGTGAGCAAAGAATTTTTGTTTTGCGCATAGCTCAGTAGCCTGGATACTTAGAAAGATGGCGTCTTCGGCAAAGTTGCTCAGTATCACAAGGGCTAACATTATTTGAGCCAAAAGTTTCGAAATTTTGCCACTATTCGGCGCTAGTGAGCAAAGAATTTTTGTTTTGCGGATAGCTCAGTAGCCTGACCACTTAGAAAGATGGCGTCTTCGGCAAAGTTGCTCAGTATTACAAGGGCTAACCTTATTTGTGCCGAAAGTTTCAAACTTTTGCCTTTAGGCGGCGCTAGTGAGCAAATAATTTTTGTTTTGCGCATAGCTCAGTAGCCTGACCACTTAGAAAGATGGCGTCTTCGGCAAAGTTACTCAGTATCACAAGTGCTATTTGAGCCGAAAGTTTCGATAATTTGCCACTAGGCGGCGCTAGTGAGCAAGGAATTTTTGTTTCGTGGATAGCTCAGTAGTCTGACTATTTAGAAAGTTGGCGTCTTCGGCAAAGTTGCTTAGTATCACAAGGGCTAACATTATTTGAGCCGAAAGTTTAGAGATTTTATATATACGTAGAAATTGAATTATCGTTATGAAAAAGAAGGTTTATATTTTAAAAATATTCAAACAAGAGTGTCGTGTAACTAAAGAGATGAGGCCAGTCGTAGTTATCTCATTAAGATTGATAGCGATTGGATTTCCCAATTTATTAGTAATGTCTGACATTCCAACCTAACTTCATTTCTATCCAAACCATCCAAACCTGAGACGAGACTCGCGAAGACGGTCTTCTTTTTCTGTGATTGCTGAGTTTTTTCTTATTCCACTTTGTGTTTATACCAATTATGCGCATGCTGTTCAAACTCGCACATGAACCTCTCAGCAAAACATGATTGAATTTGCATCACATCGAATCATAAATAGTCGTTTGAGTGAAATTTCATGCCAGCAAACGTAGCAGACACTAGAAATAATTAATCTTCTGCTTAGATTTATCAGCAACTTTGGAAAAAACTGCTCCGCCGACTGAGGTTTTTAATAACAGTTTACTTTGAACACAATATTTTTCGCTTTTTCAGCCATAAAAACGGTGGGCTGCATTTGACGTTTCATGAGAGGGGAATCTGGGCTGCATATGACGTTGATATTTTTCCTCTTCGCGAGTCTCTCTCAGATCCAAACCATACCTTGATGTAATGTTCAAGAAATGAAGTTCATGCAATGACGAAATAAAAATAAACATACATATTTGTTTCTTTGGTTCATATAAAAAGCTAACGATCACTTATTTGAGTAGTAAACGGATCCTCACTCATTCTCATATCAAATAATTGATCAAAAATTCTCCCAATCCGTCGAAAATACTAGGATACTAGCCACACTTTTATCCGATTGTAAAAAATAATGTATATATTTTTCTCCAGGCACTTTTACTTAAACGTGAAAATGCGAGGAAAATCGATAGCCTAGTGTCATACTGAACAACTTTGGTCAGGCTACTGAGCTATCCGCAAAACAAAAATTCTTTGCTCACTAGCGCCGCCTAGTGGCAAAATTTCGAAACTTTTGGCTCAAATAATGTTAGCCCTTGTGATACTAAGCAACTTTGCCGAAGACGCCAACTATCTAAGTGGTCAAGCTACTGAGCTATCCGCGAAACAAAAATTCTTGGCTCACTAGCGCCTCCTAGTGGCAAAATTTCGAAACTTTCGGCTCAAATAATGTTAGCCCTTGTGATACTGAGCAACTTTGCCGAAGACGCCATCTTTCTAAGTGGTCAGACTACTGAGCTATCCGCGAAACAAAAATTCTTGGCTCACTAGCGCCTCCTAGTGGTAAAATTTCGAATCTTTCGGCTCAAATAATGTTAGCCCTTGTGATACTGAGCAACTTTACCGAAGACGCCATCTTTCTAAGTGGTCAGGCAACTGAGCTATGCGCAAAACAAAAATTCCATGCCCACTAGCGCCGCCTGGTGGCGTAATTCCGTATCAGAGTGATTACCACATGTCAGCCCTTGAGCTACTGAACAACTCTTCCGAAGACACCAACCTTCCAAAACTTAAGGATTCAGAGATATCGTATGTTACAAAAATTTGCATTCCTATCCCTCATGGTTCTTATAGTGCAAATCAGAAAAAGCGCCCCTACCGGCCAAGTTCTCAACTAAAAGGATGATCCTCAACTCCTAAAGGTAGATCGTACTTAGCACTGAAACTTCGCCGAAGGCAGTACTTTGCTATCTATTTTGGCATACGAGATATTCAACGACACCCCCAAAGTGATGAAATCCCATAAGCCCTGAGTCTCCTATAACGCAGATTCCTATTACGCCCCCCAACCATGTGTCTAATAGGCGACCTGACTGTATACGATTACTCTCGGATTCTTCCAGGAATCGTGTCCGAGTTTTTCTAGGGATTATTTTAATCACTTCAGAAATTATTTTTCTGCAATCACTCAAACATTTCCTTAAAAAAATCCTTAAAACTCTTGTGATTCTTCATTTTCGTTTGAATAACTCTGCGATACTACCATGAATAACTGCATAGAACACTTTAAGAATTGCTATAAAAACGCCTGGAGGATTTGTTCCGGATGTAACTTTGGTAGATCCTCAAAAATGTCCTTCAAAAAATCCAGAGTGAATTATTCGTGTCACATATCTTGGTTCTCCAATAGTTCGTTTGAGGTTAACGTTTTCAAATAACTGAAGATCGCTCTAAGAATACTTCTCCTAATTATTCTGAATTATTCAAGAAATTTTTCATTAAATCTTTCCGAAGAATCTTTTAAGAAGTCTTCCGATATTCGTTTCAGCCCAAGGAACAATTTAAACTCAAAGAGACTTAACCCCTCTACCGGCAGCTTAATGCAAGAAAAAAAAATCAAATCGCGGTAACTTTTTTGTTTCTCCGTATTCTTGCATCATTTTTTCACAAATTCTCAAAAACCTCTTCTAGTTTAAGAATCCGTGTCGATTGGTAATCTGGTTTTAAAGCTATTCCAATGTTCCTTGGGGGACCGACATTTTTCATATAAAATGTCTTAGACGGCCACTTTTTTTTTCGTCAACTTTACGTCAATTGGTTAAGTATTCTAAGAGATATCTAAAAATTACGATATGAGTTTTTTATTCAAATTTTTGGCCAGCGTGGTGCCAGCAACATGAATGCTCATTACTCAAAGACGGCTGCACCTAAATGCTTAATTTTTTCACAACATACTCTCAGAGTAGTGTTTGATCCTTCGACCTTGACGCTTGCTCCTGCGGGGGCGAGTGATGAGGGCAGGATCAAACATGTCGCGCGTCGGTAGCGAAGTGTGAAAAAGTGATCGGTTCATTAGTAGTGTTTGATCCTTCGACCTTGACGCTTGCTCCTGCGGGGTGGGCAATGAGGGCAGGATCAAACTTGTCGCGAGTCGTTCGCTCAGAGAAATGTAAAAGCGCCGCGGATCGTTAATAGTGTTTGATCTATTGATCGTGTCGCTTGCTTTTGCGTGGGCGAGTGACGATTATCGAATTATTTCGCGAAATCGGTTAGGCGTGATTATATCATGGATTGCATCTCCAAACATTGGTGACTCCCAGATCTCTACCTTATCCCACTAACCCAATATCCTTTCCATGACAACCGTGGAGATGCAGAGGTGATCTCGGTCTCTAGTAACAACGGTAGTCACACTAACATTCCTTCCCTTCCCCGATGACCGTAAGGACGTGGCCGGCGCCGTTATTGACTTTTTAATTTGAGCTCTCGATTTGTGCACATTGAAGAATGGTAAGCTAATCCCAAGCCCCATTCATTAATTCCCTGTGCAACTTCGATTGTTCTGGTCAATCACGGAGTAGCAACTACGAATTGTACGGTCATCTATGCTTATGCTTATACTTATGCTTTAATTTTTTCACAACATACTCTCATTAATGTAGAAAGAAAAAAGTTATCACGATTTGAGTTTTTTCTTTCGTTAAAAAATGAAGCTGCCGGTAGAGGGGTTAATGATGAGTCATTTTCTTCTTTCTCTTGATTCTAAACTCACAATTTGGGAATTACAAAACTATAGCCTGTAAACCTCAAAATAATGAATTTATGCGTTGCACTATTTCATTTCAATACAATAATTTTCATAGTTTTTCTATTGTTTTCAACTATTTTTTTTTCTGGAAAATGAGTGCTTCGAAAGCCCAAGCAAGACGGTTTGTTTTCGGGACGCCGAGAGCATGTTTCTGACTTCGTTTCGCGCGTTATGCTGGGCAGTGCTTTGGAAGCTCAAGCAAGACGGTACGATTTCGGTTCGGGACGCCGAAAAATTTGTTTTCCGTTTTCGCGATGGGCAGTGCTTCGGAAAACCTAAGCAAGACAGTTCGTTTTCGGGACGCCGAGAAGTTTTGTGGTTCGCGTTGTGTGAGTGCGTTGTGTTCAGTCGAGGATGGACTACCAACTGGTGAGTTCATTTCATGCTTATGATAACTCATTTTTCCATGACAGCATTACTTTTATGTGATATTCAAACAAACTTTTTATGGTTCATCACTACAAGTGTCGGAAGAAGCGCGTACAATTCGAAACCATGGGTAGGACAAATAGTTTGTGTTGTTGTGCTACTTTTCCCCGAACGCCAGTTCCTCGAATGCTAGTTCCCCGAATATCCCGTTTCCCCAAATAGCCCACTTCCCCGAAAAGCTTTTGGCATTCCTAATTGTCATACCTTTTTTTACATTTCAGGGTAGTGAATGTACTGGTCATCTGATATTCTTTGTATGATTTGCGGTACTTACGAGTTTTAGCATCCTCAGCACTTTTGGCAACATGTGTATAGTCGAGAATAATCAAATGCCCCCTTATTTTGATTGCTTATCGTTTTTTCTAGTTCACCATCCTGCCACTCAAAATTATTACAGCACCTATTCGAACTGTACCACTTTTCGGCGAAAAGGGTCATTCGGGGATCTGGCGTACGGGGAATTGACATTCGGGGAAATTACATTCGGGGAAAAGTAGCACAATCAGTTAGTGCACAGTAAAGCTAAGAAAAATTTTCAAAAAGGGGTTCAAACCCAAAAAAGTATAAGTGACATTTTAGTCAGTTTTGAATTGATTTGTGGAAAATCTATTGTTTCCAGGCGCTTTAACAATATTTTTAGGTAATTGCAGTTAATCGGAAATTAGGTTATTGTTCAACAAAAAAAATAGCATAATTCTTAGAAGACTGGCTTGTTTTCTTGACTATTATACAATTTGTATAGAATAAAAAAAATGCTGAAAAAACTTCAAAGTAGATTTACTTAAAACTAGGTGTACGTCACTTACACGCATTTGTTTTTAATTCCCTCATTTTCATGATCGTCATTACCGCAAGACTAAGAAAGTTTTTCGTATATGAAAGGCTGGTAGAAACTGAGTACCTTAAAAATAGAAAAGGCTGAAGGCTGGAATAAAGAAGAAGTCGAAAAGAGACCAAAACAGGAAATACGAAAACAAAACGAGACCCAATAGGAGTCAGGAGATAAGAAGTTGGTTCTTCATAGTTTCTCGTGACATTACGACAAGTATTACTGTATGAGTTTTTTCCAATTATTTTCTCTTGGAATTTCTTCAGCAATTTATTCTGGTATTTGCGGAAATGTTCAGATATTACTCCAGAAATTTCTAAAGGAGTTCATTTAGTGATTGTTTCTCAAGAAATTTCTCCACGGATTTAGGATATTTTGAGGTTTTTCTAAGGAAAATAACGGAAAATAAATTTCTCCAAAGATTATTTAAGTATTCCTCCAGTTTATTTACTGAGGGAGGAAAGCAAACTAGTTGGACGATAGCTAGAAGCTTCTGCAGGATTTTTGTTTGGTTTTAAAATTGGTACAACCCTAACATTTGTTAAATATATCAACTAAGAATGATACACACTTAGCTCAAATCACCGAAGTCGGTAATTCGTTTACCGAAATCTCAACAGCTGAACGGTCGGTAATCAGTTCGGTAAACGAACCGATTACCGAACGATCGGTGATTTGAATTTTTCAGCGCAGATGTCAAAACTACCGATCGTTCGGTGATTTTTTTACCGAAAAGCTGTAATCCATGACCGCCGGTTGTTTTTTACCCCTGGAAGCTTATCAGCAACATGAAAAATAGACAAAATACCACATTATAATCTTCATATTTTTATTTCATCCTCATGATTGTACAACTGTATATGTTCATTCGCGTTTAAGCTTCATTACGACACGGATAAGTAAGGAATCAAGCAAGTCGGAAGATGGGGCCGTCGTTGTTGTTGATGAAAGCTGGCTGCGTTGCTCCCAATATGGGACGAACAAAACGAGTAGCTGCTAGTGCACGGTGGTTTCTTGAAGCCGTACTGCAAATAATTTTGATTTTTACTGAATAAAACGTTCAGAAACTTGTATGCTTACCTTCATCGTAATAGTTTTTACACAAAATGTTTGCAGCTTCTGAAGACTCACCAGGAAAAAAAATACATGATAGCAAGCGTCGATGGCGTTAATTTTCAGATTTACCGATTTCGGTAAACTAACAGATTAATTACCGAAACATCGGTTGAATATTTCACCGTTGTCGGTAATGCTGGAGAATTACAGACGCCTCAGTAAAAATGATGACAGATTCTCGTCAGTTCACTGAAATTCAGTAATTTTGCTGTAAAAAACTGCGTGATTACCGAAACATCTGTAGTTTGATAAATTACAGATCAGATTCGGTGATTTTGTTTACCGAACTCTCACACTCTGTTTGAGTGTGTAAGCTACTTAAAATTCTTTGAGTATTTTTTCAAGAAAGTCCCAACTCCTTCAAGATTGTATCCAGTGATTTATCCATCGATTTCCCTAGGTGATGACCCCCTCTAAGATGCCCGGTCAAATTTTCTCTTGAATTTCACTCAATAACTTCTCCAGAAATTTCTAGAGATTTCCTATAAATTGTCTTCCAGGATTTATTTATGATTTCAACTAGGGATTTCTCTAACGATACTTTCAACAATTGCTCCAGAGATTCCTTATAAGATTTATACAGAAATTTCTCCAGTAATTCTTTGATATGTTCTCAAGTACGTCTTGAATTTTTTTTTTTCAGGAATTCTTCCAGAAATGGAACCAGGAAAATGGCAAAGATTTGTTTCCGAAAAATTGAATCCATGAGGTTTTTTCAAAGAAAATCCAAAAGTGTCCTTTGACAAAACTTTCGTAAGTTTTAAAGTCACCATTATTGAACAATAATCTCTGAAATAATTCCTGGACTCTCGAGAAAGTTTGACAAGATTGCTTGAGAATTTGTTAAGATAATCCAAAAAAATCTATAAAATCTCGGGATAGTAATCCGCTAAGTGAGGATTTTCTAAAGATTTTTTTGAAAAACATTTAACAGAATCTCTATAGGGGCCTTCCTTAGCCGAGTGGTTAGAGTCCGCGGCTACAAAGCGAAGCCATGCTGAAGGTGTCTGGGTTCAATTCCCGATCGGTCCAGGATCTTTTCGTAATGGAAATTTCCTTGACTTCCCTTGGCATAGAGTATAATCGTACCTGCCACACGATATACAAATGCGAAAATGGCAACTTTGGCATAGAAAGCTCTCAGTTAATAACTGTGGAAATGCTCATAAGAACACTAAGCTGAGAAGCAGGCTCTGTTCCAGTGGGGACGTTAATGCCAAGAAGAAGAAGAATCTCTATAGAAATTTGTTTAGGAATGATGAGAGGAATTGTTGATAAAATGCTGTAGAACCAATTGGTGTGAAAACTGAAATAAACTTTCAAAGATTGCATGGGAACTTTTTAAGAAACTTTTAAAATATGTTTGAAAAAAACTGCACTTTACTAAAAACAGCTAAAAATCGATTTTGACCAATTTTTACAAACCAAAAAATGCTAAAAAATAATTTATCATCTAGTTTTTGAAGCATACAAATAACAAAGGACTGAAAATATCATTAAATCTGGAAACTTTGCTAGTAAATTATGTAAGCGCCTTCCACGTCAGTGATAGAGTATAAGTGTCTTTGGAAGAAATGTCAAAAATGTCTCAATAAACAACTTGAAGAAAATTTTTTGATAGGACACGCCTATCAAAAGATAAAACTGATCTAGATCAGTTATAAGTTATCTAGATCAACAAAAAGTAGTACAAATTATTCCAAAATACTTTGTCGGAGACACCAAATTTCTAGGATGCATATCCAGAGTACTAGAGGTTTTGGCCGTCGAAAACACCGATTTGCTCCAGTGTGCGCGCGTAGTGAGGTGTTGGAATCAAAAACATAATACTTCGATTTTACGAACTATTGATCGTTAGCATACATGCCGAGGATTATCGTTGTTGCTATGCTTGCACGATAAGGAACAACAGCGATGCATCAAGGATTTTGTCATGATCACTAGATTTCCCTCCAAGCACGGGAGTGTAGGTTTTATGTTGTTTGAGTAGGTTCAACCTGGGAAGGAGGCACCGATACTACACACGAAATATAGAACAACGTTTGTTTGAACTGCAAGATAACTCCAGCTTGCCAACAACAATCAAGGCAGGCTTGGAGAAAACTGCTAGTTTTCTTTTGTTGTGTACTTTCGATCTTTCCTGACAAACACGGAAAAAGGGCCACAGTTTTCTATGCACTAAATATTAATTTTCATTGGAAAAAGTAAAACGATGCGTTTTTCAATGCGTCATATTCAATCAGTTGAAAGGTGCTGACGTGACATTACTTGCAATATGTGCATGAATTGATTTTCATTCAATTTTTGTCACTTTTGATGAAATTCGAAATTGTGTTTCAATCAGTTACGCGCTTTTTCCATGTTAGTCCAATGTTTGAGATCTGGGCTCACAGTGACAGTTCGTGACAGCGGAATCCCGGCTCACTATGACGTACAAAAATTTTGTATTGGTTTCTCCCTCCCAGGGTTCAACTATTAAATTATTGTATTTTTTATTCGGGAAATACAACTATCGCCAGTTATAATACCAATGCATTGTCTTCTGCTGCGCATATACCTATATGTATTTAAATGTATCATTCAACATTCTCGAGCTAGTGGCATGTGTTACACAAGCCAGATGTTGTCCTTTTGAGGGCAATATTATACTGATCAATCATGTACCTAGCTACAGCGATCACGGTAATACACCCTGTAGTGATCCAACGATTCATCGATCGCTACCGTAAGCGCATTGCTCTTACGTTGGTGTCTTGGTTGAATTTAATTTCCGTTTAATAGTTCAATTTGCGGACATACCACAGAAACCATAATGGCCAATAATGGTTGGTCAAATATATGCCTCTCGCCCAGCACCTGCACCTATGGTGTTTGCAGGGGCGTACGAAAAACCCTTTTTGATTATACAATTATATGCATTACGGCGATGAATCATAAGTTTTGTGCATTGTGAGGTGAATTCTGGTACCGTACAATAGGGTAGCATTGATAGTTATCTGGAACAAAATCTCATTACTGCATTCAGTTTTGAATATATTTATTTTACCCTTTTAACTGATTCACAGAAATTATGTTATTTAGTTCAGTATATGGTGGGTCCCGCATTATGAAAGATACCTTATTTTACGGTACATCGTGAAGAAGGCACATTGAGATCACGTTCCGCGACGAGTTCGGAAGAGATGAACGAAGGCGTAAGCATACAAACATCACAGACAAACAGACGTAACACTTAGAACAAATCTCGATCAAAATCATAGTCACGAGGACATGTATGCCCAATGCTAAAATCGGTGTATTCGGCTGATAGGCCAACAGATGGCGGTAGTGTGCAAACGTCAAACACGAACAAGAACGATGCGAGCGCTGCGGGTGGTGAATCGGCCATCTACCATATTTTTGAACCGACCGTTAAAAAGGTGGTCGATGGCCAATGATGAGAGTGTGACGTCTGTTAGTCTGTGCAAACATGTTGCATCGGCCCCAATATCCAAACGTCATGAAATCGAAAGTCCAATTAAAATCGGAAACAAATGGAAATTCTTTCCTCCGCGATTCATTTGGGGGGTATATGTGGCTTGGAAATCCATCATCGATCATCTAATGATCCTTGAATTGGCATAAATGGGAACTAAACAGCAAATGCATGAACAAGACGTTCCGACCGTAAACCGGACGTAACGCATTGCGGAATGGAGATGGTTTCGGTTGGTTCATGAACTTGCCGCGTTCAGATCCGCGCAATTGACGATGGATGGCTTGATTGGGAAATTGTATGGAAATGACTTAAAATGCTTAATTAGTTTGTTGTAATGTAGCTACACGGTGAGCTTCAATCGGTGCGTGTTGGTCCGATGAGTTATGTATTGGAAAATGTTATCGATCTAATTGGGCTGTTATTTAAAGGCGTCATAAATACGCGAGTTAAAATTACGAGATGCTGTCCAATTACATCGCATCGAATCAGGTGGATAGGATTGAGCGGATGTTGATGTTATCTCAAAGCACTCTAGATACCTATATCGTATTCTTATGGATAATTTCTTAAATGAATTTTTCTCAACTAGTTTTACTCACCTCGAGCTAGAGAATCAAATGATAGCCATTTCCTGGAAATTCAATGACATATTCCAGCGAAGCATTTCAACCAAGTGAATATGAATCTTTTCGAAATTTGAGACAAAACGGTATGTGCACTATTAGAATGTTCATTTTGAAAAGATGTTTGAACTCTTTAGCACAATGTCAACGAATTGGAATCTCCTGACAATAACATAAATCATAAAGCTTCTTAATAAACTTAACCTAACATAACCCCAATATGAATGGAAATCTAATATTAATAATTTTATTTGACATTTGATCCAATGTTTCAAAATTGGATGTTCTATGTAATGTAGTGGGGTAAGATGAAATAAAATGTTTTGAACATGATGTCAATAAATGCCTACAGGATTTTCTTTTCTAAAAGTTCGTTTCTTTTCATACCTTATTGTGTCTGTAGTTAAATTTTTCATAAGTATTAAATTTCACCATGATACATTGCCATTTTATCTTATCGTAACCGTTTCAATTTGTCTGGTATTCCTTATTTTAGTTTCATTCCAGAGAGGCTGTTTCCGTAACCCCTTGGTGGTAGGATTAAGAATCATAATTGTTAGTAAAACCAGCGTCAAACCAAATGAAGCGAATTTCATATAAAAATGCTACCGTAAATTTGGTGAAATTGATTGAACGATTTTATTTCTTACTAAATTAGTACCAATATCTTTGGATTCAGAGATCCCTAATGATGTACGGAAAGTTGTTTTCACATGGAAATAGAGCAGGTGGTAACAGAGATAGTGATATTATAACAGTGACTATCCACCAACGCAACTGTATAAATGATATGGCAACCAGGAAGAGAACCCCATAAAAGCGACAACCGATCGTAAAGCTTTGAGCGCGTTAAAAGAAACGGTACACCTTTTTATCCCTGAAGAAGGTCAAGTCCAAATGCCGAAACGTTGGATTAAAAAAGTAGCGTTTTGATATCTCCGTAAGATGATATTCTTTCAAGGTGATCAACGAAGCAGTCATCTGATATGCACATTTCAATATTTCATTAGCGGTTCTTTCTATAGATAGGTGTTACGGGATATTGTGGAATGTCAATGGGATTGGAAAGGCCATAGGATACGTTTGGCAGACGTTCTGGCACCTATGAATAATATTTTGGCATTGGTTTATATTGAAACAAACTCACCAGATTCTGCATTTGCAACCTCTCTGCAATTCGACGTTCAATCGATCGTCCAAATAAAATTTCTACACTCAGGGTTTTGTAAACGATCCTGATGGCTTTGGTCACCGTAGCTAGCAAAACACTGTACTCATGAATGGAAAAATTGAATGCGGAAAAATAACAAAACCGCATGCTTGGGCTTCCGAATTGCACTGCCCAGCAAAACGCGAAAACCGAACACTCACTCTGGCGGAGACAAAATAACAAAACCGCATGCTTTGGGCTTCCGTATTGCACTCCGCAATTTAACACATACCTCGCATACTCTGAGATAACGCCCTAAAAGCCATTGGTAGCCACGTGTGTAGCTCATTGTTTCTGAGCACAAGAAAGAATAAGCATCCAAACCAACATAACGGGCAGGTAGATAATGATCCTTTCTTTGCCATAGCGTTGTTAAATAACATGAAAATCCATTCAAATGCTCAGAAACAACGAGCTACACACATGGTTACCAATGGCTTTTAGGGCGAGATCAGAAGTTATGCGAGATACAATCACTTAAGAACAAAATAAAACACTCGCGACAAAAAAAATGCTGCCGAAGTTACTTTTGAACTCACGACGCGACCAAAGAACGACAATCTGTTTAGTAAACAAACCGGCGCTTCGTGTTTTTCACCTTCGCCAATTACTAGCTGGTGGTGATCAATCGATAAAGTTTTCCAGGGATTTCTTAATAAACTTCTTCATGGATTCTTCAAGTGGTTCCTCCTGATATTTCTTCTGAGTTCCCTTCAGAAATGTTTTTAGAGACTCTCCCAATAATTCCTCCTGGAAAATCTATATACTTGTAGAGATGTCTCCAAGATCCTCTCCAGTAACTCCTCCAGGGGTTATAATAGGACAATCTCTTCAAGAATTTCTCCAAATGTTCCTCCAGTGATTTATTCAGATATTCTACCATTGTTTCCTCCAAGTATACATGCAAGGATACCACGAGGTAGTCCTCTCGGGATTCTTCTAGGAAGGCATTTCTCCAGGAATTTTTCCAATGATTCGTCTAGAGATCCCTCCAGAAGTTTCTTCAGCAAGTTTGTGGGATTCGTGGTAATGCGATAAGTGTTACATAGCATATAGCTGGATATATCCAAGGAGTGTGGTTTTGTTTTCTACTTCAGTCCGAGAAAATTTTCGCCTGGAATGTATTTCGACTGTGCCACTAGGTGTTGCAAGCTAGACCGTTGTCTAGTGTGGTACTTCTTTCAAAGCGTTATTCGTCCACTGGAAGCAAAAAAGTTACCCACGTAATACTTTAGAGATCCCTTCAGGAATATACTCAGGTAACCTTTCATTGATTCCTTCAAATATTTACCCAGCTTATGAGAACTCTCCAGCAATATATTCAGGAATTTCTCAAATGATTACTCGACAAATATCTCTACATGAATTCATCTAAAGATTATTATAGGTACTTTTTCAGGAATTCCTCCAATGATTTCCTGCAAGAATTTTTCCAGGTTTTCAACCAGGTATTCCTCAAGCGGTTCTATCAAGAATATCTCTAGGGATTCATCTATGAAATCCAAAAGGGATTTCTTCATAAATTATACAAGAGGTCTCTCTAAGAATTTATCCAGATATTTTCCCAAAACTGTCTTCAAGAAAAAAGTTCTTTGAGAAATTTCTGGAAAATCTCACTGAGGTATCGCTGCAGGAATTATTAGCAGGTATTGAATCCTGAGAAAATTGAGAGAATCTCTCACGTATCGCTCTCTGTAACTATCATAACATGCTGCACATTATGAGAGACTGTTTATCGTATACTGCTACAACTTTGATCAGATTGGGGGATAGTAGTGCATGATAAAACCCCTCTAAACATGCTCCAAGCCTGGGGAACACTATTGCTATTGGAAGTTAGTGGATTTTTTATCGTGCCAGTAAAGAAAAACCCCTATCCCCAACGGTAAACAAGCGAGAAAAATGGATTTTATCATCGCTCTCTCTTTGGGGCTCTTGCTCCCTGCTTCCATTTATCAGGCTTGTTACACCTTGCGATACAATGACGATCGTGGACCGCAACAGATGGGATGTTTTTCTTCGTTTGCTTTGATCGTGCTTCATACTCAAATGAGAGCGAATTCTGCTATGCCTGATTATTAGAACTATTTCTAATTAAATATCTTGAGGATGCCGTGGGGAATTGCTGGAGAAAATTTCTAAGCGAGGAAATCCCGGAGAAGTTTATGGAAGGTTATAATCTGTGGAGGGATTCAACGGATGTCACACTAATATTTCTTCCCTTCTCCGATGATCGTAAGGACGTGGCCAGTGCCGTTATTGACTTTTTAATGTTTGGAGTTCTCGAAGATGCACATTGAAGATGGAAAGCTACTCCCAAGCTACATCTCTTAGTTCCTTGTCCAACTTCGATTATTCTGGTCAATCACGAATTGTACGGTCATCAATGCTTATGTTCCGCTTATGCTCATAATCTGTGGAGAGATTCTGAGGGAATCTCTGGAGAATTACATATCAGGAAAAAATCCTTGGAGTAACTAACGTAGCGATTTTCATGTAGGAAACCTTCGAGGAATACCTTGATAAAATGCGTGAAGTTATTTCTTATGAAATCCCTGGAGGAAATGCTGGTGGAATCGCTGGATGTATTTCTGGTGAAACCTCTGAAAAATTTTCGTAATAACTCCTGGAAGAATTCCTGCAAGTATCCTAGGAGGCATTCCTGGCAAAATCACTGTAGAAACATCTGGAGTAATCCTTGGGGTGGTTGTCCTAGTGTAACCTCTGAAGGAATTACTGGAGAAAGTATTAAAGACATATCTGCATGAGTCCCTGTATATCTTTTTTTTTGGGTTACACTTAGTGAAGTCTCTGGAAGAATTTCTGGAGGAATCTCTGAAAGAATATCAGGGGAAATCACTTATTGAGGAAATATTTTAGAAATCGCTTATTGAGGAAATATATTAGTTCCTGGAGCAATCCATGGAGGAAAAACCTGGAAAAGCTCCCGGAGGAATCTTTGAACAAATTTCTAAAAAAAAAATCCCAGTAAATATTTTACTGAAGGAATTTATCAAGGTATCGTTGTAAAGATTTGGAATAATCCATGGTGCAAGCCCTGGAGCAACACCTAGCAGATTTCCTGTAGGGATTGCTGAAAGTATTCCTGGAGCCCTATTGGAATAGGTAAAAAAAAACTGGTAGAGATTGAAATCTCTCCCTGGATGAATCCCTGAATGAGTTCCTGGAGAAATATATGGCGAAATCCCTTAAGAAATCGCTGTAGGGATTTTGAAAGAAATTATCTCGGAGGAATTTCTAGTAAAATACCGGAGATATTTCGGGAACAATTTTCTTTTTTTTTTGGTCAAAACGGAAATTCGGAACCATTCAAACATAATAATTCTATGTTTGGAAGGCCCAAATATCCATAGGGATAAAAGCGTAGCTATTTAACAGGACCATAATTAGGGACATTGGATCGAATCCCACCGGTCCAAGATCTTTTTTTTCTTTACTTTTATTTGTTAGGCACTCCGTGCACTTGGCCACTACTATGCCGAGTATCATATACAGAATCTATTTACAGTTCTTATTGCTATTTCTCTCATACTGAGCAGGTAGAGGAGAGTGCTGTCGTTGATCCAATCCATATCCATATCAAAGTCCATTGGTGTGCAGTGGGTAATTTTGCCATGTTTATTAGACTGGCCCAGCTCAGTATGGGAGAAAAATAAAGTTGTATGATTCCACGGGGCACCCCCCAGGATTATTGTTTATGTGTCGTGTGAGCCAACAGCCTACAAAGAGGGTCAGTATATCTCAGTCACCATCCGATACTGACGAAGGATAAATGTGTTCTTCCCCAATACACGGTTTTTCGTACGGCGTCTTCTGGTGGCTGAACGGAGTTTTTTTTGTGGGGGGGTTGGGATTCGAATCCATGACCTTCCGCTTGTGAAACGAAAGCGTAACCTCGAGGCTACGGGACCCCCCTATTCCAAGATCTTTTCGAGTTGGAAATTTTCTCGACTTCCCAGAGCATAAAGTACCTGCCACATGATATTAACTTGCAAAAATGGTCAATCTACAAAAAAATCTCAGTTAATAACTGTAGAAGCTGAGAAGCATGTTTTGCTCCGGAGGGTGTAACGCCAGAAGAATTTTATGTTTGGTTATACGGATGGTATCTATTTAGGTCTGGCTGAAAAATCATGACTTTTCATCATGACGGTCGCATGATGGTCTGAAAATGTTCACATCATACCCTATCGAAACCGGTTCCAGAATGTTCCGACCAAATACGGCAAATCTAATTGTTGGTCATCTTGACCAATCGTAATGAAAAATCATGAAATGTAAACCGTTGTAAGGTACCCCGGGGCAAAACGATAGTTCAAATTGTTCAATAAAATGTTCAAATGTGAATATTTCTGAAATCCAACAACACCATCACATTTTGGCAACATATTTGTTGGTGTATACATGAATTTAATCGAATAATTTTGAAATTGTGAAAAATTTAGAAGAAAGTTCTAGAATGAGCCATTAGACGCAGTTACCTCGCTAAACGGGGCAAGTGGGACACTTCCAGTTACATGCGTCAATCCACATCAGTATGTCAACCATTACAATAAAAGGATTGATAAATCATAGATTTATAATTTTGAGTACATTTTTGATGCACATAAGGGATCAATCATAAAATACGTAACGCTTTTGGAAGAAAACGTTTGTTTAATAGTATGTCACGTCACACTTAATATTAACTGAAAATTCCTCATTAAAAATGCAAAAAAAGAATAAAACTTGTTCAAAATATATCATTTATAAGTTATTAATTAAAAGTAGCCCATGAACTTCCAATAATTTACGAAATTGTAATATGTTCTGTTATTATTTATATGCATGGCAGAAAACCACTTAATGGGATGGAGTTGCTTTCCGTGACTACTAAATTTGGTAGAAATAACAAATAAAGTTCAATTAACACAAAAAAGTAATCGTTCTCATGATGCATTTCAAATTTCATCCCAGTCTTTGTTCAATTTTGAATTCGTATTTCAAAATTTAAAAAAAAAACAAAAAAATATAGAAGAATTACACATTTATTTTCCCTCTTATGCAATTACGTAATTTGAGATTGATCTTTTTTGACAAAAATCATTTGTTTGAATGTTTGAATGCTACTCTATGAGAAAATGTTTGAAACATGAAGGAAAACTTTTGCTTATGGTGCTTGTTTTGATAGGTCCCACTTACCCCAGGTATGAACATATTTTAGGGTAAGTTAGATCATCAAACATTTCATATGAAATGAAAACAAAATACCGGTTATTCGTTAGCATCTTGTAATAATACCTAAAATTGTAGCTTACTGATGGATATTCGATTTATAACACATTTATTTTTTGCGAGCCAATGCCAGACGTGAGACGTGTCACAATTTATCATGCAAGTTGAAAATGGCGCTGAATTGACAATTGTTACATGAATCACATGGTAATAAAAATAACAGTATTTTTTGTACTTAATACATACCTTGTAATTGTATCTTCAACTTTCTAGACGAATAACCCCATGAAAAACTTTTCCTAAGTAAGCTATGACGGAACGTCCCACTTACCCCGGATTCTCACTTGCCCCGTGGTACCTTACTATACATGCGTAATAGACTGGCCCAGCGCAGTATGCGAGAAAAATAAAGTTGTATGATTCGACGAGGTACCCCCCAGGATTATTCATTAGGGTTAGAGGAAGACTTCCTATAAATTTTAGTTCATTTGGACGTTCCAAGTAAATTCCAAAACATTTTCATCATCCTTAGAATATGCGGGATCCCAATGAGAGGCACTTCTGAGCTTTCTGTATGAACTCTAGGATTCTGATAATAGCTTTCAAAATGCGCTCTTGGATCCCAATAATTTTCTGGGATTCCCAGAGATTTTTGGAAATTATTAGATTCCAAATATTCAGGTAGCAACCTTTAGGTATCTGCGTAATTTATGAGATTTCAATCTAAATATTGGGATTCTGGTGTGAATCTTGAATATTTGGATGAGAACCATTAGAACGCTGATGGAGAAATTTTAATTTTGGTGAGAATCATGTGGTTGGGTGGAGATCCTAAGCAATCCCTCCGCAATACCGAAGAGTCCAACCAGATTTTCAAAGATTATAAAATTCTCATCAGATTTTTTTTTTAAATCTCATTATACCATTGTTTATTATACGATAACTACGGAATAAATAAGATCTAATAGAATCTTAAAGGAGTAGTAATAATGCTATTGCAATGACAATAATATCACCAGAATACGAATAATTCAACATTTCGTCATCAATTCCGAACTCCCCTAGGAAATTCGAGAACCCGGATATACGAATTATATTAAAAATTTATGAGCCGCACTTATATATTATTCTGCCAAATGACATTTGAGTAATTTGATTCATTCGAGCAGATGGCATTCGGCCAGATGACGTTCGAACAAACGACTGGACATCGTCCTACTGGATATCTGCGAGGCTATTTTGGCTTCCTTTCTGTTTTCCCTACTCCGTCTAAAATTTGAAATTGTTTTATGGAAAACCCAAATCAAATTGAGCGATCTCTTCTGCTCAATAATTAATTCATTAAACATAATTTACGACATTTAATTTTTCTCCTAAAGTATCGTCGTTATAATGAAATTAACGTAAATCCCAGTTTACACGACTGGCAAACGAACGATCACACAGCAAAACGGCTATAATAAATTGATTATTAGATTATTCAACCCCAAAATTATCCCCTCGATTTCGTCTCCAGCTGGAAATTGCGTGTTGCCTCGAATGATCATCCAAATTACTTACGTTCGGTGTACTCAACCGTGATTGGAACAATCACGATCGTCATCATCATCATCATGAACGAAAATAAGAAGAAACTGCACAGCAAAGGAAAAACTAGGTGATAATTGAGTCTACCCGTGGTTGCATTCGGATTGTGCCCCGTTTTGGATTGCATAATGATTATGCGAAATTCGTCGCTCCGGAACCGTCTTAAGGCAGCATTACACGACCGCGGTCGACTAGGCGGAAAATCGATCCGCGCCTGCTTTGTTTCCACATCGTCACCGTCACCGTTTCGCCGTTCGTTAAGCTGTTCATTGATATTTTCTCATGGGTGGAAAAGGGAGGAGCACAGCAAATTTAAGGCAATTACGCGATATGTTTGCTCAAACGAAATTACCCGCTGGAAATGGGTGAACCTCGTGGAAACCTTATGCGATGACTGTCAGATCATGCGCGTTCATGGATCTGAGATTACAACCGATACTGTTCGGATATTGAAGTAAAAAGCAATTCGGAGTTTAATTGTAATCGGCGTGACTTTCGCTTCGCCCTCATTTATTTGCTATCGCTTAGTATCTATTAGTAATACAACTCAAACAATTTATTTGCTCTCACAGAGGTCTACGTACATTCAAATGCTGCAGTCATACAGGCCTATTATTCACTAGCTATTGATCATTACACGGTACGTCACATGTCGTCTCGGATCGGTTTATTTGCATTAGGGAAGGAAATTTAAGGTATGATGATCTCCCACAGACGGGAAGCAACAGAGGGATAGTTGGATAGAGGGTACAGGGTTCAATAAATAAATAACTATTATCTATGCGCACAGGGAAAGGGAGACGGTCAGTGGCTCAGTCACAGAACTCCGTCAGTATCACTTGTAGTAGCCGGCGAAAACCTTCTTCCTTCGGTACTTAACTGGAGGTCGCTTAAAGTTGTTTCCTTTGGTTTTGAACTGCTTCCGGGGAATGACTTTTACCGGGTGTAGGCGACGGGTGCGATGACCTGAAGCTGCAACCGGTTGGTCCAAGTGGAAGGTAGCTTTGTCCGTTTCCGGGAGATCTGGATTTGGAGGTTCGGATTTTTTGAAAGTGTGATGCCCTTCGTTGGAGGTCGGAGCTAGAGAACTTTCCGTTAGTTGCGACGGTGATCCCTCGAAGTCTGCTATGTCGTCTATCACCTGCTTGGTGGGTGCAGTGGGTTTGAAGGTTTCCACACTATCTGATTTTGGTGTAATCTTTGGAGCTTGCAGAACTTCCAAATCGTCCAGAGTTATTTTGGTATCTCTTCGTTTGGATAGCGATTGGTACAATTCTTCGTTTCTACGCGGGTAGAATGTAGACACATCAAAAACCTTCAAAGTAGTTGACGGCAACGAAATAGACGGCAAAATGGGGGCAAACGTAGTTGTGGTAAACTGTTCATCGCTATTTCGTCTCTTACTGTAGAAATCTACCAGCTCATCTACGGTTGGAGTTCGTTTTTGATCGTCTTTCCTGGACAGCAAACGATACTGCCGATAGGACGGAGAATAACTGGTACCATATGGCTTGTCTTTGGAGCCTTCGTTTCGCGTACTTCCGGAGTTCGCGTTTCGTCGACCCGATTCAGCGCTGCTTCTCCGCACAGATGTTATTAATTCATCAGCTTCTCTTTCCAGTTCATCATATTTCGAGGCAAACCCTTTGTCCGTCAATGGGCTGTCATCATCATCGTCATCATGCGCTCTGGCAGCGAACCTTGGGTAGAACGAAGATATATCGAATATCTGCATATACGACGAGGAGCCGCTCGGTACATCCTCATACGTGAATCGATCATCCGAGTCTCGACGCTGGCTTTTCGGGATCTTGGCAGATGGCTTATCAAAGTTAAGCTTCCTGGCCAACGAAGCCTTATAATTGTCGTGATCAGTCAGGCGCGAATGGTTCAGTTTAGCCTTATACCCTTCAATGTCAACTAGTTTCGATTTGGATAGCAAGGCTTTTTTCGCTTCGTCATACGTTTTCGTGATGTTCAGTCTTCGAGGGAACACAATCTTCAAGCCGTGACTTTCATTGGTAGTATTGGGAGTCGTCTCCGGCTTGGGTTCTTCTACCTTCTTAGGTTGCTTGTGCGGTAGCAAAGGTCTTCGCTTGCCAAGTCTCAGCTGCTCAAGAACGACATTATTTGGCGAAGGGTTCTTCGAATCGGAGAGGTTCAAGTGCCTTGGAGAAACTATGTCGCTGAAGTCCCTTGCTTTTGTTTGCTGTTCTTCGTCCAAGTGCTGTTTAATCAATCGAATCACGTCGCTGAACACGGCTATAGATGCATCTGGCTGTGAAGGTGCCGTATCCGGAGACGACCGAGCACCGCCGACGAACCCTTCCTTGAACAAGGGATTGTCCAAAGGATCTTTTCCGAAATTCTTGTTCTTGAGGCAATCGATCTTGTTACCCAATCGCTTCAGTCGTTGTACTGGATTAAATGTATGTACTCCAGCATCAGATGAATCTTCTGGAAGTTCTATGTCCACCTCCGGACACTGATTGCCGTTTTTGGTTTCGTAGAGCCCTTTGGAAAAGGTAGTCAAATTTTCAGCAAATCGCAACGCCGAATCAACGTTTATCGGTGGCTCCGTGCGTTCGTAGTACGGAAACTTTATTATATCTGTCGGAGGATCAACCACATCGAAGCTACGGTCTTCGGCCTCATCCGGCAAAAACTGAGACGAATTCCTCAAAGCTTCTTCAAGGAAAGCCATCAGATCTCTACCCTGCAATCCCCGTGGTTTAGTCAATGCTTCCGATTGGGGAACCTCCGAAAATTTATCGATTCGCTCGGAAATTATCGGCACAGCGTAAGGCCGCAGCGTCGTTCCATCCTCCTCCTCAAAAATGAACCTATCCGAACGTGATTCGATCAGCGGTTGCTCATCTAATTCAACGTCATCGTAATCGTCATAAGCTAAATTTTCCGATTTTTTCCGTTCAGCTTCTTCATCCTCCTCATCGGAATATAAGTCACCATCCGCTGTTTCATAGCTTCGCAGAGCGGCAGCATGTGGAGGCAAACCTTCATCCGAGTCCATTAGCAGTGCCGCCTCTTCGCTTGAATCCAAAAGATCTTCACCTTTCCTGACAGCTACCAACGCTTCGGCGTTCGGCAACTGCTCTGCTTCGAGCAGCGATTCCGTTGTGGGGTCAATCAAAGCAGTCGCCGGGGCTACCAGCGGTTCTGCGTGGGGCTGCGGTTCTTCGGTACTAGTCATATTCTCCGGACTCACAATACTTTCCGTTGTACTGTTGACCGCCCCGGATACATCTCGTTTCCTCCTATATTGCACTTCTGTTCTCTGCGTTTCATTGAACTGACCGCCATTGTCATTTGGAGCGTCTTGTCTCACCGTAGTTGCTTCCTCTTGATTTTTCTCCTCTGTATTTCTGGTTTTCTTCCCATTGCCAGCTGATTTATCAAACGTCTTCTTCAGGGTCGTCGTTTGCTTTTTCGGTCCACCCCGCTCAGTGAATCGCCGCTGCATCTTATCCGTGCTGAACACTTCTACCTTGGAAGATTCCTGCTTTTCAATCTTCTTGTAATCATCCGTTTCCTCGGTAGATACTATTGTTTGACCTTTTTCGGCGTTCCCGAGATCAGTTTTGTGGATGATGCCGATGCCCTTTTCCCAATTGCTAATGAAGTTCAGCTCGTGCTTGATGGAGCTTTTCGCCGGCGGGAATCCAACGAAATCGTTTTGTAGTGGAAGGGGTTTCTTCGGTGGGTTGTATTGTTCGACCGATTGAGCGAAATTGTTGTTCTGCTCAAATTCGAACTTGTGCGGGTTCCACTTGGGCGGAATCAGTTTGCTTTGCTCCTGTGGATTCCAGTTGGATGCATGACCTTGCAGATTGCCCTGAGAATGGGGCGATGGTGGTGGAGGTGGGCCATAGACTGGCTTAGGCGGTGGACCGTAGACGGGTTTGGGTTGGAATTGAGGATGATTGTTGTAGGAGGATGTATCGCCAGATTGATGTTCATTGAAGAAATCTTTATGTTTGGCTTTAAGGGCGCTCACCTGGCTGCGGAGGGTTTCAAAGTAAGGTATTTCGGGGGCGGGGATGCTAATGGGTGATATATGCAGGGCAGGATCTTGGAACACTTCCAAAGGAGTGACCGGATGGTGAGGAGGGGGATGATTTGGTTGGAATAATTGCGTCTGCTGATGGGTATTGTAAGGAAGGCTTTGCTGGGGGTGTAGATGTGGGAACAAGGGAGCTTGGTTCAGGTTGAACGGTGGCGGGTGATATGGTTGTGCTTGTTGGCCATGACCGCTATGGCCGTTCTGTTGAGGTGCGATGTCTGGTTTAACATTGGTGTTGAGTGGCGAAGCCTGCGTTGGATTTGGGCTTTTGGACCCGTATTTATTCGTAGGGGAATCTATACTGTCGTAGTTGTTGAATGAAGGAGCGTGGTTGTTGGAATTCAGACCACTCAAACTGCTCAATGGGCCATGACTGAAGGTAGCTGGACCGCCGTTCCATGAGGTGCTAATCGTGTTGAACGAACTCTGAGCTTGGTTGTTCAGCGAGGGCCAGTGGTTGAGTGATGCCTGGATGCTAGCTTGGGTTTGTTGATTGAGTTTGGTGATTTGTTCGAGCTGATTGTACTGATTCAGGGGAATTAGCCGAGGTGCATTGGAAAGGGGCGATGATGTCGTAATGGATAGTTTTGGTGCTTGAGGATGTGGTGGTCGCTTCAGGAACGTGTTCTTTTTGTAGTACCACGTATGGGCTCCGGGCCGAAGATTGTCGGAGATTTTGTGAAAGGTTTGTGCATTATTAGATCCGATCGATTGCAAGGTACGTGGTGCACGATTTGCTTCTAAGGAGATGTTTTTGGTGCCAGTTTGAACGGGAAGTGATGGGAATGGTGGCCCTGGATGCTTTGGTAATGGGTGAAGCTTTGCCTTCGGTTGGGATTGTGGTGGAGATGGAGGAGGGAATTTGGTGGGCAAAGTTGAAGGTAGTTGGGGTGGGAGAAGTGAGGATAGCTGATTGTTCTGCAGGAAAGGCGGAACATGGGATGAGAAGGAAGGTGACGCTTGGATAGGATATGGTGGTTGTAGTTGGAAGGGGATTTGCTGTTGGAGTTGATGGGGTAGTTGGATGGGGAGCTGGGATTGTAACTGGGTTGGAAGTTGGGGAGTATGTTGGGGTGGAAAATATTGGGAGGAAAATTGCGAGGGCGGTTGAGATGGGAATGGGGAAGAATATGGGGTTTGGAAGGGAGGAGGAGTGTTGCTATGGGGAAGATTGGAGATGTGATTAGTGTTGGGAGGTAGCAGTGGGGGAAGGTTAAATGGCAGCTTGAGCGTACTTTGTGTAGGTGATGGTGGTGGTTGTAGAGGAGGTGGTTTGAAATCTGTTGAAATTTGATTCACTTGACCCCTGACAAAGCAGGTAGTCACTAGGACGATGAGTGACACGGAAATGAGGGCCATCGTTTAGTTCATGTCAACCTGAAATTGAGGAAAAGTTGAGAAAAACATTGAAGAAGAGTTAGCAATTTGAGAAAGGTTGAGCCACCTTATTGATGTCGTATAATAAAAATAGTATGGTAATTCAAATCACCGAGAATGCAATTGATATTTCCAAAGTATTTTTAGGAATCAAGACACCATCACTGTAGCTACATGTAGGTCATTGTAAGATCATGAAAACGATTTCATTGTTTTTTTTAAAGCGTATAAAACTACATTCACATTCACAGGGGAGTTTTTTTTATTGATAACACTGTAAAATAGGACAACATCGATAAGCATAAGGTAAAACTGAGCAGCGTAAACCTTCTAATAAAAGAAAGTAATTTTTTGTATGAAATAATCGATAGGCCATAAATAGTTCATAAAGATTTTTTTTTGCGAAAATCTATTTCCATTCTGACGAAGAATGAGATGATTCGTATTCAGTATAAATAATCTGATCAAACATTTAAGTCATCACATATGTTCCATGAATGATATAAACCAAGTAATAAACATTTTCACTCAAACTAGGATTGCCTAAAAACGATTTTCTTTGTTTATTTTGTTATTCAGTAAAATAATAGAATAACTGTGAAACCACATTCTTTTGTAAATTGCCTACATTTAAAAGTTTCATGTCCGGATTCAAAGACCGTAATTGTTACAAAAAATAGTAAAATCGAAAAATCAAACAATTTTTTATATACTTTCGACTTTTACAATGTAAAATATCTTGTCCATTATAATATTTTAAGATCACTACTAATTTAACAATTGTTAGACTTGCACTTAAAAACATTTTCTAAAAATTAACAATCCAGATGAGATAGCATATAACAGTTCCACTTTACCTTTAAACAATTCACGATACATTTAATTATTTTGTTAATTCCTTATATGGTTTAAATTTGTACACAAAACTTCATAAATTCTATGAGAATAGCGGAATGTATCATAACCCCAAAAAAAAAACATTAACCGGAAACCATAATCTTCCATGGTTGGCGACCTATTTCAGTACATCAAAATACAATTTTTATTCTCTTTCAATCATGCTTAGTACAAATTATGTCACGCTAACCATAGTCATTCTCGACTTTCCCGGATTCGATAGACTCTTCCTCGAAAGACATCTCCAAACTGCTTTAGATAAAGCTTACTTCTCAGCTTGGTGTTCTAGGATCATTTCTACAATCATTGCCCGTGAGCCTATGCCAACTGCATTCGTTTGACAAGTATGAAAGTAGTCTGAGCCTTGGAATACCCTGGAAACCAGAAACAATTTTCAACTGGCAGTATTTATTTCCCCCACTCTCAACTTTAACTGAATAGCTGCACCTTACCCCTTTAAGTTATGCGTATAAAACTTTAAAAGAATGATCGAAAAGATAACAAACACTATGCTTAAAAAAACATTATTTTCCGGTAATTGAAATTTTGTCATACCCCTTTGGTTTAAACTCATATTTTGGGTGTATTTTGTTTACCGTGTCTTTTCCGAAATGTCAACCCCAGAATAAAAAAGTTGAGTCCCTATGGCGGTTTTGTCGACTAAGTGAACGTCAAATATAATCAGAAGTGTCAAGGTTCATATAATGATCCTTTTTTAAAATTGAAATTAAAAATGACATGAAAATTTTAATCATCACTCATTCATTAACACTCGGACACCTTGAGAATCGACGTTCGAATGTCAAAAGAAAAGTTGCATATTTGTAGCCATAGTGTTAGCCAGTTCGGCAATGACAAGCTGCACAGATAATTTAAAAGAACAGCTTATTTTTGAAAGGAGGGCGAATCATCTATGAAATATAATGAAGATGGTACATATCAACATGATCAAGTATGAAGAAATCTTTGAACCTTTTCGATGCTTAAATATTTTGAGGAAAGAACCTCCCCTGTTCATGTTATTCCAGTAATGTTCAGTCAAAACTGTAGAAATTAAAATTCCGGTAATTGGTCTTTCCGGGTAACGGTTTTCCGGTAAATAACATTCCGGTTTTCTGGTAAATTACATTCCGGGTATAATCGGAAAACCGTAATTGTTTTAGAAAATTCGAAAAAAAATACCAAAAAATAGGCTTTAAAATGTAGTAGCAATGATATTTCGATCAAATTTATTTTCTAGCTATTCACCCAATATCCGATATGAGCTGTACGCAATTTTATCCTCGAATATGTATTTGTTAAGTTCTAGGTAATTTTTAGAAATTCTAGTTTCTTCCTTGCCCAATGCCTACGCCAAACGGGGTAACTTGCAACAGGGGTGAAACTAGCAACACAGCGACATGTAACTGAATTGACGTTTTCTAAAGCATTGATTAAAATTATTTAATTTTAATTATTACACCGGTTAATGACCTTCGGTATAAAACGATAGGTTTTCGCGATGATTTGGGTATTATTTCTATTTTGGTTGGTATGCTGGAGGAGAAAATCATATCACACGTTTGATCGTATAAAACAAGACTGGAAATAGTTCCGAGTACCACACAAACGGCATACAAATGTTATTCTTGGTATTTATTATCCGTTACAGTATATAATAGTCGACTAAAGGACTATGAAAACGGTTATGACAACCCTTGTGGGGTAACTTACAACAGCAATGTCAATCTCAATGACAGGATTTTTGTGGACCCAATACAATACAAAATCAATTGATTTATTAATCGGATAGAGTCAATACTCATTCAATCAAAAATAATGATCAAAAATAATGATTTTTCAAAAAGTATGATACCTAGTTTCTGTTTACTGCTTTTAACGTAATTAATAATTGTATGATAAAAAAAACACGGTATTGATGAAATTTTTGATGGTAAGCATTGTGTGTTGCACCCCTGATGTGGGGGTAGCATAAAAAATACATATTTTCAGCCACTCCTGATCCCAGGAAACCAAATTATAATAAAATAAATACCACATGGTATTCTTTACGTGGCGATTAGGATACCAGACTGTATTTGATTCATCTGAGTCCCTAAAATTTTCATCCAAATAGATTTGAAGTTGAAAAGTGTTGCAAGTTACCCCATTTGCCGGTGCCTTTGTCGAATGTTATAAACATGCTGTTATGAGCAATGATGCTGGAGGGTGAAAATTTTCTAGTAGTGGAAGAATTCGCATATCTTAGAAGAGCACCAATTTTCGACCCATAATAAGTTTTCAACTCACCCATACGATTTTGGCCTACTTTGTATTATAATTCGATAATTGAGACAGAATTATCGTAGGTCGACAATTAGTGCTCTTCTCCTACTGAGAAAATGGTGTTACACGCTGGGTTTCAGTGCTTTGATATCAAAATTTGTTCGTTTCGTGCTGTTTGAAAACTGAAAAAAATTGACGTATCTACTTAAATTGCAATGTTGTTATCTATTAACTAATATGATTTTGGATATGGAACAAATATTTGGATCACGCAAGCATGATCGAATATAATCATTATTTGAAAGTATGAATGTATTTTGCACTATACTTAAACGAAATGTGGACAAACCAAATTTTTGGTATGATATCTTTGTAGTTTTAATCTATGTCTAAAATACTTTCTATTCAAATGGATTTTGTCGATCATGGTATCAAACATGCAATAATAACACTGCGGAACACGTTTTTGTCTCAAGCACCAAAATACCACTATTTACTTAATTTACGATTGCTGAACCCATTACTGTTGAAAACGCAAAATTTGACTTTTTCAGACAACCGGCATGCAAGTTTACCAGCTTATCCAGGTTTTTAAAACCGCTAATGGCTGCCGAAAAAAGGCTCGCTTTCTTGTAGGGATAAGTCGATTTGACGTTTGGCTTGGGTAGTTTTGTATTGAACGGACCCAAGCCAAACGTCAAATCGACTTATCCCTACCAGAAAGCGAGCCTATTTGCGGCAGCCATTAGCGTTAGAGATGGGCAAATTGGTCCAATTTTGGAAGCGAATCGTGGGTGGCTCACTCACAAAAGTGAATCGACTCTTTTAATTGATTCAGTGACTCATTAAAAAAAACAAAAACAAACATGAACAAAAAATAAATAAACACAACGTCACATTTTCTGAATGATATCATTTTTAATGTATAATGTAAAGCTACTCCAAATATTTATTATGTCTAGTACTTTTGATTGCGATAAATCCAACCCAAAAATTCTTGTACTCCCTTCCGAATATTGTAGAGCTAGTGAATCGCAACTCTTTTGAAAAGAATCGTGATTCGTTCACTCATTTTTGAGAGTCGACTCTTTTGAACGATTCGCGATTGAGTCGCCCATCTCTAATTAGCGCTCGTAAAAAGCTGGATATGGCATAATTTGGCAAAAAAATCGAATTTCTTGTGTTAAACAATACTTATTAACAAAGTTCATAATAATTTCGAAGGTCAAAAGTTATATTTTGGGGGTTCATTTGCATTTGCATTCATTTGAATTTTGCAAGTATTTTTAAAAAGTCTACCTAACCGAAATTTAGTCATGCAGTTTCACCCAAATAATATCTTAAATGGTAAATTAGATCAATAAAAAGTTTGATTGATTAAACCTAAATTTCAAGAAAACTCCTTAATAAATATCAATATCGGTTCAAATCATGGCTTATAAGCACAATTTTTTAAGATTATTTCAATGTAGGGCTATTGTTCTAAGTAATGTTATCGATTGTTTTCAAAAATATAAGATATACATGTTTGTTGAAGTTTTTTTTTAAATGGATCTTCTTATGAGGTGTTTTAACGAGGCACGGGTCAAGAGTCCACTCGTATGGGGCAAGAAGACCCGCAAGTAATATGCAACAAATCTTGTATATTATTATTACCCCGCCTGAACGGTACTTTCAAGAGTAAGAACAGATAATAACTGAGGGATAAAATTAGACTTCATAGTAAAACAGTAATTTAACAAATTTGATCAAGGTTTCATCCTATTTGACTGTCAGAAGTAAAACTTTTCAGAAACCTTTTTGAATATCCAAAATAGTTTTATTTTGCATTTCCGTTGCAAATCAGTCTACATTTTACGAAGAGAATGGACAACATAACGGCCTACTTTTCCTACCAAAAAACAGTGCTAAAAAGTGCTATTTTTCAGCACTAATATCAGTACCGAAAAGTAGCACTTTTTAGTACTGTTTTGCGAATATCAAAATGACGTCGGATTGCATCCATACTGTGAGGGATTTTGTGTTGAAATAGGATGTACCAATAGAATATGTAAGTTCACTCCAAGAAAGACAGGAGCGATGGGGCGATCCGTCCAGTAAACGTAGGGGCAGTAGTTGAATCGGCCTAAAAATGATCGGAATCGGTTGTGTAAGCAGATTGCCACATGAGAAATAACTGTACAACACAGAAGAATATTTCATGCGGCGTCTTACCTTGCCCATTCACGAATTTAGAATGTAAGGAGATCAGTTTGATTTTAGGTGATACGTGAAAATTTGTGACTATCATGTTATACTACTCCATCACGGCCTACCTGATTGAAAAATATCGAGTCGCTTAAACGGATGAATGCCATGTGTATTCTCTTGAAATATGATTTTGTGTTTTAAACTGATCTAACTCAAACGGTATTTTTCGTAATTGCAAAAAATGTTGTATGCACTGTATGTGTACGACTCGTGCTGAAAAAATCATCATTTTGCAACTCGTTGCATAAATAACTATTTTCATATTTTATTTATTAGCAAAAATTGTTTCAATGCAATATTGAACAAGAAAAACAAAACTTTATCTGATTTCATTTGAGAAAATTGCAGTGTCACTCTTGCCCCATAAGACACTGTTTTTATACATGCAAAACTTAATGTCAAATGAACTTTTTCGAAAAAAAACTTCACAAATGTATTAAATAATCGTAAATCATTAATACTGTGTGGAAAAAATAATGTGTTTTTAATTGAATGGGAGTCAAACCTTATTTCCCAGTCTTCTATTCTTATAATATTTCGCAATTTTAACATTGGCGAGTTAAAGACATTTTTTATTAATTTTTCGTAGTAAAAATTTGCAACTGTAATATTTAAACAAACTTCAATTAGAACTCAGTTTATACTTATCCTGGGATAATCATCAAAAAATTGATTTGAACTACATGAAATTGGAAATGGCATTCTTGCCCCGAATGACACTCTTGCCCCATGTCCCCCTAAACATGAATAAAATATTTTTTATATAAATTTGGCGCCTTGTAGTTCAAAATTATGACGCGCTGGAACATATCTGAGAAGGGACATCAGATTCAGCAAACCCAAATCTACTAGAGACACATAATTTGATCTTTGATACACGCAAAAATATCAATGCAAGTATTTTCGTAATCTATGCATGCCTCTGCATGGTTCCAACTTCTTGGGAAATGTTAAGATTTGTTGAAATACTGCTTCAATAAACTTTGGAGTTGAAATATATAATCAATTATACAATAATTTCAAATCATCCAACTGATCCCAATGATCGCCCCAAAGAACACTCTGTTCCATTCAGAACTTTTTTCTATAATTATTAACGAGATTTTTGGCGATGGGCTAGTCCATCTCGGGACCAACGGCATTAATTCCCTTACGAAGAGAGTCTTTGTAACTTTTACGTCATGAGTGACTATCTCGAGGATGGGATTCGAGGCGTGTGTCCCTCCAACTAGAGCTCTCAAACTTAAGAGTTCCCGCGAAACAAACTTTATTTATGCACGATATTTCATGTTGAATGTCTATTGTATTGAATATCACTCCAATCCACAAATTGGCCTCCACACCAATAGGTCTTCACAGTTTATGTTAATCGATCATTTATTTGGCTTTGTTTCTCTTTCACCATTTGAAAGTTTTTTTTTGACACTTAATGGTTTATTTAGTCCTTTAGTCCTTATAACTTCATTTGTTCATATGATTGATTTGTATAAAACAATATTACGCACATTTATAGCATTTGTTGAATATATCCTTTTTTCGATTGGACACAGCTTCCAGTCAGCCAACTCCTTTCGTTATTCCTCCAGCACCTTTTTATCAGAGATCCTTGCTTCCCGTTCAAATTTATGCACACCCGAAACTCGATCGCGACCGTCTTATCACTAAGGACACAATGTCTTATCAATCACGCCCAATCACTAGGGTTCGTTATGCTTCGCCGCTGTTAACGGTATCAATAATGACGGAAGACTAGCATGGTTTTTTGCATGCCTCAAAACATTTATAGACTTCAATAGAAATGATTTCGCTCTCGAGGCTGCCGAAAACTGTCAGAGATACCACGAGTGCTGCCACAGATCATCGAATCGGCTGCTCCTAGGATCGACACACGATCGTGGTGTATACCTCGCAGGTAGGAGACGATAATTGCTCCATTTGGTGGCAGGTATGTACCACCGATCGCAACTGCGTAAGGACTGTACCGACATTTTCGATTGTTCTAGAAAAGATGAGTAGATCTCATCAACGATTTTATGGTTCTAAGTTCTGTGTAGATTCTTTATGTACAATAGATGGTGCTATTTTTCAATTATTTGTTTTAAAAACTTCAAAAATAATTAGCATTTGTCACACATCAAATAAAAATGACAGAAACTGTGCAAAAATGGCTGATTTTTTTAGTATTTCATATTCTGAAACATATTTTTCAATCATATTACTAAAAAAATACATAAAAATAAGCCGCATGTTAGTTCAGTACCAATAATTGATGAAATTGCTATTTTCAACGTACCGTAATTCGTGGTAACATCGATCAGTGTTTTAGATATTTCTTAAAAATTCCTTTCGAAACTGCTAATGCTGCGAGTTTTTCTTTATCCCATTAGTCCGCTGATCATTCATGTAAAAAACATTCAATGTGAGGTGAAAATGTTGTGAATCGAACTGTGTTAAGTACACTTCTTTTCAAATATTACGTTTGCTGGAAGCCTTTGTCCGAATTTTAAAATCTTTTTTGAGGTTTATGACGTTAACATGATTTTCAATAAAAATATTGTAATCATTCAATTGTATGCAATTGGTTAATTATATGCCGAGAAAAATCAGATTTTGTGCATATTTAAAATGAAGAGAGTGATCAAGTCTCAATCAACTTTCAATACAACACAACATTTTTATAAACTTGTTGCCTTATCATGGAATGCCCCCAATGTAATATTGATGTTTTGCAAGAACTTTCGGTACACAAATGAAGCTTGGAGGACAAGCATCTCGATTATTGCTAATTTCTTTTCGATACAGTTCTTACGCTCCTTCGGCCTTGCAGACCTGCGTGGCTCTGGGGTCTCTGCGTGCATGTTTTCCACTCTCACTCTCGCGGAAAATCGCTGCTCCCACAGACGTGGGGTGAATTCTGTGTTTTGATGCTGTTTTTGAAAAACCCAAAACAAATCGATCGTCGTCGAGGTGTGATAAAACCACTCACACAGTGGTCTCAATTGAGGGAGGCTGGGAATTCACCAGATTGTTGAAAATTTTCTCGACTTGATAGACATATCATACAGTCACAATAAAAGCTAAGAGGCAACTGCGTATCGTGCCCTTGTGCTTTACGTAATTATGTTTTTTTTTTCTGCTATTGGAAGTTTTGAAAACTACCTAAAATAATGGAACACCACCACTCAGTACTACAAAAACATTACTTCTCAGTATTATTTTCCCACTATTGATATTTTGTCGATCTTTGTTAAGACCCGTGTCTTCAATTTATCGTTGGACCCGTTAGCGAAAGCCAGCGGTTGTAATCCTGCTTGGATACCGTCTTGGAAAAAAAAAACTCTAAGAAGGTCACGTCTTCTTTCGTTTATTCACTAAACATGGTTGCAACTACAAACTAAAGGAAGAGTGAATCTCTGAATTCACAACTTCCTTCTAAAAAAGTGTTATTTAAAACTGTCACTAAACGTAGCAAGAATGGAAAAAGGACGTTTCTCCGGAATGCGCACTTTCTATGCGGTGAAATAGATAATGTTGATAATTACATCGAAATGAGCAATCAGTTCGATGCTCTAGACGTCTAGACAAATTTTTCGAACACCAAAAAGAAGCAGTCTTTAGCCTAGGCTCTTTGATTCAAGTGAGGAAACGAAGAGTGCCGCCTATCGTGGTCAGTTGTTGTTCCGAATTTGGAGAATTTAGGCAAAAGATCTTGAAGTCCATTACGGGAAGCAAGGTTTCCTTCCAAATCGCAAAGAAAAGAAGTTTGTCGCGTATTGCCGGAAGCTCTTAAAGATCGCGAACTACTTCTCAAACATGATGAAAAGAAGAAACTTATTTTTTTTACTTATGACGACAAAACTTTGTTCAAAGCAAGGTATTTAGAAGGGAGGTAGTCCAATGTGTCAGATTTCCCATTCCGCCATTTTGAAATGCCAAGTGACAGCTGGCGAGTTTGTTTTGGTTGTTTGGATATCAGAAGCATGGCGTGACACAGTAGGTATAGAATGTTTGTTTTACACCCACATTTGTGTGGTATACGCGGCAAAGTATCTGAATTTACTTCACTGTGTAATCAACTGATAGTAGAATGACTTAACTTACGAGATAAAGTTACGAGAATACAACCGTCATCGTCAGACGGTGACACCGTGGCGCATCTTCTCTTTCATCGTAGACCATCGGTGGTGGGTGGCTTTCGCCCGCTGCACAATTCGAAATTTCCACATTTACATGCATTACATGCAATTGTAAACCAATTTTTCAAGTAATCTGTTTTTCTTCGACACAAAACACCGGAATACTACATTAAAGACGAAAATTTGATTCGCGACAAAATGCTGGAGAAAATTTTCACTTCACTGTGTTTATGTTTGTTAAACATTCTCTAACAATACCATAGAAACGGTTGAGTACACAAACCCGCCAGCTAGCCAACTCACCAGCTGTCACTTCCGCCTTCCCCGCAGCTAACCACACTGCGCACCCACTGACCTAAGACAAGACGTGACAGGTCAAAGTACAAAAACGAAACCAATGGGGCTCTGCACAGAAATCTGTCTCACTCTTTCACTCCTTCATAAAATTAGTAAACAACAAGGCCAGTAAACGTCAAAACCTCATACAAAATCAAAACAGTGCAGAGCCCCATTGCCTGTCAAAAAAGACCACTTCCCATTGGTCGTTTTGGCAAAGGCCTACTTTCACAACGTTGAGTTGGATTGCAACAGGGCACTTTGTTGCTAGCCCGACCGTGTTGCTAGTTCATAGATTAGAATTTTTATCAAAAGTTCGGAAAGTTTTCATGAAATCTTTTTGTTTCAAATCTATTTATATTCGAACTCAACTTAAAAGCATAAACTCCTACAATGCAAAAATGAATTAAAAATACTTTATTGTAAAGGCCCAAACGCAATGATAGCGGAACGGCAACGGAATGCGGAACCGGTTCGCCAGCATGAATCACACCATCTCGTCTGAGCTGTCAATGAATGAAAGTTAACCAACACTGAGTCGACTAGCATGCTATAATTCATTCCGGCGAACCGGTACCGCTTTCCGTTGCCGTTCCGCTATCATTGCGTTTGGGCCTTAACCAATATAATGCTAATTATGTGAATTCTCTCTGAAAATGTCGCCAGTTTTGAATTTAACCCTGATTTTTTAAAAACATAGCATCCTCTGTTGTACTAAATGAATTAACCGTGCAAGAAACAATCAAGTTATGAGTTTTGATATTTAAATTTGTTTACAAGATTTTCTTCAAAAGGATACTGGTAACACTGGATTTGGTATCGTCAAGGTTATTGACTGAAAAACAACGGGGCAGTCTTTGTTGAGCTGTCACGTCCTGTCCTAGCCACTGACTGCTAAGATAGTAAACCTGTCATTATAATAATCTTGGTTCAAAGTAGTCTTGAAAGGTATCTGAAGTGACTATAAGTCAAATGAAGAGATCAAAAATGGAATAAACGGTTTACTTAGATTTCCCCAGCTATTATGAAAAAGAGAACCCAATCTGGCATTCTCCGGCAAGGGCTTTCTCAAGAATATTATTCAGTTCACTTTAATAAAAGTGATCTAAATACAGTCGACTCTCCACATCTCGATGTTCTACATCTCGATATCTCTCCCTATGTCGATGATTTCATAAGTCCCTTCAGTCTTCATACATTTTCTCTCTCCATATCTTGATATCCTCCTTATCTCGATATCTCCACATCTCGATGTGTATCTGTTGATTGTTTGTTCCCAATGTTCTCTCCATATGTCGATATGACCAAAGTTTTGGGATTCAAAACAAATTAGGAGCGCAAAATGGCATCTGTTTGTTTATTACTTTCTTGGCAACGGAGTGTTTTTCAATCTAGTATTCATAAAATATTTGTTCTTTGTGTCGATCTCTCCCTATCTCGATGCTCCCTCCGATATCGAGATGTGGAGAGGCAACTGTAATATTAAAACTTTAGAAAAAAAAAACAAGACTTATGTGTGATGTCCGTGTGACATGGGAACGATTCCAGAAACCTAGAGGTGCTAAATGCATAATTTGCGGAAATTCTTCTCACGCTAAGAAAGTCTGTCTTGTGTAGGGAGATACCAAAAAGCCTGTATGTGCGAATTGCGTTTTTCGTTCCCAGAATTCCTCAGGTAGTGTATCCAATAATTCTCATTTTTCAGCTAACGATCGCTTGCCTAATATTCATACCCATCAGGTAAATTATAATCATGCTCATTGACAAACTTATTCCGTCAGATAGCTGTTCGAATCTTTTAATTTGGAATGGAAAATCCTATGCCGATATCGTAGCAGGTAATTTAAATTCCTCCCCTTTTCATACTACGAGTAATCGCCCTTATTGCTTCAAATCAAATGGAAATACACCTAGAAATATAGACCGTTGCTATTAAATGAATACTGAATCATAGTATTCCATGTTGAGAAATACGTAACGCTTTTAGAAGAAAATCTTCGTTGGATTCGATATAACATAATACCTAAAATTTCTTGATTTTTTTTTTAAGAAAAGCGTGGTCAAAATGTTAGATGGTCAAAATGTTTTCTTATGAACGTCAACCATTATGAATAACCTTTGAAAACTTTTAATTAATAAAGCAATTGAAAAAAGCCCTTTTATTGCTGTAATGTTTCGCAGAACACCGCTTATGAGATGAAATTCCACGACTACTAAAATGGAGAAAATTAAAGGTAATGCTATTAAACAGGCAACAATTCACCCATAGTTTCAACTACGTATATGTTAAAACGAGAAATTGTATTTTGAAAACTTCAAAATATGATCAATAGTACAAATAAATGCATAGGTTATCCTTCTTTTCCAATAATTAAGTAATAAATGAAGGATCCCTTAAAACAAATGAACCAATATGTGTTTATATGTAAGAAGCTTTTAATGATACTCAAAACTTGTGCTTCCTGGTGATGATCCGATTATTATCACAATTATTTTATTTCGACGTTAACTGTACCGCAATTTCATACATCTTTGTAAAACCAACTACATTTTTTTTGTTTTTGATTCATTCCTTGTCATTATGGCTCGAACGTTCAAGAAGAATACCCCCTTGATAATCTTACAACAAAATGAGCAATTCTTTGTTATCCCACTTACCCCGGATTCTCACTTGCCCCGGAATACCTTATATGAATTTAATTTATTAAAAGCTCGTCACTCTCAACTAATAATATTCCCACATAAACCAAAAGCTCTTTATTTGAAACCTTCAAGTAGACATGTTGTCACGATGAGAGGGGTTCCAATAGATTGGTCTCACCTGTAAAAAAGCTGAACTGCTACGGCAAATGAAATGTAATTTGTTTTAGCAAATTAGGATGATAGTGTTGTCTAATAACACAGAACACCTAGATATAAGAAATGAATGTAATGTTTGGAATGATACTAATAAAGAAATTAAAAAAAAAAGCTCGTCACTGCTTCCTGGTGGCATCCGGGTCATTTGGCCGAAAAATGACACTAACGGAAATCTATGAATAGCATGTGAAGATCATATCTCGAAGAGAATGATATGAACCATACGTTATGAATTAAACGAATCTATGACAAAAGGTCGAAGGATAAAAGGTCGAAGAATAAAAGGTCGAAGGACTAAAGGTCGAATGGACAAAAGGTCGAACGGGCGAAAAATCGAAGGGGCAAAAGGTCGAATGGACAAAAATTTAGCAAGAACAAAGAACAAAAAGCAAATTTTCACTAAACCAAGCACAAGCGCTACATCTAAAATAGACGTGATGAAAACGCGCATATTTTTAGAAAGAACGTGCTGATGGAGGTTCAATTTCAGCTGGTCAACGATCCTTTCGGGGTGTAATTTTGATAGACTTTTCATGTCGTAGTGCATCCAGAGTTACTCAGTACGTGCTGTAGCCTTATGTGCAAGAGCCACATTTCTTTCAGGCTCACCAGTGTACTGTACAATTTGAGACCTATGTAACAACAGTTGGTGTTCCTCGTTTTTCTTGAGATATTTCTCAATTCGTCTCATGCATTCCGTCACACGCGCTGCCCAAAAACAGCGCAATAATTGATGTGAAGATAAAATTTTGAAATGGATCGCGCGTCTTCGACCGTATTATGTAGACTGTAGACCATCTAGACACCTACACAATAAGGTAAAAATAGTTGTAGAGACTCTTCGTTACTAAGCAGTTGTTTTACAATTTGGAAACCGATGACGAGCATAGCACCGAGCAGCGCATGTAACGAATCTCTCCTAGTGCGCGCCTTCAAAATTTTTGTGAACTTCCGGTTAGCGCAGAACACTACGATTCTGATGCGTTGAAAGGCGACTCGTTAGTTCATTTATATTCTTCTGAGAATCACGTAACTTCAAATGCATAACTCTAGGTGCATGCCACTCATTAGATGGTTCGCTCTGCCGAGACTGGTAACAATGTTCAAAGCGGCTAGGAGAAGAAGTTTGCCTAGGCTTTTTGCTGCATGTGTTAAAGTGCTATATGCAATTCGCTCTCAAAACGACAATTCGTCCGCTGGGGCGTGCTGCTGTCGTCATGATGATGGTTTCCGAAAGCAATGTCAAACCCATTCATGGTTTCAAAACATTCGGAACAAAATATTTATTTTCACCGCTTAAGTGAAGTATTGTATGAAATTGAATGAGATCCAATGGTAGAGAATTCATTCATCTACCCAATGGTATTTTTAGAGGCAGCGGAGAATGTTCCAAAACGTGTTTTATTCAAGCGTAAAAATCGCGCAGGCGAAAGTTTCAATGAAACTAACCTCACATATCCTGGTTTTCCAACCTCAAACTAGTGCTCCTACCAGCCAGATCTCATTTTTTATGAAAGTAGTGTAATAATACAAGAAACAAACGTATGTAGAACATAGAGATTAGATATTCCTTCCATTTCCGTCTAACTGTTTCACTGTTAACCGCCTTATATAAGGAAAATAAAACATTTTTCCCCACAGCGGCATGTGATGGATGCGTGAAAAATCAAATCTCTCATCCACAGACTAGTTGTGCTACTAAAGTATAGATGGCTAACAGTATGTCGAGTTTCGCGATTGGAGGCGTATAGCCTCTCCAATTAAATTATCAGAAAAGCTCTCAGTAAATGCTTGAGTAGCTGAGAAAAGCAAAGTTGATTCCCTAAAAACAAACCAGACATCAGCTAAGAGTCTCAAAACCATGTGCGGAATCCGAAGATTCGTCTCAAGTCAACTAGTTGGTTTTATCTTTTGGGTCATTGGGACACACTAATAAATTTTACATACCAGCATTGTAGCAATCTAACTGTATTTTAGTTCGAAATTCAGTCATATGGTATTCGGTCAAAACACTGAAGCCCTCTTAGAACACTGAGAACACTAGAAGCTGAGATGCAGGCTCTGACCCATCCTATTATTGGCACATCTAATTCACTTAGGCAGTGGGGTTTTTAAAAAATGATATGAGCTCAGTCATATTTGGCCACAATATGCGTCGTATTAAAGTGCTTCATATAGCAAAGACAATTCGGGTGAGAACATCTATAATTCAATATTCATATCTTGTTCCTGACATACTGCCTGTAGCTTACCTTTTTTCGACCTAACGGCATTCGGCCTAATGACATCCGGTAAAATTCCCTTCCGACCAAATGGCGTTTGGCCAATCGCTAGCAACAATCGAAGATAAAAACCAACCTTTTAATTATTCATCTGAGAACTATTACTTTTAAGGGCTTAATATAATTGATTATTAATACGACGTATTTGAGATTTGCAGAACTTAAGAATAACTTAATGCTAAGGAGTGCATTACTACGTGCGAAGAAAATTTTATATTTATTTTCACAAAAACCACTGTGAACTGTACTCGGGTACCAGATAGTGTGCGGTAGGAGGCCACGTGAGAGCGAGAGAAAACCGAGCCCGATACGCGAACAGCAGCAAATTTTCCACGTCTATGGTTGCGATCGAAACCAAACATTATTAGGTTGAAATTATCTCAATGCGCTTCCGAACAGACGCCAAAATGTGCCAAAGCAAAAATGCGAACAGAGCCCTCCAAACCGATGAAAAACATTGTAGACTGAACCAGACAACGCCTTTAAGGGTGTTGCTATTGTTTTAGCTATATCTATCAGTAGTTCAACTTTAGCTTTTCATTTTACACAATAGTTTGGGTTTTGCGATATTGTCTTAAACGTTATGTCTTGGATTTCCTGCTCTGTTTTTAGTTTGGTGCTAGTCACTTATTACCGGCAGCTGCATAACTTTTGTGTAAAGATTCGGTTATTGAGAGAATTGGGAGATGAGAAAATTGGGTGAGAGAAAAACATTCGCGTTCCGATGCACTGTTTTTTGCCTATTGAATTTAAGACGTTGCAAAGCTTATGAAATTTTCAACCAAATGGCTTCAATCCAAATCTAATAAGTTAGGATATCATGGAATCAATCCCGTCGAAGGAACAAAAACGAAATTATAGTATAAAATTACAACAGTGGCAAAAACCGAAATAGGCTTTAAAAATTGGATGAAGCAAAAAATCAGGCACATGCATACGTGCGCAAATGCTTGCGAAATCCCATGGTGTACATGCAGATAATTTTCCATCATTGGGGAGCCGGCCATCATCATCGGGCTAGAGTTCATGAAATTAATGATGGCGTATCGGTATCATTCGGTCATTTGTTTTTGTACGCACGATTCACATTTCATTAATTTGCGGTTGTGGGTCGTCCACAATCATGTCATGGCTGCATATTGAGTTTTGATGTGTGAAATGTTATACATATAATCAAGTGTATAATTATCAGCAGGTCAGTACGTCAAACTGTGAGAAAACAGGAACAGTCAACTTGGTAAGGTCACGGTTTGTTTATTTAATTTTGAGCTTCTATAAAATGTTTAGTACTCAGATGTAAGTTAAGGTTTAACGAATTATTTTGGTGATAAATTGTGTTTTAAATTTTGAATTCATATGTTCAATTATGCTTATTTTTACCAATTTGCAAAAAATATTATAAACTGGTATACTTACAGTTGTTAGCTCAAAATTTCTGGAATCATAATATGATCGTTAAGTTGAAATATTGTTTCTTGAATAATTATAAATTATAAGTAGACTTTTGAATAAAGATTAAAAGTAGTAGTAATTTATAAGCAATTCATTCGTATCTGTAGATGCATACTTAGTTTTAATCAGTCTTTCACCCATCAAGAGTAAGCTTATAATTTTGAGAAATTTGTTTCTCTATGAACGACGGCACACTCACTATGAAAGAAGTTGAATTTCTTAGAAGCACCTCAAATCAGCCTTCGTGGTGTCAGCTGCAATACTGTAATTCATTTATTGATGTCAAACTATTTTACAAAATCTTGCCCAAGATTCCGACAGAATCCTGCTCAGGATGCCGACAGAATCTTGCTCAGGATTCCGAAAGAATCATGGTCAGGAATTAGACAGATTTAGGCTCACGATTCCGACAGAATTCTGCTCAGGATTCCGACAGAATCTTGCTCAGGATTTCAACAGAATCCAGCTCAGGTTTCTGACAGAATCCCGCTCAGGATGCCGACAGAATCTTGCTCAGGATTCCGACAGAATCCAGCTCAGAATTCCTACAGAATCCTGCTCAGGAATCCGACAGAATCCTGCTCAGGAATCCAACAGATTTAGGCTCACGATTCCGAAAGTATCCTGCTCAGGAATTCGACAGATTTAAGCTCACGATTTCAACAGAATACAGCTAAGGTTTCTGACAGAATGCTGCTCAGGATGCCGACAGAATCCAGCTCAGGATTCCGACAAAACTCTCCTAATGATTTTGACAGAATCCTGCTCAGAAATTTGACAGATTTAAGCCAGTCCTGCCCAACCGAAGACAAGAAGACAAGAAGACAAGAAGACAAGAAGACAAGAAGACAAGAAGACAAGAAGACAAGAAGACAAGAAGACAAGAAGGGCACAATACTGTAGTGTAGAGGGTGCCCTAGTACTCTATAGGCTCCGTTTGCGGTTAGGTTTTATTTAGACCCCCCTAACCATTAATTCTTAGCAAGGATGGAAAAAAAATCACCTCTAGCGACTAACAACATAGTACCGTTTTGACTCATATTCCGAACACTTAAGGCCAACAGCGACTTCAAATGCATCTGATTGGCATAAATTGGCTGATATTGGTATACATTTTAATTTCTTCGCAAAGTCCAACTGTTAGCTGTTGGGTGTACCGATAATAATGTTGATTTAATATATTATAGTACTGTTTTAACGTAAAAGTATGCAACAACATTTTGATTCAAATGCCGAACACTGTGTTTATTCTGTCTCATATTCCGAACACCTTGTTTCAAATTCCGAACAGCACGAATAAATCGTATTCAAATGAATAAATTCGCCAATAAATTCATCTGAGCTTGTTCTACTGGTCTCAAACTAGAGAATCATCACTACTACCGTGGTACAAATTATATTGGAGACGTTAAAATTGAATTGCAATTGACTGCCATTTCCTTGTTATTTGGTGACATATTTCAGCGAAATATTTCAACCGAATCGCCATACAAAAACCGAGTGTTCGGAATATGAGTCTGTTCGGAATTTGAGACAAAACGGTATTTGAATGGTCTAAGATGGCCGTCGCTCTTGCAGAAGCATGATTTGAACAGCTCACTACGCGTGCATACTAAGGATATATGAAGCATCCGATGCACTGTTTGTCGCGGGACAAAGCGTTTGTCGGATCTTGTAACATGTTGCGATTAACATGAATCATAATGCGTTTGCGGCATAATTTTCCGCCCAAACCATGCCCGATTGATTTTCTGATCAGAAATGGCATGCCAGAAGACAAATCGCGGAATAAAAGCTTTAAAATCCTCGAGAAGTTATGACTTAGGTTTGCGAACAATTGATCGTTAGCACACATGCCGAGCGATTCATTTTTCAGGGAGCGGAGTTTGTTGTTAGGTCTTGACGACTAATGGTTTATCGTTGTTGCTATGCTCGCATGATAAAGAACAACCGCGATGCATCATTTATTTTGTCATGATCACTAGATTTCCTTGATTCTTAGGCACGGTAAGCTTAAAGCCGTATGAATTAGGGGTCACCTGTGAGGTGGACTTTTACCACCGGAACAGGCAGTCCGTAATGTTAATTCTTAGCCAATTGAAACAACCGCTACCGACACTATGCGGCTATATAGGCTGTTCGGGGAAAGGGAGTTAACATTGATGATAACTCCGGACGTTCCCTAACAGCCCCCATGTATAAGCTATTACTTTCAAATTATTTGTACCAAATTGTTTTATAATTATGGTTAATAAAAAATAGCCTGATTTTGTTTAATTATGTTATAACTTCCTCATCTAGCATAAAGCGTTTCTAAGAAAAATGAATACCCGTAACGCGAGAAGATCCCCTTTTCATGGTGCGTTACGGGGTTAGATCTACCAATTTGAACTCTAGTATAATCTTGTTTGTCGGGCTAGGGTAACATGTTCTGGTAATTCAAGGATTCACGGTACAAAGTCCTTGTTACTGGTAACAGTTTCTGAAATTAAATCTATTTTACCTGGAAGATGGTTAAAGCCTCAGAGTTCATCAGTCCCGAGGCTATACTTGAAGCCAGGAGAACAATCATGATTATTAACTCAACATGGACTGATAAGTATTGGTAATTCAAGGACTCACGTAAATGCTGATTACTAAACAAAGTTTCTAGCTTCATACGGTTTTGCTGCTAGCACAAAGCCCTTTTTTTCTAGTTTTTTTTTTCCTGGGACTAAACTAAAAGCGAAACAAGGATGGGACTAGAGTTCCGTTACATGGTCAAATATCAGTACTTAGTACCGATTTGGTTCCTAAGAAATTAAATCGATTATGTTTGCTAAGGGGCGCGCCTACGCTGAGATGTAAGTCTCTATGAAAAAATAGCGGAACATTTTCATCACATTCGATTTTTATCAGTCTCTGAGGAATCAAAACAAAAACTGTACAGAAGTCGATGCTTCATCACCTATCAATGGAAATGGAGTAATGCGACATGCACTATACACTAAGGATACGGGCAATGCCACAATAGATCTAAATAATGGTCGCCGTGGCGCACCCGAACAGAAATCTCAGCCTTCTGAGATAACAATGATAGCCCTTAAGTTACATAACAACATCGAAAACGCCATCTTTCTAAATGAACAGGCTATTGAGATATCAGCAAAACAAAAGTAAGAGTGTCATGCACACTAAAGCAACCTAGCAGTCAAATTGCGAATTAAATGAGGTACCATCAGATAGCGCTTCACCTCCAGAACAACTTTACTATAGATTCCATGTTCTAATTTATTAGGATTTTGAAATATCCAGCTTTTTACGCTATTCATGGCTTTTTACAACCAGGGGTGATTCGATTTTGACGTTTCTTGCGCACAGATTTTATGGCAGGATCTTAGTAGCCAGTAATTCTAGTTTGTTGATAGAATTGTCAAAAATTTTCACTGATGTTTGTAAGGGATCTTTTCGTATTGCATTTCTTATACTCAAATTTACATTATCTTAACATCTCATTATTTCAGACGGTTACAGGCACCGCAATTCAAAATATACTTCGATACTATGAACAGTTTCGTGATTGAAATGAAAAATATACCGAATTGTTTTGAAATCATCAACACTATGGTTTCAGTGGACACACAAAACTTTTGGTTGTCGTGATGACCACGGATATTATTCGTATTCTTTACACTGATGTGGCTTGATTGCTCAAAATATCGCATATCTGCTTTTCAAGCAATGGACATCGCACATATTTCTGATCCATTTCACTAGCTGCCAACATATCCAGGGGTTCGATTCAATCAGCTAATTGCTTAAATTGCTTAAATAAAAAAACACCACTTGACCTTGTATCACAAACATTTTTGAATACTTTTCACAAGCCACCTTAAGAGAGATGGTCGGGGTTCTGCCAAACCGCACCAAGCGCCATATTTTCAAAAATGAGTTATTTACCCTAGAGGATTCAGATTATCATAACTTTTCTACATTAAAAATATCGAATAATTTAAACAGTCCTTTGTTGTGCAAGTTCAATATTTTTCTGTGACAGGATATATAAAACTTGAATTCTATCCAGCCAGAGCGAACCATAAACCTAAGCTTTTCATTAAAGGTAATTTAAAATTCTGATTCAAAGCAGCATTTTTACAAATTCATCCTAAAAAAATTGCAAAGTGGCCATTTCGGACAACTAATAGGAACAACACCAACAGATTTTATCATGCAATGTCAGCAAACGGCTATGTAAACCAAACTATTCTTTCGGTGGTGCTGATCTATTTTCATTGAAATTTTGTTCAGCCATACCGCACCAAGTACCATTCAATAAAAATCGTGTTTTTGTATACAAAAATCCTATTAACATGCGCTGAACTCTCGCTTTTGCATTTTATACAATATGTTGATGGATCCATGCAGGAGCCGTAATGACATAACAAGACATTTTAATTTGATGCTGTCTGAATAATTTGGAAGCACTTGGTGCGCTTCAGCTGTTCAGAAAATGACGTTTTCGCCATTAATCCTCTTTCATGAGATGGGCATAGGTTGTTTCGAGTTTTTCCCTCTCAATTCAACAGTTCGAATTGACCGAGAGGTAGCACGCCGAATCCCCACTCGAAGGACACGAGTTCAATTCCTGATACATATTTTTTTTTACGTTGTCCCTAGCAGAAAGTCATAAAAAACAATCAACTTTAAGCTTATGTGACTATTTAAAAACAATAGAGCACAATCAGTTACATGTACAGCGGGAATGATACATTTCGTTCCATTCCTGGTATCTATTTCGCATAAAGAACCATGAACTTGTTCAGCCAAGTGCGCTAAATGCGAGTAACATGGTGCGCTCTGGCAGAACAAATTCATGGTTTTCTTCGATCGTCACATTTTTTTAACTACATCATTATTATCTCTTTCGAATCTTTGAACCAGTGCTGGGAATGGTAATAGTAGTAGGCTTGAATTTCGCGAAAATCACGTGGATTTCCCAGTACAGCAGTTCAAAAACGTGAATCTCATCAAGTAGCCTACACAGAAAAAAATATTTAATTTTCAATGTGATGTAAACTGTAGTCTACTGTAAAAATAAATCAAATTCGTGTGTTGTCACAGCATCATGTAAATTAAAATTAATATACATTCAATTCTCAACTAAAAATGGTTGAATATTACATGATCGTGTAAATTTATAGTGAATTCGATTGAAAAATAATGGTTTGGTCGTTGAAATTTAGGTTTATTTAGATGCTCCAAATATGTGCATGAAAATAAACTTAAATTTACAACATATTTTTAGCTGTGAATGTTGGGTGCATGAATTTTCTAAATCGTTAGTGTCATTGAAGGCTCTAAATGCGGGAAATGCAGCGGGAAATAGAAAATTTTTCTACAGTAATTTTGGGTTGCCCTTAGCAACGGGTGTTTTGCAATTTTCAAGGCTCTTTGCCTACAGTAGCGATGGGCGTGAGTTTCACTGGCTTCTCTGACTACGATTGGCTTTGTTTAGCTACTGTACCGTTTTGATTCATATTACGGACACTTAAGGACTCAATGAAGTATAACCCAACATAGAGCATACAAAATAAATCATTCTGTTTTATTCCTTAGCGCTATCGAGCGTAGGAAGCCCTTATCTTTCGAATGGTGGGTAAAGAATACGCTTCCGCAACTTGAATAATTTTAAATAAATCAAAATGTGTGGCCTTTTCATGATTCTTATTCCGGACGCTTCTTCACTTTTGCCTCATATTCCGGACACTTTGAATCGAATTCCGGACAGCTCATGATAATAATTAATGGAACAGTCAAATCATCAATTGAAATCGTTTAACCACTAAAGAGACATCTAAGGTAGTTGGGCATTATAAATTTTCGAAGATATTTATGGAAAAAGCTTACTAAAACGAGCCTCGAAATTGAGAACTTTTGAACGGCAAAAATTGAAACATTTCGTGTGAAATGTTTCCCATACAAAGTAGAGTGTCCGGCATTTGAAGCTGTCCGTAATATGAATCAAAACGGTAGAATGAATTTCAGATTTTTTCCCAACCCTGCTTTGAACTCGAGAGGGCTTTGATTCAACATAATTTCTGTTGAAATTGATAATCCACCAAGAAAAAAAAGAGATATAATACGTTTAGGATGGCTTGTACCAATTTATTGTTCACATAGGTCCCCAACATTACATTGTGACCAATTCAAGAAAAATTAAAAATTCTTCCCATTCGTAGTGCCTAAACATTTGTGACATGCATGGCGATGATACGAACCATTCGTCTTCATTTTTTTTTTCTTGAATTGCAGGAAATGATGAAACACGTTCAACCAAACCGCACTGAAAACCATTTTTTTCAATTTTTGTTCAGCCAGAGTGAACTGAATGCCCCTTAATTTGAAATGAAATCTATTTATATGGAAAATATATGATGATTTTCCTTAATATTCTATCTTGATTTACTTATCGGACCCAGTAAGTCATTTGTGAGCGGTCAAATTTTTAAAAGAGTCATTTGCGATCTACTCGCAGATGAATGGACTTTAAAGGTAAATATCTCAAAATAATGGTTTTGGCACTTGGTGCGGTTTAGCAGAACCCCGACCAGATGTACTTTAAAAAAAAGCGTTGCTGGAATTGGGCTGTTTAAAAAAATAATACTTCCAGCATAAATTGGGCTCACATCAATTTGTCTATTGATCTTAGTCTGTATCAGTATCAGTAGTCCGCTTAGATATCCTGAGTAGAACTAAGGAATAAATCATTGCCGATACAATTAACATCAGGATTGGTCCACTGTGAGAAGAGGTAGCTACATTACGCAAAGGTTGAGTGTAGATCAAGTTGGTTCAAAACCTATTGTCCCCGACGAGTGCATTCATCAATTCGATATCTGAAATTGTACAGGTCAAACTCGATTATTTGGAGACTCGATTATCTAGGGACTCGATTATCCGGAATTTCAGACTCGTTTATCCGGAATTGGATTTTTGATGTTCTTGTTTTTCAATTTTTATGCATAAATCTGAGATAATTTGGTATTGCAATATACAATATGAATGGTTTTGCAGTTTTGAGCGTGTTTAAGAAAAGGGGGGTTTGAAAAAGTGTTTTTTTGTGTATGCTGGTCAAAACTTTTTTTTTTCTTGTAAAGAACCCTACTGTTCCTAGACATAATTTCTAGCTACACTACCGTATCATATAAATAAAACAAAAAGATAATATTAAAGTTCTTTTATGGAAGATTTTATTTTTTTTTTCTTAGTGATTTGATTATCCGGAGGATTCGATTATCCAGAGTGAAAAAAAAATCGATACTCTGGACAATCGAGTCCGACCTGTACATGACTCTCTTTGGATGTTGCAATCAGTTTTGTTTTTCTCAAGTATTTGAAAAAAGTATAAATTATTAATGTAAGTTATAAAAGAGATAGAAGAAAATCAAGCCCGAACAAGATTCTCAAAAATATGACAACTCTAAGTAAACATGTTTTATGATTACTGAGATATAACCGAAAAATTTGATGGTGTGAGCAAGAAACGTCTAGTGGTGGTGATCCAATATTTTACAGCGGCCCAGCGTAAATAGCTGGATATCGATTTCAAATCTTAGGCTACTCGAACCGTGTATAGTGCGTTCATTATTATGCGACTTCTACGTATTTTTTTTTATTTTACCGCATTTTAAGGAGCCATACTGTAAACAAAAAGTGTTGAGAAGTGTTTTTAAGAAGATTCTTGGGAATACATTTTGTTTTGGTGTCGATAGATATCCTTGTTGTAAAATGATAGCATATAAATTACTGCTCTTGTACAACAAAGTACAACAGCGTGACAGCCCGAAGGTTAAAATATGTTTACCGTAGAGTTGCCTTAACAATCCTTGAACATAAATTTATAGATTTTTTTCTTAATTTCCTGATGAAATTTAACAATTGTTTACTTTTTTGTCTAAGTCGAAAGCTTTTTCCGATGATTTTATTAACGAATAAACGTTTCCATCTATCTCTCTGTGGAGCATACTCATGAAGACACGGCGTGTGTATGGGAAAGGTTTATCACAAAAAAATAGGCATCGCTAAATCTTTCACCATTCGAAAATATAGGTTTTTAGCTTTCATTTGACGTGTTCCCCAAAAAAATCCACCGAGGGATCCCGAACATTTTTTTTATTTAAAATTTTTGTTCTTTAGAGTACATTATTTTTAATTGTAATCATTGCAAAAGACAGCTTCGTTGGATAAAAGTTTTATTTCCATATAAAAGTTCATAAAATAAATATATATACATATCTATTTAGTTTCATTTTGTAAAAAACAAAACTGTCCTATGTGATTTTGAGGATTTATTGAGCTATAGGACACTTATTCGATTAGATATGTTGTTAGTTGGACTGTTCACTTATTCATACTGTGGAAGTATATCTAACCGAGCACTGTTTCTTTTCATGGTTAGAATACATTACATATTCTTCTGCTGCCTGGCATTACACCTCTGCTGGGACATAGCCTGCTTCCCAGCTTAGAGTTCGTTGAGTACTTAGTTATTGATTGAGATTTTTTTCTGCCAATCAACCGTTAAAGATTAAAAGTAGAATGGATCAACATTACAACGGCCTACGGAAGTAAATGGAATATCTTTAACGCCCTGTTATCCAAGCTTTAGCAAAAAGCTTAAAAAATCCTCATTAAGAATATTATCCAGGCACCCGGAGTAAGTGGCACTACACAGACTTTTTTAATAGTATTGAAGTTATTTTGATGTTTTAAGCTTGGAATTTCAAAATTTAATAGGAATATAGTGGAAGATATTTCCTGTTAAATCAAATCATAAAAATAATTCCACCGTGAAAGTGGTTTTCTGACAAGCAGAACAACAATAATGCAATTTTCACAATTATTGCAGTAATTAAAACACGTAATTAGCTTACAAACAAGAAAGTTTTACCATTTAATACTCCTTTTAAATTGACATCATATTCATATAATATATGTTTTCCACATGAAATATGATGATTTATGTGATTATTGGCAACGGTAAGTATTATGAGGAAGAATAAAAAGTTAATTTCATGTGCCCACTTGCCCCGTAGAGTTGCAATTTACAGTAGATTTTTATGACTTTATTTTAAGGGTTTCAATATCTCGAAAAGATACCTTCCCATTCGTGCGGACATCAGCGAATACAGGGTGCAACTTTTGCAATTTTTTGAGCTATTTCATGAAAGCAATATCAATCAAGTGGCTGCATTTATTACTTTTTGGAGCTTTTTGGGGGGTTTTTCGATGATAGCGACTCAAGAGTCTGCCTTGAGCTCTGCCTCTGTTTTTACAGTAGCTCCATGAACTTAAGTCAGGAGGAGTCAAATTAGGATCTCCAAATTCAAATCATGTGTCCTTTTTTATGTCAGATGTCCAAGGAATTTCCGTTGCAGAGACATTTGAACAAACTTCCAAAGATATCGAATTTATCGACTGTTTCGTACTGTTTGGCAAAAAAATGACTCAATGATTCTTTTGGTTTGGTACAAACTGTTAGTACTTACTTGGTCAAGGAATGGCGTTTCTTGAATCTTGAATAGATTTTCTGTTCCTCAAATGTGGCATTTTTGCTTATTTATGAAGCCAGATAGTGCCTGTTGACCACGATATTTTCAAGGATATAACAGTTGAGTTAACACAACTGCAAGACTATTTTCAATTCAAAGAGTCACAATTTTGGCATGTTGTTTTTTTATATCATATTAATTGTGGAAAATATGACAATATTAATCCAGCAGCAAGTGATATTGATTTGTAAAAATGATTCAAAAGAGCTCTATTTCGTATCATTCGTTTGGCAGCGACCATTTATTACGTAACGCTGAAATCGGAAATTTTTGACCACCTCACCCCATCCCCCTCCGTAACGTTTTTTGTATGGAAAAATTAAACGCTATTCCCCCATCCCCCTAGAGCGTTACGTAATTTGTGGAATTTTCAGGATGGTTGATTAGATCTCATCGGTCGAGTATATTTTTCTTACACACAATTTAAAAAAAAAAAACAATCATAATAGGCGAATCAAATTCTCAGTTAATGAGTAACCGAAGAACTCTTATTTGAGGACCTGGCTTTGTCTCAATAGGGGTGTAATTTCAGAAAAAAAGGAAAAGAAAATTAATCTTTTCTAAATATGAACAGAAACAGTTATACACTAGAATCAAATACACACTTAAATCCGAATGCCGATCTCAGCTGTGCAAATCTCGGTAAATGGTCGTTTGTTGACATCTTAGTAAAAGTGACGTTTGGTAACGGCACCCAAAGGTGCTGTTTTAAGTAAACTTGATGTAAGGCTGACATATCAGTTAAAATTAATTTGCTTTCAACTGAGTGTGTCCTCCACTGTACGAGTAAGTGTCGTATCCCCAAGATTACATAGGACAGTTATGTCTATTACAATATGTAATCTTATATATCTATGTAATATCAACTTTCATTTGGAATTTTGGCTACCATCGAGCTTGAGAGAAAAAAAACTGTCTTTTACCATGATTATATTTGAAAATATTGTACTACAAGGAACAAAAATTTAAAATTAAAAAAAAATGTTCGGGATCCCTCGGTGGATTTTTTTGGGGAACCCGACAAATGAAAGCTAAAAACTTATATTTTCGAATGCTGAAAGATTTGGTGATGCCTATTTTTTGTGATAATATTGTTCTACCAGACACGCCGTGAAGACGCTTGGTTGCAGACTGTTTGTTCAAATTTTGGATTTTCATGGTGGTAGTAAGGAAATACTGTAAGGTTACTGTTAAGACTGAATGGCCTTAAAATGCAGATCTTATTACGAGAAAACGACACAAATCCTCAATGTGACATTATGGCATTATTTATCCTTAGTAACTATTTTGTTTCTATTGAGATGTGAATCGCCTTTATTTTAAACAACACTAAACTGCCCTTCTTGTCCCATGTTCTATGTAAACCTTATGGACCGCGGAACAAATATGCGTAGAACGGCTGTAAACAAAGGGCCCAACTAGAGTCGACTCTCCACATCCTGATATTCTACATCTCGATATCTCTCCTTATGTCAATGATTCCTAATGTCCCTTCATTCTGCATATCGTTTCCCTCTCTCCATATATCGATACTCCTTTTATCTCGATATCTTTATATCTCGATGTGTTCATTGTAAATTGTGTTCTTTGTAAATTGTGTTAATTTCCTTTTCCATATACCGATACTTACAAGAGCTTACTAAGATCAGATTTCACTGATTTAAAAAAAAAATGAGACGGAACGAAATTTTGCGAAATGATGTCTGCTGTAACGAGGCGGTTTTCAATCTTGTATTCATTAAAAATGTGGTCTTTATCTTTATGGTCTCTTCAATATCGAAATGTGAAGAGTAGAAAAACAGTTTTTGTTTGGAGTTCTATTTTTAAGCTCTAAAATCTAAATCTTAATTATACCTACCTAATTGTTAACTGAGGCATCGCTTTTGGAGGATCTGAAAAATTTACTGAAAGCGCACCGGCCTAGTTCGGGTTCGTCGCTTGAACTTTCTATCATCCCTGAAGTCTCCGACTTAGAACGCATAAATTCCTTCACGTATCTATCTACACCACGTGTTTGTACCGTTCTGATTCAAATTCCGGACAGCTTCAAATTCCAGACACTCAACTTTGTATGGGAAAGGTTTCAATTGAAATGTTTCAAAATTTGCCGTTCAGAAGCTTACAATTTGGAGACTCGTTTTATTAAGCTTTTCACATAGCAATCCATGAAAATCTACAATGTTCAACTAGTTTTGACGTTTTTCTAACTGTTGTTAGTGTTTATTTAACGATTAAACATTTCCAACTTTACTTTTCACGAGCTGTCCGGAATTCGAATCTAAGCGTCCGGAATAAGAAGCAAAAGTGAGGTGGTGTCCGAAATAAGAATCATGAAGAGAACACAAATTTCTATTTATTTAAATTTACTGGAGTTGTGGAATTCAAATCTTCACCTACCATTCGAGAGGTAAGTGTCCTGATAGCATAATAACGCTGAGATATCATAGAGATTGAGTTAATTTATATGCTTTTAGATGGTTCACACTTCTAAGAGGGCTTAAGTGTCCGTAATATGAATCAAAACGGTATTGATATGCTATAATTCAGTTGTAGGAATAAACAGTCTAGAATACATAAAGCAAAGTTCGTATACGGGCAATATACATAGCAAATCCCGCGCGTAGAAGTCGTAACATGTAAAGTTATCAGACTCCATGCATGGTGAGATTACAGTATGATCATTTTCAAAGCAAACAAAAACGGTGGAAATTAGAAAACCTAATAAGTATTTCAGTGAAGGTGATGTCTCTTGATGGGGACGGGCCTGGAGTAGTAGATAGAACATATATTTCACGCCGAGGATCAAAATTCATTTTTTCTCGAGTGACGACTTCCTTCGGAAGGTAAGTAAAGCTAAAGGGCCCAAGATGACCTAGCCTAGGGTTAAAAACCTCGTTAATGAAGGTAAATAAAAAGATATCTCTAGCAGAGTTTAAACTTCGATCTAATCGAGAATTTGCTTTGCCTGTCACATGATATAAGAAAGCTAAATTAGTAACTTCGTTACGCATTCTTATTATGAAAGCTGTTTTTGAATTGTAAACAGATAAGTATGCATTGTTAACCAATAATTATTGGGAATGTACTTCTCTAAAGAAGAAATAAGCAAACATATCATTGACAAAAAATCACAATTTTGGGTTTTAATATCGTGGCATTCATTTCAATGGCTGATAAATGTTACGCTGACCACATTTCTACGTCGAACAAACGGCCATAATGCGGGACAGTCCCGCAAATTGAGATACTTTTGGTCGCCTTACCTCACAGGTACTCGAAATTTCCAAAACGTTTTGCAATTCAAGGGGGACATTACATCCATTGATCACCCGTGCCAGCAATTATACCCATGTCTGATATCGGTTGGGGTGAATTTCGTACAACAATCTATTTATTCAAAGTTTTGTGCGATGAGCTTGAGATTTGAAGTAAACATGTTGCACTAAAGGGTTAAACATCTGGTATTGGTATTGTTCATTTGTAGTAAGCATTCTAAAGGTCTCGGAAATCTAGTCTAACGTTTACGAAACGCTTCTATTGGATTCCATACCGAATGCACCCGAGCTTTTTGCTAATTACCGACCCCGAGTGCCATCCATTCCGCAGTTCAGTGCAAGCTCCAATCTCGGGCTTTATTTTCATCACTTCTCACGTATGTGCACACCTACATAATTATAGATGTACGGCTGCTCGGAATGGTGATGTGGTAATTTGGGTGATAATTTAGCTATCGGTTCACCCGGGTGGTGGCGTTGTATAATAATGCTCTGCATACACCACTTTACGGAGCCGGAGCTGACAACAGCACAAGATGCATCTTGTTCGAGCCTCGCCTCGAAGGATAATGAACCATTGTACGCAGTGGCACTGCCCGGATAAAAAATTCAGTACGAAAACAATATAACGTATTGTATTATTGTTTAAAACATTAAACGTGTAATACAGTATATTGTTAGAATAACAATACATTTACATCAAAATATACTTGTTGGGGTCAAACCTACGCCACTGTAATCCGATCGCAGGCAACCCTGTTCGTCGTCACAAACACTTATCAATTGACAAGCCGTCAAACCTTGACAGATAGCACTGTCGTAATATCCGCTAACCATTCTTCTCTAAACCATTATTTGTACCACACGAACAAGGCAGAGTCAGAATTTGTAGAAAGATATAGATCGTGAATTCGAACCGTCATCCTGTTGCTTTAACGTTGAACTAAAACTAGGAGACCAATTGTAAGTTAAATTGTATGTATTACTTGAACTACTTACTTATAACCATTCTTAATAAATAGTTGGAGCTCGCTTAACCTATAAAACGGCGTGCTACAGAAACTCCGAAAACGTCCGAAACGTTCCAACACAAATCTCCAAAATTGTGGTGAAACACGCAGGAACGCTTGCACCAGGATGCCGGAGACCGATCTATTTGATTGCCAGATGTGCGAGCTCGCAAATAACATCGATGATATGGTGCAATGTGAGGGATGTACTAAGTGGTCGCATTATGGATGCGTCGGCTTTGACGATGGGAAAAAGGAAGAAAACTGGAGGTGTGCCGGTTGTATTGCGAAATCATCTTCCAATAGCACCGGCGGAGATTCCAATGTTCAAGCTACCGACGGACAGCAGAAGACAAGAGGCTCTACAGGAGGAGCAGAATCCATTAGTGATCTCGCACAGCTTAACCTTAAACTGTTAGAGGAGCGCAAGGCCGTCCTGTTGAGGGAGATCGAACTGCAGCACTCAACTCAGTTAGAACAACGTAAACTTCAGCTGGAGAAGGAGGCATGGCAAGCAAAGTACGATATTCTCAACGCGAAATGTGAATCAACCAGTAGCACGGTAGGAAGCAGCGGTCTCGGAAACTGGATAAGCCGTATGAATCAGGTCGCTGTCAGCCAGTACCAACAAACATCCGTGTCGGCAAGTACGGTGACGACTTCATTGAATCCCAGGATGAGACAGCAGCACACCGCTACTGGAGGAGGAAATGCGACATCAGTAGTAACGACGTCATCGCGACCAGGCTGTTCGCTGTATGGAAGCGAATCGACATCCTTTCTTCCGCAAATTACTTCTACGATCGCCTTGTCTGCAAATCAACCATCAAGTACGTATGCGGTGGGACAAGCAACCAGTTATATGGGAGACTTCCAACCTGGAGTAGGAGCGAATCGTCCGGGATCATCGACGCCAGTGACCAGTGTAAATTGGGTCAACCCAGGGGCGAATCCAACCAGCTCCGCCCAGTGTTTGCCACCATACGTCAGCTCGATGGAACAGCTAGGAGGTCATCCGATGCCATCGGGATACGTAAGCCACCCGTACCAGGTAACCAGTAGCTTAAATAATTTCGCACCAGTAGGTCAGGTAGCTTTTTCACAATATGCTCACAGTAGCGTAGGGTCAGGTAATCCTTATTTGGATTCAATAAATACACGCTATTCCTACGCTCCTCCTCCCCTTCCTACAAGCCTTCCTCAAACCAACCCACACGTCTCACAAGCGCCATTCAGCGCGCAAACGATTCCCGATGCACAAATCGATAATTCGTCACCAACGCCTCGCCAACTCGCGGCGCGACACGTTATGCCGAAGGAACTGCCATCGTTCAGTGGTAATTCAGAAGAGTGGCCCATGTTCTTTAGTGCTTTCAACACCTCCACAGAAGCATGCGGCTACAGCAACGTGGAGAACCTTGGGAGGCTTCAACGTTGTTTGAAAGGTGGAGCCTTGGAAGCAGTCCGTAGCCGCTTACTGCTACCCTCATCTGTGCCACAAGTGATGCAAACGCTGCAGTTATTATACGGTCGCCCGGAGCAAATAATATATGCTCTACTACAAAAGGTACGAGATGTTCCGGCACCGAAAGCGGATAACCTATGTACAGTGGTGACCTTCGGAATGGCAGTGCAAAACTTCTGCGAGCATCTGGAGGCGGCTGGCCAAGTGCTTCATCTATCCAACCCTGTCTTGCTACAGGAGCTTGTGGATAAGCTTCCAGCGAACTTGAAACTCGATTGGGTAACATTCAAGCGACAGTTTCTGGTGACGGACCTCCGCGTATTCAGTCGTTTCATGACGAACCTGGTATCTGCAGCGGCTGAAGTCACTCTCACGTTGGATCAGAAAGGGCCAAAACCGAAGAAGGAGGAGAAGCAGAAAGGATTCGTGAATGCTCACGCTACGCCGTCCAGTATAGTGGTGACGGAAAAGCCGAAAACGGAGTTCGTCAAGGCAGCATCGCCAATTACCTGTTTGGTCTGTGGAAATCCGGATCATCGGGTGAAGGAATGTCCAATCTTCAAAAAGATGGATTCTGACGATCGGTGGAAGGTTGTTCAGACTCATTACCTTTGTCGGGTATGTCTCGGGAAACACGGAAGAAAACCATGTCGGTCCTCCACGCGTTGTGACGTACAAGGGTGCCAATCACGACACCATCGACTTCTGCATAACGAAACAGCAAGTTCATCGCCTGCAACCAAGGCGACAACACAAGGAGGTGAAATGACGCCATGCAGAAATCCTACCGAAGGTGTGAATGCTCATCACACTCAGAGCTCCACGCTGTTCCGTATGTTGCCGGTGCGCCTGTTTAGTAAAGGAAGGAGCGTCGAAACACTGGCCTTTATCGATGAAGGTTCTTCGGTCACGCTGTTGGAAAGGAGTATAGCAGATGCTTTGCAAGCCAAACAAACCGAAATGCGTCTCTGCCTAACCTGGACCAGCAACATCAGCCGTGAAGAGGAAGGTTCATGCCAGGTGGAGGTCGAGATTTCGAGCGTCGGAGGAGGTAAACGATATCCTTTGAAAGACGTTAGAACCGTGGAGTCCTTAGCGCTACCGGCTCAAACGCTGCACTACAAAGAGCTCGCTGATCGTTTCGAGCATCTCCGGAAGCTGCCAGTCTCGGATTTTGAGTCCAAAGCTCCTGGAATACTCATTGGAGCCAAGAATACGCATCTCACCGCCACTCAACAATTACGTGAAGGTCGAGTAGGAGAACCGATAGCGGCGAAAACTCGTCTCGGATGGGCAATCTATGGGTCAATGCCGAACGGGTCGAACATCGCGAGTTGTAATTTGCACATCTGTGGTTGCGATTCCGACAATACTCTGCACGAGCTAGTGAAGCAGTACTTCACGGTGGAGAATGTAGGAGTTTCGGTGGATCGGAGCCCTGATTCGGACGAAGACAAGCGAGCCAGAGCATTACTCGAGAAAACCACTAGACGGATCGAAGGCGGCTTTGAAACCGGGTTGCTGTGGCGCCACGACATCGTGGAGTTTCCCGATAACTACGCCATGGCAGTGAGACGGCTACGGTGTCTGGAAAGGCGCTTTAACACGGATCCAACTTTGTTCAAAAGCGTTCAGCGTCAGATAATGCAGTATCAACAGAAGGGGTACATCCACGAGGCAACAAACGAGGAGCTGGATGCTGTCGATCCGAGAAGGTTGTGGTTTCTTCCGGTCGGAATAGTGCGAAATCCGAAAAAGCCGAATAAGCTACGTATTGTGTGGGATGCGGCAGCAACAGTGAATGGAGTATCCTTGAACAGCATGCTATTGAAGGGCCCGGATCTAGTGCAGCCTCTTCCAAATGTTCTCTGTGGATTCCGAGAACGCAAGATCGCGGTGGTGGGAGACATTATGGAAATGTTCCATCAACTGAAAATCCGAAAAGAAGACCGATACAGCCAACTGTTTCTTTGGCCCAATGAAACCGGTCCAGATCCGAAGATCTTCGTAATCGACGTTGCGACATTCGGCTCCACCAGCTCCCCATGCTCGGCGCAATTCGTTAAAAACTTAAACGCCACTGAGCATGCGGAAGCTTATCCAAGACCAGCGGAGGCGATTGTACGTCGACATTATGTCGACGATTACCTGGAGAGCTTCGACAGCGAGGAAGAAGCGTGCCAAGTCATAGAAGAAGTTAAGTTAGTGCATCGGCTGGGCGGATTCACTATCCGCAACTGGCTCTCAAACTCGACAGCGGTTCTCCGACGGGTCGGGGAAGCCGAGACGAAAACAATAAAGATAGTTGATGATAGCGGATCCCAAGTTGAGCGAGTACTGGGTATGCAGTGGAGGTCGACCGAAGACGTGTTCGTATTCTCCAGCGAAGTTGACGTAGAATCAGTTATCCCTACCAAGCGAGGCATCTTACGATGCGTAATGAGCCAGTTTGATCCGCTGGGGCTCCTGTCACATTTCCTCATCCACGGACGTGTGATAATCCAGGATATCTGGCGAAGTAAAGCTGATTGGGACGACACGATAAACGAAGAAATCCTAGAAAGATGGCGTGTATGGACGACCAAATTCAAGGAACTCGAACAGATCCAAATATCACGTGCCTATTTTCCGGGCGTTACGTCATCAGACATCGAAGATTTACAGTTGCATGTCTTCGTTGACGGCAGTGAGACTGCTTATGCCTGCGTCGCCTATTTCAGAGCCACCATCAACGGAAAGTTCGAATGCGCACTTGTGGGAGGAAAAGCGAAAGTAGCCCCGTTAAAAGCACTCTCAATACCAAGGCTAGAGCTCCAGGCAGCGGTCATAGGCTGTAGGCTAATGAAAACGCTCTGTAGCAGTCACAGTCTACCAATATCGAAGCGAATGCTTTGGACCGACTCGAAAACCGTGCTCTCCTGGATTCATTCCGATCACCGGCGCTACCGACAATTCGTCGCTTGCAGGATAGGAGAAATTCTTTCCAAATCCAATCCTGAAGAGTGGAGATACGTTCCATCAAAAGCAAATGTCGCAGACGATGGCACAAAGTGGGCCAGAGGGCCGAATCTGCAAGCCGATAGCCGTTGGTTTAAGGGTCCAGAGTTCTTATGGAAGCCTGAGGAGTCTTGGCCACGTCAAACTGAACCTGAGGGCACAAATGTCGAAATTAGATCATGCAACGTCCACCAGATAATGGAAAGCAGCGAAATCGTCAATTGGGACCGCTTCTCCAAATTAGAAAGGCTCAGGCGAACAGTTGCCTATCTTTATCGTTTTGCCAACAACTGCAGACGAAAAGCGAAGCAGCAGCCGCTACAATATTCGCACATTACCCGTGAAGAAGTACAAGAAGCCGAGAACGCCATATGGCGATTCGTGCAACAAGCCGAGTATCAAGAAGAGATTATCCAACTCCAGAAAATGAAAGAAGGCCATAAGTGTCGGTTGAAACGAACCAGCCCTATCTACAAGCTGTCGCCCTTCATAGACGAATATGGAGTGATCCGAATGGACTCGCGAATTTCTGGAGCAATCTTCATACCTTACGATGCTAAGTTCCCCATAATTCTCCCAAAAGGACATCGCGTGACAAAATTGGTCGTTGACTGGTACCATCGCTCCTACCTGCACGCAAATAATGAGACAGTCGTCAATGAAATTCGACAACGCTTCCATGTTTCATGTCTTCGGGTGCTGGTGCGGAATTTATCAAGAAATTGTATGCAGTGTAAGGTTCTCAAGGCCAAACCATTGAGCCCACGGGAGGCACCCCTTCCTGAAGCGCGCCTCAGTCCATACACTCGACCTTTCAGCTTTGTTGGACTGGACTACTTCGGTCCAATCCAGGTCAAGGTCGGGCGCTCATTGGTCAAACGTTGGGTGGCACTGTTTACATGCCTTACCATCCGTGCTGTCCATCTAGAGGTGGTACATTCGCTATCCACTGAAGCGTGCAAGATGGCAATACGACGATTCGTCGTGCGACGAGGAGCTCCATTGGAGATCAGGAGTGACAACGGTACCAACTTCTTAGGCGCCAGTCACGAATTGATTCAGCAGATCCAAGAGATTAATCAGCATCTGTCCGCCGTATTCACCAACGCTACAACCAAGTGGGTATTTAACCCACCGTCAGCCCCACACATGGGTGGATCGTGGGAGAGACTGGTCAGATCTATCAAGATCGCTTTTTCAGCCCTAACGACCACCAAAAATCCAGATGATGAGACACTTCTGACGTTGATGATAGAGGCAGAAGGCATAGTTAACTCTAGGCCACTAACGTTTGTGCCTCTAGAAACAGAATCCCAAGCGGCTCTCACACCGAATCATTTTTTGTTGTTGAGCTCGCGTGGAGTCGCTCAACCACCAATGACCATCCCAGAACGTCCAGAGTCCCTTAGGACCAACTGGCGAATGACGACGAACCTGGTGAATCAATTTTGGCACCGATGGGTGCGGGAATACCTCCCAACTATCGCTGTCCGTACCAAGTGGTACGAAGATACTAAGGACCCGAGGGTTGGAGACCTAGCTATCATCGTAGATCCATCGGTTCGAAACGGCTGGCTGCGTGGGCGAATTCTTTCCGTTATCATTGGTCGGGACGGAAGATGCAGACAGGTTCTTGTGAAGACATCTAGCGGTGTACTACGGCGTCCTGTGACAAAGGTTGCCATCCTGGATATTAAGCCAGCAGAGCGAGGTGATGTTGAAGGTAACGCAGTACCGCCGGAAGTGCTGGACCTGCATTACGGGTCGGGGGATGTTGGGGTCAAACCTACGCCACTGTAATCCGATCGCAGGCAACCCTGTTCGTCGTCACAAACACTTATCAATTGACAAGCCGTCAAACCTTGACAGATAGCACTGTCGTAATATCCGCTAACCATTCTTCTCTAAACCATTATTTGTACCACACGAACAAGGCAGAGTCAGAATTTGTAGAAAGATATAGATCGTGAATTCGAACCGTCATCCTGTTGCTTTAACGTTGAACTAAAACTAGGAGACCAATTGTAAGTTAAATTGTATGTATTACTTGAACTACTTACTTATAACCATTCTTAATAAATAGTTGGAGCTCGCTTAACCTATAAAACGGCGTGCTACAGAAACTCCGAAAACGTCCGAAACGTTCCAACAATACTGTTTTAAACAATTCTCTAAATGCTATAAGAGGCTTTTGTTATATAACGTACGCGTTGTGATATACCGTAAAAAACGTTATGATGTATTGTTTATTAACAGTTAACAAAATTATGCAGAAGCAATGAAAACGTTGTTTTTCAATGGTAACAAACGGTTTTAAAAAAAAGCTTATGTATTGCTTTAAATGATTAATTTCATTTACAGTATGCTAAGTGATGCAGTTATGGTTTTCTTTAAAAATACTGTATTTTTCTACAAAACAAGTAGAATATTTTTTTCATTTTAAATGTTTTTCACCATAATTTTTAGGTTTTCTCATTTATTTACCTCTATTGGTCAAGCAACACAGATAAAAAACAGTTGCTAAGCTAGGCAAAATAAGTTGATACAAATTCTAACATTCAAACCATGAAAAACAATACAGTGTTTTCTTACACAATATTAGATTATTTTGAATTGTATCTAAAAGTTCCTCCGTATCGAATAAGTTTTATTGTATCACTTAATGGCACATTTTTAACCGGGTGAGTCAAGCCTAGAAGGAAGACTTTTCATCTGCTCCGCTCAAAGCTGATGCTATACTCTATTTGATTCGGGTGCGTTGACTTTGTGTACTGTCATTTGGACATTATGAACGCGCGTCTACCTCTGTACCGATGTTGAAACCGATCGCTATCAAATGCGGGCAAGGCGGCATCGGCATGGTTTCAGAGCACAGCACATATGGATGACCAGAGTAGACAGTGTTTTATCATTGATAATGCATTTGTATTATGACCGAAACCACAAACAACATATCATCCAACTTGGTTTTAGCTCCAGATTACGGCATCACTTGTGTAGGCGAAGAGACGATATGAAGATATTGTTTCGTCACATCGTGGCCGGTCGAGATTCAAATGGTAACAACTTGGACTTGAGTAAAATTAAGAAAGAGGAAAAAAATCCAAAACAAACAATTACTTGAATCGATTGGTTGGCTGAAGAAATGCAATTGAAGCATTTCGTAAATTACGAGACATACCAGAAAGATAGACGCGTCCTTGTGCTTCACCAACTGCCCTCACTTAAGTAGAGCAGAGTGGAAAAATTTTAATTAACGCTTGAACAAATCGTGGATGGTAAAATATATAATGCTAGCCGTTATTAATTTCATTTTGAATTTCGATTATTTATGTCGGTCATACTATAAAAAGTGACAATTAAAAAGTATGATCGTGTAACCGACCATCACGGTTCCTCACTGAAATTGGGTTGAATGTTTACACAGTAATTGTATTCAAAAAGTCAATATTTATGCCTATAATTGTTGGGCAGAGGTGGACACACCACAACGCAGAACAGGGTCACCGAAGCGGAACGCGGAACCAGGATTTCGGTAGGAAAGAAACAACTACAACTTGACTACTGTACGCAACGAGAAAGCTTTAATAAACACGTCTGAACGGATCGAACATCACATTACGGATGAATGCAATTCTTTCCTCCCTTTCTTCCTTCTACTTGGCGCGCTCGCCGCCTGCCCTACTGGCGCATGCGTCGCAGCCTCACTCATGAAGCTACACACATCCAGTGCTGCCGCTTTGCATACGAGGCACAATCATTGCTCACTCCAACACTCCTCCTCAATGTTGTCCTCGTACTCGTCCGCATCCTGTCTGCCTTCCTTGCCGGGTTGATCTCCTCCTGCTTCAAGCATCAACAACGTAATCAACTAATCGGCCAGGTCGTTCTCCACGATTACTCCTCCTGGATCGCCGAACTTCCCTCCAGTTATCAGCATCCGAATCTGGGCTTCCACTGTTGGACTCCGCCACATGCAGCGGCTCCACTTCCTCGCTTGAAGTGTCCGCATCGAAGTATTCTTCTTCACGTTCATCGACAGTATTCGGCTTCACTTCCGAATATCTGCTCACTACATTGACTGGTGATCTTCTTCCGCTCATCGTCTTCTTCTCGCCAATTATCGGTCGCTGGCCCTCCACTTTCTTCTCAACTTTCGCTAGCTTCAGCCGATACAACGATCCTGACTTTTCTCCTATAACCACTTTCTTACCGGATGCATCGCAAATGTCACAACCATCTTTCTTAAATCTCACCGAAAACTCTTTCGCTGTCAATCTGTCCACTGATACGAGTCCACTCGCCAACGACGGAACGTACAACACGTCGGTAAGCTTTATTTCAACTTTGCTTCCGTTTCCGTCCACGCCATACACAACACCTTCGCCACAACCAGCGGCGGTAACCACTTTACCATTCGCTAACACTACACTCGGGCCTTTTCTTCCTTTCTGCGATTTGAAAAAGTTTCTATCGCTCGTCATGTGTCGACTCGCTCCACTGTCAATGTACCAGCACTTTTGCTGATCCATTCCAGCCATAAAACACACACTTCTGGCACCACAATTTTCGTCCTTCGCTTGTCTCGCGTTTTGCCGCACACGCACTCTGTCGTCCGGCTTCTTCTTATCTTCGCACTCACTTTCTAGCTCCTGCTTCGCTAGCAAAAATGATCGACAGTTGCGACGCAAATGACCGGGCTTGTCGCAAAAATAGCATCTTTTCACTGGTGCTCTATTGCCGAGTCCACCCACGCTTTGCACTTCATTTTGCACTACCACACTTTTCATCGCTTTTGTCTCACATTGCATTTCGCCGGAACGCTCTCTCCGACGCTCGAACTCATCGATCAGCTTCGATTTCACAAGCTGCATCGTGATGTCCACATCGGCACGACTCTCTAGGGCCGTGACCAAACCACCGTACGAATCAGGCAAGCTACGCAGGATCATCGCAATCCGCAGCGATTCCTCCAGCTGTTGGCCTGCATTCGTCAAACGGTCGAACAAATCGTCCAACACCACCAGATGATTCTCAAGGTCACCTTCTTCTGCGAGATTCAACGAGCACAATCTCTTCAGCAAAGATACACGCGAGGTCACCGTGTTCTTCTCGTGATAAGCTTTCAAACCATCCCAGAAAGCTTTCGCACTGTTCGCATTTTTCACCAAACCGAACTGATTGTCTTCGATACACAATCCGATAGTGGCACGAGCTTTCCGATCGTCTTTCGTCCACTGATCGGTCACTACAGCCGGCTTCGCATCACCGACCACATACCACAGCTCCTCTCTCGTCAGGAGCAACTCCATCCGGAACTTCCATATTTGCCAGTTCTGATTATTCAGTCTAGCAAACGCAAACTTGTTCACTTCCGCCATTTTGTCCTACTAAAATCACCACCGCGGAGAAACACACACACTCACACGGCGTGATCACTTTCGCTCTCTCGGAACCTTTTTCCTATGCAATCCGGAACCTTCCCTTCGGCACTGCTGGGCCCATAACCTGTTGGGCAGAGGTGGACACACCACAACGCAGAACAGGGTCACCGAAGCGGAACGCGGAACCAGGATTTCGGTAGGAAAGAAACAACTACAACTTGACTACTGTACGCAACGAGAAAGCTTTAATAAACACGTCTGAACGGATCGAACATCACATTACGGATGAATGCAATTCTTTCCTCCCTTTCTTCCTTCTACTTGGCGCGCTCGCCGCCTGCCCTACTGGCGCATGCGTCGCAGCCTCACTCATGAAGCTACACACATCCAGTGCTGCCGCTTTGCATACGAGGCACAATCATTGCTCACTCCAACAATAATTGAATAATAATTCGACGAAAATCTATGATTATGCCTTCTTTTCTAAATTTCTATCTTTGAAACGGTTGGGTGACAAAACGTCGAAAGACAAAAGGTCGAATGTCAAAACGTCGAATGCCAAAATGTCGAAAGGACAAAACGTCGAAAGGACAAAACGTCGAAAGACAAAATGTCGAATTCCAAAACGTCGAAAATAAAAAAAGACGAATCCAAAACATTGAAAGGACAAAACGTCGAAGGGACAAAACGTCTAAAGGACAAAACTTTGACCTATTCGATTCTTGAGGAATGCGAAGATAATCGATAAATATTGCAATTTCAGAGAAAACTTTCCGTTTTACGGTCCAACGAAAAGCTACCACAGCTGTCACATCACTGATTTGTACTGGTAAATCATCAGTAGGCTTCAATGATACCTTGGATACCGTCTTGATTGTTTGTTTGTTGCTATTTTCCATACCGTTTTCTCTTTCAAGCATACTATGATTGAATTGTTTGCTTCAATGATAGAATGATTTCGAAGCCTGCAGTAGAACCAAAGACAAATTAAAGACTTCCATGTCCCTTGCAGTTGCCCAAAATTTTATGGCTCATAGGGTAATCTAGAATGCCGTGAAAAGTGTACTGCGATCTGTCAAACTTGGGTACCTTTTGCACTACCGAGGGACCAAATGCAGTACTAGAAGTGGTACCCAATCTGAGCCCGAGTGTGGCGGACCTGGTAGAACTTTGACAGCTGCGGTAGTACTCGGCCAAAGGCAAATCAAAGACCCCGATGTCCCTTGCAGTTGCCCAAAATTGTATGGCTCATAAGGCAATCTAGAATGCCGTGAAAAGTGTAATGCGATCTGTCAAACTTGGGTACCTTTTGTACTACCGAGGGACCAAATGCAGTACTAGAAGTGGTACACAATCTGAGCCCGAGTGTGACGGACCTGACTCGGCGGCTACCGTAATATGTAACGTCAAATTTAAACACGCATCATTGTTTTAAACAGTTAAAGCATTGAACAATATTTTGTTTTCTAATGTTATCACCATGGTATCATTATTTATAGCTGGTCTTGGAAGTGATACTAAATTTTAAGTTGTGATTAACTATACTTATCGGAATTGCTATGTATGTAATCTTCAGCTTATAAAATAAATATTGAAGTATCTCATCAAAGTGCTAGTTTTAGTCAAACATTGAAAATCTGAACCCGAAAAGTAAGCTAATAAACTGACTTGCAAACTGATTGAATTACACATATTCAATGAAAGAATGAATAAAATTTTGATGAATAAGATATTCACTAATTATCATAAATTCACTAGTAAATTTGATGAAATTTATGTCACTAGTTTGTTGAAACAATGAGTGTATCATATAAAAATAAATAAATAAAATAAATAAACAGAAAACTTAACCAGTATTAATTTTCATTCAAACAATTGCTGCGTAAATTTTTGAGAAGTTATTTAGCTGTAAAATAACATAATAATGGGGGCGGACCTGGTGTAGTGGTTAGAACACTCGCCTCTCACGCCGAGGACCTGGGATCGAATCCCATCCCCGACATAGTCACTTATGACGTAAAAAGTTATAGTGACGACTTCCTTCGGAAGGGAAGTAAAGCCGTTGGTCCCGAGATGAACTAGCCTAGGGCTAAAAATCTCGTTAATAAAGTCAAACCAACCAACCAAACATAATAATTTAAAAACAAAACTCTATTGAGGTACAAAGATTTTGTTTCAAATAAAAACAAATTGATCTAACGGAAAATGTTTAAGCACCAAATATACAAAACAGTTGCAATTTCCACATTCTAAAACATATTGCTTTGGCGAAAATTAAAATTTTGTTCGCACACTAGTTGTAGAAAACAGTAAAATTGTAAAGTACACCGGGGCAAGTTGAAATGGCTGGGGTTAAATGAAATGGTAATGTATCATAGTGAAAGTTAACAAATGAATTAACTTTTTAGGAAGTGATTCCTGCTCACATCTATTGATATCGTGTTCAAAACATTGCCTTTGATTTTGCCCCACCCGTTACAACTTGTCTCAGTATACCTTACACTACTATTGAGATTTTGTTCATTTGGCGCTATGATAGTCGGTGTCTTTGTTTCCCGAAATGCTTCACTAGTGATCACTGCTTCTTGCCTAATTGATTTGAAATTGACATTTTTCTGGAAATTTGTTCTATGCATACTTTGATAAAAATTGCAAATTTTGTTGTTTCTAATACCGTTTGCATCGCAACGATTTTTCTCCTTAGCAACGTTAGATCCAAAAACTTTCGCTAGTAAAATTACTGCTTTTGACGTTTTGTCCCTTTTTTGACGTTTTGGGTTTCGATGTTTTATCTTTCGACATTTTGTCCCTGAACCCTTTGAAACTACTGATTACACTGCGGAACAAGTTTTGTCAAGCATCAAAATACCGCTATTTACTTAATTAAGGGTTGCTGACTTCATTGTCATTTTCACAAATAGCATAGCACATCTAGTTTTTGAGATATTGACTGTTGAAAATGCAAATTTCGACTATATCAGCCAACTTGCATGCATGTTTGCCAGCGTGTAAGACAATTTATTTGCTTAATTTGCCACAGAATTAAAACTTTAAGTGTATACCAATACTTATCAGCAATTTCATAATACTATCGATGCAAAAACGTTATTTTTTGTGTTTTAGGAGAGTAATATTTATTTTGTCATATAAGAGAAATGAAAGGTTTGTATGGATGCTGCGAGTATGTTGAAAAATCGATTTAATCTAAATTGTATCGTTCAATTTCAATCAAATTATATATGACATGAAAGTTGAAGTCTATTTTGCATGCTTGCTGGATTAGATCCCAAACAAGTTTAATAAATCATATTTTAAATTTCATGAGAATATTAATGAAACCAGTGTTTTATACAACTTTAAAGACGAGTAGCTAAAACTTGTGACGTGTAGGGACATTTCTGAGAACGGAATCAGATTCAGCAACCCCAAATCTACTAGAGACACATAATTTGTTCCTTGAGACACGCAAAATTGTCAGTTTTGTTACGCTGTGTTATAGGGCATTTGCAGCTAAAAACTAAGCTTTTCCGACTTGAATAATTAATAATTAACCTTAAAAGTGCGCATTTGTTAGTTATCCAATATAGCATTTCCCAACAAAATTGTGGTGATTTTTCTACACTACATCTTCAAAGGAGCCTATCATAGAAAACATTTTATATAACTCACGTATTATACAGTCAGGTCTTCCTTACTCGATGTTCCGTATCTCGATGTCGAGTTAGAGAATCCTAGTAAATGTTGGTTTTCATGGCTAACTCTATGGTCCCTTGGTCCGCAGTTGCACTGATTTGTTCTGTAGCTCGATGGTCTCTTCAATATCGAGTTATGGAAAGTTGACTGAAACTCAAAAACTGAAAATTTAAATACAATTTTAATCAAAGAAGTTTCATAAAATTGTAAGGACTAACAAAACTACTTAAAGTCCAGCCCTAACTTTAGCCGTATAGTATATGATAATCATATGCTTAGCCCTATTTTTCAATTTTTTTTTTATCCTTTTCATATTTAAAACAGGTTTATGGAAGATTCCAAAATTCTACGAAAAATTCACTTGAGTTATCTTATGACAATTTATTGGTTTTCCATCTCAAGCCTGTAAATGACTGTGCATGGCGTACCATTGGTACCTCGCGTACCTGCAAGAATAAAATAGACCCCTTTGTGTGGTCCTTAGCCTCTTGTCCAGCAACTCCTATCCCTACTTCCTCGTGGTACTGGCCGGAGTACGAGTAACCTAAGGGAAGATCGGGTAACTAACCCCGGAACTTTGGTCGTATTCTGACAGGGCAGGGGGTCCTCTGTAAATCTAGGTGGTTGGTGTCAGGCCATGCGAGCCAACCGTAAAAACACATCAGCACAGGAACGTCAACGAGAGAATACGGATCAATAAGAACAATCGGCTAAGACCATAGAGACGCAAATGAACTAGCGATTGGAAGCTCGGTACGTGGAACTGCAAATCTCTCAACTTCATCGGAAGCACTCGAGCACTCTCCGATATACTGAAGATCTGCGGTTTCGGCATCGTAGCGCTGCAGGAGGTGTGCTGGACAGGAGCAAAGGTGCGAACGTTTAGAGATTATCATACCATCTACCAGAACTTCAGCAACACACGTGAGCTGGGAACAGTTTTTATAGTAATGGCTATTCGGGAAAACGGGGAACTGGCGTTCGGAGAAAAGTAGCAAAATTGTTTACAGTAAGCTGCTCTTGTTTGTATTCACAGTTATTCTTCTTTCTTTTAAAATTGGCTGTTCTTTCTAATTCATTATATTTACAAGATAAATTGATAGAGTTTATTTTTTTAATAAATCTTCGAGCTGTTTAGTAGAATACCTATAAGTAGATGAAAAACCGAATTTAGTACTATAATTCCACTAGAGTTTGTATCCTTTGACAGATACGCGTATTTCGACCTCAACTGTAAGGCGTGTACTAGACTCGACTTGAAGAAAACCATCGTATGCACACATTCTATATTAACACTAGGTATAAACATATTTCCCTACCCTTTTTTATCTTTAAATTTATGAGCTTTAGGTACATTCCATCCCTCTTTTGTTGAAACTTTAAATACTGAGAGGTACATCACGGGAACGATTATTAGGTACCAAGTTGAATAGCCATGTATTGCCGTTGCCGTTCAACTTATTTTTTTGCTTTCAAAGCATGTTCTCACTTCTTTTAAACATTGGCTGTTCTTCCTAGGTTTATTGACTTTGTTATTATGAAAAATAATTAAACATAAATGCACTAGAAAATTTCGCTTATCTTTAATAATTTGCTTTTACAGCAAACTACTGTTGTGAAAATTTGAGCAGCATCCTAACTCTGAGAAGGGGTTGAACGAGTTTGAAGTTTGTAAGGAGAAGGTCATCCAAATATATAAAAAAAATTCCAATCAATTCCATCTAATTACATGTCCGACCATAAGTGGCGCTATATTTCATGAATTTCTTGATCTATTGATTAAAAGATTCTCCATTTAATAAATGAAAGACTGCAATAAACAGGAAGTCTCGTCGTTAAAAAAAAATTACCTATGAAAACTTAAATTTGGTTTTCCCTTAATTTTCCAGTTAACCGTGTTCACTATTTACTGTTAACCATTTATCTGGATTTTAACAACCAAAAAATCTTGTAATCCGACAGCCTGGCGAGTTTCTCGGGAACAAGTAAAAATGGCTTATGCGCCACTTCCGAGGGAGATAACTTGCCGAGATTGAAAGGTTGCCCAACCGAATTGAGAACCTTCAGGGTAGGCTTCTGGTTTATCCCAAATAAATGGGCGGGAAACAAGCTGGCTGATCAGAGAAACGAAATGCCTTACGACCCACCATGTCCATGATTTTGTGAGCATTATATCTCAGATTCAGTGTTTATCCTGCAGAGTATTCTGCTACAGATGCTGTGAACTGTCCAACACTCGTTTCTACAATTTTATGTCAATGATTTTGTAATGATCCTGCCGAGGATTTTGTGAGAAATTTCACCTATTTTTCAGATGATCCTGCCTAAAATTTTACTAAAACTCTTCTTGAGCTTGATAGAAATTAAGTCAATTTGAGTATCAATCAAATAATGAAAAAAGATCGTAGAAGACAAATTGCCTTTTAATCCTAATAAAATGAAGTTTGAACGCGCGCTTTTAGTCCCAGCATCGTCGGAAAAAAAACGACATTTTTCCTACGGAGAAAGGACTTCTGATGCTTGCTATCCATAAACATTTTCCTCAGCCATTATCTTTCACAAGGTCAAGGTACAACATAATTTGATCAAGAAAAAATCTCTCAATGCACAACCAATTTTTATGGTATCCAGGTTTCAGTTTATCTAAACAGCAAACCTAGATCAATGTCGCTGCTCGGCATTTAAATCCTACGAGACGGCAATCATTCTTGCATGTCATGCATCGAGGCGCACCAAAGTTGTGCAATACTGCGCAGTAAACGATTGGCGCAAAAACTCAACCAAATTGTTCCACAAATTCCCCGCCGTTGCGTAACACGTGACACACAACAACGATCATCATCATCAACAACGACAAGTAGCAAGAGGAGCGATTTAATTTTCTTGGTTGACAATGTTGGTTGGCTGGTTGCTTGTTTGGCATTAACCTTCTTTCTTTCCTTCTTTCACCGACGTACAGTGGTCTAAATTGGAGAAATTATGGCAAAAACTCCGCATTCTCAGGAAACGGACCTTTCACGCCGAGGACCTGGGATCGAATCCAGTCCCCAAGCTGCTCACTTATGACAAAGAGGTTATAGTGACGACTTCCTAGTCTAGAACTAGTCGAGTTTTGAAGCAATAATTAAGGTTTTTGGACATGTGCTGCCATTTAGCGACCAAATATGATTAAACATATTTTTCTTTCAAATTATCGTATGTGCCCTTAACTATCTGATGCTGTAGAAGCTAAGTTTGTTTCTCAACCTAAAACTATGTTTAATTAAGGCTTTGTCAGCATTTCGAACAACTGGACCTCTGTGCGCCATGAATTTGCGCTTGATCGTCGTTTTATGCAGCTCAATCACGCCGCTGCTGTTTTGTGATCAGCGCACAGAAACCAGAGCCAAGCGAAGATCCCCCATAAAACAAACTCATCCGTGGCAATGGCCTCGTCCGTCATCAAATGAAATAAAACAACACCCGGGCGCCCGTTTGGATCGAGCGAAAAAAAGTAAGTTAATCAGCGTTTGTTTTTATTCACCTTAAAATTACATTCACTTTTCGCTAGTTCTCTCGTTTTGCTTGCTCCCTAACTAACTAACTAACTAACTACATCTTGCTATTTTCTTTGACGAACAAATTATTCGCTTGCTCGGCTCGTCTCAGCGCGAAGACTACATAGATCGAGATGTGGTACCTTTGTACAAATGCAGTGTGGATGAGGGTGATATTGCTTTTAACGAAAACAATGAACGAACATTCTTAACATTCTCTTATTGCTCCCCAGGAAGTTATTATCTGTAAATCTTCATCAAATCTGTGCTCACTCACCAGTCGTTTTCTTTGGCTAAGTTGCATATCCTGGCTTAATTCAAAAAACAATCATAGGGCCCGTTTTGAAGATACGCCCTGGTATAAACCCACAAATAGAACAAACAGAATATAATAGATGTTTAACCAGCTTTTTAGTTGCCGTGAATATCAGAAAAATAAAATTTTTAAAACTTCATTCAAAGTTAGTTTTTAGGTTATTTGTCTGGGTGACGTTGAAAAATATCGACAAAATGTTGAGTTACACCTTATGCTTCTCCTACAATACGAACAATAATCTGGTTTGCGGTCTCATACTTTTTGTCAAATTTTACACAAAGATGCATGTTTTCAGTGAAAATGTGTTCTAAATGTTACCGAAAAAAAAGGGTCCTCAAGCCCTAAACAAATTTTTCAACCACATGGTTGAGCTTAAGCCACAAAAACATATTTTCTTAATTTTTCATGTTTTGTATTATTTTATGTCTTAAAACATGTTTTTCTGATTTTTGAAATATTGGTACCCCGCTTGATTCAAATTAGAATTTTTGGTGAATTTTGCTTTCCGTGTACCTTTCGAAATGTCACATAAAATATGTTGCACCAAAAGTAAAAGCCCTGTTGCGTGAACGAAGTAAACGTCAATATGATAAATCTTCGAGCTGTTTAGTGAAACAGCTGTAAGTAAATGAAACTCGATTTTTTTTTAAATTATACCATTTAACTATACGCCTGAGTGAAAGCAAAAATAATAAAACCCTCACTACACAGCGAATACTCAATGGATTCAAAAAAGAAATGTTGTCAGTATACTCGTAGACGCATCTAGTTCCTAGAAGATACAAGAGTTACTCGAGTTACTGAGTCACTGGGTCAGGTCGTTTAAAAAAGGGGTATTTTTGAAACATGCCAAGCTATCTTTATTTATACGCAATGGCAATCATTTCAATTTGCATAAACCATTAAAATTTGATATTGAACATTATAAATCAATAGTTTTAAAATCTTCCGGATGTGGCCACTAGGACTTTATACCGTGAAGAACCGACCATAGATTAGTTGTATATAAAACCGTTCCAACTCACGTAGATATGAAACATTAAAGCTTAGAAAAATGCGTTCTCATTAACTTGGCACAATGTTTAGATAAAAATTGGACATTTTATAATAAATTAGAGGCGTTCCGGGAACCCAAATATTGTCATTTGTAAGATAATGCTTATCCAATATAATCGTTTCTCAAAATGTTCACAATAATCCGTTTTTCTGAAAATTCTTTGATGTAGTGGCCACTAGACTGATGCAAATTTTGAAGCTTTTGCTCCCCACGCTTAAACGCTGTCATTAATGATGAAAATCATTCTCCCAAAATTTGAAGTGATTGGAAAGAAATTTGGTTGCGGACACGCCGTTTGAAGTTTATATGGAAATTACTATGGAAAAGGCAAAACTTTCATGTTCAGTTCTCTATTCGCTCATCATAATAATCTATGGAAAAGTGAACAAACTCTTCTCATGTCATGTGAAATCCTTTCAGCTACAACTTTGCCGAAGACCACATTTTGATGGGACGTAATGATAATTTCTTATTAATGATGTCAAAGTTTAGATCATGCTGAGATGATCATTCAATTACTTTCATGGCAACACTGATTTTTTACTGTAGAACATAGTAGCCACAGTTGCCTGCCGAACAGTTGGCGAAGCATGCTACGTGTGAACCCACTTTATGATTATGACTAACAATTTACGTACAGTCAAAATGTGATCTTCAGAAAAGTTGTAGCTGAAAAGATTTCACATTAGAAGAGTTTGTTATTTTTTCCATAAAATATTATGACAAAGAGATAGAGGGCTGAACACAACAGCTTGGCGTTTTTCATAGTAATCTCCATATAAACTTCAAACAACGTGTGCACAGTCAAATTTCTTCCGAATCATTTCAAACTTTGAGAGGATGCTATTTACCGTGATCAAAATCGTTTAAGTATAGCGGAGCCAAAATTTCGAAATCCACATTATAGCCGAATCCCAAAACTATATACTGCTTCGCGACTAAAAATGGATGAACCAACGTGCGAAGTTCGATTTTTGACCAACTTCGCCGCGTCGCGAGTCACTTCGCTATAGTGCGCATCTATGCCCTTCACCGTGTGCATTATGCGCACTGTTGAGAATCGACTTGCGACGCGGCGAAGTTGGTCAAAAACCGAACTTCGCACGTTGGTTAACCCATTTTCTAACGCGAAGCAGTATATATGAATTGAAATTTTCCTACTTCCAGGGCACACTGGGATGGCAATATATGACAATTCAGTAAAAATAGTAAAAAAATCGATTTTAACCATTTATTATGTGAATAAAGCTTAACAATAAAAAAGTAGTTTAAAAACTTTTACTAGCAAAATTTTAAGATTTAATGATACTTTTAGTGAAAACAGTCCAAAAATAGTGTTTTACAAAATCCTGGATTACTCATGAACCGGTAGATAACGGCAGCTAATTCCGTCCACGACTAGTCAAGATTATAAGTTTCATTGTCGTGAAGAAAACAGAGTGGGCCGAATGGGGCTTTTTTTGCTGGAATAATTTTGGGGTCGTAAAAAACACTTATATCTGTGTGTAATTTAAAATGGGATATGTGTCATTTAAGCTGCTTTCATTTCTAGAGAATAATCAAATTTAGGAAAAAAAAACTATATGAACTTCTGAAAATTCAGACGTATTTCATTTAGTTGTATCGTATAATATGTCTTTTTTAATACAATACTATTACTCTAATAACAATCGAAGGATAGATAGACAGGTAGATACACATATGGGACAAATTATTTTGAATTCCGTTCAAATGTTTTTTAGAACACCAGTTTAGAAATGACTTCTTTAAAACACTTTGTCAACATGCAAAATGTTTCTGAAATACCTTTGAAAAATATAAATTCATGAAAAGTTTATCAAATATAAGCATTTTTGACATATTTTCATCAAATTTTTAACCCTCTCAACAAAAAAAGCCCCACGTGGCCTCACTTGTCTTTCTTCGCGGCAATAAAACTAATGTACTGGACTAGTCGTTTACAAAAAAATAGCTGCCGCCATCTGCCGCTTCACGAGTTATCCTGGATTTTGCAAAACACTATTTTTAGACTGTTTTTACTGGAAATATAATTAAATCTGAAAATTTTGCTAGTAGGTGATTTACTTTGTTATAGTTAAGCTTCTAAGACTTGGTGACAAAAAAAAAATCAAATGGATTTTTGACTGGTTTAACTAGGTTGTCATTTATCGCCATCCACGTCAGTGATAGAGTGTAAATGTCTTCGGAAGAAATGTAAAAAATGTCTCAATAAAAAACCTTGCAGAAGAAATTTTTTTGCTAGGACGCTCCTATCAAAAGATACAACTGATCTAGATCAGTTTTCACTTATTGAAATCCGTTAAATTTCGCTGAGCGGTGAAAGTTTTAGTTTTATTTTTTCACTCAGGCCTATTCGGGGTTAATTTCAACCAGAATTTGTATCCTTTGACAGATACGCGTATTTCAAACTATACTGTAAGCACGCGCGTATCTGTCAAATAACACAAATTCTATTATAGTTGGTATAAAATGGTATAGTATCAAATTCAGTTAACCGTCATTGTTGATTGAAAGTGTCCTTGAAATTTCAATCCATATGTTTAATTGAAATTAATTACGAATTACTTGTTATTTAGGCAAAATTATTTATCAAGAACACGAGCGTTCATTTTACTGAATGAAAATAGGATTTTTTCAAAAGTTTTGGGACTCTATTTAAGAGAATCTGAAAGTAGATTGAGTTTTGCACCTTTTAATTCCACCCTAATTGCATCATCTTTTGACAGTTACGCGTATTTCGACTTCCACTTGTAGCCTTCTTCAGTGTCAGTTACTCGTATTCACTGCTATACGTAGATACTAGTAACTGACACTGAAGAAGGTTCCAAGTGCTGCTAAAAAAACGCGTATCTGTCAATAGATAATGCAATTAGGGCGGAATTAAAAGGTACAATACTAAATCTACTTTTAGATTCTCTTTATTGATATTGTGCTCAGAGGGTTGGAATACGTAAAAGACCCTATTGAAGTTTTTATTCTACAAATTGAGTTGATAAGCTTATGACCAGAGAATGAATTTAACATCCTAACAAAACAAGCACACCAGAAGGACGTCGAAGTATAAAGTTAATAATGAAGAAAATTTTTGGTGGAACATGAACCAGTTTCGATTTTTTTTATCAGTTCAACTTTGATCATCAATAAAATCGAAATCATTATATTTTCCGTGTCAAGCATATCACACGAACGATTTTTGTTGGATGAGAAAAAAAGAATGCTTATGCAAAATAGAATGTAAAAATTCAAGCGTGTGCTAGAATAAGGGCTTAAGTCGCATGATCAATTTCTCTTCATTATTTCAATTTTTCTTTCATTATGACTGAATGACACATGATGTAAGTTATGAAAGAAAAATGTAATTTTACATGATGAAGGACATGAAAACGATGCCGCTATGATTTACATTTCCCGAATCAGACAACATCGCATTTAAAATGTGACACAAATTCACGTCATTTAGCCCGCTTCTTTTATGTGCATCAAAAAGACGTAAAATCGCATGATTTTTTCGGAGTGTGTAGCTATAAAACAAATTTTTCCTAGTTGTGAATTATTAAACACTGTACTTTAAATTAAATTTCAAAATTGTCTTCAAGTCGTGAGTTGTTATACGATGAGTCTTTAATTTTAAAGACAAAATCAAGCTTGCTACGAATTTAGATTCCATGGAACAACTAACGGATGTTCTAAACTATACTACAGTCACCCCACAGTTATAGCACACAGATATGGATCAAAGTTGGCTTAAACGGAAAATATCTCATCAAATCGAGTTGCAAATACGCAGAACACATTTTATCTACGTGAACCACAAATCTGTACAGCATTGCAATCAATCATAACAACTTCTAGCATATTTTATTCGTCCGTATGGAATAAAATGTTTTTCGTATTCATAAAGTCGTTGATTCATAACTGTGGGGCATTGAAACCCGTACCGTAAAACGGGGTAACTTTGATAATGCGGGTAACTTTGATAGTGCGAGACCCACAACATATTGAATGAAATAACGAAGTTTCTGTTAATCAGTTAAGCAAAACGAATGCAAAAGTAAAGAGTATTAGTATGACACTTCATGACAAAACTATTTTCATTGGAATGCACTTGATTGGGGCTGTTTATACGAATATTAAAAATTGACACAATTTTAGCATTTTCGAAACGCTTACAAACAATCTGTTCTACGATCACTATTTGATGTAGTTTTGAATAGTTGGCCACTTATCTTTGACAGCCTAGTTATCATAGAACTTGAATACGGTCTCAAATCTCTTAGCGAATCGCATTTTCACAAACTGGGACCATTTTTGTAATCTAAGTCAAAAATTTCCATATAACGTTAAACGCCTAGAGGTATGCAATGCCCTACAAATGTTCGTTATTCATTCAATTTTGTTCGATTCATACTCCATTATCAAAGTAACCCCAAAACAGAAAACCAACTTTCGATTATATGAAAAATTATATATCCATTCATAATAACTCTTTTGGAAATCTATCGACTGCAATCGATAGCTAGGATGCCAGTACTTGTTTTAAAAATATAAATTATTATTCTTTGAAACAGCATGCATAAATATTCAAGTTTTCTTCGAAAAAACTATCAAAGTTACCCCGTTTTACGGTACCACAGTTATGAATCAACATTAAGACGATTCCGAAAGAAACGCCGAAATGTATACTTTCACTAACATACCATTCGTTTAGTTCACAGATAAATTGCTTTTATAGTGTTCTGATCCATAATATGAGTCGATTTGATCCATAATAAGGACCCTCCTGTTCCACTGATCCACATCTGTGGGATGGACACCGTTTGAAATTTATATCGAAATCGACACTTTTTCGTAAATAACCGCGATTATTTATGTGTATTCTCGAAAACTACTATAGTCGGCATTGCCAGACAGGTAATTTTGTTTTGTACAAGGTCATCATGATTTGTAATCATATTTTATTCTAAAAAATTACTCTTAGCTGATCCATAACTGTTGGGTGACTGTATAGTTCATTATTTTTCTTTAATTTTGTTCCGCGGATTTCCTTATCTTTGATGTCCTTCTATTTCATATACCACTCTGTTTCACTATAAGACTTCAGGTCTTCAGGATTAAGAATCAAAACCAGAAGAAAAAAATTGATTGGGTATGACATACAGTTTCCCCACAGACAAACTGACGTAACATTCAGAACAAATTTCTACAAATTTCATCGCCCAGTTTAGACCATCATCATCTGGTGAGCATGTTGCACGAAAAGGTGTTTCGTGCAACAAGACCGGCAGATGGTGGTAGTGTGAAACGTCGAACGCGAAGAAAAATTATGCGCGCGCCTTTGATTGTGAGATTTGTAACAAAGCGAATTTGAAATGAACGTTAAATAAGTGGTCGATGGAAATTTAGTCTGTTTGGCTGTGGTTTCCTCCTACAAAAAACTAAAAGTTCGAAAGTAATTTTCTTTAAATAAATGAAAAATCGAATTTAGTACTATACCATTTAATTGGCTTGTTTAGTGAATAAAAATTCACAGTTTTTTGTAGCTCGATCGAAAGAGCAAATTTTTCTAAGTATAACACGATTTTATTGCACTCCAATATCTTAATGTTGATATTATAAATCGTTAAAAAAGATTTCAATCCGTCGACTCAATGACATTTCAATTTACATAATGACAGCTTGTCACGTAGTAAAATTTGCCGAGGGGTGATTTAAAAGTGATTTCCATACTAATTTCAAACGTATTTTAAAAATAGTTTCAGGTCACGGAAAATTGTGAAATTTTGGATTCTAGTTCAATTTTCAACGTAAATTCAGAATATGTAAAAAAACTGAATACCCTTAAACAAGCCAATTCCGCTAGAGTACGCGTATTTTGACCTCAACTGTAGGGCCGTCTTCAGTGTCTTGTACTAGACTCGACTTGCATTACTTTTTGCATAGTTGCGCATTGTTATCCAGCTTTTTACGAGCGCTAATGGCTGCCGCAATCAGGCTCGCTTTCTGGTAACTCCATCCAGAGGTTATAAATAACTGTCCAAACCAACTTTTGATTATATAGTTTTTTTTTTCCAAAATACTGAACTGACGTTAGCTGGAATACCGTTATATAACGTAATAAAACTGATTTTGTTTGAAGTTTCAGACTTCTCCCATCAGACTTACAGCCTAGCCATAGAAAACGACTGGTGAGCACAGATTCGATGGAGATTTTTTTTTCGATGGTAACGGCACATAGAAACAAACGTAATACTGATGAAATAAATATCAATCATTTATTAAACGATCATTTCACCACATACAAACAGACGTAAAACTTGAAACAAACTTCTTTAAAATCCATAGCCTAATTCACACATCATCATCTGGCGAGCATGCTGCAGAAATACTGTTTCGTGCAACAAGAACTGCAGATGGCGCCTCTGGTTGTGAGGTTTGTAACATAGCGAATTTGAAATAATCGTTAAACTAGTTGTCAATGAAAACTCCGTCAGAGTTACGTCTTTTTGTATGAGATTTCACATTCAATATATTTGAAACCTCACAACCAGCGTGCGCATCGTTACTCTTCGTGTCTGACGTTTCAGCAACTCAGGTCTTGTCGAACAAAATAGTATTTAGTGCAACATGCTCACGAGATGATGGTGTGAAATGGGCGACTGATTAGCAGAATTTGTTCTGAGTGTTACGTCTGTTTGTATATGATAACGGTCTGTGGAGCACCGCGTAACAACTTCCACCAGAAAGTTGTTCAAATCAAACCTGCCGATCAAGATATGCCACTCTCGACGCATGTAGTCTTCAACCTAAATTTAACTCCCATGGGAAAAATAAATATGCACGCGGGCCAGATTGGCTTAAATCTCTAATTGAGGGGACTGCGAGTGCGAGTTTGTTGTTTCGGTTCCGGCCTGCACGGTGGCAAATGGTGTTGCATTTCATTGGGGCCCCGAACGGCATGGCCATTCCCCACCGCGCAGGCGACCAGCTCTACTCAAGGTAAAACAGTACAAAGTGCTGCAGCTGCTGGGGAAGCTGCACAGTACGAGTGGTGGTGGCGTAGGCAATTAATAATGATACACTATCTACTTAGGAGGGACGTCATTGACGGCAGGGCCCGAGACGACTCACTAATTCTACACTTTTTCGACAGGAGAAAGCCTTCGCGGTCAGCGGCACGTGCGAAAGGCTTCATCGTTTAATGAAGCGAACTTTTGTCCGTACCCCACTGGGGACCCTCTTCAGCTTCTTGTACGGTCGACGGTGAGTTCTTTTCCGTTTTTTTAGAGGCGGAAATTGAGGTGGAGGCGGATGCCGCACCGCTCGCTGATTACTGGCGGCATTCAGGGAAGAAAGTTTCGTTTTTGGGTTACTCGGTGGAAGGGGAATGGCTTCGTACGGTGGCCCAGGCTTCTTGAACGTGGGCTGAGGGTAATCACGAATTTTCTCCTTTACAGCGTATGAATTTTGAGGGAACTGAGGTCCAGGTCGGGGTCCTCGATAACGGGTTCGATCCCGATAAGCGTCGGGGATGCCATCACGGAAATATGATTTCGTCGAGAGTCGTTGCTCATGGGAAGCCTGGTCTTTGGACGGTGGTTTATTGCTCTGCTTTTCGACTAGTCGTTCAGCCTCATGTTCTAAAGCTTGTTGGAACTCATCTTTCTTAGTATCTTCCAGGTCCAGCGAGCTGCCGGAATTTCCCGAGAATATAGTGGGATAAAACTGATTGATGTCAAAAATAGGTAAAGGATACACGGTTGCTAACCGCAGACTGTCGAAAGCGCCATCTTGCCTCCTTTCCACACTCCTAGTTTTGTTCCCTCGCATACTCCTGGGTACGGCAATCATGAACACGTTTCCATTCTTAGACTTGGATGACTTACTGGCGGACATGTGATTCTTGATATGTCTAATCACATCATTATAAACTGCTACTTCTGGATTAGACTGTTTGTTTTTGCCTCTGTTGGGTATCTCTTGTTGCCCCGCATTATCAGATGTTCTACGAACTGGAACAAAGTCATTTCCTTCACTGAAAGCCAACTCCACAGGTTGCGGTGGTATCCGATCCTTGAGGTAATCCGTCACTTCGGTTGAAATATTATCTGCAAGCCCAAGAGCCGTGTCCACGTCTACGTAATGGAAAGCTCGCTTCAGATATGGCGTTGGTTCGTGGGGATCGTCATGTTCTTCCGGGATATACAACGTCGTGTTGCCGATAGCTTCATCCAAAAACCGCAGCAGATCCTCACCGTGCAGCTGCCTAGGATCTTGAGCGTCAAACTCAATCTCATAGTCATCAGGATTGGCCTTCTGCAACCTGAGCAACGTCTTGAAGGGTTGCACGAAATTGACCACCTCGTACTCCGGCGCATCTGGCAGCGTGTGCTGTTGAGTGTACTTCAGCACCTCGCTATGAACATCCTCCGGTCTAGGAGGCTCCATTTCGTATTCAATTACGTGATCTGCTTTAAGAGGCTCGGCAAGAGATTGATCCTTCAGGTCTGTACTACTGCCTAGTCGTGGAGGATTAACTAACTCAATGGCATCTTCTGGGCCGTTAAGAAGGTACTGGTTGGACGTTTTGATGGCTTCGTCCAAAAACTCGATCAGCTCCTGGCCCTGCAGGTTTTGAATCTCTGGGCTGATCTTGACGGTTTTCTCCTTTTCGGGGGGCAAAAATTCCGTTGAATTTTTGATGGCCTCATCTAAGAAGTTCAACAGATCTTCACCATGTAATTTCCGTGGATCTACCAACGCTTCAGGAATGGGTAGCACGAACATATCCGTGTCATTTTGAAACACTAATGCCTGAGCGTACGGCAAGTAAATGGTGTCGTTGCCGTTGTTATCCTCATTGTATTCGTGCTCCGGATAGTACTCGTAATCGATTTCATTCTCCCGACTTCCGTTATCTTCTTCAGAGTCCGCACTTACATCATCATCAATATTACTATCCCGATCCTCAAACGATGCTGCAACATCTCGTTTACCTCTATGCTTCTTGGGTGTTTTGGATTTTGACTTGAATTCTCCAAACGACTCTTCCGCCCCATGATCGTAATGTTTTTCCTCATTACCCTTCTCTGAATAATAGATATTCGTTTTAGAAATGGTGACCTTCTCCTTGATCTTCGGTTCACTCTCTGGCTCCGATTTTTTCACCACCGTTTCCAAATGTCTCACCTGCGTATAGGTCTTCTTCGGTTCAAAGTTCTCGTGCATTCGGATCTCTTCCTCGACATCTTCAAAATCCAGCTCACCTGTCTTCTTTTCTTCATCGGAATCGTAAAAGTCCGCTTCAACGTTCTGATCCCCACTGGCACGTCCCACTCGGTCGTTCTTCTTGAACCGTTTGTTCCGATGGTGCAAAGGTCTGACAGGTCTGCGGTGTTCGTGTCTCTTTTCCGGGGGATACTTGGGATGCAGTCCAAGCTGGTTTTCATACTTGATGAACGCATCCAACTGGTTGGCCGTCACAACCGCTGCATCGGGGTGCTTCGTCTTCAGCAAGAGATCTTCTCCGTGCTCTACGAAATGGGCATCTTCCGGATCTATGATTCCACCCAATGGAATTGCCTTGAACTCATTTTCCGGGGGGAGTACAAACTCGTGACCTTCAGTGTTAGTGTAGTAGTATTTATTGCCCGCATCCGGTTCCGTGTAATATACATTATCTTCTTCATGCGGTTCCAGATTGGCGTGGCCGATATAGGTCAGTTCGTTCGGATGGTTCGAGAACAGGGCCTCATAGTTGTGCTTGTACTTATGTTTGTATTTCTTCTTCTGCTCTACTGGTCTGTGATAACTCGAAGGTTTGGTATTAGGTTGCGTGAATAGACCATATTCGAAGCCTTGGGTATCGAAGAATTCCTTCTGTTTAGCTTTCAGCTTCTGAACGTAGTTACGGATGGTATCGAAGGATGGCGGCGCTGGTGGGAGTAGATTTATGGGGGTGAATCTGATATCTGGTGGATTTTCGATGTGCAATGGGTTAACTGGGCTAGGCTTTAGCTTGGGAATGAATGGTGTATCGTATGGACCGGGTTGGATGCTATGGGGGTCAAAGCTGAATGGATATGGTACACTGCTGGTGGATGTGCTGTGAACGTATGGGGTGTAGGAGGTCGCTGTGCTAATTGTCGAAGGCGTGACATGGTGAGCAAAAGGACTAGTGAAGTACGCACTGTTGAGCGCATTTGGTGAATAATGTTCATGTTGGGATGCAGAGGCATCTCCATGGTCCGGATAGTAAGGAACCGGAACTTGTACCACATTTGGTGGTACTGGTTTTAAGACATCGCTAATCGTATGAAGCAACTGTGGACTCAAAGATCCGAGCATCTGCAGTGTCCTCGGTCCTTTGGGCATCACTACCACTACGTTGTCTATTCTGGCACTGTTGAGATGTGGCATTACCGCCATCATGAGGGCAATGGCCTGAGGTAACCATCTTAAACATAGTTTCTTCTCAGTCATCTTTCATTCCGTTTCAACCTGTACAAAACAATAGAAAAAAGTCATGTTAATATATGTTGTCCGTGGTTCCTACCACTTTAGTCAGTAACCACCCTATGAAATATATGTGAACGTCTTGAAACACAGTTTTCGACTCCTCATAATTAACGTAATTATCACTTAAGCTAACAGTACACGCTTTGCCAAATGTGCAAATATTTGGCAAAGCATAAACCAACAGATAAACATCGGTTTCAACACCGACCAAATCTTTGCGATGAGGAACATTTGTTTGGCTCTGTATCAATCAATGCCAAATATTTGCCATAGTGTACTGATAGCTTTAGCCTCCACCACTACAAACAAAATCAAAGACTTTAATTCACAGAATTTATCATGCTAAAGAGAACTAAATATTCATATCAATAGACGTGTGGACTTCAATTTACTTAGAGTGACGAGTTTCAATTCCGCCAATCGAAGATCTGTTCAAGTTAGCCATACTATTGATTTCCAGCACGTATAATTACCTCGTGCACAATGTAAAAATACAAACAAGTTAATAATAACTGAGGAAGTGCTCATTAGAATACTAAACTGAGAAGCAGGCTACTTCTCAGTAGAAACATAATTAATAAAATAAAAGGAATTTTCCAGAAAACTCGGGTAATCATCAGCAACATTCTTTTGAAATTAAAAAAAAAACAAAGCTAGCTGCCATATACATGCTATATACTGTAGCGTAACGAGTCTTAAAGCATATTTGGAAGTCTCTCAACCCTCTAATACCCAACCCCGCCTTTAAACGGGGTACCTTTTGAAATTTTTTTGATAAATGTTGGGTATTTCTTCACGTGATATGTTTCATATCACGCTTGGAACACATAGCAAACTTAGTGGCATCGTATAGAGAAAGGATATAGCTTTCATTTAAAATCGAAAAAATTTAGGCGGCCATTTTGAATTTGGCCGCTATTTTGAATTTTGTTAGAAAAATCGTTTTTTCACCATTAGCGCACCGCTAGTTTTGAATTCTGAGATCACCATCAGAAAGCTGAGGAAAAATTGCGTAAGATAGACTACAGAAACTAGGTGAGCAATGGTATTTACCCTATCCAATGAACGATTTTCTAAATCATGCACACTAAGCTCTTACGGTGAATTTCACCGTAATCTCAACAGCTGAACAGTACGGTGAAATAAAACGCCGTAACTTCGTCGGAATTCAACGGATTCCGGTGATTTTTTACCGAATAATGTAAAAATTAACCGTACTCCGTTAATTTATTTTACCGAACTGTTCAGCTGTTGAGATTTCACAGGAATCCGTAAAATAATTTAAGTGTGTGTTCTACGATTTCGACGTATATGGCGAGTGCAATCAATACAAAAAAAAAATTGTACTACAAAGAAACAAGTTTTCAATCTTTGGTGTTTTATCGAGTCGAGTAAAGAATAAGAATATTATTTTCAGTGAAAAAATCTGGCGGCCATCTTGGATTTTGACGCCATCTTGGTTTTAAGTAGTAGAATGAGTTTTCACCTTGTTAGCACTCAACATGTTGAATTTCAATGCTACCATTACACTTATCATTCTTCTTGATCTTCTCTTTCCTGACGTTACGTCCCTACTGGAACAGAGCCAACCCCTCAGCTTAACTAGCTTTAAAAAAAATGATCAAATATGATTTTTAACGCATATCTTCGAGTTGAAAAATACCATTATTTATTTCATTTATTTGTTGTAAACCATTTATAGAAATGAACAATCAGTTGAACAACTGAGATAAGATAAGAAAAATAGAATCTGATTGATATTTTTTAACGGAGACCTCATAGTTCAACATGATGAGCACTGATATGGTAAAACATCATTTAACTGCTAAAAACCAAGATGGCGTCGAAATCCAAGATGGCCGCCAGATTTTCCAAACTCGTTTCGGCATTACGTCCACATTAGAACAAAACCTGCTTCTCATCTTTCAATTTCGCTATTTTTCACATGCATGATACTTTATGGTTCAGCAAATCAAGGATGTTTTTTTGCTTCAAAATGTGAGATTTCCATTCTTAATTAATGCACTTTTGTCAATGTTCTACGTTAAAACTACAGATATTACCACAAGACTTACTAATGTCCCGTTGCCCAATCTATAAACTTCATTCAATGTACAACAATGCATATGGTAAAAAAAATGTTTGTTTAATACAATCAATGTTTTTGGCCAGTTTTCATTTATTGAATTTATTTATTCAGTATTACTGAATTCAAAGATAGTCGTAGAATTATTCTGTTGTCAGAAATCGCATTATAAAAGAAAATTCCTGTCTAATAAACTGGATTTATTACTAACTAATAAAGCTGAGTATCAGGCTCGGTTCCAGTAGGGGCGTAACGTCAGAAAAATGAAGAATAATAAGAAGAAGAGTATACGTAACCTTTTTTTTATTGGTAGCCACTAAATTCAACATGCTGAGTGCTATCAAGGTGACAAATTCATTCTTCTACTTAAAATCAAGATGGCGTCAGAATCCAAGATGGCCGCTAGATTTTTTCACCTAAAATAATATTCTTATTCTTTACTCGATTCGAATAAAACACCAAAGATTGAAAACTTATTTCTTTGTAGTACAAAACAAGATTTTTGTATTGATTACACTCGCCATATACGTCAAAATCGTAGAACATGATTTAGAAAATCGCTCATTTAATAAAGTTGCTCACCTAGTTTCTGTAGCCTATCTTACGCAATTTTTCCTCAGCTTTCTGATGGTGATCTCAGAATTCAAAACTAGCGGTGCACTAATGGTGAAAAAACGATTTTTCTAACAAAATTCAAAATGGCGGCAAAATTCAAAATTGCCGTCAATTTTTTTTCGATTTCAAATGAAAGCTATATCTCTTCTCTATACGATGCCACTAAGTTTGCTATGTGTTCCAAGCGAAATATGAGACATATCACGTGAAGAAATACCCAAGATTTATCAAAAAATGGGCTCTTTCGTAAACTGTTAACCATTCCCGTTTGCGGCTTACTTGGGCCAACATAATGTCCAACTGAATGTGAAGACGATCGGTGGATATGTACTTTGATCCCTCTTGGATTGGCTTTTCGGTCAGTAATAAATTTACAAAATTACGTAATGTCCGACGTTTCAACTTTGTAAAGATTGAAATTTCCTACATTTGTGGGGCGACTATAAATTTTAATACGTTTTGTTGATACGCCTCTGTGAACGCAACATAACAAAAGCAATAATTCGAAAAAGTAAAACGGTCAAAAATCGCTGCAGCCGATCTTAAAAGGTCCTCTAAATGTCCAGTTCAGTTATTTTTTCACGAATTTATTCAAGTAGGATTTTAAATGAAGATAATGGCGCATACGTATTCTATGGAGAAATCATTTGCACTTATATTTCAACTCCATAGCACTACTGATGGTAATGCCACATTCCCATTTCCATTTCCATCCAGCATCAATCTGGACCATTACCTCTGTTACTTATATTTGTCAACTTAAAATAATCAAAACATTAAAATAAAATATTAAATTTAAAGTTTTTCGAAACCCATTCCTTGAAAACAAGACTGCACTTTTTGACATTGCTTTATCAACATGAAAAGTTTTGAATTTGAATAAGCTTACTTAGATCGAACCATAAAAAAAACTAGTGTATGCAAAACATTTCAAAAAGGGGTGATTCAAAGTTTATAGCACAGCAGCGTAAAAAGCTGGATAATCTTACAATTAAGGTTTTGTATTAAAAACTAGAAGGAAAAAATAGCATCCCCCTTCGCATCATTACCTCCGAGTTATTTGTATATTATAAAAACTTGAGTCACAATCAGTGAATCAATTGTCAACCAACATGCAGCAACAAAGACATTGTCCTCTTCTATTCTTGTTGCAGTACTCTTATTCCGCAACAACAGTTTATCACAACTTGAACAGGATATGACAATGATCGTCACTCAGTTGCTTAGTGATGTTGTAAGCTTTGCATTGCAATTTTCGAGAACTGTCCCCGTTGTCGAATAACAACTATGAACAAATTTGATTTTGCGTTCAAAATAACTGACAATCACGAGTTGAAAATGTGTTTGCCATTACAATTTTTCTTGAGATTCTATCCTAATCCGGACGAACAATTGTAAGTGCGTTTGATTTGTTCTTTGTTTTGCATCTATTTCAATGACAATTTTATTTACTAGTCACAATAAAATAAAGCCAATTATCTACCATCTGCCAACAATGCACGCCATGGGAAAGCAATGAGTGCTTTCTATAATTGAATTATTAAGAATCGCAAAGAAATGATTGTCAGTCTAACAGTAGATACGTACTGACGAAACTTTTTTAGCGTTGATCTAATAAAAAATATTAACTTGTTTCACGGCTCTTATGCTTCACTGTCTGTTTTATCTGAAGCCACACTTTCGCGCTTCGTATTGTTATTGTTTTTTAGATAATCTAAACGGTCAACACGAATGTACATTTTGCTCCGTCATGGTGACGTTAGTTTTTGATGCAGATCGAATAATACCGTTCTTGGGTTACTCGAACACTTAGAGGTACTACGAATCAAATCAATTTTCCCAAGCCGATAAAGTTATTTGTTGAAAGAATGCTTTTCCTTCCAAAACCGGTTCAATTCGCTTTAATTACATACAGATCTAGCTCGTAGAAATCAAAACGTGGATATATAGAGTTTTACTTTAAACTTCCAATAGCTTCACTATACATATACCAACAAAGAGTTGGTTCATTTGCATACTAGCAGAAACACTAGACTTCAAACAGTGATTTATAATTGGATCTTTAAAATTCCTGGATATTTGAAATAATTTGAGTCCTGTTTGGAATATGAGATTAAATGGTACAAGGTTTTCCTTTTTTCATTTGCATGTGAATAACTATTTTTTTTTTCACTTTCACTTCCACAGTTATTAATTTCTCACTGCCAAATGGACATTTTTGAATTCGTACATCGTGTGCCATTCCCACAACTTTGGCGTTATAACGTAGAGGGTGATCAAAGTATTTTGGACAGAGCGTTACGCGTATATAATTTGGCCTTTTACGGCAAAATCAAATTGAAGTGGCCAAATTATATACGCGTAACGCTCTGTCCAAAATACGTAAAACACCCTACATATATATTTCACATAAACGTTGACATAAGGCAATATTTTGCCAAATGATACTAATTGTCTTCTATATTTTATAATGTTAGGTATAAAAATCAATCGCTAAGTTCTCACAGAAGCTAAAGTCCATCTATTATGGAATGAAAATGGCTCGTTCACTTTGATTCAGTATGATTTCATCTTTGAGTAACAATTTTCCTGATTCAGGATTCTAAATTCTGAATATAAGTAGTTTCACCAAATTAATCCACAATTGGTTGTTAAGTGTGGTGTTTCCTTCAAAAGCTTCGTATCTGTGTGGTTAGTGGTACCAAGCATCAAGCCACATTGATCCAAGGAGTGTGTATTTAGACAAAAGCAAAAAAATAAAGCACTTACGACATCAAGAGTTGAAAATAGCACGTTCAAACAAATACAAATGGTTTAAATGCTTTATGTACAGAAAAAATGGGCTAGTTCTAATTACTACAGTGCAGTATCATTAAAGAATTCCCGAGATGAACTAGCCTAGGGCTAAAAATCTCGTTAATAAAGATAGGAAAAAATAAAGGTCAAAGCAGGTTTATCTATAAGTGTAAACTACCTGGAAGATACTGTCAAGGATAATCAATTGATCCATTCTTTATTCCTTCTCTTACTGTTTCCATTGTTTCTAGTGCCAATTCTGCTATTTCTCACTAAAATATGTGACACATTGTTAACTTACAGCAAACCACTGTAATATAAATTAACTCAGGGAATAATTCTTGACTTCGCACACTGATTCATAATATGTCACCATTTCATCCATAATGTCAAAAATGATCCATAACAAGTTTTCAATTTTTGTCTAATCCTGAGTGAACAAATAACACCAGTGTAGTGTACTAACCGAAATTACAACTTAAAACGGTATGATGATTCTGAATTTAAAAGGTTGGATTTGACACTAATTGAAGAATAACTGGACTTATTGTTGGTACTCTATGCCCTGGGAAGTCGAGTAAATTTACGATACGAAAAGATCCTCGACCTCAGGGATTGAAACCCACGACCCTCAGTATAATCTCGCCGAATAGCAACGCGTTTAGCACTACGTCTATGTGGGCTGGAATATCTATATGAAACATTATTAAACTTTATTGAAGAAACCATGTGATACTCAACACACTTCTTCATGTCACAAAAGTATTGCTCGATTTATATTAGTGTCTTGAGCCAAAGATCCCGATGATTTGAAATAACTGCTAGTGGCATTATACTCTGTACACAACAAGCTTATCCAGGCTAAGTTTTATAGATTATTTACACTGGTGTCCTTATTACAAAAGAACCACGTTCCTATATTAGTACTACAGCTGAACCACATAAACCTGTTTTAGTTAAACCACACAAAAACCGAACCAGTTTAATAACACTCAATCACACTATATCCCATCACAGTCCTTGTTGGCCATCCTTACACATGGGTTTTGTCGATGGGGCCGGCTCTGAAAGATGTTTACACCGCACGAATTTTCAAGCTGTTCGAATCGTATCCTCTCGAAGCGATCCAACACCTGCACATATCTCCCACGCCGTCCTACTCGATCGCTTCCTGCGCCTAAAACAGGATCACTCTAGTTCCGCAAATCTCCCGCGCATGCAACTTGTCACGAAAAACTACAAAAAACTATAGCTTTCAGCCTGGTGGTCGCACAGATTTATATAGACTTTTGATGTGAGTTGGCCTCGGAGCCACAGAGTGCGATTAGCCCCCCTGATACCATACCAAGGCAAAAGCAAATCTTAAGACCCACCTTGGCACACAGCGAGAGTGCCTCTGAGAGCTGCCGGCATGCGCCAGGGGCATTTCGCTCCATTTCTCTCACCCACCACGGAAGCCGTGAGGAAAGCATTTTTCCCAAACCGAAATGCATCACTCTCCTAAGCCAAACTCTCTGCAGATCACCATTCCGGACCGCGACGACCCGTGCGGCAGTCAAACCGATCAAATTCATACTCAAATTCTCTTTCGAAACCCTTTGGCATACCTTACGTCTTCGAGCCGGTGCCGAACAATGCAGTGGTGTTTCCCAAATGTAGTTTGGTTTTAGCTGCGTTTTATTGCGTTGCACATCTGATTGACTATTTAATTTATTTATTTAAGAATTGTGGACGTGACTCAAAGGGTCTTTAAAGGATATTAGGATATAGATCATAGGATGATTGATCGACAGCAATGGCGCGGGAAATCGGTAGAACATGTCATACGCACAATAATACTTGAGTAGGGCAGTCAAAGGATTGTCCTACCCATGATTCAAAATTAAGTGACATCATTACTACAGAACTTCTAAAGCCAGATGTAGATTTTCTTGGATTAATTACCATGAGCATTCCTGGAAGTATATTTTCTTACAAATAACTGGAATATGTATGGAGAACTATCGAGAGATTACTAAAGAATCGTTGGAACAATTCATGGATTAACCCAAGACAAGTCGTCCGGTAGCATCGTGTACTGAATATATCTCGCATACTCTGAGATAACGCCCTAAAAGCCATTGGTAACCACGTGTGTAGCTCGTTGTTTCTGAGCAAATGAAAGAATAAGCATCAAAACCAACATCACGGGCAGGTAGATAATGATCCTTTCTTCCACATAGTGTTGTTAAATAACATGAAAATCCATTCAAATACTCAGAAACAACGAGCTACACACATGGTTACCAATGGCTTTTAGGGCGAGATCAGAAGTTATGCGAGATATGCATCCTAAACAAAGCTCCCTTATTATATACTGCACGAGCATAGTGCTGCTGACGAAAGCTGATGATGTTTTCGATTTTTCAAGGCATTCCTCGAAGAATATGTTGACGATCTGTCGAGCAATTCCTGCAGAACTCCCGAAGCACATTCTCTAGAAGTTTTCGACTGAATTATCGTAAACATTTTTGCAAGATAATTCCTTGATTAGTTCCTAGAAAATGATTACACGCTAACATAAAAGTACCCATTAAATGAGTTTCTTGTACCCGTTATTATGGGCTGTATGGAATTATCAGAAAAAAGGTACTTTTCTGTGACATAAAAAAGAGTACTTTAACCTCATTGTGAAGTATCCTTCCTGGTAATATAAATGGGGAAATAGTACACATGATAGTTTGCAAATCAACTTCGCCATTTTTCAATTTCTGTTTATTTTTACCGCTCGGTGTTAGTGAAACGTTAGTGGTTTTATCAATTGAACGATATATTCTTATGGACGAAAAGATTGCTCATACTATTTTCGACACGTAAGTAGAATATGTGGTTACTTTCTCGGAAATGGATCTACTAATAATCGGTTTTCTGGTTGTAGATTTGTGGATGACCGCATCAGCGTAGTTTATTGCCGACTGCAGCGAATTCATTAGTGCCTGGTTTGTCTGTTAGATGATCGCATACGTGTTGGATTTTTTTTTAAACTTTGAAATAAATGTACGTTGTATTTTATTTCACCCTGATTTGTTGCTTTTCTTTATTATTAAGTTCCATACTTTTTTAATCCAAATCCATTGCCATAACCTCAAACTGCACCATCGCTCATAAAACAATCGGGCTTTATTACTCATGTTCATATCATAGGTCAAGAGTAAAAAATACTCATTATTTGAAGTTCGAAGCTAATTTTCTTTAATGAGTAAATCGACTTTACTCATTTAATGAGTTGAACCGCTTTTCTTGGAAATAGGTACTATTTTACCCATTAATGGGTACTTTTATGTAAGCGTGAACAATACTATGTTAATAAAAATAATTAATAGGTAAATTTTAAGAATTACGCGGAAAATGCCTAAAAATAGGAAATTTGGTATTAGTTTTGATGATGAAATATGGTATGTGGATGTATTTTATGCATCATTACAAACTATCAGGTTAATGTCATGTTCAAATCCTTGTTTAGAACTAGACATTTGCGGGTGTTCGTCAATACTACACCGTACATGATTTTCAAATTTTAGATTATTTTCATGGAAATAAACGTTTCTAACGCAAAAAATCTTCACAACATACAATTCGGTGACAGTTACGACTGACAGCGTTCACTTACTGCAGGTTACATTAATATGTGTGCACCATTAGGAAGAAATAAAATCGTTTGACACGGTGATCAATTTCGCCCTACTGATCAATTTCACCCGAATTTAAGGTATGAAGCACGATTTTTTCTGTTAAATTAGGCAAAATAGAGCAGAAACTTCTCAGTAAATTTTCTTATTGCCTACTTTCTACAAATGGGTTTGTCTTGCTATTCACGACAGTTCAGAAATTATTCGTTCTTATCATTTCAAATTTTGCGAAAAATCAAAAGAAAAAAGACAGATTCATAGCGTTTTGGTGTTTTAATAAGAAAGTAATATAATAATATCACTGACCGTCAATTTTCGCAGTTTGTTCTAGTTTTGTCCCAAATCTGTCCAAGTAAACTGGACCCAAAAAGGATATAAATTTTGATCAAATAATAAAACACTAATCAAGTTTATCAGTCTTGTGTTAATAACCAGCATACAAAAAGTCACTTTCAATTTGGCGTCTAGGACTCCATAAATTTAAAAATGTTCTGTACTTCCGTGGACATGAAGATTTCAACGTTTCTCCTAGGGGAGGGAGGCACAGATACTATTAAACAACACTTTTCCAAATTGCAAGATAACTTCCGCTCACTAACGACAATCAAGGCAAGCTTGGGAAAAATCGCTAGTTTTCTTTTGATGTGTACCTGCGATCTTTCTTGACAAACTTGGAAAAAGGGCCATAGTTTTATGTGCATTTAAATTGAATTTTGATTGGAAAAAAGTAAAAAGATGCGTGTTTCAGTAATTTATATTCGATCAAATTAAAAGGTGCTATCGTGGCATTGCTTTTGGGTGTGCATGAATGGATTTTCAACCGATTATTGTCAACTTTGTTGAAATGCAAAAATATGTTTTGATCAATTACGCGCTTTTTTCATGTTTGTCCATTCTTTAAGATCTGGGCTCACAGTGACAGTTCGTGACAACAGAATCTCGGCTCACTATGACGTACATAAATTTTGTATCGGTTTCTCCCTCCCAGGTCCAACCCATGGTTTTGAATGTGGACTCGCCTTTGATCGACAGTACTGCCCATACCTGCATATTTGTAACATTCGACAAAAGTAGGCATTGAGTAATTCGAATACCAAGTGTGCATTTTATAACAGCATGAGAGGAAACTAAAATTTCGCATACTAGAGGAATAGTCAGAAAACAATTCTGATAGAAATTTCATTGCTATTACATTACGAGGCTCATTTATAATCTCAATGTGACTGTTATGCGGTTATAATTACCAATGTGACAAAACAACTTAGTGTGTTTTTCGAATTTTCTAGAACAATCTCTCAGATTTCAGTTAGTTGATCGAAAGTATTTATCATTTGGTGGCTCTCCCTGGTATTAACTCCAATTTGTCAAAAATGTCGAATGTGACTGTTATGCAGTTATGGGCAGACTAGGTATTATATTAATTGATAAAGACCCAATCAAGATCAAGATCTTTTGAACGAAAAAGATCGATGAATCAACGTATTGATGGGACATTTGAGATGTGTTGGGTAAACTTGATCTTGTGTACATGTAGCTTATGTACGATTTTTTTGAAAAAAAAAGCTAATATCATTGTTTAACACTCACGTCTTGTCGGTCTACTTGTTGCAGGTTGTCATTGTCCACTCATCGTTTGACCAGCATCAAAACAAACACGTCAAATGAACACTGCCGAATTTCAACGAAATGATCCCATTATCCTATTCCTTCCCCGAAAATTATTGTTACCCCTAACCTCGACCAAACCGCTTGTTTTACGGTTCCCCAAAGCTAACATAAAAAATTACGAAATCATTATTAATTTGTAATACATTCAAAAATAGAGTTTCCAATCCCGGGAACATTTCCCGGGAAATGAGATTTCCCGGGATTCCCATTTCCCGGAAAACGATTTTCTGTTTCCCGGGATTCCCGTATTTCTCGGGATTTCCGTATTTTCCAGGTAGTTCTATAAAAAAGTTGATTTTCAAACAAAACCCATAGCACAATTTACTTTCCATATCATTCTAATCAATGACCTCACTAGATATTTTGAAGTTGATTTTTTGTTTTCCATAAAAAAAATAGTTGTTGATAAACTAGATATCGTTTTGATGATATGTTTTTCTTTTTTTAAAGGGGTATGACACATACAAAATAAAGGATTTCTCGAAGGATTTTTTCCATGAATTGAACAGGCTTATAAAGTTTTCATGGATTGAGTAGTCACAATTTTTAACATAAGAATCTAGTTTGGTTTTATTCTACCCAAGTAACCATGGAGCATTATATCATTGCTTATATAAAGCAGCTGCATTGCCGCAAGCCTACCTTTAAAGTAGTTTAAAAGTGGAAAAAGGCCCTCATACAGTCGTAGTGATGCAATAACGTCGATAAAGCAATAAAGCAGTTCATAAAGTGATATTAGTGTATTGATACATTTGTAATGTAGCGTTAATGCATTATTGCCTGACAGCTCTTGAAATTTGTCGAATAAAAGCAATGTTGCAAAAATATGCATAATGCTTGTGGTGTGTGCTTGATATTATTTGAATTTCATACGATTTGTCAAGAATAAGCTCCACAGGGGCTTCTTCTTGACGTTATTTTTTTTTTAAGCATAGCGCTCAAAACTAAACCAACAGATTTTTTTAGAAACACTAACAAATTACTCACAAAAAAGAGAAATTACCATATAAATCCTCTAGTATAAAACTGTAACATTAAATACAAATAATTTAAAAAAGATAATTTTATCAAAATTGCTTTATTTTCACTTTTTAAAAATTTGTCGGGATTTCCCGGGAAGTCAAATCCTGGGAAAATTAGAAACTCTATTCCAAAGATCTCGGCTCCGTAATGTTAATGGCGCATGAGCCTAATAAATAAATAATTAGACAAAAAAAACGTATTGATAGAGTGCGATAGTTTTTTCTTTCTAAAATTTGATCGTTAAAGATAGAACATTAGAAATTGATTCTTTGAAATCGATCAATACACATCAATAAGAGAGGGACCCAGATAGCCGTAGCGGTAAACGCGCAGCTATTCAGCAAGACCAAGCTGAGGGTCGTGGGTTCGAATCCCACCGGTCGAGGATCTTTTCGGGTTGGAAATTTTCTCGACTCCCAGGGCATAGAGTATCTTCGTACCTGTCACACGATGTACAAATGCAAAAATGGTCAATCGGCAAAGAAAGCTCTCAGTTAATAACTGTGGAAGTGCTCATAAGAACACTAAGCTGAGAAGCAGGCTCTGTCCCAGTGAGGACGTAATGCCAGAAAGAAGAAGAACATCAATAAGAGATCGATAGAAGCTTAATAAATCAAAAGTCTTATAACAAAAAGTCATTTGCCATAATACGAATCAGCATAAAGCTCTTTTGAAATAACGATTATTTGCCATAATGGTCATTTAGCATAACAGTTTTTCATCCAGAACAGGCATCTTTTGAAAGAATAAATAGAATTCTGGTTATTTTAAATGAACATTATGTCAAAATTCCCATTATGCCAAATGATCGTTATGCCAAACGAACTTATGCCAAATCGCCCGATACAGAGTTTGATAGATCGAAAGAAATTTTTTGATCGATATATCGATAGAGATTGGAAGACATTTATCGAAACCTATAAATCGAAAGAGATTGATAGAGCAAATCGATAGAAATCGGTATATCAACAAATGCCTGAAATTTACACACTTCCGTGCAAAAGTTTTGGGACACTCCCTAAAAATATACAAAAGTGTTTTGTCCATATCACTGTGATAACAAGTCTATGAATGATTCCGTTATGCCTGATGGTGCTTGGGCGTGTAATTGAACGGATTAGTAAGATAATGTCTAATTTCATTTCTTTATAACTCAGGGATCATTCACAAATTATGTCATGCTCCAAGTGGGGGAGTGTTCATGGAAAGTTTGACAAGCTTTATAAAAACTCCAGAAGGCTCATACAAAAAGCGTGACTAGGAGGATATTTGAGCATATCTAAATTTAACGTGACGTAATTTGTGTATCATCCTCAGCCCACTGCTAAGAAGACATGTTTTTGAAGTGAGCATCAAACTCAAGAGGAATTCCTGATTTTGGCCTAATTGTATCGAAAGTAAATGTTCAATTTATCAAACCGTCTCCGAGGATTAGCCTGAGCATGAGCATGATTGACCGCCTGCAGATGTTACTCCGTTATTACAAGAACAGCTACACTGAAATGAATGGTATCGTAATTCAAACGACATCATAATAGTAAAATTTACATTGAGCAAATATGGGTGAAATTACTGAAAATTCAGTTAAATTGATTGACATTGCATTACTTTAAGAATGTACATGGTCATCCATGCATGGTAAGCGGCGTGTAACTCAAAGAATCATTAGAATCATCATTGATGTAATAGTAGTAGTGTCGCCTTTCCATGTATATTTTCAAAACAAACAAACAAAAAATATAACATTTTTGTTAAGCATATTTTTATGTAAACACATGGGAAATTCAGTAGATTGACGAGTATTGGAAATCAAAATCAACTGTTCAATCGTACATATCAAAAGAATACATTACAATTTAATGAAGGACAATGGAATGTTTCTGTTTTTTACTGGATTTATCGCATATTTTTGTTATGTATCGGTACGGTTTATGTTCGCAAGGGATGACGGTGTTGCCAGGTGATTGGTGACAGATTTTTCTAGCAATTGTTATATGCTTGTTTTCGGAACATTTGCTGCATATTATAAAAACGCATCATTTTGCAAATAGTTTTCCATCACAAGATCACTGATTTAAAAACATTTTAATGATTTTTGTGATCAATCCAGATTAAATGCTATGATTTTACAGATAGAAACACTGACATCACTGCGCTCAATGATCGCGATGATTGTGCACACACGATAGACGCGTCCCGACGCATCGCACTGTGGAGCTTTTCAATTATTTTGGGTGGTCCAAATTGATAAACACTTGGTATGATTTTATGCTTTGTAGAGATGGTTTCTGTAATTTGAGAGAATCGAAAAACAAACAACGTATGAGTTTCAAGTTTCTATGCTTTACCCAACCTTTCCGCACTGAAAATTAATACAACAGAAAAAAAAGTTGGATATTTTAGACAATAAACACAGGCATGTCTCAGTGTGCGGTGGCGGCGTCGATTCGCAGCAAGTGAAAACCATCGCCATAATAGTTTTGAGTGATGCGGTTGATAAAATTTTATAAATATTTGATTCCCGTTTGAAATGTGTTCCTATTAGGAAAGTGAATGAAAGATTTGTTTAGTGGAAGTGTAGTGAACGCAATATGAAATCCAAAAAACAAATGCTTGCTGCAGAATAACAATGGAAAAGGTAAGCACCTTCTATTTACAAGTGTAGTTGTGTGAGGCAATGAAATGCGGCATGAAATCGGAGATTTTTTCTGAGAATATAAATCTCATGTATATTGTTGCTAAATTGATAATGCTGTATCTGAAAGTGTTGATTAAATATTGAAATACCACCTGAAGCATTTTTCGTCGCATAAACTATCCATTAAATCAGGTGATAAGCAGTTATATTTCATCGATGTTGCAAATACCAATACTATCATAACAATATGTTAATGATTTTGGAAGAAGCCATTTTGTGATGGCGCACCAAAAGGCCTTAAGAATCAAATGTTTTAAAAAAGCTCATATATATTTTGACATTTTATGGTTTAATCTACCATCTTTATTGTAAAAATAAAAGAAAATTATTGTTTTCAAAAATGGGTTGTCACTTCTACTATACTATTCCACAGTGCTACCCCCATCGCCCGCCCCCGCAAGAGCAAGCAACAAGGTCGAAGGATCAAACAATACTAACACTCGCGGCACTTTTCACTTCTTCCCGAACGACGCGCGACATGTTTGATCCTGCCCTCGTCGCCCGCCCCTGCAGTAGCAAGCAACAAGGTTGAAGGATCAAACAATACTCTGTTATAATTATTCTGGGATTCTTGTAGAAATAATAAAATAATGGTACTTGATTAAGTTATTGATCTTTTGAAATTATTTTGGTGTCTTTGAGAAATTATTTTTGTAAGAATCTATAAGATTTTCGAGTTTGACATCAGAATCTCAGTATTGAAATCTAAAAAAAATCTAATAATTCTATAATTTTATGTTGCTGTAATCTTAAGATCATGGGATACAAAATTCTCAGAAAAATCTTTCTCAGATTTATCGCAAATTTACTCTACAAATCGTGTAGAGTACATGAATTCGGGTCCATGTTCGATTATGCGATGTATAGTGGGAATGTAGTAATATTCATATTTTCACACGATTTGTCATGTGAATAAGCGACTAATTTGGTAATCCCTTTATTTGCATAGTTTTATTAATTTTACGCTGCTCTCTGAATGGATTTTTCCTAACGTGCAGCATCAGTCACTGCTCACGTTCGGAAGTAATATGTAGGGGGGCTGGGGGCAAGAAGGACACCTTAAGATATATAGGTTCAAATCATGGCTGATTAGCACATTTTTTGAAGATTATTCCAGTGTAGGGGCAAGCTCACCTCTTGTTCTAAATGATGTTATCAATAGATTTCAAAAATATAAGAATTACATGATGATTTGAGATTTTTGAAAATGTCCCTTCTTATGAGGTTTTTCAACGAGGCACGGGGCAAGAGTGCCACTCGTATGGGGCAAGAAGACCACCAGAGCAAAATGCCACAAATTTTGTATATTATTATTTCCCCACCTAAACGATAAATTCTAGAGTAAGTAAAGATAAAAACTGAGATAAAAAGGTGGCTTATAGTTAAAAAGTAATTTTACGAAATTAATTTAGTTCTCATCTTATTTGATTGTAACAATAATAGTAAAAAATTTCAGAAACCATTTTGAATGTCCAAGATGGTTTATTTTGATTTTATTTAGTAGGAAGCATTGATTTAATGCAATATTAAACAAGAAAAATAAAAGTTTATATGAGAAAATTGCGGTGTCCCTCTTGCCCCATAAGACATACTGCTTTTATATATGTAAAACTTAATGTCAAAAGAACTTTTTCGAAAAAAATTCCTCACAGCTATATTAAATAATTAAAATCATCAATACTGTGCGGAAAAACAAATATGTTTCGTATTTATTGGGAGTCAAACCTTGTTTTCCAGTCTTACATTCTTATAATATTTCGCATTTTTGCCGTTGGTGAGTTAAATTTTAATTTTTTGTACTAAACATTTTTAACTGTAATATTTACACAACCCTCAATTAGTACTCAATTTATTCTTATCCTACGTTAAACATCAAAAAATTGATTTGAACTACGTGAAATTAGAGGTGGCACTTTTGCCCCGGGTGTCCTTCTTGCCCCATGTCCCCCTACTACATGTTCGAAAAGTTTTTTTTTTTCATACCAAAAGTGTAGTAAACTTTGTGGATTTTGTTTTTGAGTCGATGCTACATGAAGTAAAGTTAAGCGATTTTAATTCATACCACCCATTATCTGGGGAGGCCTTCCTTAGCCGAGTGGTTAGAGTCCGTGGCTACAAAGCAAAGCCATACTGAAGGTGTCTGGGTTCGATTCCTGGACGGTCCAGGATCTTTTCGCAATGGAGATTTCCTTGACTTCCTTGGGTATAGAATATTATCGTACTCTGTCCCAGTGGGGACGTTAAAGCCAAGAAGAAGAAAGACAGGACGTGACAGCTCAACTAAGACTGGCCCTTTTTTTGTGGTTTCACTCGATAACCTTGACGATACTAACTACCAGTATTCTTTTCAGGCTAATCTTGTGAACAAATTCAAATATCAAGGCTCATATTTTGATTGTTTCTTGCATGATTCATTCATTTAGTGCAAAAGCCTTTTTTAAATCAGGTTCACATTAAAAACCAGAAATATTTTTAGAAAAAAATATATAATTTCCATTATATTGCTCTCAATTAAATATGTTTTATTTATTTCAGCATTGTAGGAGCACATGCGGTAAACTTGATATTTGGTATAAACAGATTTGAAAAATGGATTTCATTAAACATTTTAAAACTTTCGATAGAAACTATAAATTATGGACTAGCTTCACGGCCAGGCTAGCAACAAAGTGCCCTGTTGTAATTCAACTCTACGATGTGAAAGTTGGCGTTTGCCAATACGACCAAATTAGAAGTGGTCTTTTTTGACAGGCAATTGGTTTCGTTTTTGTACTTTGATCTGACACGTCTTGTCTTAGGATTTAATATGAGCCTATGCATGCCATAAAACGTTTGACTTTTACCGCGTGTTTCAAGTTATCCATGAGCGCTAGCGAGACAGCACCAACACACAGCGGGCAGTAAAAGTCAGAAGAACAAAAAAGTTGTGGCACATACAAAGGTTCATAGATAGACATCGACAGATAACTATCTATCAATAGTGTTCGACCGAGATCTATAAAGATAGATCGATAGATTGGTTATGGTATTCTCTTCCGTTGAGAAACACCGGATGATCACATTGAGAAACAAAAACGAATGAGAGCTCTCCGAACTACCGAAATTTAAAACTCACCTCAAGCACTTTCGCGATTTGAGTAATCGAGAGCGAAAGTTGCTCGAACAGTCTCACGCCGGCCGCCTTCCGTGGTTTCCACTCATCTAGCCACCAACTAATGTTACCGATTTTTGAATTCGGGGTCGCCAGCCACCATCCGGCAACCTCATCGTCCGTCGTCTTCGTCAAAGATGATTTGCTTTTGTTGTTGTTTGGATGCATCACCATAGTCGGCACCTGTTGGTTATGGGTCTTCCCTTGCCCCGTTCGTGGTTCGTCATCCATTCGACGGAAAATCACGCGCATCATTTGCTCTCGAATGAACCATAAAGCATGGCACAGCACAGACAAATAGACGCAACACTTAGAACCAGAGATTGAAATTTGAGAAAATTGAGAGTATATCTCACTTACCGTGCTCTGTAACAATAATGATCCGCAGCACATCATGAAAGTCTGTTTATCATCTTCTGTTACAGCTATGATTAGATCGGGGGGATTACAGATAAAACCAATCTGTAGCTACAAACCTGGGGGACAGTATTGCTATAGGATGTTTACGTATTTTTGTCTTTGCCGTCAGTGTGCGCGCGTGGGCCCTATGCACGAGGGGCTCTTAATGGCTCACTTTATGAGTACTTCCTTAGCTTCCTCACACAATTCATTTACCTATGCAATGCACGCGCGGGCGCGACTCTGTGGTGCATATTGCTACCCAGTCTCAGACGATGCGCTTTTCATCAGTGATTTGATCGACCAATTTGTTTTTTGCAGTTCGAGTTTTAATGAACAAGAAAATAGAAACACAGGAAACAATTGTTGGTGCAGTCAGTCGGTGGTGCAGCGATTGTGAACTGCAATTCATTTTCATTTGCTCTCTTCTCAAAAAAATTCCACTCTGGGGAAACTGTGTCATCAAACGATTGGACCGGATGCTCATCTGTGATTTTTTTCATATTTGATCTGCATCAGTCCGATCCACAATACGGTCGAAGACCTGAAGTGATCTTGGTGAACGGTTGGGTACATCGGCCAGTGGACCATTTTTGTGAAATGGTGAATGGCTGTGAATGGGGGGCAAAAATGCTAAAAATGTGAACAACTTCTACTACTTGACTTGTGAAAGTGGTTCAAACTTTGCCATTCGATCCAAAAAAAATAAGCTCGAACATGTTTTTTATTAAAATCCATGCTGGACGGAAATATTTAACAAATCTAATCAGTTTCTTACAGAGCTTTTATGCAGTAGACGCAGATTGTCCAACCAAATTTCTAGGACCCTGCAGATTTTTGATAAACAACCAAGGAGCAACTGAGGGACGGACCCAGTGTAGTCATTATAACACACGCCTCTCACGCCGAAGTCCTGGGATCGAATCCCATCCCAGACTAAGTCACTTATGATGTAAAAGTTATAATGATGACTTCCTTCAAAAGGGAAGTAAAGCCGTTGGTCCTGAGATTAACTAGCCCAGGGCTAAAAATCTCGTTAATAAAGATAAAAAAGAGAGAACGTATAGTCTTACCAGATGGTGTCCTTTGGGAGGACATGTCCTCCTTTTGACCATGTGTTTTCCCGTCCTCCTTTAAGCTGAAAATGTCCTCCTTTTTAAAATAATCGAATATTTGATTTATCCATTAGTTTTCTGCTTACTTATTTTTTAAGAATCTCTAGCTATTCATCAGTCTTGGATACAAATGAAGGATTTATTAGATTGAAACCAATGTTAAGCTTGGTGAATTTTCACTTTTTTCTATACGTTTGTGAGTTTTCAATTTTGAAATATGTTTCGATGTGTCTAAAATTTTAGAATCGAATTTGAAAAAGTTTGTTTGGTTTCTTTTGCTGGGTAATGTTTGATTACTAGATAATAAAGGATTTCTTCATTAGTATGTTCAGTCAACAGCGACCTTTTGCATGCTGCCAGAGAACCTATTGGGTCTAAAATGCTTTCGTGTTTCCAAATAATATTTTTTGCAGTTAAATTTTGATTATATATCATAATGATATTATATTGGGATTATATTGTTGCAAATTTATCAATCAAACTTAAAGGTGTTAGTTTAGTTCTTCTTAAAAATTAATGTTATGAAAATGGAAAATACAAGTCCATGTACGTTCTTATAAGCTTAGCTTAGCTTAGCTTAGCTTAGACAGAATACACATATCAATGGTTGCTAATCCGTGATTGACCGAAGTTAGTGAAAATGCACAAAGAATCAACTAGAAGTTCGGCTGGGATTGGCCATAATCTTCACAAGTCCATGTTCGTTCTTATTCAACAAAAAATAACACGCGTAAAAAAAATGACATTTTTGCGTGTCTCAATGATCAAAATATATGTCTCTAGTAGATTTGAAGTTGCTGTATCTAGTGCCGTTCTCAGAAATGTTCCAGCACGTCACAATTTTTAGCTGCAGGTCGTCAAAGTTGCATAAAACACTGTTTCCATGGATGTTTACATGAAATTTTAAGTGTGATTTGTCAATTTTTTAAGTAATCTAAACCACCAAGCATGTAAAATAGGACTTCAACTTTCATTTGGGGTATAATTTGGTTGAAATTGCACGTATAAATTTAGTTAAAATCGATTTTTTTAACATGCTTGCAGTCTTCAT